>NW_027478470.1:0-675056 GCF_051014685.1 Ptiloglossa arizonensis | reverse complement strand
CGCGAACGGATTGACCAATCCGCAAAATTTCTGTTGCATCTGAAAGTAGAAACTCGCCCGATTACAACGGTATGCGTACTTTTCCCCTAGGCCGTTCTAGTTATTCGTTTCGAGCATCAGAACTGCGAAAATTTTGAGTTTCTCAAGCGTTTCTGACCTCCAAACTGCCATATCTCGCGAACGGATTGACCAATCCGCAAAATTTCTGTTGCATCTGAAAGTAGAAACTCGCCCGATTACGACGGTATGCGTACTTTTTCCCTAGCCCGTTCTAGTTATTCGTTTCGAGCAACAGAACTGCGAAAATTTTGAGTTTCTCAAGCGTTGCTTTCCTCCAAACTGCCATATCTCGCGAACGGATTGACCAATCCGCAAAATTTCTGTTGCATCTGAAAGTAGAAACTCGCCCGATTACAACGGTGTGCGTACTTTTCCCCTAGGCCGTTCTAGTTATGCTTGTCGAGCATCAGAACTGCGAAAATTTTGAGTTTCTCGAGCGTTTCTTACCTCCAAACTGCCACATCGCGCGAACGGATTGACCAATCCGCAAAATTTCTGTTGCATCTGAAAGTAGAAACTCGCCCGATTACAACACTATGCGTACTTTTCCCCTAGGCCGTTCTAGTTATGCTTTTCGAGCATCAGAACTGCGAAAATTTTGAGTTTCTCGAGCGTTTCTTACCTCCAAACTGCCATATCTCGCGAACGGATTGACCAATCCGCAAAATTTCTGTTGCATCTGAAAGTAGATACTCGCCCGATTACAACGGTATGCGTACTTTTCCCCTAGGCCGTTCTAGTTATGCTTTTCGAGCATCAGAACTGCGAAAATTTTGAGTTTCTCGAGCGTTTCTTACCTCCAAACTGCCATATCTCGCGAACGGATTGACCAATCCGCAAAATTTCTGTTGCATCTGAAAGTAGATACTCGCCCGATTACAACGGTATGAGTACTTTTTCCCTACGCCGTTCTAGTTATTCGTTTCGAGCATCAGAACTGCGAAAATTTTGAGTTTCTCAACCGTTTCTTACCTCCAAACTGCCATATCTCGCGAACGGATAGACCAATCCGCAAAATTTCTGTTGCATCTGAAAGTAGAAACTCGCCCAATTGAAACGGTATGTGTGCTTTTCCCCTGGGCCATTCTAGTTATTCGTTTCGAGCATCAGAACTGTGCAAATTTTGAGTTTCTCAACCGTTTCTTACCTCCAAACTGCCATATCACGCGAACGGATTTTCCAATCCGCAAAATTTCTGTTGCATCTGAAAGTAGAAACTCGTCCGATTACAACGGTATGCGTACTTTTCCCCTAGGCCGTCTAGTTATTCGTTTCGAGCACCAGACCTGTGAAAATTTTTAGTTTCTCAAGCGTTTCTTACCTCCAAACTGCCATATCTCGCGAACGGATTGACCAATCCGCAAAATTTCTGTTGCATCTGAAAGTAGAAACTCGCCCGATTACAACGGCATGCGTACTTTTCCCCTAGGCCGTTCGAGTTATTCGTTTCGAGCACCAGAACTGTGAAAATTTTTAGTTTCTCAAGCGTTTCTTACCTCCAAACTGCCATATCTCGGGAATGGATTGACCAATCCGCAAAATTTCTGTTGCATCTGAAAGTAGAAACTAGCCCGATTACAACGGTATGCGTACTTCTCCCCTAGGCCGTTCTAGTTATTCGTCTCGAGCATCAGAACTGCGAAAATTTTGAGTTTCTCAAGCGTTTCTTACCTCCAAACTGCCATATCTCGCGAACGGATTGACCAATCCGCAAAATTTCTGTTGCATCTGAAAGTAGAAACTCGCCCGATTACAACGGTGTGCGTACTTTTCCCCTAGGCCGTTCTTGTTATTCGTTTCGAGCATCAGAACTGCGAAAATTTTGGGTTTCTCAAGCGTTTCTCACCTACAAACTGCCACATCTCGCGAACGGATTGTCCAATCCGCAAAGTTTCTGATGCATCTGAAAGTAGAAACTCGCCCGATTACAACGGTATGCGTACTTTTCCGCTAGGCCGCCCTAGTTATTCGTTTCGAGCATCAGAACTGCAAAAATTTTGAGTTTCTCAAGCGTTTCTTACTTCCAAACTGGCATATCTCGCGAACGGATTGACCAATCCGCAAAATTTCTGTTGCATCTGAAAGTAGAAACTCGCCCGATTACAACGGTATGCGTACTTTTCCCCTAGGCCGTTCTAGTTATTCGTTTCGAGCATCAGAACTGCGAAAATTTTGAGTTTCTCAAGCGTTTCTAACCTACAAACTGCCACATCTCGCGAACGGATTGTCCAATCCGCAAAGTTTCTGATGCATCTGAAAGTAGAAACTCGCCCGATTACAACGGTATGCGTACTTTTCCGCTAGGCCGCCCTAGTTATTCGTTTCGAGCATCAGAACTGCAAAAATTTTGAGTTCCTCAAGCGTTTCTTACTTCCAGACTGCCATATCTCGCGAACGGATTGACCAATCCGCATAATTTCTGTTGCATCTGAAAGTAGAAACTCGCCCGATTACAACGGTATGCGTACTTTTCCCCTAGGCCGTTCTAGTTATTCGTTTCGAGCATCAGAACTGCGAAAATTTTGAGTTTCTCAAGCGTTTCTTACCTACAAACTGCCATATTTCGCGAACGGACTTGACCAATCCGCAAAATTTCTGTTGCATCTGAAAGTAGAAACTCGCCCGATTACAACGGTATGCGTACTTTTCCCCTAGAACGTTCTAGTTATGCTTGTCGAGCATCAGAACTGCGAAAATTTTGAGTTTCTCAAGCGTTTCTTACCTCCAAACTGCCATATCTCGCGAACGGATTGACCAATCCGCAAAATTTCTGTTGCATCTGAAAGTAGAAACTCGCCCGATTACAACGGTATGCGTACTTTTCCCCTAGACCGTTCTAGTTATGCTTGTCGAGCATCAGAACTGCGAAAATTTTGAGTTGCTCAAGCGTTTCTTACCTCCAAACTGCCATATCTCGCGAACGGATTGACCAATCCGCAAAATTTCTGTTGCATCTGAAGGTCGAAACTCGCCCGATTACAACGGTATGCGTACTTTTCCCCTAGGCCGTTCTAGTTATTCGTTTCGAGCATCAGAACTGCGAAAATTTTGAGTTTCTCAAGCGTTTCTTACCTCCAAACTGCCATATCTCGCGAACGGATTGACCAATCCGCAAAATTTCTGTTGCATCTGAAAGTAGAAACTCGCCCGATTACAACGGTATGCGTACTTTTCCCCTAGGCCGTTCTAGTTATTCGTTTCGAGCATCAGAACTGCGAAAATTTTGAGTTTCACAAGCGTTTCTCACCTACAAACTGCCACATCTCGCGAACGGATTGTCCAATCCGCAAAATTTCTGATGCATCTGAAAGTAGAAACTCGCCCAATTACAACGGTATGCGTACTTTTCCCCTAGGCCGCCCTAGTTATTCATTTCGAGCATCAGAACTGCAAAAATTTTGAGTTTCTCAAGCGTTTCTTACCTCCAAACTGCCATATCTCGCGAACGGATTGTCCAATCCGCAAAATTTCTGATGCATCTGAAAGTAGAAACTCGCCCGATTACAACTGTATGCGTACTTTTCCCCTAACCCGTTCTAGTTATTCGTTTCGAGCATCAGAACTGCGAAAATTTTGAGTTTCTCAAGCGTTTCTTACCTCCAAACTGCCATATCTCGCGAACGGATTGACCAATCCGCAAAATTTCTGTTGCATCTGAAAGTAGAAACTCGCCCGATTACAACGGTATGCGTACTTTTCCCCTAGGCCGTTCTAGTTATTCGTTTCGAGCATCAGAACTGCGAAAATTTTGAGTTTCTCAAGCGTTTCTCACCTACAAACTGCCACATCTCGCGAACGGATTGTCCAATCCGCAAAGTTTCTGATGCATCTGAAAGTAGAAACTCGCCCGATTACAACGGTATGCGTACTTTTCCGCTAGGCCGCCCTAGTTATTCGTTTCGAGCATCAGAACTGCTAAAATTTTGAGTTTCTCAAGCGTTTCTTACTTCCAAACTGCCATATCGCGCGAACGGATCGACCAATCCGCATAATTTCTGTTGCATCTGAAAGTAGAAACTCGCCCGATTACAACGGTATGCGTACTTTTCCCCTAGGCCGTTCTAGTTATTCGTTTCGAGCATCAGATCTGCGAAAATTTTGAGTTTCTCAAGTGTTTCTTACCTACAAACTGCCATATTTCGCGAACGGACTTGACCAATCCGCAAAATTTCTGTTGCATCTGAAAGTAGAAACTCGCCCGATTACAACGGTATGCGTACTTTTCCCCTAGACCGTTCTAGTTATGCTTGTCGAGCATCAGAACTGCGAAAATTTTGAGTTTCTCAAGCGTTTCTTACCTCCAAACTGCCATATCTCGCGAACGGATTGACCAATCCGCAAAATTTCTGTTGCATCTGAAAGTAGAAACTCGCCCGAATACAACGGTATGCGTACTTTTCCCCTAGGCCGTTCTAGTTATTCGTTTCGAGCATCAGAACTGCGAAAATTTTGAGTTTCTCAAGCGTTTCTCACCTACAAACTGCCACATCTCGCGAACGGATTGTCCAATCCGCAAAATTTCTGATGCATCTGAAAGTAGAAACTCGCCCGATTACAACGGTATGCGTACTTTTCCCCTAGGCCGCACTAGTTATTCATTTCGAGCATCAGAACTGCAAAAATTTTGAGTTTCTCAAGCGTTTCTTACCTCCAAACTGCCATATCTCGCGAACGGATTGTCCAATCCGCAAAATTTCTGATGCATCTGAAAGTAGAAACTCGCCCGATTACAACTGTATGCGTACTTTTCCCCTAGACCGTTCTAGTTATGCTTGTCGAGCATCAGAACTGCGAAAATTTTGAGTTTCTCAAGCGTTTCTTACCTCCAAACTGCCATATCTCGCGAACGGATTGACCAATCCGCAAAATTTCTGTTGCATCTGAAAGTAGAAACTCGCCCGAATACAACGGTATGCGTACTTTTCCCCTAGGCCGTTCTAGTTATTCGTTTCGAGCATCAGAACTGCGAAAATTTTGAGTTTCTCAAGCGTTTCTCACCTACAAACTGCCACATCTCGCGAACGGATTGTCCAATCCGCAAAATTTCTGATGCATCTGAAAGTAGAAACTCGCCCGATTACAACGGTATGCGTACTTTTCCCCTAGGCCGCACTAGTTATTCATTTCGAGCATCAGAACTGCACAAATTTTGAGTTTCTCAAGCGTTTCTTACCTCCAAACTGCCATATCTCGCGAACGGATTGTCCAATCCGCAAAATTTCTGATGCATCTGAAAGTAGAAACTCGCCCGATTACAACTGTATGCGTACTTTTCCCCTAACCCGTTCTAGTTATTCGTTTCGAGCATCAGAACTGCGAAAATTTTGAGTTTCTCAAGCGTTTCTTACCTCCAAACTGCCATATCTCGCGAACGGATTGACCAATCCGCAAAATTTCTGTTGCATCTGAAAGTAGAAACTCGCCCGATTACAACGGTATGCGTACTTTTCCCCTAGGCCGTTCTAGTTATTCGTTTCGAGCATCAGAACTGCGAAAATTTTGAGTTTCTCAAGCGTTTCTAACCTACAAACTGCCACATCTCGCGAACGGATTGTCCAATCCGCAAAGTTTCTGATGCATCTGAAAGTAGAAACTCGCCCGATTACAACGGTATGCGTACTTTTCCGCTAGGCCGCCCTAGTTATTCGTTTCGAGCATCAGAACTGCAAAAATTTTGAGTTTCTCAAGCGTTTCTTACTTCCAAACTGCCATATCTCGCGAACGGATTGACCAATCCGCAAAATTTCTGTTGCATCTGAAAGTAGAAACTCGCCCGATTACAACGGTATGCGTACTTTTCCCCTAGGCCGTTCTAGTTATTCGTTTCGAGCATCAGAACTGCGAAAATTTTGAGTTTCTCAAGCGTTTCTTACCTACAAACTGCCATATTTCGCGAACGGACTTGACCAATCCGCAAAATTTCTGTTGCATCTGAAAGTAGAAACTCGCCCGATTACAACGGTATGCGTAGTTTTCCCCTAGACCGTTCTAGTTATGCTTGTCGAGCATCAGAACTGCGAAAATTTTGAGTTTCTCAAGCGTTTCTTACCTCCAAACTGCCATATCTCGCGAACGGATTGACCAATCCGCAAAATTTCTGTTGCATCTGAAGGTCGAAACTCGCCCGATTACAACGGTATGCGTACTTTTCCCCTAGGCCGTTCTAGTTATTCGTTTCGAGCATCAGAACTGCGAAAATTTTGAGTTTCTCAAGCGTTTCTTACCTCCAAACTGCCATATCTCGCGAACGGATTGACCAATCCGCAAAATTTCTGTTGCATCTGAAAGTAGAAACTCGCCCGATTACAACGGTATGCGTACTTTTCCCCTAGGCCGTTCTAGTTATTCGTTTCGAGCATCAGAACTGCGAAAATTTTGAGTTTCTCAAGCGTTTCTCACCTACAAACTGCCACATCTCGCGAACGGATTGTCCAATCCGCAAAATTTGTGATGCATCTGAAAGAAGAAACTCGCCCAATTACAACGGTATGCGTACTTTTCCCCTAGGCCGCCCTAGTTATTCATTTCGAGCATCAGAACTGCAAAAATTTTGAGTTTCTCAAGCGTTTCTTACCTCCAAACTGCCATATCTCGCGAACGGATTGTCCAATCCGCAAAATTTCTGATGCATCTGAAAGTAGAAACTCGCCCGATTACAACTGTATGCGTACTTTTCTTCTAGGCCGCCCTAGTTATTCTTTTCGAGCATCAGAACTGCAAAAATTTTGAGTTTCTCAAGCGTTTCTTACCTCCAAACTGCCATATCTCGCGAACGGATTGTCCAATCCGCAAAATTTCTGATGCATCTGAAAGTAGAAACTCGCCCGATTACAACGGTATGCGTACTTTTCCCCTAGGCCGTTCTAGTTATTCGTTTCGAGCATCAGAACTGCGAAAATTTTGAGTTTCTCAAGCGTTTCTTACCTACAAACTGCCATATTTCGCGAACGGACTTGACCAATCCGCAAAATTTCTGTTGCATCTGAAAGTAGAAACTCGCCCGATTACAACGGTATGCGTACTTTTCCCCTAACCCGTTCTAGTTATTCGTTTCGAGCATCAGAACTGCGAAAATTTTGAGTTTCTCAAGCGTTTCTTACCTCCAAACTGCCATATCTCGCGAACGGATTGACCAATCCGCAAAATTTCTGTTGCATCTGAAAGTAGAAACTCGCCCGATTACAACGGTATGCGTACTTTTCCCCTAGGCCGTTCTAGTTATTCGTTTCGAGCATCAGAACTGCGAAAATTTTGAGTTTCTCAAGCGTTTCTAACCTACAAACTGCCACATCTCGCGAACGGATTGTCCAATCCGCAAAGTTTCTGATGCATCTGAAAGTAGAAACTCGCCCGATTACAACGGTATGCGTACTTTTCCGCTAGGCCGCCCTAGTTATTCGTTTCGAGCATCAGAACTGCAAAAATTTTGAGTTTCTCAAGCGTTTCTTACTTCCAAACTGCCATATCGCGCGAACGGATTGACCAATCCGCAAAATTTCTGTTGCATCTGAAAGTAGAAACTCGCCCGATTACAACGGTATGCGTACTTTTCCCCTAGGCCGTTCTAGTTATTCGTTTCGAGCATCAGAACTGCGAAAATTTTGAGTTTCTCAAGCGTTTCTTACCTACAAACTGCCATATTTCGCGAACGGACTTGACCAATCCGCAAAATTTCTGTTGCATCTGAAAGTAGAAACTCGCCCGATTACAACGGTATGCGTACTTTTCCCCTAGGCCGTTCTAGTTATTCGTTTCGAGCATCAGAACTGCGAAAATTTTGGGTTTCTCAAGCGTTTCTTACCTCCAAACTGCCATATCTCGCGAACGGATTGACCAATCCGTAAAATTTCTGTTGCATCTGAAAGTAGAAACTCGCCCGATTACAACGGTATGCGTACTTTTCCCCTAGGCCGTTCTAGTTATTCGTTTCGAGCATCAGAACTGCGAAAATTTTGAGTTTCTCAAGCGTTTCTCACCTACAAACTGCCACATCTCGCGAACGGATTGTCCAATCCGCAAAATTTCTGATGCATCTGAAAGTAGAAACTCGCCCGATTACAACGGTATGCGTACTTTTCCCCTAGGCCGCCCTAGTTATTCATTTCGAGCATCAGAACTGCAAAAATTTCGAGTTTCTCAAGCGTTTCTTACCTCCAAACTGCCATATCTCGCGAACGGATTGTCCAATCCGCAAAATTTCTGATGCATCTGAAAGTAGAAACTCGCCCGATTACAACTGTATGCGTACTTTTCCCCTAACCCGTTCTAGTTATTCGTTTCGAGCATCAGAACTGCGAAAATTTTGAGTTTCTCAAGCGTTTCTTACCTACAAACTGCCATATTTCGCGAACGGACTTGACCAATCCGCAAAATTTCTGTTGCATCTGAAAGTAGAAACTCGCCCGATTACAACGGTATGCGTACTTTTCCCCTAGACCGTTCTAGTTATGCTTGTCGAGCATCAGAACTGCGAAAATTTTGAGTTTCTCAAGCGTTTCTTACCTCCAAACTGCCATATCTCGCGAACGGATTGACCAATCCGCAAAATTTCTGTTGCATCTGAAAGTAGAAACTCGCCCGAATACAACGGTATGCGTACTTTCCCCCTAGGCCGTTCTAGCTATTCGTTTCGAGCATCAGAACTGCGAAAATTTTGTGTTTCTCAAGCGTTTCTCACCTACAAACTGCCACATCTCGCGAACGGATTGTCCAATCCGCAAAATTTCTGATGCATCTGAAAGTAGAAACTCGCCCGATTACAACGGTATGCGTACTTTTCCCCTAGGCCGCCCTAGTTATTCATTTCGAGCATCAGAACTGCAAAAATTTTGAGTTTCTCAAGCGTTTCTTACCTCCAAACTGCCATATCTCGCGAACGGATTGTCCAATCCGCAAAATTTCTGATGCATCTGAAAGTAGAAACTCGCCCGATTACAACTGTATGCGTACTTTTCCCCTAACCCGTTCTAGTTATTCGTTTCGAGCATCAGAACTGCGAAAATTTTGAGTTTCTCAAGCGTTTCTTACCTCCAAACTGCCATATCTCGCGAACGGATTGACCAATCCGCAAAATTTCTGTTGCATCTGAAAGTAGAAACTCGCCCGATTACAACGGTATGCGTACTTTTCCCCTAGGCCGTTCTAGTTATTCGTTTCGAGCATCAGAACTGCGAAAATTTTGAGTTTCTCAAGCGTTTCTCACCTACAAACTGCCACATCTCGCGAACGGATTGTCCAATCCGCAAAGTTTCTGATGCATCTGAAAGTAGAAACTCGCCCGATTACAACGGTATGCGTACTTTTCCGCTAGGCCGCCCTAGTTATTCGTTTCGAGCATCAGAACTGCAAAAATTTTGAGTTTCTCAAGCGTTTCTTACTTCCAAACTGCCATATCTCGCGAACGGATTGACCAATCCGCAAAATTTCTGTTGCATTTGAAAGTAGAAACTCGCCCGATTACAACGGTATGCGTACTTTTCCCCTAGGCCGTTCTAGTTATTCGTTTCGGGCATCAGAACTGCGAAAATTTTGAGTTTCTCAAGCGTTTCTTACCTACAAACTGCCATATTTCGCGAACGGACTTGACCAATCCGCAAAATTTCTGTTGCATCTGAAAGTAGAAACTCGCCCGATTACAACGGTATGCGTACTTTTCCCCTAGACCGTTCTAGTTATGCTTGTCGAGCATCAGAACTGCGAAAATTTTGAGTTTCTCAAGCGTTTCTTACCTCCAAACTGCCATATCTCGCGAACGGATTGACCAATCCGCAAAATTTCTGTTGCATCTGAAGGTCGAAACTCGCCCGATTACAACGGTATGCGTACTTTTCCCCTAGGCCGTTCTAGTTATTCGTTTCGAGCATCAGAACTGCGAAAATTTTGAGTTTCTCAAGCGTTTCTTACCTCCAAACTGCCATATCTCGCGAACGGATTGTCCAATCCGCAAAATTTCTGATGCATCTGAAAGTAGAAACTCGCCCGATTACAACTGTATGCATACTTTTCCCCTAACCCGTTCTAGTTATTCGTTTCGAGCATCAGAACTGCGAAAATTTTGAGTTTCTCAAGCGTTTCTTACCTCCAAACTGCCATATCTCGCGAACGGATTGAGCAATCCGCAAAATTTCTGTTGCATCTGAAAGTAGAAACTCGCCCGATTACAACGGTATGCGTACTTTTCCCCTAGGCCGTTCTAGTTATTCGTTTCGAGCATCAGAACTGCGAAAATTTTGAGTCTCTCAAGCGTTTCTCACCTACAAACTGCCACATCTCGCGAACGGATTGTCCAATCCGCAAAGTTTCTGATGCATCTGAAAGTAGAAACTCGCCCGATTACAACGGTATGCGTACTTTTCCGCTAGGCCGCCCTAGTTATTCGTTTCGAGCATCAGAACTGCAAAAATTTTGAGTTTCTCAAGCGTTTCTTACTTCCAAACTGCCATATCTCGCGAACGGATTGACCAATCCGCAAAATTTCTGTTGCATCTGAAAGTAGAAACTCGCCCGATTACAACGGTATGCGTACTTTTCCCCTAGGCCGTTCTAGTTATTCGTTTCGAGCATCAGAACTGCGAAAATTTTGAGTTTCTCAAGGGTTTCTCACCTACAAACTGCCACATCTCGCGAACGGATTGTCCAATCCGCAAAATTTCTGATGCATCTGAAAGTAGAAACTCGCCCGATTACAACGGTATGCGTACTTTTCCACTAGGCCGCCCTAGTTATTCATTTCGAGCATCAGAACTGCAAAAATTTTGAGTTTCTCAAGCGTTTCTTACCTCCAAACTGCCATATCTCGCGAACGGATTGTCCAATCCGCAAAATTTCTGATGCATCTGAAAGTAGAAACTCGCCCGATTACAACTGTATGCGTACTTTTCCCCTAACCCGTTCTAGTTATTCGTTTCGAGCATCAGAACTGCGAAAATTTTGAGTTTCTCAAGCGTTTCTTACCTCCAAACTGCCATATCTCGCGAACGGATTGACCAATCCGCAAAATTTCTGTTGCATCTGAAAGTAGAAACTCGCCCGATTACAACGGTATGCGTACTTTTCCCCTAGGCCGTTCTAGTTATTCGTTTCGAGCATCAGAACTGCGAAAATTTTGAGTCTCTCAAGCGTTTCTCACCTACAAACTGCCACATCTCGCGAACGGATTGTCCAATCCGCAAAGTTTCTGATGCATCTGAAAGTAGAAACTCGCCCGATTACAACGGTATGCGTACTTTTCCGCTAGGCCGCCCTAGTTATTCGTTTCGAGCATCAGAACTGCAAAAATTTTGTGTTTCTCAAGCGTTTCTTACTTCCAAACTGCCATATCTCGCGAACGGATTGACCAATCCGCAAAATTTCTGTTGCATCTGAAAGTAGAAACTCGCCCGAATACAACGGTATGCGTACTTTTCCCCTAGGCCGTTCTAGTTATTCGTTTCGAGCATCAGAACTGCGAAAATTTTGAGTTTCTCAAGCGTTTCTTACATCCAAACTGCCATATCTCGCGAACGGTTTGACCAATCCGCAAAATTTCTGTTGCATCTGAAAGTAGAAACTCGCCCGATTACTACGGTATGCGTACTTTCCCCCTAGGCCGTTCTAGCTATTCGTTTCGAGCATCAGAACTGCGAAAATTTTGAGTTTCTCAAGCGTTTCTTACTTCCAAACTGCCATATCTCGCGAACGGATTGACCAATCCGCAAAATTTCTGTTGCATCTGAAAGTAGAAACTCGCCCGATTACAACGGTATGCGTACTTTTCCCCTAGACCGTTCTAGTTATGCTTGTCGAGCATCAGAACTGCGAAAATTTTGAGTTTCTCAAGCGTTTCTTACCTCCAAACTGCCATATCTCGCGAACGGATTGACCAATCCGCAAAATTTCTGTTGCATCTGAAAGTAGAAACTCGCCCGATTACAACTGTATGCGTACTTTTCCCCTAACCCGTTCTAGTTATTCGTTTCGAGCATCAGAACTGCGAAAATTTTGAGTTTCTCAAGCGTTTCTTACCTCCAAACTGCCATATCTCGCGAACGGATTGACCAATCCGCAAAATTTCTGTTGCATCTGAAAGTAGAAACTCGTCCGATTACAACGGTATGCGTACTTTTCCCCTAGGCCGTTCTAGTTATTCGTTTCGAGCATCAGAACTGCGAAAATTTTGAGTTTCTCAAGCGTTTCTCACCTACAAACTGCCACATCTCGCGAACGGATTGTCCAATCCGCAAAGTTTCTGTTGCATCTGAAAGTAGAAACTCGCCCGATTACAACGGTATGCGTACTTTTCCCCTAGACCGTTCTAGTTATGCTTGTCGAGCATCAGAACTGCGAAAATTTTGAGTATCTCAAGCGTTTCTTACCTCCAAACTGCCATATCTCGCGAACGGATTGACCAATCCGCAAAATTTCTGTTGCATCTGAAAGTAGAAACTCGCCCGATTACAACGGTATGCGTACTTTTCCCCAAGGCCGTTCTAGTTATTCGTTTCGAGCATCAGAACTGCGAAAATTTTGAGTTTCTCAAGCGTTTCTCACCTACAAACTGCCACATCTCGCGAACGGATTGTCCAATCCGCAAAGTTTCTGATGCATCTGAAAGTAGAAACTCGCCCGATTACAACGGTATGCGTACTTTTCCGCTAGGCCGCCCTAGTTATTCGTTTCGAGCATCAGAACTGCAAAAATTTTGAGTTTCTCAAGCGTTTCTTACTTCCAAACTGCCATATCTCGCGAACGGATTGACCAATCCGCAAAATTTCTGTTGCATCTGAAAGTAGAAACTCGCCCGATTACAACGGTATGCGTACTTTTCCCCTAGGCCGTTCTAGTTATTCGTTTCGGGCATCAGAACTGCGAAAATTTTGAGTTTCTCAAGCGTTTCTTACCTACAAACTGCCATATTTCGCGAACGGACTTGACCAATCCGCAAAATTTCTGTTGCATCTGAAAGTAGAAACTCGCCCGATTACAACGGTATGCGTACTTTTCCCCTAGACCGTTCTAGTTATGCTTGTCGAGCATCAGAACTGCGAAAATTTTGAGTTTCTCAAGCGTTTCTTACCTCCAAACTGCCATATCTCGCGAACGGATTGACCAATCCGCAAAATTTCTGTTGCATCTGAAGGTCGAAACTCGCCCGATTACAACGGTATGCGTACTTTTCCCCTAGGCCGTTCTAGTTATTCGTTTCGAGCATCAGAACTGCGAAAATTTTGAGTTTCTCAAGCGTTTCTTTCCTCCAAACTGCCATATCTCGCGAACGGATTGACCAATCCGCAAAATTTCTGTTGCATCTGAAAGTAGAAACTCGCCCGATTACAACGGTATGCGTACTTTTCCCCTAGGCCGTTCTAGTTATTCGTTTCGAGCATCAGAACTGCGAAAATTTTGAGTTTCTCAAGCGTTTCTCACCTACAAACTGCCACATCTCGCGAACGGATTGTCCAATCCGCAAAGTTTCTGTTGCATCTGAAAGTAGAAACTCGCCCGATTACAACGGTATGCGTACTTTTCCCCTAGACCGTTCTAGTTATGCTTGTCGAGCATCAGAACTGCGAAAATTTTGAGTATCTCAAGCGTTTCTTACCTCCAAACTGCCATATCTCGCGAACGGATTGTCCAATCCGCAAAATTTCTGATGCATCTGAAAGTAGAAACTCGCCCGATTACAACTGTATGCGTACTTTTCCCCTAACCCGTTCTAGTTATTCGTTTCGAGCATCAGAACTGCGAAAATTTTGAGTTTCTCAAGCGTTTCTTACCTACAAACTGCCATATTTCGCGAACGGACTTGACCAATCCGCAAAATTTCTGTTGCATCTGAAAGTAGAAACTCGCCCGATTACAACGGTATGCGTACTTTTCCCCTAGACCGTTCTAGTTATGCTTGTCGAGCATCAGAACTGCGAAAATTTTGAGTTTCTCAAGCGTTTCTTACCTCCAAACTGCCATATCTCGCGAACGGATTGACCAATCCGCAAAATTTCTGTTGCATCTGAAAGTAGAAACTCGCCCGAATACAACGGTATGCGTACTTTCCCCCTAGGCCGTTCTAGCTATTCGTTTCGAGCATCAGAACTGCGAAAATTTTGTGTTTCTCAAGCGTTTCTCACCTACAAACTGCCACATCTCGCGAACGGATTGTCCAATCCGCAAAATTTCTGATGCATCTGAAAGTAGAAACTCGCCCGATTACAACGGTATGCGTACTTTTCCCCTAGGCCGCCCTAGTTATTCATTTCGAGCATCAGAACTGCAAAAATTTTGAGTTTCTCAAGCGTTTCTTACCTCCAAACTGCCATATCTCGCGAACGGATTGTCCAATCCGCAAAATTTCTGATGCATCTGAAAGTAGAAACTCGCCCGATTACAACTGTATGCGTACTTTTCCCCTAACCCGTTCTAGTTATTCGTTTCGAGCATCAGAACTGCGAAAATTTTGAGTTTCTCAAGCGTTTCTTACCTCCAAACTGCCATATCTCGCGAACGGATTGACCAATCCGCAAAATTTCTGTTGCATCTGAAAGTAGAAACTCGCCCGATTACAACGGTATGCGTACTTTTCCCCTAGGCCGTTCTAGTTATTCGTTTCGAGCATCAGAACTGCGAAAATTTTGAGTTTCTCAAGCGTTTCTCACCTACAAACTGCCACATCTCGCGAACGGATTGTCCAATCCGCAAAGTTTCTGATGCATCTGAAAGTAGAAACTCGCCCGATTACAACGGTATGCGTACTTTTCCGCTAGGCCGCCCTAGTTATTCGTTTCGAGCATCAGAACTGCAAAAATTTTGAGTTTCTCAAGCGTTTCTTACTTCCAAACTGCCATATCTCGCGAACGGATTGACCAATCCGCAAAATTTCTGTTGCATTTGAAAGTAGAAACTCGCCCGATTACAACGGTATGCGTACTTTTCCCCTAGGCCGTTCTAGTTATTCGTTTCGGGCATCAGAACTGCGAAAATTTTGAGTTTCTCAAGCGTTTCTTACCTACAAACTGCCATATTTCGCGAACGGACTTGACCAATCCGCAAAATTTCTGTTGCATCTGAAAGTAGAAACTCGCCCGATTACAACGGTATGCGTACTTTTCCCCTAGACCGTTCTAGTTATGCTTGTCGAGCATCAGAACTGCGAAAATTTTGAGTTTCTCAAGCGTTTCTTACCTCCAAACTGCCATATCTCGCGAACGGATTGACCAATCCGCAAAATTTCTGTTGCATCTGAAGGTCGAAACTCGCCCGATTACAACGGTATGCGTACTTTTCCCCTAGGCCGTTCTAGTTATTCGTTTCGAGCATCAGAACTGCGAAAATTTTGAGTTTCTCAAGCGTTTCTTACCTCCAAACTGCCATATCTCGCGAACGGATTGTCCAATCCGCAAAATTTCTGATGCATCTGAAAGTAGAAACTCGCCCGATTACAACTGTATGCATACTTTTCCCCTAACCCGTTCTAGTTATTCGTTTCGAGCATCAGAACTGCGAAAATTTTGAGTTTCTCAAGCGTTTCTTACCTCCAAACTGCCATATCTCGCGAACGGATTGAGCAATCCGCAAAATTTCTGTTGCATCTGAAAGTAGAAACTCGCCCGATTACAACGGTATGCGTACTTTTCCCCTAGGCCGTTCTAGTTATTCGTTTCGAGCATCAGAACTGCGAAAATTTTGAGTCTCTCAAGCGTTTCTCACCTACAAACTGCCACATCTCGCGAACGGATTGTCCAATCCGCAAAGTTTCTGATGCATCTGAAAGTAGAAACTCGCCCGATTACAACGGTATGCGTACTTTTCCGCTAGGCCGCCCTAGTTATTCGTTTCGAGCATCAGAACTGCAAAAATTTTGAGTTTCTCAAGCGTTTCTTACTTCCAAACTGCCATATCTCGCGAACGGATTGACCAATCCGCAAAATTTCTGTTGCATCTGAAAGTAGAAACTCGCCCGATTACAACGGTATGCGTACTTTTCCCCTAGGCCGTTCTAGTTATTCGTTTCGAGCATCAGAACTGCGAAAATTTTGAGTTTCTCAAGGGTTTCTCACCTACAAACTGCCACATCTCGCGAACGGATTGTCCAATCCGCAAAATTTCTGATGCATCTGAAAGTAGAAACTCGCCCGATTACAACGGTATGCGTACTTTTCCACTAGGCCGCCCTAGTTATTCATTTCGAGCATCAGAACTGCAAAAATTTTGAGTTTCTCAAGCGTTTCTTACCTCCAAACTGCCATATCTCGCGAACGGATTGTCCAATCCGCAAAATTTCTGATGCATCTGAAAGTAGAAACTCGCCCGATTACAACTGTATGCGTACTTTTCCCCTAACCCGTTCTAGTTATTCGTTTCGAGCATCAGAACTGCGAAAATTTTGAGTTTCTCAAGCGTTTCTTACCTCCAAACTGCCATATCTCGCGAACGGATTGACCAATCCGCAAAATTTCTGTTGCATCTGAAAGTAGAAACTCGCCCGATTACAACGGTATGCGTACTTTTCCCCTAGGCCGTTCTAGTTATTCGTTTCGAGCATCAGAACTGCGAAAATTTTGAGTCTCTCAAGCGTTTCTCACCTACAAACTGCCACATCTCGCGAACGGATTGTCCAATCCGCAAAGTTTCTGATGCATCTGAAAGTAGAAACTCGCCCGATTACAACGGTATGCGTACTTTTCCGCTAGGCCGCCCTAGTTATTCGTTTCGAGCATCAGAACTGCAAAAATTTTGTGTTTCTCAAGCGTTTCTTACTTCCAAACTGCCATATCTCGCGAACGGATTGACCAATCCGCAAAATTTCTGTTGCATCTGAAAGTAGAAACTCGCCCGAATACAACGGTATGCGTACTTTTCCCCTAGGCCGTTCTAGTTATTCGTTTCGAGCATCAGAACTGCGAAAATTTTGAGTTTCTCAAGCGTTTCTTACATCCAAACTGCCATATCTCGCGAACGGTTTGACCAATCCGCAAAATTTCTGTTGCATCTGAAAGTAGAAACTCGCCCGATTACTACGGTATGCGTACTTTCCCCCTAGGCCGTTCTAGCTATTCGTTTCGAGCATCAGAACTGCGAAAATTTTGAGTTTCTCAAGCGTTTCTTACTTCCAAACTGCCATATCTCGCGAACGGATTGACCAATCCGCAAAATTTCTGTTGCATCTGAAAGTAGAAACTCGCCCGATTACAACGGTATGCGTACTTTTCCCCTAGACCGTTCTAGTTATGCTTGTCGAGCATCAGAACTGCGAAAATTTTGAGTTTCTCAAGCGTTTCTTACCTCCAAACTGCCATATCTCGCGAACGGATTGACCAATCCGCAAAATTTCTGTTGCATCTGAAAGTAGAAACTCGCCCGATTACAACTGTATGCGTACTTTTCCCCTAACCCGTTCTAGTTATTCGTTTCGAGCATCAGAACTGCGAAAATTTTGAGTTTCTCAAGCGTTTCTTACCTCCAAACTGCCATATCTCGCGAACGGATTGACCAATCCGCAAAATTTCTGTTGCATCTGAAAGTAGAAACTCGTCCGATTACAACGGTATGCGTACTTTTCCCCTAGGCCGTTCTAGTTATTCGTTTCGAGCATCAGAACTGCGAAAATTTTGAGTTTCTCAAGCGTTTCTCACCTACAAACTGCCACATCTCGCGAACGGATTGTCCAATCCGCAAAGTTTCTGTTGCATCTGAAAGTAGAAACTCGCCCGATTACAACGGTATGCGTACTTTTCCCCTAGACCGTTCTAGTTATGCTTGTCGAGCATCAGAACTGCGAAAATTTTGAGTATCTCAAGCGTTTCTTACCTCCAAACTGCCATATCTCGCGAACGGATTGACCAATCCGCAAAATTTCTGTTGCATCTGAAAGTAGAAACTCGCCCGATTACAACGGTATGCGTACTTTTCCCCAAGGCCGTTCTAGTTATTCGTTTCGAGCATCAGAACTGCGAAAATTTTGAGTTTCTCAAGCGTTTCTCACCTACAAACTGCCACATCTCGCGAACGGATTGTCCAATCCGCAAAGTTTCTGATGCATCTGAAAGTAGAAACTCGCCCGATTACAACGGTATGCGTACTTTTCCGCTAGGCCGCCCTAGTTATTCGTTTCGAGCATCAGAACTGCAAAAATTTTGAGTTTCTCAAGCGTTTCTTACTTCCAAACTGCCATATCTCGCGAACGGATTGACCAATCCGCAAAATTTCTGTTGCATCTGAAAGTAGAAACTCGCCCGATTACAACGGTATGCGTACTTTTCCCCTAGGCCGTTCTAGTTATTCGTTTCGGGCATCAGAACTGCGAAAATTTTGAGTTCTCAAGCGTTTCTTACCTACAAACTGCCATATTTCGCGAACGGACTTGACCAATCCGCAAAATTTCTGTTGCATCTGAAAGTAGAAACTCGCCCGATTACAACGGTATGCGTACTTTTCCCCTAGACCGTTCTAGTTATGCTTGTCGAGCATCAGAACTGCGAAAATTTTGAGTTTCTCAAGCGTTTCTTACCTCCAAACTGCCATATCTCGCGAACGGATTGACCAATCCGCAAAATTTCTGTTGCATCTGAAGGTCGAAACTCGCCCGATTACAACGGTATGCGTACTTTTCCCCTAGGCCGTTCTAGTTATTCGTTTCGAGCATCAGAACTGCGAAAATTTTGAGTTTCTCAAGCGTTTCTTTCCTCCAAACTGCCATATCTCGCGAACGGATTGACCAATCCGCAAAATTTCTGTTGCATCTGAAAGTAGAAACTCGCCCGATTACAACGGTATGCGTACTTTTCCCCTAGGCCGTTCTAGTTATTCGTTTCGAGCATCAGAACTGCGAAAATTTTGAGTTTCTCAAGCGTTTCTCACCTACAAACTGCCACATCTCGCGAACGGATTGTCCAATCCGCAAAATTTCTGATGCATCTGAAAGTAGAAACTCGCCCGATTACAACGGTATGCGTACTTTTCCCCTAGGCCGCCCTAGTTATTCATTTCGAGCATCAGAACTGCAAAAATTTTGAGTTTCTCAAGCGTTTCTTACCTCCAAACTGCCATATCTCGCGAACGGATTGTCCAATCCGCAAAATTTCTGATGCATCTGAAAGTAGAAACTCGCCCGATTACAACTGTATGCGTACTTTTCCCCTAACCCGTTCTAGTTATTCGTTTCGAGCATCAGAACTGCGAAAATTTTGAGTTTCTCAAGCGTTTCTTACCTCCAAACTGCCATATCTCGCGAACGGATTGACCAATCCGCAAAATTTCTGTTGCATCTGAAAGTAGAAACTCGCCCGATTACAACGGTATGCGTACTTTTCCCCTAGGCCGTTCTAGTTATTCGTTTCGAGCATCAGAACTGCGAAAATTTTGAGTCTCTCAAGCGTTTCTCACCTACAAACTGCCACATCTCGCGAACGGATTGTCCAATCCGCAAAGTTTCTGATGCATCTGAAAGTAGAAACTCGCCCGATTACAACGGTATGCGTACTTTTCCGCTAGGCCGCCCTAGTTATTCGTTTCGAGCATCAGAACTGCAAAAATTTTGAGTTTCTCAAGCGTTTCTTACTTCCAAACTGCCATATCTCGCGAACGGATTGACCAATCCGCAAAATTTCTGTTGCATCTGAAAGTAGAAACTCGCCCGATTACAACGGTATGCGTACTTTTCCCCTAGGCCGTTCTAGTTATTCGTTTCGAGCATCAGAACTGCGAAAATTTTGAGTTTCTCAAGGGTTTCTCACCTACAAACTGCCACATCTCGCGAACGGATTGTCCAATCCGCAAAATTTCTGATGCATCTGAAAGTAGAAACTCGCCCGATTACAACGGTATGCGTACTTTTCCACTAGGCCGCCCTAGTTATTCATTTCGAGCATCAGAACTGCAAAAATTTTGAGTTTCTCAAGCGTTTCTTACCTCCAAACTGCCATATCTCGCGAACGGATTGTCCAATCCGCAAAATTTCTGATGCATCTGAAAGTAGAAACTCGCCCGATTACAACTGTATGCGTACTTTTCCCCTAACCCGTTCTAGTTATTCGTTTCGAGCATCAGAACTGCGAAAATTTTGAGTTTCTCAAGCGTTTCTTACCTCCAAACTGCCATATCTCGCGAACGGATTGACCAATCCGCAAAATTTCTGTTGCATCTGAAAGTAGAAACTCGCCCGATTACAACGGTATGCGTACTTTTCCCCTAGGCCGTTCTAGTTATTCGTTTCGAGCATCAGAACTGCGAAAATTTTGAGTCTCTCAAGCGTTTCTCACCTACAAACTGCCACATCTCGCGAACGGATTGTCCAATCCGCAAAGTTTCTGATGCATCTGAAAGTAGAAACTCGCCCGATTACAACGGTATGCGTACTTTTCCCCTAGGCCGTTCTAGTTATTCGTTTCGAGCATCAGAACTGCGAAAATTTTGAGTTTCTCAAGGGTTTCTCACCTACAAACTGCCACATCTCGCGAACGGATTGTCCAATCCGCAAAATTTCTGATGCATCTGAAAGTAGAAACTCGCCCGATTACAACGGTATGCGTACTTTTCCACTAGGCCGCCCTAGTTATTCATTTCGAGCATCAGAACTGCAAAAATTTTGAGTTTCTCAAGCGTTTCTTACCTCCAAACTGCCATATCTCGCGAACGGATTGTCCAATCCGCAAAATTTCTGATGCATCTGAAAGTAGAAACTCGCCCCGATTACAACTGTATGCGTACTTTTCCCCTAACCCGTTCTAGTTATTCGTTTCGAGCATCAGAACTGCGAAAATTTGAGTTTCTCAAGCGTTTCTTACCTCCAAACTGCCATATCTCGCGAACGGATTGACCAATCCGCAAAATTTCTGTTGCATCTGAAAGTAGAAACTCGCCCGATTACAACGGTATGCGTACTTTTCCCCTAGGCCGTTCTAGTTATTCGTTTCGAGCATCAGAACTGCGAAAATTTTGAGTCTCTCAAGCGTTTCTCACCTACAAACTGCCACATCTCGCGAAAGGATTGTCCAATCCGCAAAGTTTCTGATGCATCTGAAAGTAGAAACTCGCCCGATTACAACGGTAATGCGTACTTTTCCGCTAGGCCGCCCTAGTTATTCGTTTCGAGCATCAGAACTGCAAAAATTTGTGTTTCTCAAGCGTTTTCTTACTTCCAAACTGCCATATCTCGCGAACGGATTGACCAATCCGCAAAATTTCTGTTGCATCTGAAAGTAGAAACTCGCCCTGAATACAACGGTATGCGTACTTTTCCCCTAGGCCGTTCTAGTTATTCTGTTTCGAGCATCAGAACTGCGAAAATTTTGAGTTTCTCAAGCGTTTCTTACATCCAAACTGCCATATCTCGCGAACGGTTTGACCAATCCGCAAAATTTCTGTTGCATCTGAAAGTAGAAACTCGCCCGATTACTACGGTATGCGTACTTTCCCCCTAGGCCGTTCTAGCTATTCGTTTCGAGCATCAGAACTGCGAAAATTTTGAGTTTCTCAAGCGTTTCTTACTTCCAAACTGCCATATCTCGCGAACGGATTGACCAATCCGCAAAATTTCTGTTGCATCTGAAAGTAGAATCTCGCCCGATTACAACGGTATGCGTACTTTTCCCTAGACCGTTCTAGTTATGCTTGTCGAGCATCAGAACTGCGAAATTTTGAGTTTCTCAAGCGTTTCTTACCTCCAAACTGCCATATCTCGCGAACGGATTGACCAATCCGCAAAATTTCTGTTGCATCTGAAAGTAGAAACTCGCCCGATTACAACTGTATGCGTACTTTTCCCCTAACCCGTTCTAGTTATTCGTTTCGAGCATCAGAACTGCGAAAATTTTGAGTTTCTCAAGCGGTTTCTTACCTCCAAACTGCCATATCTCGCGAACGGATTGGACCAATCCGCAAAATTTCTGTTGCATCTGAAAGTAGAAACTCGTCCGATTACAACGGTATGCGTACTTTTCCCCTAGGCCGTTCTAGTTATTCGTTTCGAGCATCAGAACTGCGAAAATTTTGAGTTTCTCAAGCGTTTCTCACCTACAAACTGCCACATCTCGCGAACGGATTGTCCAATCCGCAAAGTTTCTGTTGCATCTGAAAGTAGAAACTCGCCCGATTACAACGGTATGCGTACTTTTCCCCTAGACCGTTCTAGTTATGCTTGTCGAGCATCAGAACTGCGAAAATTTTGAGTATCTCAAGCGTTTCTTACCTCCAAACTGCCATATCTCGCGAACGGATTGACCAATCCGCAAAATTTCTGTTGCATCTGAAAGTAGAAACTCGCCCGATTACAACGGTATGCGTACTTTTCCCCAAGGCCGTTCTAGTTATTCGTTTCGAGCATCAGAACTGCGAAAATTTTGAGTTTCTCAAGCGTTTCTCACCTACAAACTGCCACATCTCGCGAACGGATTGTCCAATCCGCAAAGTTTCTGATGCATCTGAAAGATAGAAACTCGCCCGATTACAACGGTATGCGTACTTTTCCGCTAGGCCGCCCTAGTTATTCGTTTCGAGCATCAGAACTGCAAAAATTTTGAGTTTCTCAAGCGTTTCTTACTTCCAAACTGCCATATCTCGCGAACGGATTGACCAATCCGCAAAATTTCTGTTGCATCTGAAAGTAGAAACTCGCCCGATTACAACGGTATGCGTACTTTTCCCCTAGGCCGTTCTAGTTATTCGTTTCGGGCATCAGAACTGCGAAAATTTTGAGTTTCTCAAGCGTTTTCTTACCTACAAACTGCCATATTTCGCGAACGGACTTGACCAATCCGCAAAATTTCTGTTGCATCTGAAAGTAGAAACTCGCCCGATTACAACGGTATGCGTACTTTTCCCTGGACCGTTCTAGTTATTGCTCTGTCGAGCATCAGAACTGCGAAAATTTTAGTTTCTCAAGCGTTTCTTACCTCCAAACTGCCATATCTCGCGAACGGATTGACCAATCCGCAAAATTTCTGTTGCATCTGAAGGTCGAAACTCGCCCGATTACAACGGTATGCGTACTTTTCCCCTAGGCCGTTCTAGTTATTCGTTTCGAGCATCAGAACTGCGAAAATTTTGAGTTTCTCAAGCGTTTCTTTCCTCCAAACTGCCATATCTCGCGAACGGATTGACCAATCCGCAAAATTTCTGTTGCATCTGAAAGTAGAAACTCGCCCGATTACAACGGTATGCGTACTTTTCCCCTAGGCCGTTCTAGTTATTCGTTTCGAGCATCAGAACTGCGAAAATTTTGAGTTTCTCAAGGGTTTCTCACCTACAAACTGCCACATCTCGCGAACGGATTGTCCAATCCGCAAAATTTCTGATGCATCTGAAAGTAGAAACTCGCCCGATTACAACGGTATGCGTACTTTTCCACTAGGCCGCCCTAGTTATTCATTTCGAGCATCAGAACTGCAAAAATTTTGAGTTTCTCAAGCGTTTCTTACCTCCAAACTGCCATATCTCGCGAACGGATTGTCCAATCCGCAAAATTTCTGATGCATCTGAAAGTAGAAACTCGCCCGATTACAACTGTATGCGTACTTTTCCCCTAACCCGTTCTAGTTATTCGTTTCGAGCATCAGAACTGCGAAAATTTTGAGTTTCTCAAGCGTTTCTTACCTCCAAACTGCCATATCTCGCGAACGGATTGACCAATCCGCAAAATTTCTGTTGCATCTGAAAGTAGAAACTCGCCCGATTACAACGGCATGCGTACTTTTCCCCTAGGCCGTTCTAGTTATTCGTTTCGAGCATCAGAACTGCGAAAATTTTGAGTCTCTCAAGCGTTTCTCACCTACAAACTGCCACATCTCGCGAACGGATTGTCCAATCCGCAAAGTTTCTGATGCATCTGAAAGTAGAAACTCGCCCGATTACAACGGTATGCGTACTTTTCCGCTAGGCCGCCCTAGTTACTCGTTTCGAGCATCAGAACTGCAAAAATTTTGTGTTTCTCAAGCGTTTCTTACTTCCAAACTGCCATATCTCGCGAACGGATTGACCAATCCGCAAAATTTCTGTTGCATCTGAAAGTAGAAACTCGCCCGAATACAACGGTATGCGTACTTTTCCCCTAGGCCGTTCTAGTTATTCGTTTCGAGCATCAGAACTGCGAAAATTTTGAGTTTCTCAAGCGTTTCTTACATCCAAACTGCCATATCTCGCGAACGGTTTGACCAATCCGCAAAATTTCTGTTGCATCTGAAAGTAGAAACTCGCCCGATTACTACGGTATGCGTACTTTTCCCCTAGGCCGTTCTAGCTATTCGTTTCGAGCATCAGAACTGCGAAAATTTTGAGTTTCTCAAGCGTTTCTTACTTCCAAACTGCCATATCTCGCGAACGGATTGACCAATCCGCAAAATTTCTGTTGCATCTGAAAGTAGAAACTCGCCCGATTACAACGGTATGCGTACTTTTCCCCTAGACCGTTCTAGTTATGCTTGTCGAGCATCAGAACTGCGAAAATTTTGAGTTTCTCAAGCGTTTCTTACCTCCAAACTGCCATATCTCGCGAACGGATTGACCAATCCGCAAAATTTCTGTTGCATCTGAAAGTAGAAACTCGCCCGATTACAACTGTATGCGTACTTTTCCCCTAACCCGTTCTAGTTATTCGTTTCGAGCATCAGAACTGCGAAAATTTTGAGTTTCTCAAGCGTTTCTTACCTCCAAACTGCCATATCTCGCGAACGGATTGACCAATCCGCAAAATTTCTGTTGCATCTGAAAGTAGAAACTCGCCCGATTACAACTGTATGCGTACTTTTCCCCTAACCCGTTCTAGTTATTCGTTTCGAGCATCAGAACTGCGAAAATTTTGAGTTTCTCAAGTGTTTCTTACCTCCAAACTGCCATATCTCGCGAACGGATTGACCAATCCGCAAAATTTCTGTTGCATCTGAAAGTAGAAACTCGCCCGATTACAACTGTATGCGTACTTTTCCCCTAACCCGTTCTAGTTATGCTTGTCGAGCATCAGAACTGCGAAAATTTTGAGTTTCTCAAGCGTTTCTTACCTCCAAACTGCCATATCTCGCGAACGGATTGACCAATCCGCAAAATTTCTGTTGCATCTGAAAGTAGAAACTCGCCCGATTACAACTGTATGCGTACTTTTCCCCTAACCCGTTCTAGTTATTCGTTTCGAGCATCAGAACTGCGAAAATTTTGAGTTTCTCAAGCGTTTCTCACCTACAAACTGCCACATCTCGCGAACGGATTGTCCAATCCGCAAAGTTTCTGTTGCATCTGAAAGTAGAAACTCGCCCGATTACAACGGTATGCGTACTTTTCCCCTAGACCGTTCTAGTTATGCTTGTCGAGCATCAGAACTGCGAAAATTTTGAGTTTCTCAAGCGTTTCTTACCTCCAAACTGCCATATCTCGCGAACGGATTGACCAATCCGCAAAATTTCTGTTGCATCTGAAAGTAGAAACTCGCCCGATTACAACGGTATGCGTACTTTTCCCCTAGGCCGTTCTAGTTATTCGTTTCGAGCATCAGAACTGCGAAAATTTTGAGTTTCTCAAGCGTTTCTCACCTACAAACTGCCACATCTCGCGAACGGATTGTACAATCCGCAAAGTTTCTGATGCATCTGAAAGTAGAAACTCGCCCGATTACAACGGTATGCGTACTTTTCCGCTAGGCCGCCCTAGTTATTCGTTTCGAGCATCAGAACTGCAAAAATTTTGAGTTTCTCAAGCGTTTCTTACTTCCAACCTGCCATATCTCGCGAACGGATTGACCAATCCGCAAAATTTCTGTTGCATCTGAAAGTAGAAACTCGCCCGATTACAACGGTATGCGTACTTTTCCCCTAGGCCGTTCTAGTTATTCGTTTCGGGCATCAGAACTGCGAAAATTTTGAGTTTCTCAAGCGTTTCTTACCTACAAACTGCCATATTTCGCGAACGGACTTGACCAATCCGCAAAATTTCTGTTGCATCTGAAAGTAGAAACTCGCCCGATTACAACGGTATGCGTACTTTTCCCCTAGACCGTTCTAGTTATGCTTGTCGAGCATCAGAACTGCGAAAATTTTGAGTTTCTCAAGCGTTTCTTACCTCCAAACTGCCATATCTCGCGAACGGATTGACCAATCCGCAAAATTTCTGTTGCATCTGAAGGTCGAAACTCGCCCGATTACAACGGTATGCGTACTTTTCCCCTAGGCCGTTCTAGTTATTCGTTTCGAGCATCAGAACTGCGAAAATTTTGAGTTTCTCAAGCGTTTCTTACCTCCAAACTGCCATATCTCGCGAACGGATTGACCAATCCGCAAAATTTCTGTTGCATCTGAAAGTAGAAACTCGCCCGATTACAACGGTATGCGTACTTTTCCCCTAGGCCGTTCTAGTTATTCGTTTCGAGCATCAGAACTGCGAAAATTTTGAGTTTCTCAAGCGTTTCTCACCTACAAACTGCCACATCTCGCGAACGGATTGTCCAATCCGCAAAATTTCTGATGCATCTGAAAGTAGAAACTCGCCCGATTACAACGGTATGCGTACTTTTCCCCTAGGCCGCCCTAGTTATTCATTTCGAGCATCAGAACTGCAAAAATTTTGAGTTTCTCAAGCGTTTCTTACCTCCAAACTGCCATATCTCGCGAACGGATTGTCCAATCCGCAAAATTTCTGATGCATCTGAAAGTAGAAACTCGCCCGATTAC
The DNA here is from genome assembly GCF_051014685.1 of Ptiloglossa arizonensis. Classification (NCBI taxonomy): domain Eukaryota; kingdom Metazoa; phylum Arthropoda; class Insecta; order Hymenoptera; family Colletidae; genus Ptiloglossa; species Ptiloglossa arizonensis. Next base: position 648,375 of record NW_027478470.1, on the reverse strand, counting down.
AACTGTATGCGTACTTTTCCCCTAACCCGTTCTAGTTATTCGTTTCGAGCATCAGAACTGCGAAAATTTTGAGTTTCTCAAGCGTTTCTTACCTCCAAACTGCCATATCTCGCGAACGGATTGACCAATCCGCAAAATTTCTGTTGCATCTGAAAGTAGAAACTCGCCCGATTACAACGGTATGCGTACTTTTCCCCTAGGCCGTTCTAGTTATTCGTTTCGAGCATCAGAACTGCGAAAATTTTGAGTCTCTCAAGCGTTTCTCACCTACAAACTGCCACATCTCGCGAACGGATTGTCCAATCCGCAAAGTTTCTGATGCATCTGAAAGTAGAAACTCGCCCGATTACAACGGTATGCGTACTTTTCCGCTAGGCCGCCCTAGTTATTCGTTTCGAGCATCAGAACTGCAAAAATTTTGAGTTTCTCAAGCGTTTCTCACTTCCAAACTGCCATATCTCGCGAACGGATTGACCAATCCGCAAAATTTCTGTTGCATCTGAAAGTAGAAACTCGCCCGATTACAACGGTATGCGTACTTTTCCCCTAGGCCGTTCTAGTTATTCGTTTCGAGCATCAGAACTGCGAAAATTTTGAGTTTCTCAAGCGTTTCTCACCTACAAACTGCCACATCTCGCGAACGGATTGTCCAATCCGCAAAATTTCTGATGCATCTGAAAGTAGAAACTCGCCCGATTACAACGGTATGCGTACTTTTCCCCTAGGCCGCCCTAGTTATTCATTTCGAGCATCAGAACTGCAAAAATTTTGAGTTTCTCAAGCGTTTCTTACCTCCAAACTGCCATATCTCGCGAACGGATTGTCCAATCCGCAAAATTTCTGATGCATCTGAAAGTAGAAACTCGCCCGATTACAACTGTATGCGTACTTTTCCCCTAACCCGTTCTAGTTATTCGTTTCGAGCATCAGAACTGCGAAAATTTTGAGTTTCTCAAGCGTTTCTTACCTCCAAACTGCCATATCTCGCGAACGGATTGACCAATCCGCAAAATTTCTGTTGCATCTGAAAGTAGAAACTCGCCCGATTACAACGGTATGCGTACTTTTCCCCTAGGCCGTTCTAGTTATTCGTTTCGAGCATCAGAACTGCGAAAATTTTGAGTTTCTCAAGCGTTTCTTACCTCCAAACTGCCATATCTCGCGAACGGATTGACCAATCCGCAAAATTTCTGTTGCATCTGAAAGTAGAAACTCGCCCGATTACAACGGTATGCGTACTTTTCCCCTAGGCCGTTCTAGTTATTCGTTTCGAGCATCAGAACTGCGAAAATTTTGAGTTTCTCAAGCGTTTCTCACCTACAAACTGCCACATCTCGCGAACGGATTGTACAATCCGCAAAGTTTCTGATGCATCTGAAAGTAGAAACTCGCCCGATTACAACGGTATGCGTACTTTTCCGCTAGGCCGCCCTAGTTATTCGTTTCGAGCATCAGAACTGCAAAAATTTTGAGTTTCTCAAGCGTTTCTTACTTCCAAACTGCCATATCTCGCGAACGGATTGACCAATCCGCAAAATTTCTGTTGCATCTGAAAGTAGAAACTCGCCCGATTACAACGGTATGCGTACTTTTCCCCTAGGCCGTTCTAGTTATTCGTTTCGGGCATCAGAACTGCGAAAATTTTGAGTTTCTCAAGCGTTTCTTACCTACAAACTGCCATATTTCGCGAACGGACTTGACCAATCCGCAAAATTTCTGTTGCATCTGAAAGTAGAAACTCGCCCGATTACAACGGTATGCGTACTTTTCCCCTAGACCGTTCTAGTTATGCTTGTCGAGCATCAGAACTGCGAAAATTTTGAGTTTCTCAAGCGTTTCTTACCTCCAAACTGCCATATCTCGCGAACGGATTGACCAATCCGCAAAATTTCTGTTGCATCTGAAAGTAGAAACTCGCCCGATTACAACGGTATGCGTACTTTTCCCCTAGGCCGTTCTAGTTATTCGTTTCGAGCATCAGAACTGCGAAAATTTTGAGTTTCTCAAGCGTTTCTCACCTACAAACTGCCACATCTCGCGAACGGATTGTCCAATCCGCAAAATTTCTGATGCATCTGAAAGTAGAAGCTCGCCCGATTACAACGGTATGCGTACTTTTCCCCTAGGCCGTTCTAGTTATTCGTTTCGAGCATCAGAACTGCGAAAATTTTGAGTTTCTCAAGCGTTTCTCACCTACAAACTGCCACATCTCGCGAACGGATTGTCCAATCCGCAAAATTTCTGATGCATCTGAAAGTAGAAACTCGCCCGATTACAACGGTATGCGTACTTTTCCCCTAGGCCGCCCTAGTTATTCATTTCGAGCATCAGAACTGCAAAAATTTTGAGTTTCTCAAGCGTTTCTTACCTCCAAACTGCCATATCTCGCGAACGGATTGTCCAATCCGCAAAATTTCTGATGCATCTGAAAGTAGAAACTCGCCCGATTACAACTGTATGCGTACTTTTCCCCTAACCCGTTCTAGTTATTCGTTTCGAGCATCAGAACTGCGAAAATTTTGAGTTTCTCAAGCGTTTCTTACCTCCAAACTGCCATATCTCGCGAACGGATTGACCAATCCGCAAAATTTCTGTTGCATCTGAAAGTAGAAACTCGCCCGATTACAACGGTATGCGTACTTTTCCCCTAGGCCGTTCTAGTTATTCGTTTCGAGCATCAGAACTGCGAAAATTTTGAGTCTCTCAAGCGTTTCTCACCTACAAACTGCCACATCTCGCGAACGGATTGTCCAATCCGCAAAGTTTCTGATGCATCTGAAAGTAGAAACTCGCCCGATTACAACGGTATGCGTACTTTTCCGCTAGGCCGCCCTAGTTATTCGTTTCGAGCATCAGAACTGCAAAAATTTTGAGTTTCTCAAGCGTTTCTCACTTCCAAACTGCCATATCTCGCGAACGGATTGACCAATCCGCAAAATTTCTGTTGCATCTGAAAGTAGAAACTCGCCCGATTACAACGGTATGCGTACTTTTCCCCTAGGCCGTTCTAGTTATTCGTTTCGAGCATCAGAACTGCGAAAATTTTGAGTTTCTCAAGCGTTTCTCACCTACAAACTGCCACATCTCGCGAACGGATTGTACAATCCGCAAAGTTTCTGATGCATCTGAAAGTAGAAACTCGCCCGATTACAACGGTATGCGTACTTTTCCGCTAGGCCGCCCTAGTTATTCGTTTCGAGCATCAGAACTGCAAAAATTTTGAGTTTCTCAAGCGTTTCTTACTTCCAAACTGCCATATCTCGCGAACGGATTGACCAATCCGCAAAATTTCTGTTGCATCTGAAAGTAGAAACTCGCCCGATTACAACGGTATGCGTACTTTTCCCCTAGGCCGTTCTAGTTATTCGTTTCGGGCATCAGAACTGCGAAAATTTTGAGTTTCTCAAGCGTTTCTTACCTACAAACTGCCATATTTCGCGAACGGACTTGACCAATCCGCAAAATTTCTGTTGCATCTGAAAGTAGAAACTCGCCCGATTACAACGGTATGCGTACTTTTCCCCTAGACCGTTCTAGTTATGCTTGTCGAGCATCAGAACTGCGAAAATTTTGAGTTTCTCAAGCGTTTCTTACCTCCAAACTGCCATATCTCGCGAACGGATTGACCAATCCGCAAAATTTCTGTTGCATCTGAAGGTCGAAACTCGCCCGATTACAACGGTATGCGTACTTTTCCCCTAGGCCGTTCTAGTTATTCGTTTCGAGCATCAGAACTGCGAAAATTTTGAGTTTCTCAAGCGTTTCTTACCTCCAAACTGCCATATCTCGCGAACGGATTGACCAATCCGCAAAATTTCTGTTGCATCTGAAAGTAGAAACTCGCCCGATTACAACGGTATGCGTACTTTTCCCCTAGGCCGTTCTAGTTATTCGTTTCGAGCATCAGAACTGCGAAAATTTTGAGTTTCTCAAGCGTTTCTCACCTACAAACTGCCACATCTCGCGAACGGATTGTCCAATCCGCAAAATTTCTGATGCATCTGAAAGTAGAAACTCGCCCGATTACAACGGTATGCGTACTTTTCCCCTAGGCCGCCCTAGTTATTCATTTCGAGCATCAGAACTGCAAAAATTTTGAGTTTCTCAAGCGTTTCTTACCTCCAAACTGCCATATCTCGCGAACGGATTGTCCAATCCGCAAAATTTCTGATGCATCTGAAAGTAGAAACTCGCCCGATTACAACTGTATGCGTACTTTTCCCCTAACCCGTTCTAGTTATTCGTTTCGAGCATCAGAACTGCGAAAATTTTGAGTTTCTCAAGCGTTTCTTACCTCCAAACTGCCATATCTCGCGAACGGATTGACCAATCCGCAAAATTTCTGTTGCATCTGAAAGTAGAAACTCGCCCGATTACAACGGTATGCGTACTTTTCCCCTAGGCCGTTCTAGTTATTCGTTTCGAGCATCAGAACTGCGAAAATTTTGAGTCTCTCAAGCGTTTCTCACCTACAAACTGCCACATCTCGCGAACGGATTGTCCAATCCGCAAAGTTTCTGATGCATCTGAAAGTAGAAACTCGCCCGATTACAACGGTATGCGTACTTTTCCGCTAGGCCGCCCTAGTTATTCGTTTCGAGCATCAGAACTGCAAAAATTTTGAGTTTCTCAAGCGTTTCTCACTTCCAAACTGCCATATCTCGCGAACGGATTGACCAATCCGCAAAATTTCTGTTGCATCTGAAAGTAGAAACTCGCCCGATTACAACGGTATGCGTACTTTTCCCCTAGGCCGTTCTAGTTATTCGTTTCGAGCATCAGAACTGCGAAAATTTTGAGTTTCTCAAGCGTTTCTCACCTACAAACTGCCACATCTCGCGAACGGATTGTCCAATCCGCAAAATTTCTGATGCATCTGAAAGTAGAAACTCGCCCGATTACAACGGTATGCGTACTTTTCCCCTAGGCCGCCCTAGTTATTCATTTCGAGCATCAGAACTGCAAAAATTTTGAGTTTCTCAAGCGTTTCTTACCTCCAAACTGCCATATCTCGCGAACGGATTGTCCAATCCGCAAAATTTCTGATGCATCTGAAAGTAGAAACTCGCCCGATTACAACTGTATGCGTACTTTTCCCCTAACCCGTTCTAGTTATTCGTTTCGAGCATCAGAACTGCGAAAATTTTGAGTTTCTCAAGCGTTTCTTACCTCCAAACTGCCATATCTCGCGAACGGATTGACCAATCCGCAAAATTTCTGTTGCATCTGAAAGTAGAAACTCGCCCGATTACAACGGTATGCGTACTTTTCCCCTAGGCCGTTCTAGTTATTCGTTTCGAGCATCAGAACTGCGAAAATTTTGAGTTTCTCAAGCGTTTCTTACCTCCAAACTGCCATATCTCGCGAACGGATTGACCAATCCGCAAAATTTCTGTTGCATCTGAAAGTAGAAACTCGCCCGATTACAACGGTATGCGTACTTTTCCCCTAGGCCGTTCTAGTTATTCGTTTCGAGCATCAGAACTGCGAAAATTTTGAGTTTCTCAAGCGTTTCTCACCTACAAACTGCCACATCTCGCGAACGGATTGTACAATCCGCAAAGTTTCTGATGCATCTGAAAGTAGAAACTCGCCCGATTACAACGGTATGCGTACTTTTCCGCTAGGCCGCCCTAGTTATTCGTTTCGAGCATCAGAACTGCAAAAATTTTGAGTTTCTCAAGCGTTTCTTACTTCCAAACTGCCATATCTCGCGAACGGATTGACCAATCCGCAAAATTTCTGTTGCATCTGAAAGTAGAAACTCGCCCGATTACAACGGTATGCGTACTTTTCCCCTAGGCCGTTCTAGTTATTCGTTTCGGGCATCAGAACTGCGAAAATTTTGAGTTTCTCAAGCGTTTCTTACCTACAAACTGCCATATTTCGCGAACGGACTTGACCAATCCGCAAAATTTCTGTTGCATCTGAAAGTAGAAACTCGCCCGATTACAACGGTATGCGTACTTTTCCCCTAGACCGTTCTAGTTATGCTTGTCGAGCATCAGAACTGCGAAAATTTTGAGTTTCTCAAGCGTTTCTTACCTCCAAACTGCCATATCTCGCGAACGGATTGACCAATCCGCAAAATTTCTGTTGCATCTGAAAGTAGAAACTCGCCCGATTACAACGGTATGCGTACTTTTCCCCTAGGCCGTTCTAGTTATTCGTTTCGAGCATCAGAACTGCGAAAATTTTGAGTTTCTCAAGCGTTTCTCACCTACAAACTGCCACATCTCGCGAACGGATTGTCCAATCCGCAAAATTTCTGATGCATCTGAAAGTAGAAGCTCGCCCGATTACAACGGTATGCGTACTTTTCCCCTAGGCCGTTCTAGTTATTCGTTTCGAGCATCAGAACTGCGAAAATTTTGAGTTTCTCAAGCGTTTCTCACCTACAAACTGCCACATCTCGCGAACGGATTGTCCAATCCGCAAAATTTCTGATGCATCTGAAAGTAGAAACTCGCCCGATTACAACGGTATGCGTACTTTTCCCCTAGGCCGCCCTAGTTATTCATTTCGAGCATCAGAACTGCAAAAATTTTGAGTTTCTCAAGCGTTTCTTACCTCCAAACTGCCATATCTCGCGAACGGATTGTCCAATCCGCAAAATTTCTGATGCATCTGAAAGTAGAAACTCGCCCGATTACAACTGTATGCGTACTTTTCCCCTAACCCGTTCTAGTTATTCGTTTCGAGCATCAGAACTGCGAAAATTTTGAGTTTCTCAAGCGTTTCTTACCTCCAAACTGCCATATCTCGCGAACGGATTGACCAATCCGCAAAATTTCTGTTGCATCTGAAAGTAGAAACTCGCCCGATTACAACGGTATGCGTACTTTTCCCCTAGGCCGTTCTAGTTATTCGTTTCGAGCATCAGAACTGCGAAAATTTTGAGTCTCTCAAGCGTTTCTCACCTACAAACTGCCACATCTCGCGAACGGATTGTCCAATCCGCAAAGTTTCTGATGCATCTGAAAGTAGAAACTCGCCCGATTACAACGGTATGCGTACTTTTCCGCTAGGCCGCCCTAGTTATTCGTTTCGAGCATCAGAACTGCAAAAATTTTGAGTTTCTCAAGCGTTTCTCACTTCCAAACTGCCATATCTCGCGAACGGATTGACCAATCCGCAAAATTTCTGTTGCATCTGAAAGTAGAAACTCGCCCGATTACAACGGTATGCGTACTTTTCCCCTAGGCCGTTCTAGTTATTCGTTTCGAGCATCAGAACTGCGAAAATTTTGAGTTTCTCAAGCGTTTCTCACCTACAAACTGCCACATCTCGCGAACGGATTGTCCAATCCGCAAAATTTCTGATGCATCTGAAAGTAGAAACTCGCCCGATTACAACGGTATGCGTACTTTTCCCCTAGGCCGCCCTAGTTATTCATTTCGAGCATCAGAACTGCAAAAATTTTGAGTTTCTCAAGCGTTTCTTACCTCCAAACTGCCATATCTCGCGAACGGATTGTCCAATCCGCAAAATTTCTGATGCATCTGAAAGTAGAAACTCGCCCGATTACAACTGTATGCGTACTTTTCCCCTAACCCGTTCTAGTTATTCGTTTCGAGCATCAGAACTGCGAAAATTTTGAGTTTCTCAAGCGTTTCTTACCTCCAAACTGCCATATCTCGCGAACGGATTGACCAATCCGCAAAATTTCTGTTGCATCTGAAAGTAGAAACTCGCCCGATTACAACGGTATGCGTACTTTTCCCCTAGGCCGTTCTAGTTATTCGTTTCGAGCATCAGAACTGCGAAAATTTTGAGTTTCTCAAGCGTTTCTCACCTACAAACTGCCACATCTCGCGAACGGATTGTCCAATCCGCAAAATTTCTGATGCATCTGAAAGTAGAAACTCGCCCGATTACAACGGTATGCGTACTTTTCCCCTAGGCCGCCCTAGTTATTCATTTCGAGCATCAGAACTGCAAAAATTTTGAGTTTCTCAAGCGTTTCTTACTTCCAAACTGCCATATCTCGCGAACGGATTGACCAATCCGCAAAATTTCTATTGCATCTGAAAGTAGAAACTCGCCCGAATACAACGGTATGCGTACTTTTCCCCTAGGCCGTTCTAGTTATTCGTTTCGAGCATCAGAACTGCGAAAATTTTGAGTTTCTCAAGCGTTTCTTACATCCAAACTGCCATATCTCGCGAACGGTTTGACCAATCCGCAAAATTTCTGTTGCATCTGAAAGTAGAAACTCGCCCGATTACAACGGTATGCGTACTTTTCCCCTAGGCCGTTCTAGTTATGCTTGTCGAGCATCAGAACTGCGAAAATTTTGAGTTTCTCAAGCGTTTCTTACCTCCAAACTGCCATATCTGGCGAACGGATTGACCAATCCGCAAAATTTCTGTTGCATCTGAAAGTAGAAACTCGCCCGATTACAACGGTATGCGTACTTTTCCCCTAGGCCGTTCTAGTTATTCGTTTCGAGCATCAGAACTGCGAAAATTTTGAGTTTCTCAAGCGTTTCTCACCTACAAACTGCCACATCTCGCGAACGGATTGTACAATCCGCAAAGTTTCTGATGCATCTGAAAGTAGAAACTCGCCCGATTACAACGGTATGCGTACTTTTCCGCTAGGCCGCCCTAGTTATTCGTTTCGAGCATCAGAACTGCAAAAATTTTGAGTTTCTCAAGCGTTTCTTACTTCCAAACTGCCATATCTCGCGAACGGATTGACCAATCCGCAAAATTTCTGTTGCATCTGAAAGTAGAAACTCGCCCGATTACAACGGTATGCGTACTTTTCCCCTAGGCCGTTCTAGTTATTCGTTTCGGGCATCAGAACTGCGAAAATTTTGAGTTTCTCAAGCGTTTCTTACCTACAAACTGCCATATTTCGCGAACGGACTTGACCAATCCGCAAAATTTCTGTTGCATCTGAAAGTAGAAACTCGCCCGATTACAACGGTATGCGTACTTTTCCCCTAGACCGTTCTAGTTATGCTTGTCGAGCATCAGAACTGCGAAAATTTTGAATTTCTCAAGCGTTTCTTACCTCCAAACTGCCATATCTCGCGAACGGATTGACCAATCCGCAAAATTTCTGTTGCATCTGAAAGTAGAAACTCGCCCGATTACAACGGTATGCGTACTTTTCCCCTAGGCCGTTCTAGTTATTCGTTTCGAGCATCAGAACTGCGAAAATTTTGAGTTTCTCAAGCGTTTCTCACCTACAAACTGCCACATCTCGCGAACGGATTGTCCAATCCGCAAAATTTCTGATGCATCTGAAAGTAGAAACTCGCCCGATTACAAGGGTATGCGTACTTTTCCCCTAGGCCGCCCTAGTTATTCATTTCGAGCATCAGAACTGCAAAAATTTTGAGTTTCTCAAGCGTTTCTTACCTCCAAACTGCCATATCTCGCGAACGGATTGTCCAATCCGCAAAATTTCTGATGCATCTGAAAGTAGAAACTCGCCCGATTACAACTGTATGCGTACTTTTCCCCTAACCCGTTCTAGTTATTCGTTTCGAGCATCAGAACTGCGAAAATTTTGAGTTTCTCAAGCGTTTCTTACCTCCAAACTGCCATATCTCGCGAACGGATTGACCAATCCGCAAAATTTCTGTTGCATCTGAAAGTAGAAACTCGCCCGATTACAACGGTATGCGTACTTTTCCCCTAGGCCGTTCTAGTTATTCGTTTCGAGCATCAGAACTGCGAAAATTTTGAGTCTCTCAAGCGTTTCTCACCTACAAACTGCCACATCTCGCGAACGGATTGTCCAATCCGCAAAGTTTCTGATGCATCTGAAAGTAGAAACTCGCCCGATTACAACGGTATGCGTACTTTTCCGCTAGGCCGCCCTAGTTATTCGTTTCGAGCATCAGAACTGCAAAAATTTTGAGTTTCTCAAGCGTTTCTTACTTCCAAACTGCCATATCTCGCGAACGGATTGACCAATCCGCAAAATTTCTGTTGCATCTGAAAGTAGAAACTCGCCCGATTACAACGGTATGCGTACTTTTCCCCTAGGCCGTTCTAGTTATTCGTTTCGAGCATCAGAACTGCGAAAATTTTGAGTTTCTCAAGCGTTTCTCACCTACAAACTGCCACATCTCGCGAACGGATTGTCCAATCCGCAAAATTTCTGATGCATCTGAAAGTAGAAACTCGCCCGATTACAACCGTATGCGTACTTTTCCCCTAGGCCGCCCTAGTTATTCATTTCGAGCATCAGAACTGCAAAAATTTTGAGTTTCTCAAGCGTTTCTTACCTCCAAACTGCCATATCTCGCGAACGGATTGTCCAATCCGCAAAATTTCTGATGCATCTGAAAGTAGAAACTCGCCCGATTACAACTGTATGCGTAGTTTTCCCCTAACCCGTTCTAGTTATTCGTTTCGAGCATCAGAACTGCGAAAATTTTGAGTTTCTCAAGCGTTTCTTACCTCCAAACTGCCATATCTCGCGAACGGATTGACCAATCCGCAAAATTTCTGTTGCATCTGAAAGTAGAAACTCGCCCGATTACAACGGTATGCGTACTTTTCCCCTAGGCCGTTCTAGTTATTCGTTTCGAGCATCAGAACTGCGAAAATTTTGAGTCTCTCAAGCGTTTCTCACCTACAAACTGCCACATCTCGCGAACGGATTGTCCAATCCGCAAAGTTTCTGATGCATCTGAAAGTAGAAACTCGCCCGATTACAACGGTATGCGTACTTTTCCGCTAGGCCGCCCTAGTTATTCGTTTCGAGCATCAGAACTGCAAAAATTTTGAGTTTCTCAAGCGTTTCTTACTTCCAAACTGCCATATCTCGCGAACGGATTGACCAATCCGCAAAATTTCTGTTGCATCTGAAAGTAGAAACTCGCCCGATTTCAACGGTATGCGTACTTTTCCCCTAGGCCGCCCTAGTTATTCATTTCGAGCATCAGAACTGCAAAAATTTTGAGTTTCTCAAGCGTTTCTTACCTCCAAACTGCCATATCTCGCGAACGGATTGTCCAATCCGCAAAATTTCTGATGCATCTGAAAGTAGAAACTCGCCCGATTACAACTGTATGCGTACTTTTCCCCTAACCCGTTCTAGTTATTCGTTTCGAGCATCAGAACTGCGAAAATTTTGAGTTTCTCAAGCGTTTCTTACCTCCAAACTGCCATATCTCGCGAACGGATTGACCAATCCGCAAAATTTCTGTTGCATCTGAAAGTAGAAACTCGCCCGATTACAACGGTATGCGTACTTTTCCCCTAGGCCGTTCTAGTTATTCGTTTCGAGCATCAGAACTGCGAAAATTTTGAGTTTCTCAAGCGTTTCTCACCTACAAACTGCCACATCTCGCGAACGGATTGTCCAATCCGCAAAATTTCTGATGCATCTGAAAGTAGAAACTCGCCCGATTACAACGGTATGCGTACTTTTCCCCTAGGCCGCCCTAGTTATTCATTTCGAGCATCAGAACTGCAAAAATTTTGAGTTTCTCAAGCGTTTCTTACTTCCAAACTGCCATATCTCGCGAACGGATTGACCAATCCGCAAAATTTCTATTGCATCTGAAAGTAGAAACTCGCCCGAATACAACGGTATGCGTACTTTTCCCCTAGGCCGTTCTAGTTATTCGTTTCGAGCATCAGAACTGCGAAAATTTTGAGTTTCTCAAGCGTTTCTTACATCCAAACTGCCATATCTCGCGAACGGTTTGACCAATCCGCAAAATTTCTGTTGCATCTGAAAGTAGAAACTCGCCCGATTACAACGGTATGCGTACTTTTCCCCTAGGCCGTTCTAGTTATGCTTGTCGAGCATCAGAACTGCGAAAATTTTGAGTTTCTCAAGCGTTTCTTACCTCCAAACTGCCATATCTCGCGAACGGATTGACCAATCCGCAAAATTTCTGTTGCATCTGAAAGTAGAAACTCGCCCGATTACAACGGTATGCGTACTTTTCCCCTAGGCCGTTCTAGTTATTCGTTTCGAGCATCAGAACTGCGAAAATTTTGAGTTTCTCAAGCGTTTCTCACCTACAAACTGCCACATCTCGCGAACGGATTGTCCAATCCGCAAAGTTTCTGTTGCATCTGAAAGTAGAAACTCGCCCGATTACAACGGTATGCGTACTTTTCCCCTAGACCGTTCTAGTTATGCTTGTCGAGCATCAGAACTGCGAAAATTTTGAGTTTCTCAAGCGTTTCTTACCTCCAAACTGCCATATCTGGCGAACGGATTGACCAATCCGCAAAATTTCTGTTGCATCTGAAAGTAGAAACTCGCCCGATTACAACGGTATGCGTACTTTTCCCCTAGGCCGTTCTAGTTATTCGTTTCGAGCATCAGAACTGCGAAAATTTTGAGTTTCTCAAGCGTTTCTCACCTACAAACTGCCACATCTCGCGAACGGATTGTACAATCCGCAAAGTTTCTGATGCATCTGAAAGTAGAAACTCGCCCGATTACAACGGTATGCGTACTTTTCCGCTAGGCCGCCCTAGTTATTCGTTTCGAGCATCAGAACTGCAAAAATTTTGAGTTTCTCAAGCGTTTCTTACTTCCAAACTGCCATATCTCGCGAACGGATTGACCAATCCGCAAAATTTCTGTTGCATCTGAAAGTAGAAACTCGCCCGATTACAACGGTATGCGTACTTTTCCCCTAGGCCGTTCTAGTTATTCGTTTCGGGCATCAGAACTGCGAAAATTTTGAGTTTCTCAAGCGTTTCTTACCTACAAACTGCCATATTTCGCGAACGGACTTGACCAATCCGCAAAATTTCTGTTGCATCTGAAAGTAGAAACTCGCCCGATTACAACGGTATGCGTACTTTTCCCCTAGACCGTTCTAGTTATGCTTGTCGAGCATCAGAACTGCGAAAATTTTGAATTTCTCAAGCGTTTCTTACCTCCAAACTGCCATATCTCGCGAACGGATTGACCAATCCGCAAAATTTCTGTTGCATCTGAAAGTAGAAACTCGCCCGATTACAACGGTATGCGTACTTTTCCCCTAGGCCGTTCTAGTTATTCGTTTCGAGCATCAGAACTGCGAAAATTTTGAGTTTCTCAAGCGTTTCTCACCTACAAACTGCCACATCTCGCGAACGGATTGTCCAATCCGCAAAATTTCTGATGCATCTGAAAGTAGAAACTCGCCCGATTACAAGGGTATGCGTACTTTTCCCCTAGGCCGCCCTAGTTATTCATTTCGAGCATCAGAACTGCAAAAATTTTGAGTTTCTCAAGCGTTTCTTACCTCCAAACTGCCATATCTCGCGAACGGATTGTCCAATCCGCAAAATTTCTGATGCATCTGAAAGTAGAAACTCGCCCGATTACAACTGTATGCGTACTTTTCCCCTAACCCGTTCTAGTTATTCGTTTCGAGCATCAGAACTGCGAAAATTTTGAGTTTCTCAAGCGTTTCTTACCTCCAAACTGCCATATCTCGCGAACGGATTGACCAATCCGCAAAATTTCTGTTGCATCTGAAAGTAGAAACTCGCCCGATTACAACGGTATGCGTACTTTTCCCCTAGGCCGTTCTAGTTATTCGTTTCGAGCATCAGAACTGCGAAAATTTTGAGTCTCTCAAGCGTTTCTCACCTACAAACTGCCACATCTCGCGAACGGATTGTCCAATCCGCAAAGTTTCTGATGCATCTGAAAGTAGAAACTCGCCCGATTACAACGGTATGCGTACTTTTCCGCTAGGCCGCCCTAGTTATTCGTTTCGAGCATCAGAACTGCAAAAATTTTGAGTTTCTCAAGCGTTTCTTACTTCCAAACTGCCATATCTCGCGAACGGATTGACCAATCCGCAAAATTTCTGTTGCATCTGAAAGTAGAAACTCGCCCGATTACAACGGTATGCGTACTTTTCCCCTAGGCCGTTCTAGTTATTCGTTTCGAGCATCAGAACTGCGAAAATTTTGAGTTTCTCAAGCGTTTCTCACCTACAAACTGCCACATCTCGCGAACGGATTGTCCAATCCGCAAAATTTCTGATGCATCTGAAAGTAGAAACTCGCCCGATTACAACGGTATGCGTACTTTTCCCCTAGGCCGCCCTAGTTATTCATTTCGAGCATCAGAACTGCAAAAATTTTGAGTTTCTCAAGCGTTTCTTACCTCCAAACTGCCATATCTCGCGAACGGATTGTCCAATCCGCAAAATTTCTGATGCATCTGAAAGTAGAAACTCGCCCGATTACAACTGTATGCGTAGTTTTCCCCTAACCCGTTCTAGTTATTCGTTTCGAGCATCAGAACTGCGAAAATTTTGAGTTTCTCAAGCGTTTCTTACCTCCAAACTGCCATATCTCGCGAACGGATTGACCAATCCGCAAAATTTCTGTTGCATCTGAAAGTAGAAACTCGCCCGATTACAACGGTATGCGTACTTTTCCCCTAGGCCGTTCTAGTTATTCGTTTCGAGCATCAGAACTGCGAAAATTTTGAGTCTCTCAAGCGTTTCTCACCTACAAACTGCCACATCTCGCGAACGGATTGTCCAATCCGCAAAGTTTCTGATGCATCTGAAAGTAGAAACTCGCCCGATTACAACGGTATGCGTACTTTTCCGCTAGGCCGCCCTAGTTATTCGTTTCGAGCATCAGAACTGCAAAAATTTTGAGTTTCTCAAGCGTTTCTTACTTCCAAACTGCCATATCTCGCGAACGGATTGACCAATCCGCAAAATTTCTGTTGCATCTGAAAGTAGAAACTCGCCCGATTTCAACGGTATGCGTACTTTTCCCCTAGGCCGTTCTAGTTATTCGTTTCGAGCATCAGAACTGCGAAAATTTTGAGTTTCTCAAGCGTTTCTCACCTACAAACTGCCACATCTCGCGAACGGATTGTCCAATCCGCAAAATTTCTGATGCATCTGAAAGTAGAAACTCGCCCGATTACAACGGTATGCGTACTTTTCCCCTAGGCCGCCCTAGTTATTCATTTCGAGCATCAGAACTGCAAAAATTTTGAGTTTCTCAAGCGTTTCTTACCTCCAAACTGCCATATCTCGCGAACGGATTGTCCAATCCGCAAAATTTCTGATGCATCTGAAAGTAGAAACTCGCCCGATTACAACTGTATGCGTACTTTTCCCCTAACCCGTTCTAGTTATTCGTTTCGAGCATCAGAACTGCGAAAATTTTGAGTTTCTCAAGCGTTTCTTACCTCCAAACTGCCATATCTCGCGAACGGATTGACCAATCCGCAAAATTTCTGTTGCATCTGAAAGTGGAAACTCGCCCGATTACAACGGTATGCGTACTTTTCCCCTAGGCCGTTCTAGTTATTCGTTTCGAGCATCAGAACTGCGAAAATTTTGAGTCTCTCAAGCGTTTCTCACCTACAAACTGCCACATCTCGCGAACGGATTGTCCAATCCGCAAAGTTTCTGATGCATCTGAAAGTAGAAACTCGCCCGATTACAAAGGTATGCGTACTTTTCCGCTAGGCCGCCCTAGTTATTCGTTTCGAGCATCAGAACTGCAAAAATTTTGAGTTTCTCAAGCGTTTCTTACTTCCAAACTGCCATATCTCGCGAACGGATTGACCAATCCGCAAAATTTCTGTTGCATCTGAAAGTAGAAACTCGCCCGAATACAACGGTATGCGTACTTTTCCCCTAGGCCGTTCTAGTTATTCGTTTCGAGCATCAGAACTGCGAAAATTTTGAGTTTCTCAAGCGTTTCTTACATCCAAACTGCCATATCTCGCGAACGGTTTGACCAATCCGCAAAATTTCTGTTGCATCTGAAAGTAGAAACTCGCCCGATTACAACGGTATGCTTACTTTTCCCCTAGGCCGTTCTAGCTATTCGTTTCGAGCATCAGAACTGCGAAAATTTTGAGTTTCTCAAGCGTTTCTTACTTCCAAACTGCCATATCTCGCGAACGGATTGACCAATCCGCAAAATTTCTGTTGCATCTGAAAGTAGAAACTCGCCCGATTACAACGGTATGCGTACTTTTCCCCTAGACCGTTCTAGTTATGCTTGTCGAGCATCAGAACTGCGAAAATTTTGAGTTTCTCAAGCGTTTCTTACTTCCAAACTGCCATATCTCGCGAACGGATTGACCAATCCGCAAAATTTCTGTTGCATCTGAAAGTAGAAACTCGCCCGAATACAACGGTATGCGTACTTTTCCCCTAGGCCGTTCTAGTTATTCGTTTCGAGCATCAGAACTGCGAAAATTTTGAGTTTCTCAAGCGTTTCTTACATCCAAACTGCCATATCTCGCGAACGGTTTGACCAATCCGCAAAATTTCTGTTGCATCTGAAAGTAGAAACTCGCCCGATTACAACGGTATGCTTACTTTTCCCCTAGGCCGTTCTAGCTATTCGTTTCGAGCATCAGAACTGCGAAAATTTTGAGTTTCTCAAGCGTTTCTTACTTCCAAACTGCCATATCTCGCGAACGGATTGACCAATCCGCAAAATTTCTGTTGCATCTGAAGGTTCAAACTCGCCCGATTACAACTGTATGCGTACTTTTCCCCTAGTCCGTTCTTGTTATTCGTTTCGAGCATCAGAACTGCGAAAATTTTGAGTTTCTCAAGCGTTTCTTACCTCCAAACTGCCATATCTCGCGAACGGAATGACCAATCCGCAAAATTTCTGTTGCATCTGAAAGTAGAAACTCGCCCGATTACAACGGTATGCGTACTTTTCCCCTAGGCCGTTCTAGTTATTCGTTTCGAGCATCAGAACTGCGAAAATGTTGAGTTTCTCAAGCGTTTCTTACCTCCAAACTGCCATATCTCGCGAACGGATTGACCAATCCGCAAAATTTCTGTTGCATCTGAAAGATGAAACTCGCCCGACTACAACGGCATGCGTACTTTTGCCCTAGACCGTTCTAGTTATGCTTGTCGAGCATCAGAACTGCGAAAATTTTGAGTTTCTCAAGCGTTTCTTACCTCCAAACTGCCATATCTCGCGAACGGATTGACCAATCCGCAAAATTTCTGTTGCATCTGAAGGTAGAAACTCGCCCGAATACGACGGTATGGGTACTTTTCCCCTAGGCCGTTCTAGTTATTCGTTTCGAGCATCAGAACTGCGAAAATTTTGAATTTCTCAAGCGTATCTTACCTCCAAACTGCCATATCTCGCGAACGGAATGACCAATCCGCAAAATTTCTGTTGCATCTGAAAGTAGAAACTCGCCCGAATACGACGGTATGGGTACTTTTCCCCTAGGCCGTTCTAGTTATTCGTTTCGAGCATCAGAACTGCGAAAATTTTGAGTTTCTCAAGCGTTTCGTACCTCCAAACTGCCATATCTCGCGAACGGTTTGACCAATCCGCAAAATTTCTGTTGCATCTGAAGGTAGAAACTCGCTCGATTACAACAGTATGCGTACTTTTCCCCTAGGCCGTTCTGGTTATTCGTTTCGAGCATCAGAACTGCGAAAATATTGAGTTTCTCAAGCGTTTCTTACCTCCAAACTGCCATATCTCGCGAACGGATTGACCAATCCGCAAAATTTCTGTTGCATCTGAAAGTAGAAACTCGCCCGATTACAACGGTATGCGTACTTTTCCCCTAGACCGTTCTAGTTATGCTTGCCGAGCATCAGAACTGCGAAAATTTTGAGTTTCTCAAGCGTTTCTTACCTCCAAACTGCCATATCTCGCGAACGGATTGACCAATCCGCAAAATTTGTGTTGCATCTGAAAGTAGAAACTCGCCATATTACAACGGTATGCGTACTTTTCCCCTAGGCCGTTCTGGATACTCGTTTCGAGCATCAGAACTGTGATAATTTTGAGTTTCTCAACCGCTCCTTACCTCCAAACTGCCATATCTCGCGAACGGATTGACCAATCCGCAAAATTTCTGTTGCATCTGAAAGTAGAAAGTCGCTCGATTACAACGGTATGCGTACTTTTCTCCTAGACCTTTCTAGTTATGCTTGTCGAGCATCAGAACTGCGAAAATTTTGAGTTTCTCAAGCGTTTCATACCTCCAAACTGCCATATCTCGCGAACGGATTGACTAATCCGCAAAATTTCTGTTGCATCTGAAAGTAGAAACTCGCCCGATTACAACGGTATGCGTACTTTTCCCCTAGTCCGTTCTAGTTATTCGTTTCGAGCATCAGAACTGCGAAAATGTTGAGTTTCTCAAGCGTTTCTTACCTCCAAACTGCCATATCTCGCGAACGGATTGACGAATCCGCAAAATTTCAGTTGCATCTGAAAGTAGAAACTCGGCCGATTACAACGGTATGCGTACTTTTCCCCTAGACCGTTCTAGTTATTCGTTTCGAGCATCAGAACTGCGAAAATGTTGAGTTTCTCAAGCGTTTCTTACCTACAAACTGCCATATCTCGCGAACGGATTGACCCATCCGCAAAATTTCTGTTGCATCTGAAAGTAGAAACTCGCCCGATTACAACGGTATGCGTACTTTTCCCCTAGACCGTTCTAGTTATTCGTTTCGAGCATCAGAACTGCGAAAATGTTGAGTTTCTCAAGCGTTTCTTACCTACAAACTGCCATATCTCGCGAACGGATTGACCAATCCGCAAAATTTCTGTTGCATCTGAAAGTAGAAACTCGCCCGATTACTACGGCATGCGTACTTTTGCCCTAGGCCGTTCTGGTTACTCGTTTCGAGCATCAGAACTGTGATAATTTTGAGTTTCTCAACCGCTTCTTACCTCCAAACTGCCATATCTCGCGAACGGATTGACCAATCCGCAAAATTTCTGTTGCATCTGAAAGTAGAAACTCGCCCGATTACGCCGGTATGCGTACTTTTCCCATAGGCCGTTCTAGTTATTCGTTTCGAGCATCAGAACTGCGAAAATTTTGTGTTTCTCAAGCGTTTCGTACCTCCAAACTGCCATATCTCGCGAACGGTTTGACCAATCCGCAAAATTTCTGTTGCATCTGAAGGTAGAAACTCGCTCGATTACAACAGTATGCGTACTTTTCCCCTAGGCCGTTCTGGTTATTCGTTTCGAGCATCAGAACTGCGAAAATATTGAGTTTCTCAAGCGTTTCTTACCTCCAAACTGCCATATCTCGCGAACGGATTGACCAATCCGCAAAATTTCTGTTGCATCTGAAAGTAGAAACTCGCCCGATTACAACGGTATGCGTACTTTTCCCCTAGACCGTTCTAGTTATGCTTGCCGAGCATCAGAACTGCGAAAATTTTGAGTTTCTCAAGCGTTTCTTACCTCCAAACTGCCATATCTCGCGAACGGATTGACCAATCCGCAAAATTTGTGTTGCATCTGAAAGTAGAAACTCGCCATATTACAACGGTATGCGTACTTTTCCCCTAGGCCGTTCTGGATACTCGTTTCGAGCATCAGAACTGTGATAATTTTGAGTTTCTCAACCGCTCCTTACCTCCAAACTGCCATATCTCGCGAACGGATTGACCAATCCGCAAAATTTCTGTTGCATCTGAAAGTAGAAAGTCGCTCGATTACAACGGTATGCGTACTTTTCTCCTAGACCTTTCTAGTTATGCTTGTCGAGCATCAGAACTGCGAAAATTTTGAGTTTCTCAAGCGTTTCATACCTCCAAACTGCCATATCTCGCGAACGGATTGACTAATCCGCAAAATTTCTGTTGCATCTGAAAGTAGAAACTCGCCCGATTACAACGGTATGCGTACTTTTCCCCTAGTCCGTTCTAGTTATTCGTTTCGAGCATCAGAACTGCGAAAATGTTGAGTTTCTCAAGCGTTTCTTACCTCCAAACTGCCATATCTCGCGAACGGATTGACCAATCCGCAAAATTTCTGTTGCATCTGAAAGTAGAAACTCGGCCGATTACAACGGTATGCGTACTTTTCCCCTAGACCGTTCTAGTTATTCGTTTCGAGCATCAGAACTGCGAAAATGTTGAGTTTCTCAAGCGTTTCTTACCTACAAACTGCCATATCTCGCGAACGGATTGACCCATCCGCAAAATTTCTGTTGCATCTGAAAGTAGAAACTCGCCCGATTACAACGGTATGCGTACTTTTCCCCTAGACCGTTCTAGTTATTCGTTTCGAGCATCAGAACTGCGAAAATGTTGAGTTTCTCAAGCGTTTCTTACCTACAAACTGCCATATCTCGCGAACGGATTGACCAATCCGCAAAATTTCTGTTGCATCTGAAAGTAGAAACTCGCCCGATTACTACGGCATGCGTACTTTTGCCCTAGGCCGTTCTGGTTACTCGTTTCGAGCATCAGAACTGTGATAATTTTGAGTTTCTCAACCGCTTCTTACCTCCAAACTGCCATATCTCGCGAACGGATTGACCAATCCGCAAAATTTCTGTTGCATCTGAAAGTAGAAACTCGCCCGATTACGCCGGTATGCGTACTTTTCCCATAGGCCGTTCTAGTTATTCGTTTCGAGCATCAGAACTGCGAAAATTTTGTGTTTCTCAAGCGTTTCGTACCTCCAAACTGCCATATCTCGCGAACGGTTTGACCAATCCGCAAAATTTCTGTTGCATCTGAAGGTAGAAACTCGCTCGATTACAACGGTGTGCGTACTTTTCCCCTAGGCCGTTCTGGTTATTCGTTTCGAGCATCAGAACTGCGAAAATATTGAGTTTCTCAAGCGTTTCTTACCTCCAAACTGCCATATCTCGCGAACGGATTGACCAATCCGCAAAATTTCTGTTGCATCTGAAAGTAGAAACTCGCCCGATTACAACACTATGAGTACTTTTCCCCTAGGCCGTTTTAGTTACTCGTTTCGAGCATCAGAACTGCGAAAATTTTGAGTTTCTCAAGCGTTTCTTACTTCCAAACTGCCATATCTCGCGAACGGATTGACCAATCCGCAAAATTTCTGTTGCATCTGAAGGTTGAAACTCGCCCGATTACAACTGTATGCGTACTTTTCCCCTAGTCCGTTCTTGTTATTCGTTTCGAGCATCAGAACTGCGAAAATTTTGAGTTTCTCAAGCGTTTCTTACCTCCAAACTGCCATATCTCGCGAACGGAATGACCAATCCGCAAAATTTCTGTTGCATCTGAAAGTAGAAACTCGCCCGATTACAACGGTATGCGTACTTTTCCCCTAGGCCGTTCTAGTTATTCGTTTCGAGCATCAGAACTGCGAAAATGTTGAGTTTCTCAAGCGTTTCTTACCTGCAAACTGCCATATCTCGCGAACGGATTGACAAATCCGCAAAATTTCTGTTGCATCTGAAAGTAGAAACTCGCCCGATTACAACGGCATGCGTACTTTTGCCCTAGACCGTTCTAGTTATGCTTGTCGAGCATCAGAACTGCGAAAATTTTGAGTTTCTCAAGCGTTTCTTACTTCCAAACTGCCATATCTCGCGAACGGATTGACCAATCCGCAAAATTTCTGTTGCATCTGAAGGTAGAAACTCGCCCGAATACGACGGTATGGGTACTTTTCCCCTAGGCCGTTCTAGTTATTCGTTTCGAGCATCAGAACTGCGAAAATTTTGAATTTCTCAAGCGTATCTTACCTCCAAACTGCCATATCTCGCGAATGGATTGACCAATCCGCAAAATTTCTGTTGCATCTGAAAGTAGAAACTCGCCCGATTACAACGGTATGCGTACTTTTCCCCTAGGCAGCCCTAGTTATTCGTGTCGAGCATCAGAACTGCGAAAATTTTGAGTTTCTCAAGCGTTTCTTACTTCCAAACTGCCATATCTCGCGAACGGATTGACCAATCCGCAAAATTTCTGTTGCATCTGAAAGTAGAAACTCGCCCGATTACGCCGGTATGCGTACTTTTCCCATAGGCCGTTCTAGTTATTCGTTTCGAGCATCAGAACTGCGAAAATTTTGTGTTTCTCAAGCGCTTCTTACTTCCAAACTGCCATATCTCGCGAACGGATTGACCAATACGCAAAATTTCTGTTGCATCTGAAGGTAGAAACTCGCCCGATTACAACGGTATGCGTACTTTTCCCCTAGGCCGTTCTAGTTATTCGTTTCGAGCATCAGAAGTGCGAAAATTTTGAGTTTCTCAAGCGTTTCGTACCTCCAAACTGCCATATCTCGCGAACGGTTTGACCAATCCGCAAAATTTCTGTTGCATCTGAAGGTAGAAACTCGCTCGATTACAACAGTATGCGTACTTTTCCCCTAGGCCGTTCTGGTTATTCGTTTCGAGCATCAGAACTGCGAAAATATTGAGTTTCTCAAGCGTTTCTTACCTCCAAACTGCCATATCTCGCGAACGGATTGACCAATCCGCAAAATTTCTGTTGCATCTGAAAGTAGAAACTCGCCCGATTACAACGGTATGCGTACTTTTCCCCTAGACCGTTTTAGTTATGCTTGCCGAGCATCAGAACTGCGAAAATTTTGAGTTTCTCAAGCGTTTCTTACCTCCAAACTGCCATATCTCGCGAACGGATTGACCAATCCGCAAAATTTGTGTTGCATCTGAAAGTAGAAACTCGCCATATTACAACGGTATGCGTACTTTTCCCCTAGGCCGTTCTGGTTACTCGTTTCGAGCATCAGAACTGTGATAATTTTGAGTTTCTCAACCGCTTCTTACCTCCAAACTGCCATATCTGGCGAACGGATTGACCAATCCGCAAAATTTCTGTTGCATCTGAAAGTAGAAAGTCGCTCGATTACAACGGTATGCGTACTTTTCTCCTAGACCTTTCTAGTTATGCTTGTCGAGCATCAGAACTGCGAAAATTTTGAGTTTCTCAAGCGTTTCATACCTCCAAACTGCCATATCTCGCGAACGGATTGACTAATCCGCAAAATTTCTGTTGCATCTGAAAGTAGAAACTCGCCCGATTACAACGGTATGCGTACTTTTCCCCTAGGCCGTTCTAGTTATTCGTTTCGAGCATCAGAACTGCGAAAATTTTGAGCTTCTCAAGCGTATCTTACCTCCAAACTGCCATATCTCGCGAACGGATTGACCAATCCGCAAAATTTCTGTTGCATCTGAAAGTAGAAACTCGCCCGATTACAACGGTATGCGTACTTTTCCCCTAGTCCGTTCTAGTTATTCGTTTCGAGCATCAGAACTGCGAAAATTTTGAGATTCTCAAGCGTTTCTTACCTCCAAACTGCCATATCTCGCGAACGGATTGACCAATCCGCAAAATTTCTGTTGCATCTGAAAGTAGAAACTCGCCCGATTACAACGGTATGCGTACTATTCCCCTGGGCCGTTCTAGTTATTCGTTTCGAGCATCAGAACTGCGAAAATGTTGAGCTTCTCAAGCGTTTCTTACCTACAAACTGCCATATCTCGCGAACGGATTGATCAATCCGCAAAATTTCTGTTGCATCTGAAAGTAGAAACTCGCCCGATTACAACGGTATGCGTACTTTTTCCCTAGACCGTTCTAGTTATGCTTGTCGAGCATCAGAACTGCGAAAATTTTGAGTTTCTCCTGCGTTTCTTACCTCCAAACTGCCATATCTCGCGAACGGATTGACCAATCCGCAAAATTTCTGTTGCATCTGAAAGTAGAAACTCGCCCGATTACAACGGTATGCGTACTATTCCCCTAGGCCGTTCTAGTTATTCGTTTCGAGCATCAGAACTGCGAAAATGTTGAGTTTCTCAAGCGTTTCTTACCTACAAACTGCCATATCTCGCGAACGGATTGACCAATCCGCAAAATTTCTGTTGCATCTGAAAGTAGAAACTCGCCCGATTACAACGGTATGCGTACCTTTCCCCTAGACCGTTCTAGTTATGCTTGTCGAGCATCAGAACTGCGAAAATTTTGAGTTTCTCAAGCGTTTCTTACCTCCAAACTGCCATATCTCGCGAACGGATTGACCAATCCGCAAAATTTCTGTTGCATCTGAAAGTAGAAACTCGCCATATTACAACGGTATGCGTACTTTTCCCCTAGGCCGTTCTGGTTACTCGTTTCGAGCATCAGAACTGTGATAATTTTGAGTTTCTCAACCGTTTCTTACCTCCAAACTGCCATATCTCGCGAACGGATTGACCAATCCGCAAAATTTCTGTTGCATCTGAAAGTAGAAAGTCGCCCGATTACAACGGTATGCGTACTTTTCCCCTAGACCGTTCTAGTTATGCTTGTCGAGTATCAGAACTGCGAAAATTTTGAGTTTCTCAAGCGTTTCATACCTCCAAACTGCCATATCTCGCGAACGGATTGACCAATACGCAAAATTTCTGTTGCATCTGAAGGTAGAAACTCGCCCGATTACAACGGTATGCGTACTTTTCCCCTAGGCCGTTCTAGTTATTCGTTTCGAGCATCAGAAGTGCGAAAATTTTGAGTTTCTCAAGCGTTTCATACCTCCAAACTGCCATATCTCGCGAACGGATTGACTAATCCGCAAAATTTCTGTTGCATCTGAAAGTAGAAACTCGCCCGATTACAACGGTATGCGTACTTTTCCCCTAGGCCGTTCTAGTTATTCGTTTCGAGCATCAGAACTGCGAAAATTTTGAGCTTCTCAACCGCTTCTTACCTCCAAACTGCCATATCTGGCGAACGGATTGACCAATCCGCAAAATTTCTGTTGCATCTGAAAGTAGAAAGTCGCTCGATTACAACGGTATGCGTACTTTTCTCCTAGACCTTTCTAGTTATGCTTGTCGAGCATCAGAACTGCGAAAATTTTGAGTTTCTCAAGCGTTTCATACCTCCAAACTGCCATATCTCGCGAACGGATTGACTAATCCGCAAAATTTCTGTTGCATCTGAAAGTAGAAACTCGCCCGATTACAACGGTATGCGTACTTTTCCCCTAGGCCGTTCTAGTTATTCGTTTCGAGCATCAGAACTGCGAAAATTTTGAGCTTCTCAAGCGTATCTTACCTCCAAACTGCCATATCTCGCGAACGGATTGACCAATCCGCAAAATTTCTGTTGCATCTGAAAGTAGAAACTCGCCCGATTACAACGGTATGCGTACTTTTCCCCTAGTCCGTTCTAGTTATTCGTTTCGAGCATCAGAACTGCGAAAATTTTGAGATTCTCAAGCGTTTCTTACCTCCAAACTGCCATATCTCGCGAACGGATTGACCAATCCGCAAAATTTCTGTTGCATCTGAAAGTAGAAACTCGCCCGATTACAACGGTATGCGTACTATTCCCCTGGGCCGTTCTAGTTATTCGTTTCGAGCATCAGAACTGCGAAAATGTTGAGCTTCTCAAGCGTTTCTTACCTACAAACTGCCATATCTCGCGAACGGATTGATCAATCCGCAAAATTTCTGTTGCATCTGAAAGTAGAAACTCGCCCGATTACAACGGTATGCGTACTTTTTCCCTAGACCGTTCTAGTTATGCTTGTCGAGCATCAGAACTGCGAAAATTTTGAGTTTCTCCTGCGTTTCTTACCTCCAAACTGCCATATCTCGCGAACGGATTGACCAATCCGCAAAATTTCTGTTGCATCTGAAAGTAGAAACTCGCCCGATTACAACGGTATGCGTACTATTCCCCTAGGCCGTTCTAGTTATTCGTTTCGAGCATCAGAACTGCGAAAATGTTGAGTTTCTCAAGCGTTTCTTACCTACAAACTGCCATATCTCGCGAACGGATTGACCAATCCGCAAAATTTCTGTTGCATCTGAAAGTAGAAACTCGCCTGATTACAACGGTATGCGTACCTTTCCCCTAGACCGTTCTAGTTATGCTTGTCGAGCATCAGAACTGCGAAAATTTTGAGTTTCTCAAGCGTTTCTTACCTCCAAACTGCCATATCTCGCGAACGGATTGACCAATCCGCAAAATTTCTGTTGCATCTGAAAGTAGAAACTCGCCATATTACAACGGTATGCGTACTTTTCCCCTAGGCCGTTCTGGTTACTCGTTTCGAGCATCAGAACTGTGATAATTTTGAGTTTCTCAACCGTTTCTTACCTCCAAACTGCCATATCTCGCGAACGGATTGACCAATCCGCAAAATTTCTGTTGCATCTGAAAGTAGAAAGTCGCCCGATTACAACGGTATGCGTACTTTTCCCCTAGACCGTTCTAGTTATGCTTGTCGAGTATCAGAACTGCGAAAATTTTGAGTTTCTCAAGCGTTTCATACCTCCAAACTGCCATATCTCGCGAACGGATTGACTAATCCGCAAAATTTCTGTTGCATCTGAAAGTAGAAACTCGCCCGATTACAACGGTATGCGTACTTTTCCCCTAGGCCGTTCTAGTTATTCGTTTCGAGCATCAGAACTGCGAAAATTTTGAGCTTCTCAAGCGTATCTTACCTCCAAACTGCCATATCTCGCGAACGGATTGACCAATCCGCAAAATTTCTGTTGCATCTGAAAGTAGAAACTCGCCCGATTACAACGGTATGCGTACTTTTCCCCTAGTCCGTTCTAGTTATTCGTTTCGAGCATCAGAACTGCGAAAATTTTGAGTTTCTCAAGCGTTTCTTACCTCCAAACTGCCATATCTCGCGAAGGGATTGACCAATCCGCAAAATTTCTGTTGCATCTGAAAGTAGAAACTCGCCCGATTACAACGGTATGCGTACTATTCCCCTAGGCCGTTCTAGTTATTCGTTTCGAGCATCAGAACTGCGAAAATGTTGAGCTTCTCAAGCGTTTCTTACCTACAAACTGCCATATCTCGCGAACGGATTGACCAATCCGCAAAATTTCTGTTGCATCTGAAAGTAGAAACTCGCCCGATTACAACGGTATGCGTACTTTTTCCCTAGACCGTTCAAGTTATGCTTGTCGAGCATCAGAACTGCGAAAATTTTGAGTTTCTCAAGCGTTTCTTACCTCCAAACTGCCATATCTCGCGAACGGATTGACCAATCCGCAAAATTTCTGTTGCATCTGAAAGTAGAAACTCGCCCGATTACAACGGTATGCGTACTATTCCCCTAGGCCGTTCTAGTTATTCGTTTCGAGCATCAGAACTGCGAAAATGTTGAGTTTCTCAAGCGTTTCTTACCTACAAACTGCCATATCTCGCGAACGGATAGACCAATCCGCAAAATTTCTGTTGCATCTGAAAGTAGAAACTCGCCCGATTACAACGGTATGCGTACTTTTCCCCTAGGCCGTTCTGGTTATTCGTTTCGAGCATCAGAACTGTGAAAATTTTGAGTTTCTCAACCGTTTCTTACCTCCAAACTGCCATATCTCGCGAACGGATTGACCAATCCGCAAAATTTCTGTTGCATCTGAAAGTAGAAAGTCGCCCGATTAAAACGGTATGCGTACTTTTCCCCTAGGCCGTTCTAGTTATTCATTTCGAGCATCAGAACTGCGAAAATGTTGAGTTTCTCAAGCGTTTCTTACCTACAAACTGCCATATCTCGCGAACGGATTGACCAATCCGCAAAATTTCTGTTGCATCTGAAAGTAGAAACTCGCCCGATTACAACGGTATGCGTACTTTTCCCCGAGACCGTTCTAGTTATTCGTTTCGAGCATCAGAACTGCGAAAATTTTGAGTTTCTCAAGCGTTTCTTACCTCCAAACTGCCATATCTCGCGAACGGATTGACCAATCCGCAAAATTTCTGTTGCATCTGAAAGTAGAAACTTGCCCGATTGCAACGGTATGCGACCTTTCCCCTAGGCCGTTCTAGTTATTCGTTTCGAACATCAGAACTGCGAAAATGTTGAGTTTCTCAAGCGTTTCTTACCTACAAACTGCCATATCTCGCGAACGGATTGACCAATCCGCAAAATTTCTGTTGCATCTGAAAGTAGAAACTCGCCCGATTACAACGGTATGCGTACCTTTCCTCTAGACCGTTCTAGTTATGCTTGTCGAGCATCAGAACTGCGAAAATTTTGAGTTTCTCAAGCGTTTCATACCTCCAAACTGCCATATCTCGCGAACGGATTGACTAATCCGCAAAATTTCTGTTGCATCTGAAAGTAGAAACTCGCCCGATTACAACGGTATGCGTACTTTTTCCCTAGACCGTTCTAGTTATGCTTGTCGAGCATCAGAACTGCGAAAATTTTGAGTTTCTCAAGCGTTTCTTACCTCCAAACTGCCATATCTCGCGAACGGATTGACCAATCCGCAAAATTTCTGTTGCATCTGAAAGTAGAAACTCGCCCGATTACAACGGTATGCGAACTTTTCCCCTAGGCCGTTGTAGTTATTCGCTTCGAGCATGAGAACTGCGAAAATTTTGGGTTTCTCAAGCGTTGCTTACCTCCAAACTGCCATATCTCGCGAACGGATTGACCAATTCGCAAAATTTCTGTTGCATCTGAAAGTAGAATCTCGCCCGATTACAACGGTATGCGTACTATTCCCCTAGGCCGTTCTAGTTATTCGTTTCGAGCATCAGAACTGCGAAAATTTTGAGCTTCTCAAGCGTATCTTACCTCCAAACTGCCATATCTCGCGAACGGATTGACCAATCCGCAAAATTTCTGTTGCATCTGAAAGTAGAAACTCGCCCGATTACAACGGTATGCGTACTTTTCCCCTAGTCCGTTCTAGTTATTCGTTTCGAGCATCAGAACTGCGAAAATTTTGAGATTCTCAAGCGTTTCTTACCTCCAAACTGCCATATCTCGCGAACGGATTGACCAATCCGCAAAATTTCTGTTGCAT
Organism: Ptiloglossa arizonensis; assembly: GCF_051014685.1. Taxonomy (NCBI): domain Eukaryota; kingdom Metazoa; phylum Arthropoda; class Insecta; order Hymenoptera; family Colletidae; genus Ptiloglossa; species Ptiloglossa arizonensis. The sequence continues at coordinate 619,872 of NW_027478470.1, read as the reverse complement.
CTGAAAGTAGAAACTCGCCCGATTACAACGGTATGCGTACTTTTCCCCGAGACCGTTCTAGTTATTCGTTTCGAGCATCAGAACTGCGAAAATTTTGAGTTTCTCAAGCGTTTCTTACCTCCAAACTGCCATATCTCGCGAACGGATTGACCAATCCGCAAAATTTCTGTTGCATCTGAAAGTAGAAACTTGCCCGATTGCAACGGTATGCGACCTTTCCCCTAGGCCGTTCTAGTTATTCGTTTCGAACATCAGAACTGCGAAAATGTTGAGTTTCTCAAGCGTTTCTTACCTACAAACTGCCATATCTCGCGAACGGATTGACCAATCCGCAAAATTTCTGTTGCATCTGAAAGTAGAAACTCGCCCGATTACAACGGTATGCGTACCTTTCCTCTAGACCGTTCTAGTTATGCTTGTCGAGCATCAGAACTGCGAAAATTTTGAGTTTCTCAAGCGTTTCATACCTCCAAACTGCCATATCTCGCGAACGGATTGACTAATCCGCAAAATTTCTGTTGCATCTGAAAGTAGAAACTCGCCCGATTACAACGGTATGCGTACTTTTTCCCTAGACCGTTCTAGTTATGCTTGTCGAGCATCAGAACTGCGAAAATTTTGAGTTTCTCAAGCGTTTCTTACCTCCAAACTGCCATATCTCGCGAACGGATTGACCAATCCGCAAAATTTCTGTTGCATCTGAAAGTAGAAACTCGCCCGATTACAACGGTATGCGAACTTTTCCCCTAGGCCGTTGTAGTTATTCGCTTCGAGCATGAGAACTGCGAAAATTTTGGGTTTCTCAAGCGTTGCTTACCTCCAAACTGCCATATCTCGCGAACGGATTGACCAATTCGCAAAATTTCTGTTGCATCTGAAAGTAGAATCTCGCCCGATTACAACGGTATGCGTACTATTCCCCTAGGCCGTTCTAGTTATTCGTTTCGAGCATCAGAACTGCGAAAATTTTGAGCTTCTCAAGCGTATCTTACCTCCAAACTGCCATATCTCGCGAACGGATTGACCAATCCGCAAAATTTCTGTTGCATCTGAAAGTAGAAACTCGCCCGATTACAACGGTATGCGTACTTTTCCCCTAGTCCGTTCTAGTTATTCGTTTCGAGCATCAGAACTGCGAAAATTTTGAGATTCTCAAGCGTTTCTTACCTCCAAACTGCCATATCTCGCGAACGGATTGACCAATCCGCAAAATTTCTGTTGCATCTGAAAGTAGAAACTCGCCCGATTACAACGGTATGCGTACTATTCCCCTGGGCCGTTCTAGTTATTCGTTTCGAGCATCAGAACTGCGAAAATGTTGAGCTTCTCAAGCGTTTCTTACCTACAAACTGCCATATCTCGCGAACGGATTGATCAATCCGCAAAATTTCTGTTGCATCTGAAAGTAGAAACTCGCCCGATTACAACGGTATGCGTACTTTTTCCCTAGACCGTTCTAGTTATGCTTGTCGAGCATCAGAACTGCGAAAATTTTGAGTTTCTCCTGCGTTTCTTACCTCCAAACTGCCATATCTCGCGAACGGATTGACCAATCCGCAAAATTTCTGTTGCATCTGAAAGTAGAAACTCGCCCGATTACAACGGTATGCGTACTATTCCCCTAGGCCGTTCTAGTTATTCGTTTCGAGCATCAGAACTGCGAAAATGTTGAGTTTCTCAAGCGTTTCTTACCTACAAACTGCCATATCTCGCGAACGGATTGACCAATCCGCAAAATTTCTGTTGCATCTGAAAGTAGAAACTCGCCCGATTACAACGGTATGCGTACCTTTCCCCTAGACCGTTCTAGTTATGCTTGTCGAGCATCAGAACTGCGAAAATTTTGAGTTTCTCAAGCGTTTCTTACCTCCAAACTGCCATATCTCGCGAACGGATTGACCAATCCGCAAAATTTCTGTTGCATCTGAAAGTAGAAACTCGCCATATTACAACGGTATGCGTACTTTTCCCCTAGGCCGTTCTGGTTACTCGTTTCGAGCATCAGAACTGTGATAATTTTGAGTTTCTCAACCGTTTCTTACCTCCCAAACTGCCAATCTCGCGAACGGATTGACCAATCCGCAAATTTCTGTTGCATCTGAAAGTAGAAAGTCGCCCGATTACAACGGTATGCGTACTTTTCCCCTAGACCGTTCTAGTTATGCTTGTCGAGTATCAGAACTGCGAAAATTTTGAGTTTCTCAAGCGTTTCATACCTCCAAACTGCATATCTCGCGAACGGATTGACTAATCCGCAAATTTCTGTTGCATCTGAAAGTAGAAACTCGCCCGATTACAACGGTATGCGTACTTTTCCCCTAGGCGTTCTAGTTATTCGTTTCGAGCATCAGAACTGCAAAATTTTGAGCTTCTCAGCGTATCTTACCTCCAATCTGCCATATCTCGCGAACGGATTGACCAATCCGCAAAATTTCTGTTGCATCTGAAAGTAGAAACTCGCCCGATTACAACGGTATGCGTACTTTTCCCCTAGTCCGTTCTAGTTATTCGTTTCGAGCATCAGAACTGCGAAAATTTTGAGTTTCTCAAGCGTTTCTTACCTCCAAACTGCCATATCTCGCGAAGGGATTGACCAATCCGCAAAATTTCTGTTGCATCTGAAAGTAGAAACTCGCCCGATTACAACGTATGCGTACTATCCCCTAGGCCGTTCTAGTTATTCGTTTCGAGCATCAGAACTGCGAAAATGTTGAGCTTCTCAAGCGTTTCTTACCTACAAACTGCCATATCTCGCGAACGGATTGACCATCCGCAAAATTTCTGTTGCATCTGAAAGTAGAAACTCGCCCGATTACAACGGTATGCGTACTTTTTCCCTAGACCGTTCAAGTTATGCTTGTCGAGCATCAGAACTGCGAAAATTTTGAGTTTCTCAAGCGTTTCTTACCTCCAAACTGCCATATCTCGCGAACGGATTGACCAATCCGCAAAATTTCTGTTGCATCTGAAAGTAGAAACTCGCCCGATTACAACGGTATGCGTACTATTCCCCTAGGCCGTTCTAGTTATTCGTTTCGAGCATCAGAACTGCGAAAATGTTGAGTTTCTCAAGCGTTTCTTACCTACAAACTGCCATATCTCGCGAACGGATAGACCAATCCGCAAAATTTCTGTTGCATCTGAAAGTAGAAACTCGCCCGATTACAACGGTATGCGTACTTTTCCCCTAGGCCGTTCTGGTTATTCGTTTCGAGCATCAGAACTGTGAAAATTTTGAGTTTCTCAACCGTTTCTTACCTCCAAACTGCCATATCTCGCGAACGGATTGACCAATCCGCAAAATTTCTGTTGCATCTGAAAGTAGAAAGTCGCCCGATTAAAACGGTATGCGTACTTTTCCCCTAGGCCGTTCTAGTTATTCATTTCGAGCATCAGAACTGCGAAAATGTTGAGTTTCTCAAGCGTTTCTTACCTACAAACTGCCATATCTCGCGAACGGATTGACCAATCCGCAAAATTTCTGTTGCATCTGAAAGTAGAAACTCGCCCGATTACAACGGTATGCGTACTTTTCCCCGAGACCGTTCTAGTTATTCGTTTCGAGCATCAGAACTGCGAAAATTTTGAGTTTCTCAAGCGTTTCTTACCTCCAAACTGCCATATCTCGCGAACGGATTGACCAATCCGCAAAATTTCTGTTGCATCTGAAAGTAGAAACTTGCCCGATTGCAACGGTATGCGACCTTTCCCCTAGGCCGTTCTAGTTATTCGTTTCGAACATCAGAACTGCGAAAATGTTGAGTTTCTCAAGCGTTTCTTACCTACAAACTGCCATATCTCGCGAACGGATTGACCAATCCGCAAAATTTCTGTTGCATCTGAAAGTAGAAACTCGCCCGATTACAACGGTATGCGTACCTTTCCTCTAGACCGTTCTAGTTATGCTTGTCGAGCATCAGAACTGCGAAAATTTTGAGTTTCTCAAGCGTTTCATACCTCCAAACTGCCATATCTCGCGAACGGATTGACTAATCCGCAAAATTTCTGTTGCATCTGAAAGTAGAAACTCGCCCGATTACAACGGTATGCGTACTTTTTCCCTAGACCGTTCTAGTTATGCTTGTCGAGCATCAGAACTGCGAAAATTTTGAGTTTCTCAAGCGTTTCTTACCTCCAAACTGCCATATCTCGCGAACGGATTGACCAATCCGCAAAATTTCTGTTGCATCTGAAAGTAGAAACTCGCCCGATTACAACGGTATGCGAACTTTTCCCCTAGGCCGTTGTAGTTATTCGCTTCGAGCATGAGAACTGCGAAAATTTTGGGTTTCTCAAGCGTTGCTTACCTCCAAACTGCCATATCTCGCGAACGGATTGACCAATTCGCAAAATTTCTGTTGCATCTGAAAGTAGAATCTCGCCCGATTACAACGGTATGCGTACTATTCCCCTAGGCCGTTCTAGTTATTCGTTTCGAGCATCAGAACTGCGAAAATGTTGAGTTTCTCAAGCGTTTCTTACCTACAAACTGCCATATCTCGCGAACGGATTGACCAATCCGCAAAATTTCTGTTGCATCTGAAAGTAGAAACTCGCCCGATTACAACGGTATGCGTACTCTTCCCCTAGGCCGTTCTGGTTATTCGTTTCGAGCATCAGAACTGTGAAAATTTTGAGTTTCTCAACCGTTTCTTACCTCCAAACTGCCATATCTCGCGAACGGATTGACCGATCCGCAAAATTTCTGTTGCATCTGAAAGTAGAAAGTCGCCCGATTAAAACGGTATGCGTACTTTTCCCCTAGGCCGTTCTAGTTATTCATTTCGAGCATCAGAACTGCGAAAATTTTGAGTTTCTCAAGCGTTTCTTACCTTCAAACAGCCATATCTCGCGAACGGATTGACTAATCCGCAAAATTTCTGTTGCATCTGAAAGTAGAAACTCGCCCGATTACAACGGTATGAGTACTTTTCCCCTAGGCCGTTCTAGTTATTCGTTTCGAGCATCAGAACTGCGAAAATTTTGAGTTTCTCAAGCGTTTCTGACCTCCAAACTGCCATATCTCGCGAACGGATTGACCAATCCGCAAAATTTCTGTTGCATCTGAACGTAGAAACTCGCCCGATTACAACGGTATGCGTACTTTTCCCCTAGTCCGTTCTAGTTATTCGTTTCGAGCATCAGAACTGCGAAAATTTTGAGTTTCTCAAGCGTTTCTTACCTCCAAACTGCCATATCTCGCGAACGGATTGACCAATCCGCAAAATTTCTGTTGCATCTGAAAGTAGAAACTCGCCCGATTACAACGGTATGCGTACTTTTCCCCTAGGCCGTTCTAGTTATTCGTTTCGAGCATCAGAACTGCGAAAATTTTGAGTTTCTCAAGCGTTTCTTACTTCCAAACTGCCATATCTCGCGAACGGATTGACCAATCCGCAAAATTTCTGATGCATCTGAAAGTAGAAACTCGCCCGATTACAAGGGTATGCGTACTTTTCCCCTAGGCCGCTCTAGTTATTCGTTTCGAGCATCAGAACTGCGAAAATTTTGTGTTTCTCAAGCGTTTCTTACCTCCAAACTGCCATATCTCGCGAACGGATTGACCAATCCGCAAAATTTCTGTTGCATCTGAAAGTAGAAACTCGCCCGATTTCAACGGTATGCGACCTTTCCCCTAGGCCGTTCTAGTTATTCGTTTCGAGCATCAGAACTGCGAAAATGTTGAGGTTCTCAAGCGTTTCTTACCTACAAACTGCCATATCTCGCGAACGGATTGACCAATCCGCAAAATTTCTGTTGCATCTGAAAGTAGAAACTCGCCCGATTACAACGGTATGCGTACTTTTCCCCTAGACCGTTGTAGTTATGCTTGCCGAGCATCAGAACTGCGAAAATTTTGCGTATCTCAAGCGTTTCTTACCTCCAAACTGCCATATCTCGCGAACGGATTGACCAATCCGCAAAATTTGTGTTGCATCTGAAAGTAGAAACTCGCCATATTACAACGGTATGCGTACTTTTCCCCTAGGCCGTTCTGGTTACTCGTTTCGAGCATCAGAACTGTGATAATTTTGAGTTTCTCAACCGTTTCTTACCTCCAAACTGCCATATCTCGCGAACGGATTGACCAATCCGCAAAATTTCTGTTGCATCTGAAAGTAGAAAGTCGCCCGATTAAAACGGTATGCGTACTTTTCCCCTAGGCCGTTCTAGTTATTCATTTCGAGCATCAGAACTGCGAAAATTTTGAGTTTCTCAAGCGTTTCTTACCTTCAAACAGCCATATCTCGCGAACGGATTGACTAATCCGCAAAATTTCTGTTGCATCTGAAAGTAGAAACTCGCCCGATTACAACGGTATGAGTACTTTTCCCCTAGGCCGTTCTAGTTATTCGTTTCGAGCATCAGAACTGCGAAAATTTTGAGTTTCTCAAGCGTTTCTGACCTCCAAACTGCCATATCTCGCGAACGGATTGACCAATCCGCAAAATTTCTGTTGCATCTGAACGTAGAAACTCGCCCGATTACAACGGTATGCGTACTTTTCCCCTAGTCCGTTCTAGTTATTCGTTTCGAGCATCAGAACTGCGAAAATTTTGAGTTTCTCAAGCGTTTCATACCTCCAAACTGCCATATCTCGCGAACGGATTGACCAATCCGCAAAATTTCTGTTGCATCTGAAAGTAGAAACTCGCCCGATTACAACGGTATGCGTACTTTTCCCCTAGGCCGTTCTAGTTATTCGTTTCGAGCATCAGAACTGCGAAAATTTTGAGTTTCTCAAGCGTTTCTTACTTCCAAACTGCCATATCTCGCGAACGGATTGACCAATCCGCAAAATTTCTGATGCATCTGAAAGTAGAAACTCGCCCGATTACAAGGGTATGCGTACTTTTCCCCTAGGCCGCTCTAGTTATTCGTTTCGAGCATCAGAACTGCGAAAATTTTGTGTTTCTCAAGCGTTTCTTACCTCCAAACTGCCATATCTCGCGAACGGATTGACCAATCCGCAAAATTTCTGTTGCATCTGAAAGTAGAAACTCGCCCGATTTCAACGGTATGCGACCTTTCCCCTAGGCCGTTCTAGTTATTCGTTTCGAGCATCAGAACTGCGAAAATGTTGAGGTTCTCAAGCGTTTCTTACCTACAAACTGCCATATCTCGCGAACGGATTGACCAATCCGCAAAATTTCTGTTGCATCTGAAAGTAGAAACTCGCCCGATTACAACGGTATGCGTACTTTTCCCCTAGACCGTCCTAGTTATGCTTGCCGAGCATCAGAACTGCGAAAATTTTGAGTTTCTCAAGCGTTTCTTACCTCCAAACTGCCATATCTCGCGAACGGATTGACCAATCCGCAAAATTTGTGTTGCATCTGAAAGTAGAAACTCGCCATATTACAACGGTATGCGTACTTTTCCCCTAGGCCGTTCTGGTTACTCGTTTCGAGCATCAGAACTGTGATAATTTTGAGTTTCTCAACCGTTTCTTACCTCCAAACTGCCATATCTCGCGAACGGATTGACCAATCCGCAAAATTTCTGTTGCATCTGAAAGTAGAAAGTCGCTCGATTACAACGGTATGCGTACTTTTCTCCTAGACCTTTCTAGTTATGCTTGTCGAGCATCAGAACTGCGAAAATTTTGAGTTTCTCAAGCGTTTCATACCTCCAAACTGCCATATCTCGCGATCGGATTGACCAATCCGCAAAATTTCTGTTACTTCTGAAAGTAGAAACTCGCCCGCTTACAACGGTATGCGTACTTTTCCCCTAGACCGTTCTAGTTATTTGTTTCGAGCATCAGAACTGCGAAAATTTTGAGTTTCTCAAGCGTTTCTGACTTCCAAACTGCCATATCTCGCGAACGGATTGACCAATCCGCAAAATTTCTGTTGCATCTGAACGTAGAAACTCGCCATATTACAACGGTATGCGTACTTTTCCCCTAGTCCGTTCTAGTTATTCGTTTCGAGCATCAGAACTGCGAAAATTTTGAGTTTCTCAAGCGTTTCTTACCTCCAAACTGCCATATCTCGCGAACGGATTGACCAATCCGCAAAATTTCTGTTGCATCTGAAAGTAGAATCTTGCCCGATTACAACGGTATGCGATATTTCCCCTAGACCGTTCTAGTTATGCTTGTCGAGCATCAGAACTGCGAAAATTTTGAGTTTCTCAAGCGTTTCTTACCTCCAAACTGCCACATCTCGCGAACGGATTGACCAATCCGCAAAATTTCTGTTGCATCTGAAAGTAGAAACTCGCCATATTACAACGGTATGCGTACTTTTCCCCTAGGCCGTTCTGGTTACTCGTTTCGAGCATCAGAACTGTGATAATTTTGAGTTTCTCAACCGTTTCTTACCTCCAAACTGCCATATCTCGCGAACGGATTGACCAATCCGCAAAATTTCTGTTGCATCTGAAAGTAGAAAGTCGCCCGATTAAAACGGTATGCGTACTTTTCCCCTAGGCCGTTCTAGTTATTCATTTCGAGCATCAGAACTGCGAAAATTTTGAGTTTCTCAAGCGTTTCTTACCTTCAAACAGCCATATCTCGCGAACGGATTGACTAATCCGCAAAATTTCTGTTGCATCTGAAAGTAGAAACTCGCCCGATTACAACGGTATGAGTACTTTTCCCCTAGGCCGTTCTAGTTATTCGTTTCGAGCATCAGAACTGCGAAAATTTTGAGTTTCTCAAGCGTTTCTGACCTCCAAACTGCCATATCTCGCGAACGGATTGACCAATCCGCAAAATTTCTGTTGCATCTGAACGTAGAAACTCGCCCGATTACAACGGTATGCGTACTTTTCCCCTAGTCCGTTCTAGTTATTCGTTTCGAGCATCAGAACTGCGAAAATTTTGAGTTTCTCAAGCGTTTCTTACCTCCAAACTGCCATATCTCGCGAACGGATTGACCAATCCGCAAAATTTCTGTTGCATCTGAAAGTAGAAACTCGCCCGATTACAACGGTATGCGTACTTCTCCCCTAGGCCGTTCTAGTTATTCGTTTCGAGCATCAGAACTGCGAAAATTTTGAGTTTCTCAAGCGTTTCTTACTTCCAAACTGCCATATCTCGCGAACGGATTGACCAATCCGCAAAATTTCTGATGCATCTGAAAGTAGAAACTCGCCCGATTACAAGGGTATGCGTACTTTTCCCCTAGGCCGCTCTAGTTATTCGTTTCGAGCATCAGAACTGCGAAAATTTTGTGTTTCTCAAGCGTTTCTTACCTCCAAACTGCCATATCTCGCGAACGGATTGACCAATCCGCAAAATTTCTGTTGCATCTGAAAGTAGAAACTCGCCCGATTTCAACGGTATGCGACCTTTCCCCTAGGCCGTTCTAGTTATTCGTTTCGAGCATCAGAACTGCGAAAATGTTGAGGTTCTCAAGCGTTTCTTACCTACAAACTGCCATATCTCGCGAACGGATTGACCAATCCGCAAAATTTCTGTTGCATCTGAAAGTAGAAACTCGCCCGATTACAACGGTATGCGTACTTTTCCCCTAGACCGTCCTAGTTATGCTTGCCGAGCATCAGAACTGCGAAAATTTTGAGTTTCTCAAGCGTTTCTTACCTCCAAACTGCCATATCTCGCGAACGGATTGACCAATCCGCAAAATTTGTGTTGCATCTGAAAGTAGAAACTCGCCATATTACAACGGTATGCGTACTTTTCCCCTAGGCCGTTCTGGTTACTCGTTTCGAGCATCAGAACTGTGATAATTTTGAGTTTCTCAACCGTTTCTTACCTCCAAACTGCCATATCTCGCGAACGGATTGACCAATCCGCAAAATTTCTGTTGCATCTGAAAGTAGAAAGTCGCTCGATTACAACGGTATGCGTACTTTTCTCCTAGACCTTTCTAGTTATGCTTGTCGAGCATCAGAACTGCGAAAATTTTGAGTTTCTCAAGCGTTTCATACCTCCAAACTGCCATATCTCGCGATCGGATTGACCAATCCGCAAAATTTCTGTTACTTCTGAAAGTAGAAACTCGCCCGCTTACAACGGTATGCGTACTTTTCCCCTAGACCGTTCTAGTTATTCGTTTCGAGCATCAGAACTGCGAAAATTTTGAGTTTCTCAAGCGTTTCTGACTTCCAAACTGCCATATCTCGCGAACGGATTGACCAATCCGCAAAATTTCTGTTGCATCTGAACGTAGAAACTCGCCATATTACAACGGTATGCGTACTTTTCCCCTAGTCCGTTCTAGTTATTCGTTTCGAGCATCAGAACTGCGAAAATTTTGAGTTTCTCAAGCGTTTCTTACCTCCAAACTGCCATATCTCGCGAACGGATTGACCAATCCGCAAAATTTCTGTTGCATCTGAAAGTAGAATCTTGCCCGATTACAACGGTAGGCGATATTTCCCCTAGACCGTTCTAGTTATGCTTGTCGAGCATCAGAACTGCGAAAATTTTGAGTTTCTCAAGCGTTTCTTACCTCCAAACTGCCATATCTCGCGAACGGATTGACCAATCCGCAAAATTTCTGTTGCATCTGAAAGTAGAAACTCGCCATATTACAACGGTATGCGTACTTTTCCCCTAGGCCGTTCTGGTTACTCGTTTCGAGCATCAGAACTGTGATAATTTTGAGTTTCTCAACCGTTTCTTACATCCAAACTGCCATATCTCGCGAACGGATTGACCAATCCGCAAAATTTCTGTTGCATCTGAAAGTAGAAAGTCGCTCGATTACAACGGTATGCGTACTTTTCCCCTAGAACGTTCTAGTTATGCTTGTCGAGCATCAGAACTGCGAAAATTTTGAGTTTCTCAAGCGTTGCTTACCTCCAAACTGCCATATCTCGCGAACGGATTGACCAATCCGCAAAATTTCTGTTGCATCTGAAAGTAGAAACTCGCCCGATTACAACGGTATGCGTACTTTTCCCCTAGGCCGTTCTAGTTAATCGTTTCGAGCACCAGAACTGCGAAAATTTTGAGTTTCTCAAGCGTTTCTTACATCCAAACTGCCATATCTCGCGAACGGATTGACCAATCCGCAAAATTTCTGATGCATCTGAAAGTAGAAACTCGGCCGATTACAACGGTATGCGTACTTTTCCCCTAGGCCGCTCTAGTTATTCATTTCGAGCATCAGAACTGCGAAAATTTTGTGTTTCTCAAGTGTTTCATACTTCCAAACTGCCATATCTCGCGAACGGATTGACCAAACCGCAAAACTTCTGATGCATCTGAAAGTAGAAACTCGCCCGATTACAACGGTATGCGTACTTTTCCCCTAGGCCGTTGTAGTTATTCGCTTCGAGCATGAGAACTGCGAAAATTTTGGGTTTCTCAAGCGTTGCTTACCTCCAAACTGCCATATCTCGCGAACGGATTGACCAATTCGCAAAATTTCTGTTGCATCTGAAAGTAGAAACTCGCCCGATTACAACGGTATGCGTACTTTTCCCCTAGGCCGTTCTGGTTACTCGTTTCGAGCATCAGAACTGTGATAATTTTGAGTTTCTCAACCGTTTCTTACCTCCAAACTGCCACATCTCGCGAACGGATTGACCAATCCGCAAAATTTCTGTTGCATATGAAAGTAGAAAGTCGCCCGATTACAACGGTATGCGTACTTTTCCCCTAGACCGTTCTAGTTATGCTTGTCGAGCATCAGAACTGCGAAAATTTTGAGTTTCTCAAGCGTTTCTTACCTCCAAACTGCCATATCTCGCGAACGGATTGACTAATCCGCAAAATTTCTGTTGCATCTGAAAGTAGAAACTCGCCCGATTACACCGGTATGCGTACTTTTCCCCTAGGCCGTTCTAGTTAATCGTTTCGAGCACCAGAACTGCGAAAATTTTGAGTTTCTCAACCGTTTCTTACATCCAAACTGCCATATCTCGCGAACGGATTGACCAATCCGCAAAATTTCTGTTGCATCTGAAAGTAGAAAGTCGCTCGATTACAACGGTATGCGTACTTTTCCCCTAGAACGTTCTAGTTATGCTTGTCGAGCATCAGAACTGCGAAAATTTTGAGTTTCTCAAGCGTTGCTTACCTCCAAACTGCCATATCTCGCGAACGGATTGACCAATCCGCAAAATTTCTGTTGCATCTGAAAGTAGAAACTCGCCCGATTACAACGGTATGCGTACTTTTCCCCTAGGCCGTTCTAGTTAATCGTTTCGAGCACCAGAACTGCGAAAATTTTGAGTTTCTCAAGCGTTTCTTACTTCCAAACTGCCATATCTCGCGAACGGATTGACCAATCCGCAAAATTTCTGATGCATCTGAAAGTAGAAACTCGGCCGATTACAACGGTATGCGTACTTTTCCCCTAGGCCGCTCTAGTTATTCATTTCGAGCATCAGAACTGCGAAAATTTTGTGTTTCTCAAGTGTTTCATACTTCCAAACTGCCATATCTCGCGAACGGATTGACCAAACCGCAAAACTTCTGATGCATCTGAAAGTAGAAACTCGCCCGATTACAACGGTATGCGTACTTTTCCCCTAGGCCGTTGTAGTTATTCGCTTCGAGCATGAGAACTGCGAAAATTTTGGGTTTCTCAAGCGTTGCTTACCTCCAAACTGCCATATCTCGCGAACGGATTGACCAATTCGCAAAATTTCTGTTGCATCTGAAAGTAGAAACTCGCCCGATTACAACGGTATGCGTACTTTTCCCCTAGGCCGTTCTGGTTACTCGTTTCGAGCATCAGAACTGTGATAATTTTGAGTTTCTCAACCGTTTCTTACCTCCAAACTGCCACATCTCGCGAACGGATTGACCAATCCGCAAAATTTCTGTTGCATATGAAAGTAGAAAGTCGCCCGATTACAACGGTATGCGTACTTTTCCCCTAGACCGTTCTAGTTATGCTTGTCGAGCATCAGAACTGCGAAAATTTTGAGTTTCTCAAGCGTTTCTTACCTCCAAACTGCCATATCTCGCGAACGGATTGACTAATCCGCAAAATTTCTGTTGCATCTGAAAGTAGAAACTCGCCCGATTACACCGGTATGCGTACTTTTCCCCTAGGCCGTTCTAGTTAATCGTTTCGAGCACCAGAACTGCGAAAATTTTGAGTTTCTCAAGCGTTTCTTACTTCCAAACTGCCATATCTCGCGAACGGATTGACCAATCCGCAAAATTTCTGATGCATCTGAAAGTAGAAACTCGGCCGATTACAACGGTATGCGTACTTTTCCCCTAGGCCGCTCTAGTTATTCATTTCGAGCATCAGAACTGCGAAAATTTTGTGTTTCTCAAGTGTTTCATACTTCCAAACTGCCATATCTCGCGAACGGATTGACCAAACCGCAAAACTTCCGATGCATCTGAAAGTAGAAACTCGCCCGATTACAACGGTATGCGTACTTTTCCCCTAGGCCGTTGTAGTTATTCGCTTCGAGCATGAGAACTGCGAAAATTTTGGGTTTCTCAAGCGTTGCTTACCTCCAAACTGCCATATCTCGCGAACGTATTGACCAATTCGCAAAATTTCTGTTGCATCTGAAAGTAGAAACTCGCCCGGTTACAACGGTATGCGTACTTTTCCCCTAGGCCGTTCTGGTTACTCGTTTCGAGCATCAGAACTGTGATAATTTTGAGTTTCTCAACCGTTTCTTACCTCCAAACTGCCACATCTCGCGAACGGATTGACCAATCCGCAAAATTTCTGTTGCATCTGAAAGTAGAAAGTCGCCCGATTACAACGGTATGCGTACTTTTCCCCTAGACCGTTCTAGTTATGCTTGTCGAGCATCAGAACTGCGAAAATTTTGAGTTTCTCAAGCGTTTCTTACCTCCAAACTGCCATATCTCGCGAACGGATTGACTAATCCGCAAAATTTCTGTTGCATCTGAAAGTAGAAACTCGCCCGATTACACCGGTATGCGTACTTTTCCCCTAGGCCGTTCTAGTTATTCGTTTCGAGCATGAGAACTGCGAAAATTTTGGGTCCTCAAGCGTTGCTTACCTCCAAACTGCCATATCTCGCGAACGGATTGACCAATCCGCAAAATTTCTGTTGCATCTGAAAGTAGAAACTCGCCCGATTACAACGGTATGCGTACTTTTCCCCTAGGCCGTTCTAGTTAATCGTTTCGAGCATCAGAACTGCGAAAATTTTGAGTTTCTCAAGTGTTTCATACTTCCAAACTGCCATATCTCGCGAACGGATTGACCAAACCGCAAAATTTCTGATGCATCTGAAAGTAGAAACTCGCCCGATTACAACGGTATGCGTACTTTTCCCCTAGGCCGTTGTAGTTATTCGCTTCGAGCATGAGAACTGCGAAAATTTTGGGTTTCTCAAGCGTTGCTTACCTCCAAACTGCCATATCTCGCGAACGGATTGACCAATCCGCAAAATTTCTGTTGCATCTGAAAGTAGAAACTCGCCCGATTACAACGGTATGCGTACTTTTCCCCTAGGCCGTTCTAGTTAATCGTTTCGAGCATCAGAACTGCGAAAATTTTGAGTTTCTCAAGCGTTTCTTACTTCCAAACTGCCATATCTCGCGAACGGATTGACCAATCCGCAAAATTTCTGATGCATCTGAAAGTAGAAACTCGCCCGATTACAACGGTATGCGTACTTTTCCCCTAGGCCGTTGTAGTTATTCGCTTCGAGCATGAGAACTGCGAAAATTTCGGGTTTCTCAAGCGTTGCTTACCTCCAAACTGCCATATCTCGCGATCGGATTGACCAATTCGCAAAATTTCTGTTGCATCTGAAAGTAGAAACTCGCCCGATTACAACGGTATGCGTACTTTTCCCCTAGGCCGATCTGGTTACTCGTTTCGAGCATCAGAACTGTGATAATTTTGAGTTTCTCAACCGTTTCTTACATCCAAACTGCCAGATCTCGCGAACGGATTGACAAATCCGCAAAATTTCTGTTGCATCTGAAAGTAGAAAGTCGCCCGATTACAACGGTATGCGTACTTTTCCCCTAGACCGTTCTAGTTATGCTTGTCGAGCATCAAAACTGCGAAAATTTTGAGTTTCTCAAGCGTTTCTTACCTCCAAACTGCCATATCTCGCGAACGGATTGACTAATCCGCAAAATTTCTGTTGCATCTGAAAGTAGAAACTCGCCCGATTACAAAGGTATGCGTACTTTTCCCCTAGGCCGTTCTAGTTATTCGTTTCGAGCATCAGAACTGCGAAAATTTTGAGCTTCTCAAGCGTTTCTTACCTCCAAACTGCCATATCTCGCGAACGGATTGACCAATCCGCAAAATTTTTATTGCATCTGAAAGTAGAAAGTCGCCCGATTACAACGGTATGCGTACTTTTCCCCTAGGCCGTTCTAGTTATTCGTTTCGAGCATCAGAACTGCGAAAATTTTGAGTTTCTCAAGCGTTTCTTACCTCCAAACTGCCATATCTCGCGAACGGATTGACTAATCCGCAAAATTTCTGTTGCATCTGAAAGTAGAAACTCGCCCGATTACAAAGGTATGCGTACTTTTCCCCTAGGCCGTTCTAGTTATTCGTTTCGAGCATCAGAACTGCGAAAATTTTGAGCTTCTCAAGCGTTTCTTACCTCCAAACTGCCATATCTCGCGAACGGATTGACCAATCCGCAAAATTTTTATTGCATCTGAAAGTAGAAAGTCGCCCGATTACAACGGTATGCGTACTTTTCCCCTAGACCGTTCTAGTTATGCTTGTCGAGCATCAGAACTGCGAAAATTTTGAGTTTCTCAAGCGTTTCTTACCTCCAAACTGCCATATCTCGCGAACGGATTGACCAATCCGCAAAATTTCTGTTGCATCTGAAAGTAGAAACTCGCCCGATTACAACGGTATGCGTACTTTTCCCCTAGGCCGTTCTAGTTAATCGTTTCGAGCATCAGAACTGCGAAAATTTTGAGTTTCTCAAGCGTTTCTTACCTCCAAACTGCCATATCTCGCGAACGGATTGACTAATCCGCAAAATTTCTGTTGCATCTGAAAGTAGAAACTCGCCCGATTACAAAGGTATGCGTACTTTTCCCCTAGGCCGTTCTAGTTATTCGTTTCGAGCATCAGAACTGCGAAAATTTTGAGCTTCTCAAGCGTTTCTTACCTCCAAACTGCCATATCTCGCGAACGGATTGACCAATCCGCAAAATTTTTATTGCATCTGAAAGTAGAAAGTCGCCCGATTACAACGGTATGCGTACTTTTCCCCTAGGCCGTTCTAGTTATTCGTTTCGAGCATCAGAACTGCGAAAATTTTGAGTTTCTCAAGCGTTTCTTACCTCCAAACTGCCATATCTCGCGAACGGATTGACTAATCCGCAAAATTTCTGTTGCATCTGAAAGTAGAAACTCGCCCGATTACAAAGGTATGCGTACTTTTCCCCTAGGCCGTTCTAGTTATTCGTTTCGAGCATCAGAACTGCGAAAATTTTGAGCTTCTCAAGCGTTTCTTACCTCCAAACTGCCATATCTCGCGAACGGATTGACCAATCCGCAAAATTTTTATTGCATCTGAAAGTAGAAAGTCGCCCGATTACAACGGTATGCGTACTTTTCCCCTAGACCGTTCTAGTTATGCTTGTCGAGCATCAGAACTGCGAAAATTTTGAGTTTCTCAAGCGTTTCTTACCTCCAAACTGCCATATCTCGCGAACGGATTGACCAATCCGCAAAATTTCTGTTGCATCTGAAAGTAGAAACTCGCCCGATTACAACGGTATGCGTACTTTTCCCCTAGGCCGTTCTAGTTAATCGTTTCGAGCATCAGAACTGCGAAAATTTTGAGTTTCTCAAGTGTTTCATACTTCCAAACTGCCATATCTCGCGAACGGATTGACCAAACCGCAAAATTTCTGATGCATCTGAAAGTAGAAACTCCCCGATTACAACGGTATGCGTACTTTTCCCCTAGGCCGTTGTAGTTATTCGCTTCGAGCATGAGAACTGCGAAAATTTTGGGTTTCTCAAGCGTTGCTTACCTCCAAACTGCCATATCTCGCGAACGGATTGACCAATCCCCAAAATTTCTGTTGCATCTGAAAGTAGAAACTCGCCCGATTACAACGGTATGCGTACTTTTCCCCTAGGCCGTTCTAGTTAATCGTTTCGAGCATCAGAACTGCGAAAATTTTGAGTTTCTCAAGCGTTTCTTACTTCCAAACTGCCATATCTCGCGAACGGATTGACCAATCCGCAAAATTTCTGATGCATCTGAAAGTAGAAACTCGCCCGATTACAACGGTAGGCGTACTTTTCCCCTAGGCCGCTCTAGTTATTCGTTTCGAGCATCAGAACTGCGAAAATTTTGTGTTTCTCAAGTGTTTCATACTTCCAAACTGCCATATCTCGCGAACGGATTGACCAAACCGCAAAATTTCTGATGCATCTGAAAGTAGAAACTCGCCCGATTACAACGGTATGCGTACTTTTCCCCTAGGCCGTTGTAGTTATTCGCTTCGAGCATGAGAACTGCGAAAATTTTGGGTTTCTCAAGCGTTGCTTACCTCCAAACTGCCATATTTCGCGATCGGATTGACCAATTCGCAAAATTTCTGTTGCATCTGAAGGTAGAAACTCGCCCGATTACAACGGTATGCGTACTTTTCCCCTAGGCCGTTCTGGTTACTCGTTTCGAGCATCAGAACTGTGATAATTTTGAGTTTCTCAACCGTTTCTTACCTCCAAACTGCCATATTTCGCGAACGGATTGACCAATCCGCAAAATTTCTGATGCATCTGAAAGTAGAAACTCGCCCGATTACAACGGTATGCGTACTTTTCCCCTAGGCCGCTCTAGTTATTCGTTTCGAGCATCAGAACTGCGAAAATTTTGTGTTTCTCAAGTGTTTCATACTTCCAAACTGCCATATCTCGCGAACGGATTGACCAAACCGCAAAATTTCTGATGCATCTGAAAGTAGAAACTCGCCCGATTACAACGGTAAGCGTACTTTTCCCCTAGGCCGTTCTAGTTATTCGTTTCGAGCATCAGAACTGCGAAAATTTTGAGTTTCTCAAGCGTTTCTTACCTCCAAACTGCCATATCTCGCGAACGGATTGACTAATCCGCAAAATTTCTGTTGCATCTGAAAGTAGAAACTCGCCCGATTACAAAGGTATGCGTACTTTTCCCCTAGGCCGTTCTAGTTATTCGTTTCGAGCATCAGAACTGCGAAAATTCTGAGCTTCTCAAGCGTTTCTTACCTCCAAACTGCCATATCTCGCGAACGGATTGACCAATCCGCAAAATTTTTATTGCATCTGAAAGTAGAAAGTCGCCCGATTACAACGGTATGCGTACTTTTCCCCTAGACCGTTCTAGTTATGCTTGTCGAGCATCAGAACTGCGAAAATTTTGAGTTTCTCAAGCGTTTCTTACCTCCAAACTGCCATATCTCGCGAACGGATTGACCAATCCGCAAAATTTCTGTTGCATCTGAAAGTAGAAACTCGCCCGATTACAACGGTATGCGTACTTTTCCCCTAGGCCGTTCTAGTTAATCGTTTCGAGCATCAGAACTGCGAAAATTTTGAGTTTCTCAAGTGTTTCATACTTCCAAACTGCCATATCTCGCGAACGGATTGACCAAACCGCAAAATTTCTGATGCATCTGAAAGTAGAAACTCCCCGATTACAACGGTATGCGTACTTTTCCCCTAGGCCGTTGTAGTTATTCGCTTCGAGCATGAGAACTGCGAAAATTTTGGGTTTCTCAAGCGTTGCTTACCTCCAAACTGCCATATCTCGCGAACGGATTGACCAATCCCCAAAATTTCTGTTGCATCTGAAAGTAGAAACTCGCCCGATTACAACGGTATGCGTACTTTTCCCCTAGGCCGTTCTAGTTAATCGTTTCGAGCATCAGAACTGCGAAAATTTTGAGTTTCTCAAGCGTTTCTTACTTCCAAACTGCCATATCTCGCGAACGGATTGACCAATCCGCAAAATTTCTGATGCATCTGAAAGTAGAAACTCGCCCGATTACAACGGTAGGCGTACTTTTCCCCTAGGCCGCTCTAGTTATTCGTTTCGAGCATCAGAACTGCGAAAATTTTGTGTTTCTCAAGTGTTTCATACTTCCAAACTGCCATATCTCGCGAACGGATTGACCAAACCGCAAAATTTCTGATGCATCTGAAAGTAGAAACTCGCCCGATTACAACGGTATGCGTACTTTTCCCCTAGGCCGTTGTAGTTATTCGCTTCGAGCATGAGAACTGCGAAAATTTTGGGTTTCTCAAGCGTTGCTTACCTCCAAACTGCCATATTTCGCGATCGGATTGACCAATTCGCAAAATTTCTGTTGCATCTGAAGGTAGAAACTCGCCCGATTACAACGGTATGCGTACTTTTCCCCTAGGCCGTTCTGGTTACTCGTTTCGAGCATCAGAACTGTGATAATTTTGAGTTTCTCAACCGTTTCTTACCTCCAAACTGCCATATTTCGCGAACGGATTGACCAATCCGCAAAATTTCTGATGCATCTGAAAGTAGAAACTCGCCCGATTACAACGGTATGCGTACTTTTCCCCTAGGCCGCTCTAGTTATTCGTTTCGAGCATCAGAACTGCGAAAATTTTGTGTTTCTCAAGTGTTTCATACTTCCAAACTGCCATATCTCGCGAACGGATTGACCAAACCGCAAAATTTCTGATGCATCTGAAAGTAGAAACTCGCCCGATTACAACGGTATGCGTACTTTTCCCCTAGGCCGTTCTAGTTATTCGTTTCGAGCATCAGAACTGCGAAAATTTTGAGTTTCTCAAGCGTTTCTTACCTCCAAACTGCCATATCTCGCGAACGGATTGACTAATCCGCAAAATTTCTGTTGCATCTGAAAGTAGAAACTCGCCCGATTACAAAGGTATGCGTACTTTTCCCCTAGGCCGTTCTAGTTATTCGTTTCGAGCATCAGAACTGCGAAAATTTTGAGCTTCTCAAGCGTTTCTTACCTCCAAACTGCCATATCTCGCGAACGGATTGACCAATCCGCAAAATTTTTATTGCATCTGAAAGTAGAAAGTCGCCCGATTACAACGGTATGCGTACTTTTCCCCTAGACCGTTCTAGTTATGCTTGTCGAGCATCAGAACTGCGAAAATTTTGAGTTTCTCAAGCGTTTCTTACCTCCAAACTGCCATATCACGCGAACGGATTGAATAATCCGCAAAATTTCTGTTGCATCTGAAAGTAGAAACTCGCCCGATTACAACGGTATGCGTACTTTTCCCCTAGGCCGTTCTAGTTATTCGTTTCGAGCATCAGAACTGCGAAAATTTTGAGTTTCTCAAGCGTTTCTTACCTCCAAACTGCCATATCTCGCGAACGGATTGACCAATCCGCAAAATTTCTGTTGCATCTGAAAGTAGAAACTCGCCCGATTACAACGGTATGCGTACTTTTCCCCTAGGCCGTTCTAGTTAATCGTTTCGAGCATCAGAACTGCGAAAATTTTGAGTTTCTCAAGTGTTTCATACTTCCAAACTGCCATATCTCGCGAACGGATTGACCAAACCGCAAAATTTCTGATGCATCTGAAAGTAGAAACTCCCCGATTACAACGGTATGCGTACTTTTCCCGTAGGCCGTTGTAGTTATTCGCTTCGAGCATGAGAACTGCGAAAATTTTGGGTTTCTCAAGCGTTGCTTACCTCCAAACTGCCATATCTCGCGAACGGATTGACCAATCCGCAAAATTTCTGTTGCATCTGAAAGTAGAAACTCGCCCGATTACAACGGTATGCGTACTTTTCCCCTAGGCCGTTCTAGTTAATCGTTTCGAGCATCAGAACTGCGAAAATTTTGAGTTTCTCAAGCGTTTCTTACTTCCAAACTGCCATATCTCGCGAACGGATTGACCAATCCGCAAAATTTCTGATGCATCTGAAAGTAGAAACTCGCCCGATTACAACGGTATGCGTACTTTTCCCCTAGGCCGCTCTAGTTATTCGTTTCGAGCATCAGAACTGCGAAAATTTTGTGTTTCTCAAGTGTTTCATACATCCAAACTGCCATATCTCGCGAACGGATTGACCAAACCGCAAAATTTCTGATGCATCTGAAAGTAGAAACTCGCCCGATTACAACGGTATGCGTACTTTTCCCCTAGGCCGTTGTAGTTATTCGCTTCGAGCATGAGAACTGCGAAAATTTTGGGTTTCTCAAGCGTTGCTTACCTCCAAACTGCCATATCTCGCGATCGGATTGACCAATTCGCAAAATTTCTGTTGCATCTGAAAGTAGAAACTCGCCCGATTACAACGGTATGCGTACTTTTCCCCTAGGCCGTTCTGGTTACTCGTTTCGAGCATCAGAACTGTGATAATTTTGAGTTTCTCAACCGTTTCTTACCTCCAAACTGCCATATCTCGCGAACGGATTGACCAATCCGCAAAATTTCTGATGCATCTGAAAGTAGAAACTCGCCCGATTACAACGGTATGCGTACTTTTCCCCTAGGCCGCTCTAGTTATTCGTTTCGAGCATCAGAACTGCGAAAATTTTGTGTTTCTCAAGTGTTTCATACTTCCAAACTGCCATATCTCGCGAACGGATTGACCAAACCGCAAAATTTCTGATGCATCTGAAAGTAGAAACTCGCCCGATTACAACGGTATGCGTACTTTTCCCCTAGGCCGTTCTAGTTATTCGTTTCGAGCATCAGAACTGCGAAAATTTTGAGTTTCTCAAGCGTTTCTTACCTCCAAACTGCCATATCTCGCGAACGGATTGACTAATCCGCAAAATTTCTGTTGCATCTGAAAGTAGAAACTCACCCGATTACAACGGTATGCGTACTTTTCCCCTAGGCCGTTCTAGTTATTCGTTTCGAGCATCAGAACTGCGAAAATTTTGAGTTTCTCAAGCGTTTCTTACCTCCAAACTGCCATATCTCGCGAACGGATTGACCAATCCGCAAAATTTCTGTTGCATCTGAAAGTAGAAACTCGCCCGATTACAACGGTATGCGTACTTTTCCCCTAGGCCGTTGTAGTTATTCGCTTCGAGCATGAGAACTGCGAAAATTTTGGGTTTCTCAAGCGTTGCTTACCTCCAAACTGCCATATCTCGCGAACGGATTGACCAATCCGCAAAATTTCTGTTGCATCTGAAAGTAGAAACTCGCCCGATTACAACGGTATGCGTACTTTACCCCTAGGCCGTTCTAGTTAATCGTTTCGAGCATCAGAACTGCGAAAATTTTGAGTTTCTCAAGCGTTTCTTACATCCCAACTGCCATATCTCGCGAACGGATTGACCAATCCGCAAAATTTCTGATGCATCTGAAAGTAGAAACTCGCCCGATTACAACGGTATGCGTACTTTTCCACTAGACCGTTCTAGTTATGCTTGTCCAGCATCAGAACTGCGAAAATTTTGAGTTTCTCAAGCGTTTCTTACCTCCAAACTGCCATATCTCGCGAACGGATTGACCAATCCGCAAAATTTTTATTGCATCTGAAAGTAGAAAGTCGCCCGATTACAACGGTATGCGTACTTTTCCCCTAGACCGTTCTAGTTATGCTTGTCGAGCATCAGAACTGCGAAAATTTTGAGTTTCTCAAGCGTTTCTTACCTCCAAACTGCCATATCACGCGAACGGATTGAATAATCCGCAAAATTTCTGTTGCATCTGAAAGTAGAAACTCGCCCGATTACAACGGTATGCGTACTTTTCCCCTAGGCCGTTCTAGTTATTCGTTTCGAGCATCAGAACTGCGAAAATTTTGAGTTTCTCAAGCGTTTCTTACCTCCAAACTGCCATATCTCGCGAACGGATTGACCAATCCGCAAAACTTCTGTTGCATCTGAAAGTAGAAACTCGCCCGATTACAACGGTATGCGTACTTTTCCCCTAGGCCGTTCTAGTTAATCGTTTCGAGCATCAGAACTGCGAAAATTTTGAGTTTCTCAAGTGTTTCATACTTCCAAACTGCCATATCTCGCGAACGGATTGACCAAACCGCAAAATTTCTGATGCATCTGAAAGTAGAAACTCCCCGATTACAACGGTATGCGTACTTTTCCCGTAGGCCGTTGTAGTTATTCGCTTCGAGCATGAGAACTGCGAAAATTTTGGGTTTCTCAAGCGTTGCTTACCTCCAAACTGCCATATCTCGCGAACGGATTGACCAATCCGCAAAATTTCTGTTGCATCTGAAAGTAGAAACTCGCCCGATTACAACGGTATGCGTACTTTTCCCCTAGGCCGTTCTAGTTAATCGTTTCGAGCATCAGAACTGCGAAAATTTTGAGTTTCTCAAGCGTTTCTTACTTCCAAACTGCCATATCTCGCGAACGGATTGACCAATCCGCAAAATTTCTGATGCATCTGAAAGTAGAAACTCGCCCGATTACAACGGTATGCGTACTTTTCCCCTAGGCCGCTCTAGTTATTCGTTTCGAGCATCAGAACTGCGAAAATTTTGTGTTTCTCAAGTGTTTCATACATCCAAACTGCCATATCTCGCGAACGGATTGACCAAACCGCAAAATTTCTGATGCATCTGAAAGTAGAAACTCGCCCGATTACAACGGTATGCGTACTTTTCCCCTAGGCCGTTGTAGTTATTCGCTTCGAGCATGAGAACTGCGAAAATTTTGGGTTTCTCAAGCGTTGCTTACCTCCAAACTGCCATATCTCGCGATCGGATTGACCAATTCGCAAAATTTCTGTTGCATCTGAAAGTAGAAACTCGCCCGATTACAACGGTATGCGTACTTTTCCCCTAGGCCGTTCTGGTTACTCGTTTCGAGCATCAGAACTGTGATAATTTTGAGTTTCTCAACCGTTTCTTACCTCCAAACTGCCATATCTCGCGAACGGATTGACCAATCCGCAAAATTTCTGATGCATCTGAAAGTAGAAACTCGCCCGATTACAACGGTATGCGTACTTTTCCCCTAGGCCGCTCTAGTTATTCGTTTCGAGCATCAGAACTGCGAAAATTTTGTGTTTCTCAAGTGTTTCATACTTCCAAACTGCCATATCTCGCGAACGGATTGACCAAACCGCAAAATTTCTGATGCATCTGAAAGTAGAAACTCGCCCGATTACAACGGTATGCGTACTTTTCCCCTAGGCCGTTCTAGTTATTCGTTTCGAGCATCAGAACTGCGAAAATTTTGAGTTTCTCAAGCGTTTCTTACCTCCAAACTGCCATATCTCGCGAACGGATTGACCAATCCGCAAAATTTCTGTTGCATCTGAAAGTAGAAACTCGCCCGATTACAACGGTATGCGTACTTTTCCCCTAGTCCGTTCTAGTTATTCGTTTCGAGCATCAGAACTGCGAAAATTTTGAGTTTCTCAAGCGTTTCTTACCTCCAAACTGCCATATCTCGCGAACGGATTGACTAATCCGCAAAATTTCTGTTGCATCTGAAAGTAGAAACTCGCCCGATTACAAAGGTATGCGTACTTTTCCCCTAGTCCGTTCTAGTTATTCGTTTCGAGCATCAGAACTGCGAAAATTTTGAGTTTCTCAAGCGTTTCTTACCTCCAAACTGCCATATCTCGCGAACGGATTGACTAATCCGCAAAATTTCTGTTGCATCTGAAAGTAGAAGCTCACCCGATTACAACGGTATGCGTACTTTTCCCCTAGGCCGTTCTAGTTATTCGTTTCGAGCATCAGAACTGCGAAAATTTTGAGTTTCTCAAGCGTTTCTTACCTCCAAACTGCCATATCTCGCGAACGGAATGACCAATCCGCAAAATTTCTGTTGCATCTGAAAGTAGAAACTCGCCCGATTACAACGGTATGCGTACTTTTCCCCTAGTCCGTTCTAGTTATTCGTTTCGAGCATCAGAACTGCGAAAATTTTGAGTTTCTCAAGCGTTTCTTACCTCCAAACTGCCATATCTCGAGAACGGATTGACCAATCCGCAAAATTTCTGTTGCATCTGAGAGTACAAACTAGCCCGATTACAACGGTATGCCTACTTTTCCCCTAGGCCGTTCTAGTTATTCGTTTCGAGCATCAGAACTGCGAAAATGTTGAGTTTCTCAAGCGTTTCTTACCTACAAACTGCCATATCTCGCGAACGGATTGACCAATCCGCAAAATTTCTGTTGCATCTGAAAGTAGGAACTCGCCCGATTACAACGGTATGCGTACTTTTCCCCTAGGCCGTTCTAGTTATTCGTTTCGAGCATCAGAACTGCGAAAATTTCGAGTTTCTCAAGCGTTTCTTACCTCCAAACTGCCATATCTCGCGAACGGAATGACTAATCCGCAAAATTTCTGTTGCATCTGAAAGTAGAAACTCGCCCGATTACAACGGTATGCGTACTTTTCCCCTAGGCCGTTCTAGTTATTAGTTTCGAGCATGAGAACTGCGAAAATTTTGGGTTTCTCAAGCGTTGCTTACCTCCAAACTGCCATATCTCGCGAACGGATTGACCAATCCGCAAAATTTCTGTTGCATCTGAAAGTAGAAACTCGCCCGATTACAACGGTATGCGTACTTTTCCCCTAGGCCGTTCTTGTTAATCGTTTCGAGCATCAGAACTGCGAAAATTTTGAGTTTCTCAAGCGTTTCTTACTTCCAAACTGCCATATCTCGCGAACGGATTGACCAATCCGCAAAATTTCTGATGCATCTGAAAGTAGAAACTCGCCCGATTACAACGGTATGCGTACTTTTCCCCTAGGCCGCTCTAGTTATTCGTTTCGAGCATCAGAACTGCGAAAATTTTGTGTTTCTCAAGTGTTTCATACTTCCAAACTGCCATATCTCGCGAACGGATTGACCAAACCGCAAAATTTCTGATGCATCTGAAAGTAGAAACTCGCCCGATTACAACGGTATGCGTACTTTTCCCCTAGGCCGTTGCAGTTATTCGCTTCGAGCATGAGAACTGCGAAAATTTTGAGTTTCTCAAGCGTTTCTTACCTCCAAACTGCCACATCTCGCGAACGGATTGACTAATCCGCAAAATTTCTGTTGCATCTGAAAGTAGAAACTCGCCCGATTACAACGGTATGCGTACTTTTCCCCTAGGCCGTTCTAGTTATTCGTTTCGAGCATCAGAACTGCGAAAATTTTGAGTTTCTCAAGCGTTTCTTACCTCCAAACTGCCATATCTCGCGAACGGATTGACCAATCCGCAAAATTTTTATTGCATCTGAAAGTAGAAAGTCGCCCGATTACAACGGTATGCGTACTTTTCCCCTAGACCGTTCTAGTTATGCTTGTCGAGCATCAGAACTGCGAAAATTTTGAGTTACTCAAGCGTTTCTTACCTCCAAACTGCCATATCTCGCGAACGGATTGACTAATCCGAAAAATTTCTGTTGCATCTGAAAGTAGAATCTCGCCCGATTACAACGGTATGCGTACTTTTCCCCTAGGCCGTTCTAGTTATTCGTTTCGAGCATCAGAACTGCGAAAATTTTGAGTTACTCAAGCGTTTCTTACCTCCAAACTGCCATATCTCGCGAACGGATTGACTAATCCGAAAAATTTCTGTTGCATCTGAAAGTAGAAACTCGCCCGATTACAACGGTATGCGTACTTTTCCCCTAGGCCGTTCTAGTTATTCGTTTCGAGCATCAGAACTGCGAAAATTTTGAGTTTCTCAAGCGTTTCTTACCTCCAAACTGCCATATCTCGCGAACGGATTGACCAATCCGCAAAATTTCTGTTGCATCTGAAAGTAGAAACTCGCCCGATTACAACGGTATGCGTACTTTTCCCCTAGTCCGTTCTAGTTATTCGTTTCGAGCATCAGAACTGCGAAAATTTTGAGTTTCTCAAGCGTTTCTTACCTCCAAACTGCCATATCTCGCGAACGGATTGACTAATCCGCAAAATTTCTGTTGCATCTGAAAGTAGAAACTCACCCGATTACAACGGTATGCGTACTTTTCCACTAGGCCGTTCTAGTTATTCGTTTCGAGCATCAGAACTGCGAAAATTTTGAGTTTCTCAAGCGTTTCTTACCTCCAAACTACCATATCTCGCGAACGGATTGACCAATCCGCAAAATTTCTGTTGCATCTGAAAGTAGAAACTCGCCCGATTACAACGGTATGCGTACTTTTCCCCTAGGCCGTTCTAGTTAATCGTTTCGAGCATCAGAACTGCAAAAATTTTAGGTTTCTCAAGCGTTTCTTACTTCCAAACTGCCATATCTCGCGAACGGATTGACCAATCCGCAAAATTTCTGATGCATCTGAAAGTAGAAACTCGCCCGATTACAACGGTGTGCGTACTTTTCCCCTAGGCCGCTCTAGTTATTCGTTTCGAGCATCAGAACTGCGAAAATTTTGTGTTTCTCAAGTGTTTCATACTTCCAAACTGCCATATCTCGCGAACGGATTGACCAAACCGCAAAATTTCTGTTGCATCTGAAAGTAGAAACTCGCCCGATTACAACGGTATGCGTACTTTTCCCCTAGGCCGTTCTGGTTATTCGTTTCGAGCATCAGAACTGTGAAAATTTTGAGTTTCTCAACCGTTTCTTACCTCCAAACTGCCATATCTCGCGAACGGATTGACTAATCCGCAAAATTTCTGTTGCATCTGAAAGTAGAAAGTCGCCCGATTACAACGGTATGCGTACTTTTCCCCTAGACCGTTCTAGTTATGCTTGTCGAGCATCAGAACTGCGAAAATTTTGAGTTTCTCAAGCGTTTCTTACCTCCAAACTGCCACATCTCGCGAACGGATTGACTAATCCGCAAAATTTCTGTTGCATCTGAAAGTAGAAACTCGCCCGATTACAACGGTATGCGTACTTTTCCCCTAGGCCGTTCTAGTTATTCGTTTCGAGCATCAGAACTGCGAAAATTTTGAGTTTCTCAAGCGTTTCTTACCTCCAAACTGCCATATCTCGCGAACGGATTGACCAATCCGCAAAATTTTTATTGCATCTGAAAGTAGAAAGTCGCCCGATTACAACGGTATGCGTACTTTTCCCCTAGACTGTTCTAGTTATGCTTGTCGAGCATCAGAACTGCGAAAATTTTGAGTTTCTCAAGCGTTTCTTACCTCCAAACTGCCATATCTCGCGAACGGATTGACTAATCCGCAAAATTTCTGTTGCATGTGAGAGTACAAACTCGCCCGATTACAACGGTATGCCTACTTTTCCCCTAGGCCGTTCTAGTTATTCGTTTCGAGCATCAGAACTGCGAAAATGTTGAGTTTCTCAAGCGTTTCTTACCTACAAACTGCCATATCTCGCGAACGGATTGACCAATCCGCAAAATTTCTGTTGCATCTGAAAGTAGAAACTCGCCCGATTACTACGGTATGCGTACTTTTCCCCTAGGCCGTTCTAGTTATTCGTTTCGAGCATGAGAACTGCGAAAATTTTGAGTTTCTCAAGCGTTTCTTACTTCCAAACTGCCATATCTCGCGAACGGATTGACCAATCCGCAAAATTTCTGTTGCATCTGAAAGTAGAAACTCGCCCGATTACAACGGTATGCGTACTTTTCCCCTAGGCCGTTCTAGTTAATCGTTTCGAGCATCAGAACTGCAAAAATTTTGAGTTTCTCAAGCGTTTCTTACTTCCAAACTGCCATATCTCGCGAACGGATTGACCAATCCGCAAAATTTCTGATGCATCTGAAAGTAGAAACTCGCCCGATTACAACGGTATGCGTACTTTTCCCCTAGGCCGCTCTAGTTATTCGTTTCGAGCATCAGAACTGCGAAAATTTTGTGTTTCTCAAGTGTTTCATACTTCCAAACTGCTATATCTCGCGAACGGATTGACCAAACCGCAAAATTTCTGTTGCATCTGAAAGTAGAAACTCGCCCGATTACAACGGTATGCGTACTTTTCCCCTAGGCCGTTCTGGTTATTCGTTTCGAGCATCAGAACTGTGAAAATTTTGAGTTTCTCAACCGTTTCTTACATCCAAACTGCCATATCTCGCGAACGGATTGACCAATCCGCAAAATTTCTGTTGCATCTGAAAGTAGAAACTCGCCCGATTACAACGGTATGCGTACTTTTCCCCTAGGCCGTTCTAGTTATTCGTTTCGAGCATCAGAACTGCGAAAATTTTGAGTTTCTCAAGCGTTTCTTACCTCCAAACTGCCATATCTCGCGAACGGATTGACTAATCCGCAAAATTTCTGTTGCATCTGAAAGTAGAAACTCACCCGATTACAACGGTATGCGTACTTTTCCCCTAGGCCGTTCTAGTTATTCGTTTCGAGCATCAGAACTGCGAAAATTTTGAGTTTCTCAAGCGTTTCTTACCTCCAAACTGCCATATCTCGCGAACGGATTGACCAATCCGCAAAATTTCTGTTGCATCTGAAAGTAGAAACTCGCCCGATTACAACGGTATGCGTACTTTTCCCCTAGTCCGTTCTAGTTATTCGTTTCGAGCATCAGAACTGCGAAAATTTTGAGTTTCTCAAGCGTTTCTTACCTCCAAACTGCCATATCTCGAGAACGGATTGACCAATCCGCAAAATTTCTGTTGCATCTGAGAGTACAAACTAGCCCGATTACAACGGTATGCCTACTTTTCCCCTAGGCCGTTCTAGTTATTCGTTTCGAGCATCAGAACTGCGAAAATGTTGAGTTTCTCAAGCGTTTCTTACCTACAAACTGCCATATCTCGCGAACGGATTGACCAATCCGCAAAATTTCTGTTGCATCTGAAAGTAGAAACTCGCCCGATTACAACGGTATGCGTACTTTTCCCCTAGGCCGTTCTAGTTATTCGTTTCGAGCATCAGAACTGCGAAAATTTCGAGTTTCTCAAGCGTTTCTTACCTCCACACTGCCATATCTCGCGAACGGAATGACTAATCCGCAAAATTTCTGTTGCATCTGAAAGTAGAAACTCGCCCGATTACAACGCTATGCCTACTTTTCCCCTAGGCCGTTCTAGTTATTCGTTTCGAGCATCAGAACTGCGAAAATGTTGAGTTTCTCAAGCGTTTCTTACCTACAAACTGCCATATCTCGCGAACGGATTGACCAATCCGCAAAATTTCTGTTGCATCTGAAAGTTGAAATTCGCCCGATTACAACGGTATGCGTACTTTTCCCCTAGGCCGTTCTAGTTAATCGTTTCGAGCATCAGAACTGCAAAAATTTTGAGTTTCTCAAGCGTTTCTTACTTCCAAACTGCCATATCTCGCGAACGGATTGACCAATCCGCAAAATTTCTGATGCATCTGAAAGTAGAAACTCGCCCGATTACAACGGTATGCGTACTTTTCCCCTAGGCCGCTCTAGTTATTCGTTTCGAGCATCAGAACTGCGAAAATTTTGTGTTTCTCAAGTGTTTCATACTTCCAAACTGCTATATCTCGCGAACGGATTGACCAAACCCCAAAATTTCTGTTGCATCTGAAAGTAGAAACTCGCCCGATTACAACGGTATGCGTACTTTTCCCCTAGGCCGTTCTGGTTATTCGTTTCGAGCATCAGAACTGTGAAAATTTTGAGTTTCTCAACCGTTTCTTACATCCAAACTGCCATATCTCGCGAACGGATTGACCAATCCGCAAAATTTCTGTTGCATCTGAAAGTAGAAACTCGCCCGATTACAACGGTATGCGTACTTTTCCCCTAGGCCGTTCTAGTTATTCGTTTCGAGCATCAGAACTGCGAAAATTTTGAGTTTCTCAAGCGTTTCTTACCTCCAAACTGCCATATCTCGCGAACGGATTGACTAATCCGCAAAATTTCTGTTGCACCTGAAAGTAGAAACTCACCCGATTACAACGGTATGCGTACTTTTCCCCTAGGCCGTTCTAGTTATTCGTTTCGAGCATCAGAACTGCGAAAATTTTGAGTTTCTCAAGCGTTTCTTACCTCCAAACTGCCATATCTCGCGAACGGATTGACCAATCCGCAAAATTTCTGTTGCATCTGAAAGTAGAAACTCGCCCGATTACAACGGTATGCGTACTTTTCCCCTAGGCCGTTCTAGTTATTCGTTTCGAGCATCAGAACTGCGAAAATTTCGAGTTTCTCAAGCGTTTCTTACCTCCACACTGCCATATCTCGCGAACGGAATGACTAATCCGCAAAATTTCTGTTGCATCTGAAAGTAGAAACTCGCCCGATTACAACGCTATGCCTACTTTTCCCCTAGGCCGTTCTAGTTATTCGTTTCGAGCATCAGAACTGCGAAAATGTTGAGTTTCTCAAGCGTTTCTTACCTACAAACTGCCATATCTCGCGAACGGATTGACCAATCCGCAAAATTTCTGTTGCATCTGAAAGTTGAAATTCGCCCGATTACAACGGTATGCGTACTTTTCCCCTAGACCGTTCTAGTTATGCTTGTCGAGCATCAGAACTGCGAAAATTTTGAGTTTCTCAAGCGTTTCTTACCTCCAAACTGCCATATCTCGCGAACGGATTGACCAATCCGCAAAATTTCTGTTGCATCTGAAAGTAGAAACTCGCCCGATTACAACGCTATGCCTACTTTTCCCCTAGGCCGTTCTAGTTATTCGTTTCGAGCATCAGAACTGCGAAAATGTTGAGTTTCTCAAGCGTTTCTTACCTACAAACTGCCATATCTCGCGAACGGATTGACCAATCCGCAAAATTTCTGTTGCATCTGAAAGTAGAAACTCGCCCGATTACAACGGTATGCGTACTTTTCCCGTAGACCGTTGTAGTTATTCGTTTCGAGCATCAGAACTGCGAAAATTTTGAGTTTCTCAAGCGTTTCTTACTTCCAAACTGCCATATCTCGCGAACGGATTGACCAATCCGCAAAATTTCTGTTGCATCTGAAAGTAGAAACTCGCCCGATTACAACGGTATGCGTACTTTTCCCCTAGGCCGTTCTGGTTATTCGTTTCGAGCATCAGAACTGTGAAAATTTTGATTTTCTCAACCGTTTCTTACCTCCAAACTGCCATATCTCGCGAACGGATTGACCAATCCGCAAAATTTCTTTTCCATCTGAAAGTAGAAAGTCGCCCGATTACAACGGTATGCGTACTTTTCCCCTAGAACGTTCTAGTTATGCTTGTCGAGCATCAGAACTGCGAAAATTTTGAGTTTCTCAAGCGTTTCTTACCTCCAAACTGCCATATCTCGCGAACGGATTGACCAATCCGCAAAATTTCTGTTGCATCTGAAAGTAGAAACTCGCCCGATTACAACGCTATGCCTACTTTTCCCCTAGGCCGTTCTAGTTATTCGTTTCGAGCATCAGAACTGCGAAAATGTTGAGTTTCTCAAGCGTTTCTTACATACAAACTGCCATATCTCGCGAACAGATTGACCAATCCGCAAAATTTCTGTTGCATCTGAAAGTAGAAAGTCGCCCGATTACAACGGTATGCGTACTTTTCCCCTAGAACGTTCTAGTTATGCTTGTCGAGCATCAGAACTGCGAAAATTTTGAGTTTCTCAAGCGTTTCTTACCTCCAAACTGCCATATCTCGCGAACGGATTGACCAATCCGCAAAATTTCTGTTGCATCTGAAAGTAGAAACTCGCCCGAATACAACGGTATGCGTACTTTTCCCCTAGGCCGTTCTAGTTATTCGTTTCGAGCATCAGAACTGCGAAAATTTTGAGTTTCTCAAGCGTTTCTTACTTCCAAACTGCCATATCTCGCGAACGGATTGACCAATCCGCAAAATTTCTGTTACATCTGAAAGTAGAAACTCGCCCGATTACAACGGTATGCGTACTTTTCCCCTAGGCCGCTCTAGTTATTCGTTTCGAGCATCAGAACTGCGAAAATGTTGTGTTTCTCAAGTGTTTCATACTTCCAAACTGCCATATCTCGCGAACGGATTGACCAAACCGCAAAACTTCTGTTGCATCTGAAAGTAGAAACTCGCGCGATTACAACGGTATGCGTACTTTTCCCCTAGGCCGTTCTGGTTATTCGTTTCGAGCATCAGAACTGTGAAAATTTTGAGTTTCTCAACCGTTTCTTACCTCCAAACTGCCATATCTCGCGAACGGATTGACCAATCCGCAAAATTTCTGTTCCATCTGAAAGTAGAAAGTCGCCCGATTACAACGGTATGCGTACTTTTCCCCTAGAACGTTCTAGTTATGCTTGTCGAGCATCAGAACTGCGAAAATTTTGAGTTTCTCAAGCGTTTCTTACCTCCAAACTGCCATATCTCGCGAACGGATTGACCAATCCGCAAAATTTCTGTTCCATCTGAAAGTAGAAAGTCGCCCGATTACAACGGTATGCGTACTTTTCCCCTAGAACGTTCTAGTTATGCTTGTCGAGCATCAGAACTGCGAAAATTTTGAGTTTCTCAAGCGTTTCTTACCTACAAAATGCCATATCTCGCGAACGGATTGACCAATCCGCAAAATTTCTGTTGCATCTGAAAGTAGAAACTCGCCCGATTACAACAGTATGCGTACTTTTCCCGTAGGCCGTTTTAGTTATTCGTTTCGAGCATGAGAACTGCGAAAATTTTGGGTTTCTCAAGCGTTGCTTACCTCCAAACTGCCATATCTCGCGAACGGATTGACCAATCCGCAAAATTTCTGTTGCATCTGAAAGTAGAAACTCGCCCGTATACAACTGTATGCGTACGTTTCCCCTAGGCCGTACTAGTTATTCGTTTCGAGCATCAGAACTGCGAAAATTTTGAGTTTCTCAAGCGTTTCTTACTTCCAAACTGCCATATCTCGCGAACGGATTGACCAATCCGCAAAATTTCTGTTGCATCTGAAAGTAGAAACTCGCCCGATTACAACGGTATGCGTACTTTTCCCCTAGGCCGTTCTAGTTAATCGTTTCGAGCATCAGAACTGCGAAAATTTTGAGTCTCTCAAGCGTTTCTTATTTCCAAACTGCCATATCTCGCGAACGGATTGACCAATCCGCAAAATTTCTGATGCATCTGAAAGTAGAAACTCGCCCGATTACAACGGTATGCGTACTCTTCCCCTAGGCCGCTCTAGTTATTCGTTTCGAGCATCAGAACTCCGAAAATTTTGTGTTTCTCAAGTGTTTCATACTTCCAAACTGCCATATCTCGCGAACGGATTGACCAATCCGCAAAATTTCTGTTGCATCTGAAAGTAGAAACTCGCCCGATTACAACGGTATGCGTACTTTTCCCCTAGGCCGTTCTGGTTATTCGTTTCGAGCATCAGAACTGTGAAAATTTTGAGTTTCTCAACCGTTTCTTACCTCCAAACTGCCATATCTCGCGAACGGATTGACCAATCCGCAAAATTTCTGTTGCATCTGAAAGTAGAAAGTCGCCCGATTACAACGGT
Organism: Ptiloglossa arizonensis; assembly: GCF_051014685.1. Taxonomy (NCBI): domain Eukaryota; kingdom Metazoa; phylum Arthropoda; class Insecta; order Hymenoptera; family Colletidae; genus Ptiloglossa; species Ptiloglossa arizonensis. The sequence continues at coordinate 585,736 of NW_027478470.1, read as the reverse complement.
ATGCCTACTGTTCCCCTAGAACGTTCTAGTTATGCTTGTCGAGCATCAGAACTGCGAAAATTTTGAGTTTCTCAAGCGTTTCTTACCTCCAAACTGCCATATCTCGCGAACGGATTGACCAATCCGCAAAATTTCTGTTGCATCTGAAAGTAGAAACTCGCCCGATTACAACGGTATGCGTACTTTTCCCCTAGACCGTTCTAGTTATGCTTGTCGACCATCAGAACTGCGAAAATTTTGAGTTTCTCAAGCGTTTCTTACCTCCAAACTGCCATATCTCGCGAACGGATTGACCAATCCGCAAAATTTCTGTTGCATCTGAAAGTAGAAACTCGCCCGATTACAACGGTATGCGTACTTTTCCCGTAGGCCGTTGTAGTTATTCGTTTCGAGCATCAGAACTGCGAAAATTTTGAGTTTCTCAAGCGTTTCTTACTTCCAAACTGCCATATCTCGCGAACGGATTGACAAATCCGCAAAATTTCTGTTGCATCTGAAAGTAGAAACTCGCCCGATTACAACGGTATGCGTACTTTTCCCCTAGGCCGTTCTAGTTAATCGTTTCGAGCATCAGAACTGCAAAAATTTTGAGTGTCTCAAGCGTTTCTTACTTCCAAACTGCCATATCTCGCGAACGGATTGACCAAACCGCAAAATTTCTGTTGCATCTGAAAGTAGAAACTCGCCCGATTACAACGGTATGCGTACTTTTCCCCTAGGCCGTTCTGGTTATTCGTTTCGAGCATCAGAACTGTGAAAATTTTGAGTTTCTCAACCGTTTCTTTCCTCCAAACTGCCATATCTCGCGAACGGATTGACCAATCCGCAAAATTTCTGTTCCATCTGAAAGTAGAAAGTCGCCCGATTACAACGGTATGCGTACTTTTCCCCTAGAACGTTCTAGTTATGCTTGTCGAGCATCAGAACTGCGAAAATTTTGAGTTTCTCAAGCGTTTCTTACTTCCAAACTGCCATATCTCGCGAACGGATTGACCAATCCGCAAAATTTCTGTTGCATCTGAAAGTAGAAACTCGCCCGATTACAACGCTATGCCTACTGTTCCCCTAGGCCGTTCTAGTTATTCGTTTCGAGCATCAGAACTGCGAAAATGTTGAGTTTCTCAAGCGTTTCTTACCTACAAACTGCCATATCTCGCGAACGGATTGACCAATCCGCAAAATTTCTGTTGCATCTGAAAGTAGAAATTCGCCCGATTACAACGGTATGCGTACTTTTCCCCTAGACCGTTCTAGTTATGCTTGTCGAGCATCAGAACTGCGAAAATTTTGAGTTTCTCAAGCGTTTCTTACCTCCAAACTGCCATATCTCGCGAACGGATTGACCAATCCGCAAAATTTCTGTTGCATCTGAAAGTAGAAACTCGCCCGATTACAACGGTATGCGTACTTTTCCCCTAGACCGTTCTAGTTATGCTTGTCGAGCATCAGAACTGCGAAAATTTTGAGTTTCTCAAGCGTTTCTTACCTCCAAACTGCCATATCTCGCGAACGGATTGACCAATCCGCAAAATTTCTGATGCATCTGAAAGTAGAAACTCGCCCGATTACAACGGTATGCGTACTTTTCCCCTAGGCCGCTCTAGTTATTCGTTTCGAGCATCAGAACTGCGAAAATTTTGAGTTTCTCAAGCGTTTCTTACCTCCAAACTGCCATATCTCGCGAACGGATTGACTAATCCGCAAAATTTCTGTTGCATCTGAAAGTAGAAACTCGCCCGATTACAAAGGTATGCGTACTTTTCCCCTAGGCCGTTCTAGTTATTCGTTTCGAGCATCAGAACTGCGAAAATTTTGAATTTCTCAAGCGTTTCTTACCTCCAAACTGCCATATCTCGCGAACGGATTGACCAATCCGCAAAATTTCTGTTGCATCTGAAAGTAGAAACTCGCCCGATTACAACGGTATGCGTACTTTTCCCCTAGTCCGTTCTAGTTATTCGTTTCGAGCATCAGAACTGCGAAAATTTTGAGTTTCTCAAGCGTTTCTTACCTCCAAACTGCCATATCTCGCGAACGGATTGACCAATCCGCAAAATTTCTGTTCCATCTGAAAGTAGAAAGTCGCCCGATTACAACGGTATGCGTACTTTTCCCCTAGAACTTTCTAGTTATGCTTGTCGAGCATCAGAACTGCGAAAATTTTGAGTTTCTCAAGCGTTTCTTACCTCCAAACTGCCATATCTCGCGAACGGATTGACCAATCCGCAAAATTTCTGTTGCATCTGAAAGTAGAAACTCGCCCGATTACAACGGTATGCGTACTTTTCCCCTAGGCCGTTCTAGTTATTCGTTTCGAGCATCAGAACTGCGAAAATTTTGAGTTTCTCAAGCGTTTCTTACCTCCAAACTGCAATATCTCGCGAACGGATTGACCAATCCGCAAAATTTCTGTTCCATCTGAAAGTAGAAAGTCGCCCGATTACAACGGTATGCGTACTTTTCCCCTAGAACGTTCTAGTTATGCTTGTCGAGCATCAGAACTGCGAAAATTTTGAGTTTCTCAAGCGTTTCTTACTTCCAAACTGCCATATCTCGCGAACGGATTGACCAATCCGCAAAATTTCTGTTGCATCTGAAAGTAGAAACTCGCCCGATTACAACGCTATGCCTACTTTTCCCCTAGGCCGTTCTAGTTAATCGTTTCGAGCATCAGAACTGCGAAAATTTTGAGTCTCTCAAGCGTTTCTTACCTCCAAACTGCCATATCTCGCGAACGGATTGACCAATCCGCAAAATTTCTGTTGCATCTGAAAGTAGAAACTCGCCCGATTACAACGGTATGCGTACTTTTCCCCTAGGCCGTTCTAGTTATTCGTTTCGAGCATCAGAACTGCGAAAATTTTGAATTTCTCAAGCGTTTCTTACATCCAAACTGCCATATCTCGCGAACGGATTGACCAATCCGCAAAATTTCTGTTGCATCTGAAAGTAGAAACTCGCCCGATTACAACGGTATGCGTACTTTTCCCCTAGTCCGTTCTAGTTATTCGTTTCGAGCATCAGAACTGCGAAAATTTTGAGTTTCTCAAGCGTTTCTTACCTCCAAACTGCCATATCTCGCGAACGGATTGACCAATCCGCAAAATTTCTGTTCCATCTGAAAGTAGAAAGTCGCCCGATTACAACGGTATGCGTACTTTTCCCCTAGAACTTTCTGGTTATGTTTGTCGAGCATCAGAACTGCGAAAATTTTGAGTTTCTCAAGCGTTTCTTACCTCCAAACTGCCATATCTCGCGAACGGATTGACCAATCCGCAAAATTTCTGTTGCATCTGAAAGTAGAAACTCGCCCGATTACAACGGTATGCGTACTTTTCCCCTAGGCCGTTCTAGTTAATCGTTTCGAGCATCAGAACTGCGAAAATTTTGAGTCTCTCAAGCGTTTCTTACTTCCAAACTGCCATATCTCGCGAACGGATTGACCAATCCGCAAAATTTCTGATGCATCTGAAAGTAGAAACTCGCCCGATTACAACGGTATGCGTACTTTTCCCCTAGGCCGCTCTAGTTATTCGTTTCGAGCATCAGAACTGCGAAAATTTTGAGTTTCTCAAGCGTTTCTTACCTCCAAACTGCAATATCTCGCGAACGGATTGACCAATCCGCAAAATTTCTGTTCCATCTGAAAGTAGAAAGTCGCCCGATTACAACGGTATGCGTACTTTTCCCCTAGAACGTTCTAGTTATGCTTGTCGAGCATCAGAACTGCGAAAATTTTGAGTTTCTCAAGCGTTTCTTACTTCCAAACTGCCATATCTCGCGAACGGATTGACCAATCCGCAAAATTTCTGTTGCATCTGAAAGTAGAAACTCGCCCGATTACAACGCTATGCCTACTTTTCCCCTAGGCCGTTCTAGTTAATCGTTTCGAGCATCAGAACTGCGAAAATTTTGAGTCTCTCAAGCGTTTCTTACCTCCAAACTGCCATATCTCGCGAACGGATTGACCAATCCGCAAAATTTCTGTTGCATCTGAAAGTAGAAACTCGCCCGATTACAACGGTATGCGTACTTTTCCCCTAGGCCGTTCTAGTTATTCGTTTCGAGCATCAGAACTGCGAAAATTTTGAATTTCTCAAGCGTTTCTTACCTCCAAACTGCCACATCTCGCGAACGGATTGACCAATCCGCAAAATTTCTGTTGCATCTGAAAGTAGAAACTCGCCCGATTACAACGGTATGCGTACTTTTCCCCTAGTCCGTTCTAGTTATTCGTTTCGAGCATCAGAACTGCGAAAATTTTGAGTTTCTCAAGCGTTTCTTACCTCCAAACTGCCATATCTCGCGAACGGATTGACCAATCCGCAAAATTTCTGTTCCATCTGAAAGTAGAAAGTCGCCCGATTACAACGGTATGCGTACTTTTCCCCTAGAACTTTCTAGTTATGCTTGTCGAGCATCAGAACTGCGAAAATTTTGAGTTTCTCAAGCGTTTCTTACCTCCAAACTGCCATATCTCGCGAACGGATTGACCAATCCGCAAAATTTCTGTTGCATCTGAAAGTAGAAACTCGCCCGATTACAACGGTATGCGTACTTTTCCCCTAGGCCGTTCTAGTTAATCGTTTCGAGCATCAGAACTGCGAAAATTTTGAGTCTCTCAAGCGTTTCTTACTTCCAAACTGCCATATCTCGCGAACGGATTGACCAATCCGCAAAATTTCTGATGCATCTGAAAGTAGAAACTCGCCCGATTACAACGGTATGCGTACTTTTCCCCTAGGCCGCTCTAGTTATTCGTTTCGAGCATCAGAACTGCGAAAATTTTGTGTTTCTCAAGTGTTTCATACTTCCAAACTGCCATATCTCGCGAACGGATTGACCAATCCGCAAAATTTCTGTTGCATCTGAAAGTAGAAACTCGCCCGATTACAACGGTATGCGTACTTTTCCCCTAGGCCGTTCTGGTTATTCGTTTCGAGCATCAGAACTGTGAAAATTTTGACTTTCTCAACCGTTTCTTACCTCCAAACTGCCATATCTCGCGAACGGATTGACCAATCCGCAAAATTTCTGTTGCATCTGAAAGTAGAAAGTCGCCCGATTACAACGGTATGCCTACTTTTCCCCTAGAACGTTCTAGTTATGCTTGTCGAGCATCAGAACTGCGAAAATTTTGAGTTTCTCAAGCGTTTCTTACCTCCAAACTGCCATATCTCGCGAACGGATTGACCAATCCGCAAAATTTCTGTTCCATCTGAAAGTAGAAAGTCGCCCGATTACAACGGTATGCGTACTTTTCCCCTAGAACGTTCTAGTTATGCTTGTCGAGCATCAGAACTGCGAAAATTTTGAGTTTCTCAAGCGTTTCTTACCTACAAAATGCCATATCTCGCGAACGGATTGACCAATCCGCAAAATTTCTGTTGCATCTGAAAGTAGAAACTCGCCCGATTACAACGGTGTGCGTACTTTTCCCGTAGGCCGTTTTAGTTATTCGTTTCGAGCATGAGAACTGCGAAAATTTTGGGTTTCTCAAGCGTTGCTTACCTCCAAACTGCCATATCTCGCGAACGGATTGAACAATCCGCAAAATTTCTGTTGTATCTGAAAGTAGAAACTCGCCCGTATACAACGGTATGCGTACGTTTCCCCTAGGCCGTTCTAGTGATTCGTTTCGAGCATCAGAACTGCGAAAATTTTGAGTTTCTCAAGCGTTTCTTACTTCCAAACTGCCATATCTCGCGAACGGATTGACCAATCCGCAAAATTTCTGTTGCATCTGAAAGTAGAAACTCGCCCGATTACAACGGTATGCGTACTATTCCCCTAGGCCGTTCTAGTTAATCGTTTCGAGCATCAGAACTGCGAAAATTTTGAGTCTCTCAAGCGTTTCTTACTTCCAAACTGCCATATCTCGCGAACGGATTGACCAATCCGCAAAATTTCTGTTGCATCTGAAAGTAGAAACTCGCCCGATTACAACGGTATGCGTACTTTTCCCCTAGGCCGTTCTGGTTATTCGTTTCGAGCATCAGAACTGTGAAAATTTTGAGTTTCTCAACCGTTTCTTACCTCCAAACTGCCATATCTCGCGAACGGATTGACCAATCCGCAAAATTTCTGTTGCATCTGAAAGTAGAAAGTCGCTCGATTACAACGGTATGCCTACTTTTCCCCTAGAACGTTCTAGTTATGCTTGTCGAGCATCAGAACTGCGAAAATTTTGAGTTTCTCAAGCGTTTCTTACCTCCAAACTGCCATATCTCGCGAACGGATTGACCAATCCGCAAAATTTCTGTTGCATCTGAAAGTAGAAACTCGCCCGATTACAACGGTATGCGTACTTTTCCCCTAGACCGTTCTAGTTATGCTTGTCGAGCATCAGAACTGCGAAAATTTTGAGTTTCTCAAGCGTTTCTTACCTCCAAACTGCCATATCTCGCGAACGGACTGACCAATCCGCAAAATTTCTGTTGCATCTGAAAGTAGAAACTCGCCCGATTACAACGGTATGCTTACTTTTCCCGTAGGTCGTTGTAGTTATTCGTTTCGAGCATCAGAACTGCGAAAATTTTGAGTTTCTCAAGCGTTTCTTACTTCCAAACTGCCATATCTTGCGAACGGATTGACAAATCCGCAAAACTTCTGTTGCATCTGAAAGTAGAAACTCGCCCGATTACAACGGTATGCGTACTTTTCCCCTAGGCCGTTCTAGTTAATCGTTTCGAGCATCAGAACTGCAAAAATTTTGAGTGTCTCAAGCGTTTCTTACTTCCAAACTGCCATATCTCGCGAACGGATTGACCAAACCGCAAAATTTCTGTTGCATCTGAAAGTAGAAACTCGCCCGATTACAACGGTATGCGTACTTTTCCCCTAGGCCGTTCTGGTTATTCGTTTCGAGCATCAGAACTGTGAAAATTTTGAGTTTCTCAACCGTTTCTTTCCTCCAAACTGCCATATCTCGCGAACGGATTGACCAATCCGCAAAATTTCTGTTCCATCTGAAAGTAGAAAGTCGCCCGATTACAACGCTATGCGTACTTTTCCCCTAGAACGTTCTAGTTATGCTTGTCGAGCATCAGAACTGCGAAAATTTTGAGTTTCTCAAGCGTTTCTTACCTCCAAACTGCCATATCTCGCGAACGGATTGACCAATCCGCAAAATTTCTGTTGCATCTGAAAGTAGAAATTCGCCCGATTACAACGGTATGCGTACTTTTCCCCTAGACCATTCTAGTTATGCTTGTCGAGCATCAGAACTGCGAAAATTTTGAGTTTCTCAAGCGTTTCTTACCTCCAAACTGCCATATCTCGCGAACGGATTGACCAATCCGCAAAATTTCTGTTGCATCTGAAAGTAGAAACTCGCCCGATTACAACGGTATGCGTACTTTTCCCCTAGACCGTTCTAGTTATGCTTGTCGAGCATCAGAACTGCGAAAATTTTGAGTTTCTCAAGCGTTTCTTACCTCCAAACTGCCATATCTCGCGAACGGATTGACCAATCCGCAAAATTTCTGATGCATCTGAAAGTAGAAACTCGCCCGATTACAACGGTATGCGTACTTTTCCCCTAGGCCGCTCTAGTTATTCGTTTCGAGCATCAGAACTGCGAAAATTTTGAGTTTCTCAAGCGTTTCTTACCTCCAAACTGCCATATCTCGCGAACGGATTGACTAATCCGCAAAATTTCTGTTGCATCTGAAAGTAGATACTCGCCCGATTACAAAGGTATGCGTACTTTTCCCCTAGGCCGTTCTAGTTATTCGTTTCGAGCATCAGAACTGCGAAAATTTTGAATTTCTCAAGCGTTTCTTACCTCCAAACTGCCATATCTCGCGAACGGATTGACCAATCCGCAAAATTTCTGTTGCATCTGAAAGTAGAAACTCGCCCGATTACAACGGTATGCGTACTTTTCCCCTAGTCCGTTCTAGTTATTCGTTTCGAGCATCAGAACTGCGAAAATTTTGAGTTTCTCAAGCGTTTCTTACCTCCAAACTGCCATATCTCGCGAACGGATTGACCAATCCGCAAAATTTCTGTTCCATCTGAAAGTAGAAAGTCGCCCGATTACAACCGTATGCGTACTTTTCCCCTAGAACGTTCTAGTTATGCTTGTCGAGCATCAGAACTGCGAAAATTTTGAGTTTCTCAAGCGTTTCTTACCTCCAAACTGCCATATCTCGCGAACGGATTGACCAATCCGCAAAATTTCTGTTCCATCTGAAAGTAGAAAGTCGCCCGATTACAACGGTATGCGTACTTTTCCCCTAGAACGTTCTAGTTATGCTTGTCGAGCATCAGAACTGCGAAAATTTTGAGTTTCTCAAGCGTTTCTTACCTACAAAATGCCATATCTCGCGAACGGATTGACCAATCCGCAAAATTTCTGTTGCATCTGAAAGTAGAAACTCGCCCGATTACAACGGTATGCGTACTTTTCCCGTAGGCCGTTTTAGTTATTCGTTTCGAGCATGAGAACTGCGAAAATTTTGGGTTTCTCAAGCGTTGCTTACCTCCAAACTGCCATATCTCGCGAACGGATTGAACAATCCGCAAAATTTCTGTTGCATCTGAAAGTAGAAACTCGCCCGTATACAACGGTATGCGTACGTTTCCCCTAGGCCGTTCTAGTTATTCGTTTCGAGCATCAGAACTGCGAAAATTTTGAGTTTCTCAAGCGTTTCTTACTTCCAAACTGCCATATCTCGCGAACGGATTGACCAATCCGCAAAATTTCTGTTGCATCTGAAAGTAGAAACTCGCCCGATTACAACGGTATGCGTACTTTTCCCCTAGGCCGTTCTAGTTAATCGTTTCGAGCATCAGAACTGCGAAAATTTTGAGTCTCTCAAGCGTTTCTTACTTCCAAACTGCCATATCTCGCGAACGGATTGACCAATCCGCAAAATTTCTGATGCATCTGAAAGTAGAAACTCGCCCGATTACAACGGTATGCGTACTTTTCCCCTAGGCCGCTCTAGTTATTCGTTTCGAGCATCAGAACTCTGAAAATTTTGAGTTTCTCAAGCGTTTCTTACTTCCAAACTGCCATATCTCGCGAACGGATTGACCAATGCGCAAAATTTCTGTTGCATCTGAAAGTAGAAACTCGCCCGATTACAACGGTATGCGTACTTTTCCCCTAGGCCGTTCTGGTTATTCGTTTCGAGCATCAGAACTGTGAAAATTTTGAGTTTCTCAACCGTTTCTTACCTCCAAACTGCCATATCTAGCGAACGGATTGACCAATCCGCAAAATTTCTGTTCCATCTGAAAGTAGAAAGTCGCCCGATTACAACGGTATGCGTACTTTTCCCCTAGAACGTTCTAGTTATGCTTGTCGAGCATCAGAACTGCGAAAATTTTGAGTTTCTCAAGCGTTTCTTACCTACAAAATGCCATATCTCGCGAACGGATTGACCAATCCGCAAAATTTCTGTTGCATCTGAAAGTAGAAACTCGCCCGATTACAACGGTATGCGTACTTTTCCCGTAGGCCGTTTTAGTTATTCGTTTCGAGCATGAGAACTGCGAAAATTTTGGGTTTCTCAAGCGTTGCTTACCTCCAAACTGCCATATCTCGCGAACGGATTGACCAATCCGCAAAATTTCTGTTGCATCTGAAAGTAGAAACTCGCCCGATTACAACGGTATGCGTACTTTTCCCCTAGGCCGTTCTAGTTAATCGTTTCGAGCATCAGAACTGCGAAAATTTTGAGTCTCTCAAGCGTTTCTTACTTCCAAACTGCCATATCTCGCGAACGGATTGACCAATCCGCAAAATTTCTGTTGCATCTGAAAGTAGAAACTCGCCCGATTACAACGGTATGCGTACTTTTCCCCTAGGCCGTTCTGGTTATTCGTTTCGAGCATCAGAACTGTCAAAATTTTGAGTTTCTCAACCGTTTCTTACCTCCAAACTGCCATATCTCGCGAACGGATTGACCAATCCGCAAAATTTCTGTTGCATCTGAAAGTAGAAAGTCGCCCGATTACAACGGTATGCCTACTTTTCCCCTAGAACGTTATAGTTATGCTTGTCGAGCATCAGAACTGCGAAAATTTTGAGTTTCTCAAGCGTTTCTTACCTCCAAACTGCCATATCTCGCGAACGGATTGACCAATCCGCAAAATTTCTGTTGCATCTGAAAGTAGAAACTCGCCCGATTACAACGGTATGCGTACTTTTCCCCTAGACCGTTCTAGTTATGCTTGTCGAGCATCAGAACTGCGAAAATTTTGAGTTTCTCAAGCGTTTCTTACCTCCAAACTGCCATATCTCGCGAACGGATTGACAAATCCGCAAAATTTCTGATGCATCTGAAAGTAGAAAGTCGCCCGATTACAACGGTATGCGTACTTTTCCCCTAGACCGTTCTAGTTATGCTTGTCGAGCATCAGAACTGCGAAAATTTTGAGTTTCTCAAGCGTTTCTTACCTCCAAACTGCCATATCTCGCGAACGGATTGACCAATCCGCAAAATTTCTGTTGCATCTGAAAGTAGAAACTGGCCCGATTACAACGGTATGCGTTCTTTTCCCCTAGACCGTTCTAGTTATGCTTGTCGAGCATCAGAACTGCGAAAATTTTGAGTTTCTCAAGCGTTTCTTACATCCAAACTGCCATATCTCGCGAACGGATTGACCAATCCGCAAAATTTCTGTTGCATCTGAAAGTAGAAACTCGCCCGATTACAACGGTATGCGTACTTTTCCCGTAGGCCGTTGTAGTTATTCGTTTCGAGCATGAGAACTGCGAAAATTTTGGGTTTCTCAAGCGTTGCTTACCTCCAAACTGCCATATCTCGCGAACGGATTGACCAATCCGCAAAATTTCTGTTGCATCTGAAAGTAGAAACTCGCCCGATTACAACGGTATGCGTACTTTTCCCCTGGGCCGTTCTGGTTATTCGTTTCGAGTATCAGAACTGTGATAATTTTGAGTTTCTCGACCGTTTCTTACCTCCAAACTGCCATATCTCGCGAACGGATTGACCAATCCGCAAAATGTCTGTTGCATCTGAAAGTAGAAAGTCGCCCGATTACAACGGTATGCGCACTTTTCCCCTAGACCGTTCTAGTTATGCTTGTCGAGCATCAGAACTGCGAAAATTTTGAGTTTCTCAAGCGTTTCTTACCTCCAAACTGCCATATCTCGCGAACGGATTGACTAATCCGCAAAATTTCTGTTGCATCTGAAAGTAGAAACTCGCCCGATTACAACGGTATGCGTACTTTTCCCCTAGGCCGTTCTAGTTATTCGTTTCGAGCATCAGAACTGCGAAAATTTTGAGTTTCTCAAGCGTTTCTTACCTCCAAACTGCCATATCTCGCGAACGGATTGACCAATCCGCAAAATTTCTGTTGCATCTGAAAGTAGAAACTCGCCCGATTACAACGGTATGCGTACTTTTCCCCTAGGCCGTTCTAGTTATTCGTTTCGAGCATCAGAACTGCGAAAATTTTGAGTTTCTCAAGCGTTTCTTACCTCGAAACTGCCATATCTCGCGAACGGATTGACTAATCCGCAAAATTTCTGTTGCATCTGAAAGTAGAAACTCACCCGATTACAACGGTATGCGTACTTTTCCCCTAGGCCGTTCTAGTTATTCTTTTCGAGCATCAGAACTGCGAAAATTTGGAGTTTCTCAAGCGTTTCTTACCTCCAAACTGCCATATCTCGCGAACGGATTGACCAATCCGAAAAATTTCTGATGCATCTGAAAGTAGAAAGTCGCCCGATTACAACGGTATGCGTACTTTTCCCCTAGAACGTTCTAGTTATTCGTTTCGAGCATCAAAACTGCGAAAATTTTGAGTTTTTCAAGCGTTTCTTACTTCCAAATTGCCATACCTCGCGAACGGATTGAGCAATCCGCAAAATTTCTGTTGCATCTGAAGGTAGAAACTCGCCCGTTTACAACGGTATGCGTACTTTTCCCCTAGGCCGTTCTAGTTATTCGTTTCGAGCATCAGAACTGCGAAAATTTTGAGTTTCTCAAGCGTTTCTTACCTCCAAACTGCCATATCTCGGGAACGGATTGACCAATCCGCAAAATTTCTGTTGCATCTGAAAGTAGAAACTCGCCCGATTACAACGGTATGCGTACTTTTCCCCTAGTCCGTTCTAGTTATTCGTTTCGAGCATCAGAACTGCGAAAATTTTGAGTTTCTCAAGCGTTTCTTACCTCCAAACTGCCATATCTCGCGAACGGATTGACCAATCCGCAAAATTTCTGTTGCATCTGAAAGTAGAAACTCGCCCGATTACAACGGTATGCGTACTTTTCCCGTAGGCCGTTGTAGTTATTCGTTTCGAGCATGAGAACTGCGAAAATTTTGGGTTTCTCAAGCGTTGCTTACCTCCAAACTGCCATATCTCGCGAACGGATTGACCAATCCGCAAAATTTCTGTTGCATCTGAAAGTAGAAACTCGCCCGATTACAACGGTATGCGTACTTTTCCCCTAGGCCGTTCTAGTTATTCGTTTCGAGCATCAGAACTGCGAAAATTTTGAGTTTCTCAAGCGTTTCTTACCTCCAAACTGCCATATCTCGCGAACGGATTGACTAATCCGCAAAATTTCTGTTGCATCTGAAAGTAGAAACTCGCCCGATTACAACGGTATGCGTACTTTTCCCCTGGGCCGTTCTGGTTATTTGTTTCGAGTATCAGAACTGTGATAATTTTGAGTTTCTCGACCGTTTCTTACCTCCAAACTGCCATATCTCGCGAACGGATTGACCAATCCGCAAAATGTCTGTTGCATCTGAAAGTAGAAAGTCGCCGATTACAACGGTATGCGCACTTTTCCCCTAGACCGTTCTAGTTATGCTTGTCGAGCATCAGAACTGCGAAAATTTTGAGTTTCTCAAGCGTTTCTTACCTCCAAACTGCCATATCTCGCGAACGGATTGACTAATCCGCAAAATTTCTGTTGCATCTGAAAGTAGAAACTCGCCCGATTACAACGGTATGCGTACTTTTCCCCTAGGCCGTTCTAGTTATTCGTTTCGAGCATCAGAACTGCGAAAATTTTGAGTTTCTCAAGCGTTTCTTACCTCCAAACTGCCATATCTCGCGAACGGATTGACTAATCCGCAAAATTTCTGTTGCATCTGAAAGTAGAAACTCACCCGATTACAACGGTATGCGTACTTTTCCCCTAGGCCGTTCTAGTTATTCTTTTCGAGCATCAGAACTGCGAAAATTTGGAGTTTCTCAAGCGTTTCTTACCTCCAAACTGCCATATCTCGCGAACGGATTGACCAATCCGAAAAATTTCTGATGCATCTGAAAGTAGAAAGTCGCCCGATTACAACGGTATGCGTACTTTTCCCCCAGAACGTTCTAGTTATTCGTTTCGAGCATCAAAACTGCGAAAATTTTGAGTTTTTCAAGCGTTTCTTACTTCCAAATTGCCATACCTCGCGAACGGATTGAGCAATCCGCAAAATTTCTGTTGCATCTGAAGGTAGAAACTCGCCCGTTAACAACGGTATGCGTACTTTTCCCCTAGGCCGTTCTAGTTATTCGTTTCGAGCATCAGAACTGCGAAAATTTTGAGTTTCTCAAGCGTTTCTTACCTCCAAACTGCCATATCTCGGGAACCGATTGACCAATCCGCAAAATTTCTGTTGCATCTGAAAGTAGAAACTCGCCCGATTACAACGGTATGCGTACTTTTCCCCTAGTCCGTTCTAGTTATTCGTTTCGAGCATCAGAACTGCGAAAATTTTGAGTTTCTCAAGCGTTTCTTACCTCCAAACTGCCATATCTCGCGAACGGATTGACTAATCCGCAAAATTTCTGTTGCATCTGAAAGTAGAAACTCACCCGATTACAACGGTATGCGTACTTTTCCCCTAGGCCGTTCTAGTTATTCTTTTCGAGCATCAGAACTGCGAAAATTTGGAGTTTCTCAAGCGTTTCTTACATCCAAACTGCCATATCTCGCGAACGGATTGACCAATCCGAAAAATTTCTGATGCATCTGAAAGTAGAAAGTCGCCCGATTACAACGGTATGCGTACTTTTCCCCTAGAACGTTCTAGTTATTCGTTTCGAGCATCAAAACTGCGAAAATTTTGAGTTTTTCAAGCGTTTCTTACTTCCAAATTGCCATACCTCGCGAACGGATTGAGCAATCCGCAAAATTTCTGTTGCATCTGAAGGTAGAAACTCGCCCGTTTACAACGGTATGCGTACTTTTCCCCTAGTCCGTTCTAGTTATTCGTTTCGAGCATCAGAACTGCGAAAATTTTGAGTTTCTCAAGCGTTTCTTACCTCCAAACTGCCATATCTCGCGAACGGATTGACTAATCCGCAAAATTTCTGTTGCATCTGAAAGTAGAAAGTCGCCCGATTACAACGGTATGCCTACTTTTCCCCTAGAACGCTCTAGTTATGCTTGTCGAGCATCAGAACTGCGAAAATTTTGAGTTTCTCAAGCGTTTCTTACCTCCAAACTGCCATATCTCGCGAACGGATTGCCAATCCGCAAAATTTCTGTTGCATCTGAAAGTAGAAACTCGCCCGATTACAACGGTATGCGTACTTTTCCCCTAGGCCGTTCTATTATTCGTTTCGAGCATCAGAACTGCGAAAATGTTGAGTTTCTCAAGCGTTTCTTACCTACAAACTGCCATATCTCGCGAACGGATTGACCAATCCGCAAAATTTCTGTTGCATCTGAAAGTAGAAATTCGCCCGATTACAACGGTATGCGTACTTTTCCCCTAGACCGTTCCAGTTATGCTTGTCGAGCATCAGAACTGCGAAAATTTTGAGTTTCTCAAGCGTTTCTTACCTCCGAACTGCCATATCTCGCGAACGGATTGACCAATCCGCAAAATTTCTGTTGCATCTGAAAGTAGAAACTGGCCCGATTACAACGGTATGCGTACTTTTCCCCTAGACCGTTCTAGTTATGCTTGTCGAGCATCAGAACTGCGAAAATTTTGAGTTTCTCAAGCGTTTCTTACCTCCAAACTGCCATATCTCGCGAACGGATTGACCAATCCGCAAAATTTCTGTTGCATCTGAAAGTAGAAACTCGCCCGATTACAACGGTATGCGTACTTTTCCCGTAGGCCGTTGTAGTTATTCGTTTCGAGCATGAGAACTGCGAAAATTTTGGGTTTCTCAAGCGTTGCTTACCTCCAAACTGCCATATCTCGCGAACGGATTGACCAATCCGCAAAATTTCTGTTGCATCTGAAAGTAGAAACTCGCCCGATTACAACGGTATGCGTACTTTTCCCCTGGGCCGTTCTGGTTATTCGTTTCGAGTATCAGAACTGTGATAATTTTGAGTTTCTCGACCGTTTCTTACCTCCAAACTGCCATATCTCGCGAACGGATTGACCAATCCGCAAAATGTCTGTTGCATCTGAAAGTAGAAAGTCGCCCGATTACAACGGTATGCGCACTTCTCCCCTAGACCGTTCTAGTTATGCTTGTCGAGCATCAGAACTGCGAAAATTTTGAGTTTCTCAAGCGTTTCTTACCTCCAAACTGCCATATCTCGCGAACGGATTGCCTAATCCGCAAAATTTCTGTTGCATCTGAAAGTAGAAACTCGCCCGATTACAACGGTATGCGTACTTTTCCCCTAGGCCGTTGTAGTTATTCGCTTCGAGCATCAGAACTGCGAAAATTTTGAGTTTCTCAAGCGTTTCTTACCTCCAAACTGCCATATCTCGCGAACGGATTGACTAATCCGCAAAATTTCTGTTGCATCTGAATGTAGAAAGTCGCCCGATTACAACGGTATGCCTACTTTTCCCCTAGAACGCTCTAGTTATGCTTGTCGAGCATCAGAACTGCGAAAATTTTGAGTTTCTCAAGCGTTTCTTACCTCCAAACTGCCATATCTCGCGAACGGATTGCCAATCCGCAAAATTTCTGTTGCATCTGAAAGTAGAAACTCGCCCGATTACAACGGTATGCGTACTTTTCCCCTAGGCCGTTCTATTATTCGTTTCGAGCATCAGAACTGCGAAAATGTTGAGTTTCTCAAGCGTTTCTTACCTACAAACTGCCATATCTCGCGAACGGATTGACCAATCCGCAAAATTTCTGTTGCATCTGAAAGTAGAAACTCGCCCGATTACAAAGGTATGCGTACTTTTCCCCTGGGCCGTTCTGGTTATTCGTTTCGAGTATCAGAACTGTGATAATTTTGAGTTTCTCGACCGTTTCTTACCTCCAAACTGCCATATCTCGCGAACGGATTGACCAATCCGCAAAATGTCTGTTGCATCTGAAAGTAGAAAGTCGCCCGATTACAACGGTATGCGCACTTCTCCCCTAGACCGTTCTAGTTATGCTTGTCGAGCATCAGAACTGCGAAAATTTTGAGTTTCTCAAGCGTTTCTTACCTCCAAACTGCCATATCTCGCGAACGGATTGCCTAATCCGCAAAATTTCTGTTGCATCTGAAAGTAGAAACTCGCCCGATTACAACGGTATGCGTACTTTTCCCCTAGGCCGTTCTAGTTATTCGTTTCGAGCATCAGAACTGCGAAAATTTAGAGTTTCTCAAGCGTTTCTTACCTCCAAACTGCCATATCTCGCGAACGGATTGACCAATCCGCAAAATTTCTGTTGCATCTGAAAGTAGAAACTCGCCCGATTACAACGGTATGCGTACTTTTCCCCTAGTCCGTTCTAGTTATTCGTTTCGAGCATCAGAGCTGCGAAAATTTTGAGTTTCTCAAGCGTTTCTTACCTCCAAACTGCCATATCTCGCGAACGGATTGACTAATCCGCAAAATTTCTGTTGCATCTGAAAGTAGAAACTCACCCGATTACAACGGTATGCGTACTTTTCCCCTAGGCCGTTCTAGTTATTCTTTTCGAGCATCAGAACTGCGAAAATTTGGAGTTTCTCAAGCGTTTCTTACCTCCAAACTGCCATATTTCGCGAACGGATTGACCAATCCGAAAAATTTCTGATGCATCTGAAAGTAGAAAGTCGCCCGATTACAACGGTATGCGTACTTTTCTCCTAGAACGTTCTAGTTATTCGTTTCGAGCATCAAAACTGCGAAAATTTTGAGTTTTTCAAGCGTTTCTTACTTCCAAATTGCCATACCTCGCGAACGGATTGAGCAATCCGCAAAATTTCTATTGCATCTGAAGGTAGAAACTCGCCCGTTTACAACGGTATGCGTACTTTTCCCCTAGGCCGTTCTAGTTATTCGTTTCGAGCATCAGAACTGCGAAAATTTTGAGATTCTCAAGCGTTTCTTACTTCCAAACCGCCATATCTCGCGAACGGATTGACCAATCCGCAAAATTTCTGTTGCATCTGAAAGTAGAAACTCGCCCGATTACAACGGTATGCGTACTTTTCCCCTAGTCCGTTCTAGTTATTCGTTTCGAGCATCAGAACTGCGAAAATTTTGAGTTTCTCAAGCGTTTCTTACCTCCAAACTGCCATATCTCGCGAACGGATTGACCAATCCGCAAAATTTCTGTTGCATCTGAAAGTAGAAACTCGCCCGATTACAACGGTATGCGTACTTTTCCCGTAGGCCGTTGTAGTTATTCGTTTCGAGCATCAAAACTGCGAAAATTTTGAGTTTTTCAAGCGTTTCTTACTTCCAAATTGCCATACCTCGCGAACGGATTGAGCAATCCGCAAAATTTCTGTTGCATCTGAAGGTAGAAACTCGCCCGTTAACAACGGTATGCGTACTTTTCCCCTAGGCCGTTCTAGTTATTCGTTTCGAGCATCAGAACTGCGAAAATTTTGAGTTTCTCAAGCGTTTCTTACCTCCAAACTGCCATATCTCGGGAACCGATTGACCAATCCGCAAAATTTCTGTTGCATCTGAAAGTAGAAACTCGCCCGATTACAACGGTATGCGTACTTTTCCCCTAGTCCGTTCTAGTTATTCGTTTCGAGCATCAGAACTGCGAAAATTTTGAGTTTCTCAAGCGTTTCTTACCTCCAAACTGCCATATCTCGCGAACGGATTGACTAATCCGCAAAATTTCTGTTGCATCTGAAAGTAGAAACTCACCCGATTACAACGGTATGCGTACTTTTCCCCTAGGCCGTTCTAGTTATTCTTTTCGAGCATCAGAACTGCGAAAATTTGGAGTTTCTCAAGCGTTTCTTACATCCAAACTGCCATATCTCGCGAACGGATTGACCAATCCGAAAAATTTCTGATGCATCTGAAAGTAGAAAGTCGCCCGATTACAACGGTATGCGTACTTTTCCCCTAGAACGTTCTAGTTATTCGTTTCGAGCATCAAAACTGCGAAAATTTTGAGTTTTTCAAGCGTTTCTTACTTCCAAATTGCCATACCTCGCGAACGGATTGAGCAATCCGCAAAATTTCTGTTGCATCTGAAGGTAGAAACTCGCCCGTTTACAACGGTATGCGTACTTTTCCCCTAGTCCGTTCTAGTTATTCGTTTCGAGCATCAGAACTGCGAAAATTTTGAGTTTCTCAAGCGTTTCTTACCTCCAAACTGCCATATCTCGCGAACGGATTGACTAATCCGCAAAATTTCTGTTGCATCTGAAAGTAGAAAGTCGCCCGATTACAACGGTATGCCTACTTTTCCCCTAGAACGCTCTAGTTATGCTTGTCGAGCATCAGAACTGCGAAAATTTTGAGTTTCTCAAGCGTTTCTTACCTCCAAACTGCCATATCTCGCGAACGGATTGCCAATCCGCAAAATTTCTGTTGCATCTGAAAGTAGAAACTCGCCCGATTACAACGGTATGCGTACTTTTCCCCTAGACCGTTCTAGTTATGCTTGTCGAGCATCAGAACTGCGAAAATTTTGAGTTTCTCAAGCGTTTCTTACCTCCAAACTGCCATATCTCGCGAACGGATTGACCAATCCGCAAAATTTCTGTTGCATCTGAAAGTAGAAACTCGCCCGATTACAACGGTATGCGTACTTTTCCCGTAGGCCGTTGTAGTTATTCGTTTCGAGCATGAGAACTGCGAAAATTTTGGGTTTCTCAAGCGTTGCTTACCTCCAAACTGCCATATCTCGCGAACGGATTGACCAATCCGCAAAATTTCTGTTGCATCTGAAAGTAGAAACTCGCCCGATTACAACGGTATGCGTACTTTTCCCCTGGGCCGTTCTGGTTATTCGTTTCGAGTATCAGAACTGTGATAATTTTGAGTTTCTCGACCGTTTCTTACCTCCAAACTGCCATATCTCGCGAACGGATTGACCAATCCGCAAAATGTCTGTTGCATCTGAAAGTAGAAAGTCGCCCGATTACAACGGTATGCGCACTTCTCCCCTAGACCGTTCTAGTTATGCTTGTCGAGCATCAGAACTGCGAAAATTTTGAGTTTCTCAAGCGTTTCTTACCTCCAAACTGCCATATCTCGCGAACGGATTGCCTAATCCGCAAAATTTCTGTTGCATCTGAAAGTAGAAACTCGCCCGATTACAACGGTATGCGTACTTTTCCCCTAGGCCGTTGTAGTTATTCGCTTCGAGCATCAGAACTGCGAAAATTTTGAGTTTCTCAAGCGTTTCTTACCTCCAAACTGCCATATCTCGCGAACGGATTGACTAATCCGCAAAATTTCTGTTGCATCTGAAAGTAGAAAGTCGCCCGATTACAACGGTATGCCTACTTTTCCCCTAGAACGCTCTAGTTATGCTTGTCGAGCATCAGAACTGCGAAAATTTTGAGTTTCTCAAGCGTTTCTTACCTCCAAACTGCCATATCTCGCGAACGGATTGCCAATCCGCAAAATTTCTGTTGCATCTGAAAGTAGAAACTCGCCCGATTACAACGGTATGCGTACTTTTCCCCTAGGCCGTTCTATTATTCGTTTCGAGCATCAGAACTGCGAAAATGTTGAGTTTCTCAAGCGTTTCTTACCTACAAACTGCCATATCTCGCGAACGGATTGACCAATCCGCAAAATTTCTGTTGCATCTGAAAGTAGAAACTCGCCCGATTACAAAGGTATGCGTACTTTTCCCCTGGGCCGTTCTGGTTATTCGTTTCGAGTATCAGAACTGTGATAATTTTGAGTTTCTCGACCGTTTCTTACCTCCAAACTGCCATATCTCGCGAACGGATTGACCAATCCGCAAAATGTCTGTTGCATCTGAAAGTAGAAAGTCGCCCGATTACAACGGTATGCGCACTTCTCCCCTAGACCGTTCTAGTTATGCTTGTCGAGCATCAGAACTGCGAAAATTTTGAGTTTCTCTAGCGTTTCTTACCTCCAAACTGCCATATCTCGCGAACGGATTGCCTAATCCGCAAAATTTCTGTTGCATCTGAAAGTAGAAACTCGCCCGATTACAACGGTATGCGTACTTTTCCCCTAGGCCGTTCTAGTTATTCGTTTCGAGCATCAGAACTGCGAAAATTTAGAGTTTCTCAAGCGTTTCTTACCTCCAAACTGCCATATCTCGCGAACGGATTGACCAATCCGCAAAATTTCTGTTGCATCTGAAAGTAGAAACTCGCCCGATTACAACGGTATGCGTACTTTTCCCCTAGTCCGTTCTAGTTATTCGTTTCGAGCATCAGAGCTGCGAAAATTTTGAGTTTCTCAAGCGTTTCTTACCTCCAAACTGCCATATCTCGCGAACGGATTGACTAATCCGCAAAATTTCTGTTGCATCTGAAAGTAGAAACTCACCCGATTACAACGGTATGCGTACTTTTCCCCTAGGCCGTTCTAGTTATTCTTTTCGAGCATCAGAACTGCGAAAATTTGGAGTTTCTCAAGCGTTTCTTACCTCCAAACTGCCATATTTCGCGAACGGATTGACCAATCCGAAAAATTTCTGATGCATCTGAAAGTAGAAAGTCGCCCGATTACAACGGTATGCGTACTTTTCTCCTAGAACGTTCTAGTTATTCGTTTCGAGCATCAAAACTGCGAAAATTTTGAGTTTTTCAAGCGTTTCTTACTTCCAAATTGCCATACCTCGCGAACGGATTGAGCAATCCGCAAAATTTCTATTGCATCTGAAGGTAGAAACTCGCCCGTTTACAACGGTATGCGTACTTTTCCCCTAGGCCGTTCTGGTTATTCGTTTCGAGTATCAGAACTGTGATAATTTTGAGTTTCTCGACCGTTTCTTACCTCCAAACTGCCATATCTCGCGAACGGATTGACCAATCCGCAAAATGTCTGTTGCATCTGAAAGTAGAAAGTCGCCCGATTACAACGGTATGCGCACTTCTCCCCTAGACCGTTCTAGTTATGCTTGTCGAGCATCAGAACTGCGAAAATTTTGAGTTTCTCAAGCGTTTCTTACCTCCAAACTGCCATATCTCGCGAACGGATTGCCTAATCCGCAAAATTTCTGTTGCATCTGAAAGTAGAAACTCGCCCGATTACAACGGTATGCGTACTTTTCCCCTAGGCCGTTGTAGTTATTCGCTTCGAGCATCAGAACTGCGAAAATTTTGAGTTTCTCAAGCGTTTCTTACCTCCAAACTGCCATATCTCGCGAACGGATTGACTAATCCGCAAAATTTCTGTTGCATCTGAAAGTAGAAAGTCGCCCGATTACAACGGTATGCCTACTTTTCCCCTAGAACGCTCTAGTTATGCTTGTCGAGCATCAGAACTGCGAAAATTTTGAGTTTCTCAAGCGTTTCTTACCTCCAAACTGCCATATCTCGCGAACGGATTGCCAATCCGCAAAATTTCTGTTGCATCTGAAAGTAGAAACTCGCCCGATTACAACGGTATGCGTACTTTTCCCCTAGGCCGTTCTATTATTCGTTTCGAGCATCAGAACTGCGAAAATGTTGAGTTTCTCAAGCGTTTCTTACCTACAAACTGCCATATCTCGCGAACGGATTGACCAATCCGCAAAATTTCTGTTGCATCTGAAAGTAGAAATTCGCCCGATTACAACGGTATGCGTACTTTTCCCCTAGACCGTTCTAGTTATGCTTGTCGAGCATCAGAACTGCGAAAATTTTGAGTTTCTCAAGCGTTTCTTACCTCCGAACTGCCATATCTCGCGAACGGATTGACCAATCCGCAAAATTTCTGTTGCGTCTGAAAGTAGAAACTGGCCCGATTACAACGGTATGCGTACTTTTCCCCTAGACCGTTCTAGTTATGCTTGTCGAGCATCAGAACTGCGAAAATTTTGAGTTTCTCAAGCGTTTCTTACCTCCAAACTGCCATATCTCGCGAACGGATTGACCAATCCGCAAAATTTCTGTTGCATCTGAAAGTAGAAACTCGCCCGATTACAACGGTATGCGTACTTTTCCCCTAGTCCGTTCTAGTTATTCGTTTCGAGCATCAGAGCTGCGAAAATTTTGAGTTTCTCAAGCGTTTCTTACCTCCAAACTGCCATATCTCGCGAACGGATTGACTAATCCGCAAAATTTCTGTTGCATCTGAAAGTAGAAACTCACCCGATTACAACGGTATGCGTACTTTTCCCGTAGGCCGTTGTAGTTATTCGTTTCGAGCATGAGAACTGCGAAAATTTTGGGTTTCTCAAGCGTTGCTTACCTCCAAACTGCCATATCTCGCGAACGGATTGACCAATCCGCAAAATTTCTGTTGCATCTGAAAGTAGAAACTCGCCCGATTACAACGGTATGCGTACTTTTCCCCTGGGCCGTTCTGGTTATTCGTTTCGAGCATCAGAACTGCGAAAATTTTGAGTTTCTCAAGCGTTTCTTACCTCCAAACTGCCATATCTCGCGAACGGATTGACCAATCCGCAAAATTTCTGTTGCATCTGAAAGTAGAAACTCGCCCGATTACAACGGTATGCGTACTTTTCCCCTAGTCCGTTCTAGTTATTCGTTTCGAGCATCAGAACTGCGAAAATTTTGAGTTTCTCAAGCGTTTCTTACCTCCAAACTGCCATATCTCGCGAACGGATTGACTAATCCGCAAAATTTCTGTTGCATCTGAAAGTAGAAACTCACCCGATTACAACGGTATGCGTACTTTTCCCCTAGGCCGTTCTAGTTATTCTTTTCGAGCATCAGAACTGCGAAAATTTGGAGTTTCTCAAGCGTTTCTTACCTCCAAACTGCCATATCTCGCGAACGGATTGACCAATCCGAAAAATTTCTGATGCATCTGAAAGTAGAAAGTCGCCCGATTACAACGGTATGCGTACTTTTCCCCTAGAACGTTCTAGTTATTCGTTTCGAGCATCAAAACTGCGAAAATTTTGAGTTTTTCAAGCGTTTCTTACTTCCAAATTGCCATACCTCGCGAACGGATTGAGCATTCCGCAAAATTTCTGTTGCATCTGAAGGTAGAAACTCGCCCGTTTACAACGGTATGCGTACTTTTCCCCTAGGCCGTTCTAGTTATTCGTTTCGAGCATCAGAACTGCGAAAATTTTGAGTTTCTCAAGCGTTTCTTACCTCCAAACTGCCATATCTCGGGAACGGATTGACCAATCCGCAAAATTTTTGTTGCATCTGAAAGTAGAAACTCGCCCGATTACAACGGTATGCGTACTTTTCCCCTAGTCCGTTCTAGTTATTCGTTTCGAGCATCAGAACTGCGAAAATTTTGAGTTTCTCAAGCGTTTCTTACCGCCAAACTGCCATATCTCGCGAACGGATTGACTAATCCGCAAAATTTCTGTTGCATCTGAAAGTAG
Source organism: Ptiloglossa arizonensis (assembly GCF_051014685.1). Classification (NCBI taxonomy): domain Eukaryota; kingdom Metazoa; phylum Arthropoda; class Insecta; order Hymenoptera; family Colletidae; genus Ptiloglossa; species Ptiloglossa arizonensis. The sequence continues at coordinate 562,143 of NW_027478470.1, read as the reverse complement.
AAACTCACCCGATTACAACGGTATGCGTACTTTTCCCCTAGGCCGTTCTAGTTATTCTATTCGAGCATCAGAACTGCGAAAATTTGGAGTTTCTCAAGCGTTTCTTACCTCCAAACTGCCATATCTCGCGAACGGATTGACCAATCCGAAAAATTTCTGATGCATCTGAAAGTAGAAAGTCGCCCGATTACAACGGTATGCGTACTTTTCCCCTAGAACGTTCTAGTTATTCGTTTCGAGCATCAAAACTGCGAAAATTTTGAGTTTTTCAAGCGTTTCTAACTTCCAAATTGCCATACCTCGCGAACGGATTGAGCAATCCGCAAAATTTCTGTTGCATCTGAAGGTAGAAACTCGCCCGTTTACAACGGTATGCGTACTTTTCCCCTAGGCCGTTCTAGTTATTCGTTTCGAGCATCAGAACTGCGAAAATTTTGAGTTTCTCAAGCGTTTCTTACCTCCAAACTGCCATATCTCGGGAACGGATTGACCAATCCGCAAAATTTCTGTTGCATCTGAAAGTAGAAACTCGCCCGATTACAACGGTATGCGTACTTTTCCCCTAGTCCGTTCTAGTTATTCGTTTCGAGCATCAGAACTGCGAAAATTTTGAGTTTCTCAAGCGTTTCTTACCGCCAAACTGCCATATCTCGCGAACGGATTGACTAATCCGCAAAATTTCTGTTGCATCTGAAAGTAGAAACTCACCCGATTACAACGGTATGCGTACTTTTCCCCTAGAACGTTCTAGTTATTCTTTTCGAGCATCAGAACTGCGAAAATTTGGAGTTTCTCAAGCGTTTCTTACCTCCAAACTGCCATATCTCGCGAACGGATTGACCAATCCGCAAAATTTCTGTTGCATCTGAAAGTAGAAACTCGCCCGATTACAACGGTATGCGTACTTTTCCCCTAGGCCGTTCTATTATTCGTTTCGAGCATCAGAACTGCGAAAATGTTGAGTTTCTCAACCGTTTCTTACCTACAAACTGCCATATCTCGCGAACGGATTGACCAATCCGCAAAATTTCTGTTGCATCTGAAAGTAGAAATTCGCCCGATTACAACGGTATGCGTACTTTTCCCCTAGACCGTTCTAGTTATGCTTGTCGAGCATCAGAACTGCGAAAATTTTGAGTTTCTCAAGCGTTTCTTACCTCCAAACTGCCACATCTCGCGAACGGATTGACTAATCCGCAAAATTTCTGTTGCATCTGAAAGTAGAAACTCGCCCGATTACAACCGTATGCGTACTTTTCCCCTAGGCCGTTCTAGTTATTCGTTTCGAGCATCAGAACTGCGAAAATTTTGAGTTTCTCAAGCGTTTCTTACCTCCAAACTGCCATATCTCGCGAACGGATTGACCAATCCGCAAAATTTCTGTTGCATCTGAAAGTAGAAACTCGCCCGATTACAACGGTATGCGTACTTTTCCCCTAGTCCGTTCTAGTTATTCGTTTCGAGCATCAGAACTGCGAAAATTTTGAGTTTCTCAAGCGTTTCTTACCTCCAAACTGCCATATCTCGCGAACGGATTGACCAATCCGAAAAATTTCTGATGCATCTGAAAGTAGAAAGTCGCCCGATTACAACGGTATGCGTACTTTTTCCCTAGAACGTTCTAGTTATTCGTTTCGAGCATCAAAACTGCGAAAATTTTGAGTTTTTCAAGCGTTTCTTACTTCCAAATTGCCATACCTCGCGAACGGAATGAGCAATCCGCAAAATTTCTGTTGCATCTGAAGGTAGAAACTCGCCCGTTTACAACGGTATGCGTACTTTTCCCCTAGGCCGTTCTAGTTATTCGTTTCGAGCATCAGAACTGCGAAAATTTTGAGATTCTCAAGCGTTTCTTACTTCCAAACCGCCATATCTCGCGAACGGATTGACCAATCCGCAAAATTTCTGTTGCATCTGAAAGTAGAAACTCGCCCGATTACAACGGTATGCGTACTTTTCCCCTAGGCCGTTCTAGTTATTCTTTTCGAGCATCAGAACTGCGAAAATTTGGAGTTTCTCAAGCGTTTCTTACCTCCAAACTGCCATATTTCGCGAACGGATTGACCAATCCGAAAAATTTCTGATGCATCTGAAAGTAGAAAGTCGCCCGATTACAACGGTATGCGTACTTTTCCCCTAGAACGTTCTAGTTATTCGTTTCGAGCATCAAAACTGCGAAAATTTTGAGTTTTTCAAGCGTTTCTTACTTCCAAATTGCCATACCTCGCGAACGGATTGAGCAATCCGCAAAATTTCTGTTGCATCTGAAGGTAGAAACTCGCCCGTTTACAACGGTATGCGTACTTTTCCCCTAGGCCGTTCTAGTTATTCGTTTCGAGCATCAGAACTGCGAAAATTTTGAGATTCTCAAGCGTTTCTTACTTCCAAACCGCCATATCTCGCGAACGGATTGACCAATCCGCAAAATTTCTGTTGCATCTGAAAGTAGAAACTCGCCCGATTACAACGGTATGCGTACTTTTCCCCTAGTCCGTTCTAGTTATTCGTTTCGAGCATCAGAACTGCGAAAATTTTGAGTTTCTCAAGCGTTTCTTACCTCCAAACTGCCATATCTCGCGAACGGATTGACCAATCCGCAAAATTTCTATTGCATCTGAAAGTAGAAACTCGCCCGATTACAACGGTATGCGTACTTTTCCCGTAGGCCGTTGTAGTTATTCGTTTCGAGCATGAGAACTGCGAAAATTTTGGGTTTCTCAAGCGTTGCTTACCTCCAAACTGCCATATCTCGCGAACGGATTGACCAATCCGCAAAATTTCTGTTGCATCTGAAAGTAGAAACTCGCCCGATTACAACGGTATGCGTACTTTTCCCCTGGGCCGTTCTGGTTATTTGTTTCGAGTATCAGAACTGTGATAATTTTGAGTTTCTCGACCGTTTCTTACCTCCAAACTGCCATATCTCGCGAACGGATTGACCAATCCGCAAAATGTCTGTTGCATCTGAAAGTAGAAAGTCGCCCGATTACAACGGTATGCGCACTTTTCCCCTAGACCGTTCTAGTTATGCTTGTCGAGCATCAGAACTGCGAAAATTTTGAGTTTCTCAAGCGTTTCTTACCTCCAAACTGCCATATCTCGCGAACGGATTGACTAATCTGCAAAATTTCTGTTGCATCTGAAAGTAGAAACTCGCCCGATTACAACGGTATGCGTACTTTTCCCCTAGGCCGTTCTAGTTATTCGTTTCGAGCATCAGAACTGCGAAAATTTTGAGTTTCTCAAGCGTTTCTTACCTCCAAAGTGCCATATCTCGCGAACGGATTGACTAATCCGCAAAATTTCTGTTGCATCTGAAAGTAGAAACTCACCCGATTACAACGGTATGCGTACTTTTCCCCTAGGCCGTTCTAGTTATTCTTTTCGAGCATCAGAACTGCGAAAATTTGTAGTTTCTCAAGCGTTTCTTACCTCCAAACTGCCATATCTCGCGAACGGATTGACCAATCCGAAAAATTTCTGATGCATCTGAAAGTAGAAAGTCGCCCGATTACAACGGTATGCGTACTTTTCCCCTAGAACGTTCTAGTTATTCGTTTCGAGCATCAAAACTGCGAAAATTTTGAGTTTTTCAAGCGTTTCTTACTTCCAAATTGCCATACCTCGCGAACGGATTGAGCAATCCGCAAAATTTCTGGTGCATCTGAAGGTAGAAACTCGCCCGTTTACAACGGTATGCGTACTTTTCCCCTAGGCCGTTCTAGTTATTCGTTTCGAGCATCAGAACTGCGAAAATTTTGAGTTTCTCAAGCGTTTCTTACCTCCAAACTGCCATATCTCGGGAACGGATTGACCAATCCGCAAAATTTCTGTTGCATCTGAAAGTAGAAACTCGCCCGATTACAACGGTATGCGTACTTTTCCCCTAGTCCGTTCTAGTTATTCGTTTCGAGCATGAGAACTGCGAAAATTTTGAGTTTCTCAAGCGTTTCTTACCTCCAAACTGCCATATCTCGCGAACGGATTGACCAATCCGCAAAATTTCTGTTGCATCTGAAAGTAGAAACTCGCCCGATTACAACGGTATGCGTACTTTTCCCGTAGGCCGTTGTAGTTATTCGTTTCGAGCATGAGAACTGCGAAAATTTTGGGTTTCTCAAGCGTTGCTTACCTCCAAACTGCCATATCTCGCGAACGGATTGACCAATCCGCAAAATTTCTGTTGCATCTGAAAGTAGAAACTCGCCCGATTACAACGGTATGCGTACTTTTCCCCTGGGCCGTTCTGGTTATTTGTTTCGAGTATCAGAACTGTGATAATTTTGAGTTTCTCGACCGTTTCTTACCTCCAAACTGCCATATCTCGCGAACGGATTGACCAATCCGCAAAATGTCTGTTGCATCTGAAAGTAGAAAGTCGCCGATTACAACGGTATGCGCACTTTTCCCCTAGACCGTTCTAGTTATGCTTGTCGAGCATCAGAACTGCGAAAATTTTGAGTTTCTCAAGCGTTTCTTACCTCCGAACTGCCATATCTCGCGAACGGATTGACCAATCCGCAAAATTTCTGTTGCATCTGAAAGTAGAAACTGGCCCGATTACAACGGTATGCGTACTTTTCCCCTAGACCGTTCTAGTTATGCTTGTCGAGCATCAGAACTGCGAAAATTTTGAGTTTCTCAAGCGTTTCTTACCTCCAAACTGCCATATCTCGCGAACGGATTGACCAATCCGCAAAATTTCTGTTGCATCTGAAAGTAGAAACTCGCCCGATTACAACGGTATGCGTACTTTTCCCGTAGGCCGTTGTAGTTATTCGTTTCGAGCATGAGAACTGCGAAAATTTTGGGTTTCTCAAGCGTTGCTTACCTCCAAACTGCCATATCTCGCGAACGGATTGACCAATCCGCAAAATTTCTGTTGCATCTGAAAGTAGAAACTCGCCCGATTACAACGGTATGCGTACTTTTCCCCTGGGCCGTTCTGGTTATTCGTTTCGAGTATCAGAACTGTGATAATTTTGAGTTTCTCGACCGTTTCTTACCTCCAAACTGCCATATCTCGCGAACGGATTGACCAATCCGCAAAATGTCTGTTGCATCTGAAAGTAGAAAGTCGCCCGATTACAACGGTATGCGCACTTTTCCCCTAGACCGTTCTAGTTATGCTTGTCGAGCATCAGAACTGCGAAAATTTTGAGTTTCTCAAGCGTTTCTTACCTCCAAACTGCCATATCTCGCGAACGGATTGCCTAATCCGCAAAATTTCTGTTGCATCTGAAAGTAGAAACTCGCCCGATTACAACGGTATGCGTACTTTTCCCCTAGGCCGTTCTAGTTATTCGTTTCGAGCATCAGAACTGCGAAAATTTAGAGTTTCTCAAGCGTTTCTTACCTCCAAACTGCCATATCTCGCGAACGGATTGACCAATCCGCAAAATTTCTGTTGCATCTGAAAGTAGAAACTCACCCGATTACAACGGTATGCGTACTTTTCCCCTAGGCCGTTCTAGTTATTCTTTTCGAGCATCAGAACTGCGAAAATTTGGAGTTTCTCAAGCGTTTCTTACATCCAAACTGCCATATCTCGCGAACGGATTGACCAATCCGAAAAATTTCTTATGCATCTGAAAGTAGAAAGTCGCCCGATTACAACGGTATGCGTACTTTTCCCCTAGAACGTTCTAGTTATTCGTTTCGAGCATCAAAACTGCGAAAATTTTGAGTTTTTCAAGCGTTTCTTACTTCCAAATTGCCATACCTCGCGAACGGATTGAGCAATCCGCAAAATTTCTGTTGCATCTGAAGGTAGAAACTCGCCCGTTTACAACGGTATGCGTACTTTTCCCCTAGGCCGTTCTAGTTATTCGTTTCGAGCATCAGAACTGCGAAAATTTTGAGATTCTCAAGCGTTTCTTACTTCCAAACCGCCATATCTCGCGAACGGATTGACCAATCCGCAAAATTTCTGTTGCATCTGAAAGTAGAAACTCGCCCGATTACAACGGTATGCGTACTTTTCCCCTAGTCCGTTCTAGTTATTCGTTTCGAGCATCAGAACTGCGAAAATTTTGAGTTTCTCAAGCGTTTCTTACCTCCAAACTGCCATATCTCGCGAACGGATTGACTAATCCGCAAAATTTCTGTTGCATCTGAAAGTAGAAAGTCGCCCGATTACAACGGTATGCCTACTTTTCCCCTAGAACGCTCTAGTTATGCTTGTCGAGCATCAGAACTGCGAAAATTTTGAGTTTCTCAAGCGTTTCTTACCTCCAAACTGCCATATCTCGCGAACGGATTGCCAATCCGCAAAATTTCTGTTGCATCTGAAAGTAGAAACTCGCCCGATTACAACGGTATGCGTACTTTTCCCCTAGGCCGTTCTATTATTCGTTTCGAGCATCAGAACTGCGAAAATGTTGTGTTTCTCAAGCGTTTCTTACCTACAAACTGCCATATCTCGCGAACGGATTGACCAATCCGCAAAATTTCTGTTGCATCTGAAAGTAGAAATTCGCCCGATTACAACGGTATGCGTACTTTTCCCCTAGACCGTTCTAGTTATGCTTGTCGAGCATCAGAACTGCGAAAATTTTGAGTTTCTCAAGCGTTTCTTACCTCCGAACTGCCATATCTCGCGAACGGATTGACCAATCCGCAAAATTTCTGTTGCATCTGAAAGTAGAAACTGGCCCGATTACAACGGTATGCGTACTTTTCCCCTAGACCGTTCTAGTTATGCTTGTCGAGCATCAGAACTGCGAAAATTTTGAGTTTCTCAAGCGTTTCTTACCTCCAAACTGCCATATCTCGCGAACGGATTGACCAATCCGCAAAATTTCTGTTGCATCTGAAAGTAGAAACTCGCCCGATTACAACGGTATGCGTACTTTTCCCGTAGGCCGTTGTAGTTATTCGTTTCGAGCATGAGAACTGCGAAAATTTTGGGTTTCTCAAGCGTTGCTTACCTCCAAACTGCCATATCTCGCGAACGGATTGACCAATCCGCAAAATTTCTGTTGCATCTGAAAGTAGAAACTCGCCCGATTACAACGGTATGCGTACTTTTCCCCTGGGCCGTTCTGGTTATTCGTTTCGAGTATCAGAACTGTGATAATTTTGAGTTTCTCGACCGTTTCTTACCTCCAAACTGCCATATCTCGCGAACGGATTGACCAATCCGCAAAATGTCTGTTGCATCTGAAAGTAGAAAGTCGCCCGATTACAACGGTATGCGCACTTTTCCCCTAGACCGTTCTAGTTATGCTTGTCGAGCATCAGAACTGCGAATATTTTGAGTTTCTCAAGCGTTTCTTACCTCCAAACTGCCATATCTCGCGAACGGATTGCCTAATCCGCAAAATTTCTGTTGCATCTGAAAGTAGAAACTCGCCCGATTACAACGGTATGCGTACTTTTCCCCTAGGCCGTTCTAGTTATTCGTTTCGAGCATCAGAACTGCGAAAATTTAGAGTTTCTCAAGCGTTTCTTACCTCCAAACTGCCATATCTCGCGAACGGATTGACCAATCCGCAAAATTTCTGTTGCATCTGAAAGTAGAAACTCGCCCGATTACAACGGTATGCGTACTTTTCCCCTAGTCCGTTCTAGTTATTCGTTTCGAGCATCAGAGCTGCGAAAATTTTGAGTTTCTCAAGCGTTTCTTACCTCCAAACTGCCATATCTCGCGAACGGATTGACTAATCCGCAAAATTTCTGTTGCATCTGAAAGTAGAAACTCACCCGATTACAACGGTATGCGTACTTTTCCCCTAGGCCGTTCTAGTTATTCTTTTCGAGCATCAGAACTGCGAAAATTTGGAGTTTCTCAAGCGTTTCTTACCTCCAAACTGCCATATGTCGCGAACGGATTGACCAATCCGAAAAATTTCTGATGCATCTGAAAGTAGAAAGTCGCCCGATTACAACGGTATGCGTACTTTTCTCCTAGAACGTTCTAGTTATTCGTTTCGAGCATCAAAACTGCGAAAATTTTGAGTTTTTCAAGCGTTTCTTACTTCCAAATTGCCATACCTCGCGAACGGATTGAGCAATCCGCAAAATTTCTATTGCATCTGAAGGTAGAAACTCGCCCGTTTACAACGGTATGCGTACTTTTCCCCTAGGCCGTTCTAGTTATTCGTTTCGAGCATCAGAACTGCGAAAATTTTGAGATTCTCAAGCGTTTCTTACTTCCAAACCGCCATATCTCGCGAACGGATTGACCAATCCGCAAAATTTCTGTTGCATCTGAAAGTAGAAACTCGCCCGATTACAACGGTATGCGTACTTTTCCCCTAGTCCGTTCTAGTTATTCGTTTCGAGCATCAGAACTGCGAAAATTTTGAGTTTCTCAAGCGTTTCTTACCTCCAAACTGCCATATCTCGCGAACGGATTGACCAATCCGCAAAATTTCTGTTGCATCTGAAAGTAGAAACTCGCCCGATTACAACGGTATGCGTACTTTTCCCCTGGGCCGTTCTGGTTATTCGTTTCGAGCATCAGAACTGCGAAAATTTTGAGTTTCTCAAGCGTTTCTTACCTCCAAACTGCCATATCTCGCGAACGGATTGACCAATCCGCAAAATTTCTGTTGCATCTGAAAGTAGAAATTCGCCCGATTACAACGGTATGCGTACTTTTCCCCTAGACCGTTCTAGTTATGCTTGTCGAGCATCAGAACTGCGAAAATTTTGAGTTTCTCAAGCGTTTCTTACCTCCGAACTGCCATATCTCGCGAACGGATTGACCAATCCGCAAAATTTCTGTTGCATCTGAAAGTAGAAACTGGCCCGATTACAACGGTATGCGTACTTTTCCCCTAGACCGTTCTAGTTATGCTTGTCGAGCATCAGAACTGCGAAAATTTTGAGTTTCTCAAGCGTTTCTTACCTCCAAACTGCCATATCTCGCGAACGGATTGACCAATCCGCAAAATTTCTGTTGCATCTGAAAGTAGAAACTCGCCCGATTACAACGGTATGCGTACTTTTCCCGTAGGCCGTTGTAGTTATTCGTTTCGAGCATGAGAACTGCGAAAATTTTGGGTTTCTCAAGCGTTGCTTACCTCCAAACTGCCATATCTCGCGAACGGATTGACCAATCCGCAAAATTTCTGTTGCATCTGAAAGTAGAAACTCGCCCGATTACAACGGTATGCGTACTTTTCCCCTGGGCCGTTCTGGTTATTCGTTTCGAGTATCAGAACTGTGATAATTTTGAGTTTCTCGACCGTTTCTTACCTCCAAACTGCCATATCTCGCGAACGGATTGACCAATCCGCAAAATGTCTGTTGCATCTGAAAGTAGAAAGTCGCCCGATTACAACGGTATGCGCACTTTTCCCCTAGACCGTTCTAGTTATGCTTGTCGAGCATCAGAACTGCGAATATTTTGAGTTTCTCAAGCGTTTCTTACCTCCAAACTGCCATATCTCGCGAACGGATTGCCTAATCCGCAAAATTTCTGTTGCATCTGAAAGTAGAAACTCGCCCGATTACAACGGTATGCGTACTTTTCCCCTAGGCCGTTCTAGTTATTCGTTTCGAGCATCAGAACTGCGAAAATTTAGAGTTTCTCAAGCGTTTCTTATCTCCAAACTGCCATATCTCGCGAACGGATTGACCAATCCGCAAAATTTCTGTTGCATCTTAAAGTAGAAACTCGCCCGATTACAACGGTATGCGTACTTTTCCCCTAGTCCGTTCTAGTTATTCGTTTCGAGCATCAGAGCTGCGAAAATTTGAGTTTCTCAAGCGTTTCTTACCTCCAAACTGCCATATCTCGCGAACGGATTGACTAATCCGCAAAATTTCTGTTGCATCTGAAAGTAGAAACTCACCCGATTACAACGGTATGCGTACTTTTCCCCTAGGCCGTTCTAGTTATTCTTTTCGAGCATCAGAACTGCGAAAATTTGGAGTTTCTCAAGCGTTTCTTACCTCCAAACTGCCATATGTCGCGAACGGATTGACCAATCCGAAAAATTTCTGATGCATCTGAAAGTAGAAAGTCGCCCGATTACAACGGTATGCGTACTTTTCTCCTAGAACGTTCTAGTTATTCGTTTCGAGCATCAAAACTGCGAAAATTTTGAGTTTTTCAAGCGTTTCTTACTTCCAAATTGCCATACCTCGCGAACGGATTGAGCAATCCGCAAAATTTCTATTGCATCTGAAGGTAGAAACTCGCCCGTTTACAACGGTATGCGTACTTTTCCCCTAGGCCGTTCTAGTTATTCGTTTCGAGCATCAGAACTGCGAAAATTTTGAGATTCTCAAGCGTTTCTTACTTCCAAACCGCCATATCTCGCGAACGGATTGACCAATCCGCAAAATTTCTGTTGCATCTGAAAGTAGAAACTCGCCCGATTACAACGGTATGCGTACTTTTCCCCTAGTCCGTTCTAGTTATTCGTTTCGAGCATCAGAACTGCGAAAATTTTGAGTTTCTCAAGCGTTTCTTACCTCCAAACTGCCATATCTCGCGAACGGATTGACCAATCCGCAAAATTTCTGTTGCATCTGAAAGTAGAAACTCGCCCGATTACAACGGTATGCGTACTTTTCCCGTAGGCCGTTGTAGTTATTCGTTTCGAGCATGAGAACTGCGAAAATTTTGGGTTTCTCAAGCGTTGCTTACCTCCAAACTGCCATATCTCGCGAACGGATTGACCAATCCGCAAAATTTCTGTTGCATCTGAAAGTAGAAACTCGCCCGATTACAACGGTATGCGTACTTTTCCCCTGGGCCGTTCTGGTTATTCGTTTCGAGCATCAGAACTGCGAAAATTTTGAGTTTCTCAAGCGTTTCTTACCTCCAAACTGCCATATCTCGCGAACGGATTGACCAATCCGCAAAATTTCTGTTGCATCTGAAAGTAGAAACTCGCCCGATTACAACGGTATGCGTACTTTTCCCCTAGTCCGTTCTAGTTATTCGTTTCGAGCATCAGAACTGCGAAAATTTTGAGTTTCTCAAGCGTTTCTTACCGCCAAACTGCCATATCTCGCGAACGGATTGACTAATCCGCAAAATTTCTGTTGCATCTGAAAGTAGAAACTCACCCGATTACAACGGTATGCGTACTTTTCCCCTAGGCCGTTCTAGTTATTCTATTCGAGCATCAGAACTGCGAAAATTTGGAGTTTCTCAAGCGTTTCTTACCTCCAAACTGCCATATCTCGCGAACGGATTGACCAATCCGAAAAATTTCTGATGCATCTGAAAGTAGAAAGTCGCCCGATTACAACGGTATGCGTACTTTTCCCCTAGAACGTTCCAGTTATTCGTTTCGAGCATCAAAACTGCGAAAATTTTGAGTTTTTCAAGCGTTTCTTACTTCCAAATTGCCATACCTCGCGAACGGATTGAGCAATCCGCAAAATTTCTGTTGCATCTGAAGGTAGAAACTCGCCCGTTTACAACGGTATGCGTACTTTTCCCCTAGGCCGTTCTAGTTATTCGTTTCGAGCATCAGAACTGCGAAAATTTTGAGTTTCTCAAGCGTTTCTTACCTCCAAACTGCCATATCTCGGGAACGGATTGACCAATCCGCAAAATTTCTGTTGCATCTGAAAGTAGAAACTCGCCCGATTACAACGGTATGCGTACTTTTCCCCTAGTCCGTTCTAGTTATTCGTTTCGAGCATCAGAACTGCGAAAATTTTGAGTTTCTCAAGCGTTTCTTACCGGCAAACTGCCATATCTCGCGAACGGATTGACTAATCCGCAAAATTTCTGTTGCATCTGAAAGTAGAAACTCACCCGATTACAACGGTATGCGTACTTTTCCCCTAGGCCGTTCTAGTTATTCTTTTCGAGCATCAGAACTGCGAAAATTTGGAGTTTCTCAAGCGTTTCTTACCTCCAAACTGCCATATCTCGCGAACGGATTGACCAATCCGAAAAATTTCTGATGCATCTGAAAGTAGAAAGTCGCCCGATTACAACGGTATGCGTACTTTTCCCCTAGAACGTTCTAGTTATTCGTTTCGAGCATCAAAACTGCGAAAATTTTGAGTTTTTCAAGCGTTTCTTACTTCCAAATTGCCATACCTCGCGAACGGATTGAGCAATCCGCAAAATTTCTGTTGCATCTGAAGGTAGAAACTCGCCCGTTTACAACGGTATGCGTACTTTTCCCCTAGGCCGTTCTAGTTATTCGTTTCGAGCATCAGAACTGCGAAAATTTTGAGATTCTCAAGCGTTTCTTACTTCCAAACCGCCATATCTCGCGAACGGATTGACCAATCCGCAAAATTTCTGTTGCATCTGAAAGTAGAAACTCGCCCGATTACAACGGTATGCGTACTTTTTCCCTAGTCCGTTCTAGTTATTCGTTTCGAGCATCAGAACTGCGAAAATTTTGAGTTTCTCAAGCGTTTCTTACCTCTAAACTGCCATATCTCGCGAACGGATTGACTAATCCGCAAAATTTCTGTTGCATCTGAAAGTAGAAAGTCGCCCGATTACAACGGTATGCCTACTTTTCCCCTAGAACGCTCTAGTTATGCTTGTCGAGCATCAGAACTGCGAAAATTTTGAGTTTCTCAAGCGTTTCTTACCTCCAAACTGCCATATCTCGCGAACGGATTGCCAATCCGCAAAATTTCTGTTGCATCTGAAAGTAGAAACTCGCCCGATTACAACGGTATGCGTACTTTTCCCCTAGGCCGTTCTATTATTCGTTTCGAGCATCAGAACTGCGAAAATGTTGAGTTTCTCAAGCGTTTCTTACCTACAAACTGCCATATCTCGCGAACGGATTGACCAATCCGCAAAATTTCTGTTGCATCTGAAAGTAGAAATTCGCCCGATTACAACGGTATGCGTACTTTTCCCCTAGACCGTTCTAGTTATGCTTGTCGAGCATCAGAACTGCGAAAATTTTGAGTTTCTCAAGCGTTTCTTACCTCCAAACTGCCACATCTCGCGAACGGATTGACTAATCCGCAAAATTTCTGTTGCATCTGAAAGTAGAAACTCGCCCGATTACAACCGTATGCGTACTTTTCCCCTAGGCCGTTCTAGTTATTCGTTTCGAGCATCAGAACTGCGAAAATTTTGAGTTTCTCAAGCGTTTCTTACCTCCAAACTGCCATACCTCGCGAACGGAATGAGCAATCCGCAAAATTTCTGTTGCATCTGAAGGTAGAAACTCGCCCGTTTACAACGGTATGCGTACTTTTCCCCTAGGCCGTTCTAGTTATTCGTTTCGAGCATCAGAACTGCGAAAATTTTGAGATTCTCAAGCGTTTCTTACTTCCAAACCGCCATATCTCGCGAACGGATTGACCAATCCGCAAAATTTCTGTTGCATCTGAAAGTAGAAACTCGCCCGATTACAACGGTATGCGTACTTTTCCCCTAGTCCGTTCTAGTTATTCGTTTTGAGCATCAGAACTGCGAAAATTTTGAGTTTCTCAAGCGTTTCTTACTTCCAAACTGCCATATCTCGCGAACGGATTGACTAATCCGCAAAATTTCTGTTGCATCTGAAAGAAGAAACTCACCCGATTACAACCGTATGCGTACTCTTCCCCTAGGCCGTTCTAGTTATTCTTTTCGAGCATCAGAACTGCGAAAATTTGGAGTTTCTCAAGCGTTTCTTACCTCCAAACTGACATATCTCGCGAACGGATTGACCAATCCGCAAAATTTCTGTTGCATCTGAAAGTAGAAACTCGCCCGATTACAACGGTATGCGTACTTTTCCCCTAGTCCGTTCTAGTTATTCGTTTCGAGCATCAGAACTGCGAAAATTTTGAGTTTCTCAAGCGTTTCTTACCTCCAAACTGCCATATCTCGCGAACGGATTGACCAATCCGCAAAATTTCTGTTGCATCTGAAAGTAGAAATTCGCCCGATTACAACGTTATGCGTGCTTTTCCCCTAGACCGTTCTAGTTATGCTTGTCGAGCATCAGAACTGCGAAAATTTTGAGTTTCTCAAGCGTTTCTTACCTCCAAACTGCCATATCTCGCGAACGGATTGACTAATCCGCAAAAATTCTGTTGCATCTGAAAGTAGAAACTCGCCCGATTACAACGGTATGCGTACTTTTCCCCTAGGCCGTTCTAGTTATTCGTTTCGAGCATCAGAACTGCGAAAATTTTGAGTTTTTCAAGCGTTTCTTACTTCCAAATTGCCATACCTCGCGAACGGAATGAGCAATCCGCAAAATTTCTGTTGCATCTGAAGGTAGAAACTCGCCCGTTTACAACGGTATGCGTACTTTTCCCCTAGGCCGTTCTAGTTATTCGTTTCGAGCATCAGAACTGCGAAAATTTTGAGATTCTCAAGCGTTTCTTACTTCCAAACCGCCATATCTCGCGAACGGATTGACCAATCCGCAAAATTTCTGTTGCATCTGAAAGTAGAAAGTCGCCCGATTACAACGGTATGCCTACTTTTCCCCTAGAACGCTCTAGTTATGCTTGTCGAGCATCAGAACTGCGAAAATTTTGAGTTTCTCAAGCGTTTCTTACCTCCAAACTGCCATATCTCGCGAACGGATTGCCAATCCGCAAAATTTCTGTTGCATCTGAAAGTAGAAACTCGCCCGATTACAACGGTATGCGTACTTTTCCCCTAGGCCGTTCTATTATTCGTTTCGAGCATCAGAACTGCGAAAATGTTGAGTTTCTCAAGCGTTTCTTACCTACAAACTGCCATATCTCGCGAACGGATTGACCAATCCGCAAAATTTCTGTTGCATCTGAAAGTAGACATTCGCCCGATTACAACGGTATGCGTACTTTTCCCCTAGACCGTTCTAGTTATGCTTGTCGAGCATCAGAACTGCGAAAATTTTGAGTTTCTCAAGCGTTTCTTACCTCCAAACTGCCACATCTCGCGAACGGATTGACTAATCCGCAAAATTTCTGTTGCATCTGAAAGTAGAAACTCGCCCGATTACAACGGTATGCGTACTTTTCCCCTAGGCCGTTCTAGTTATTCGTTTCGAGCATCAGAACTGCGAAAATTTTGAGTTTCTCAAGCGTTTCTTACCTCCAAACTGCCATATCTCGCGAACGGATTGACCAATCCGCAAAATTTCTGTTGCATCTGAAAGTAGAAACTCGCCCGATTACAACGGTATGCGTACTTTTCCCCTAGTCCGTTCTAGTTATTCGTTTCGAGCATCAGAACTGCGAAAATTTTGAGTTTCTCAAGCGTTTCTTACCTCCAAACTGCCATATCTCGCGAACGGATTGACTAATCCGCAAAATTTCTGTTGCATCTGAAAGTAGAAACTCACCCGATTACAACGGTATGCGTACTTTTCCCCTAGGCCGTTCTAGTTATTCTTTTCGAGCATCAGAACTGCGAAAATTTGGAGTTTCTCAAGCGTTTCTTACCTCCAAACTGCCATATCTCGCGAACGGATTGCCAATCCGCAAAATTTCTGTTGCATCTGAAAGTAGAAACTCGCCCGATTACAACGGTATGCGTACTTTTCCCCTAGGCCGTTCTATTATTCGTTTCGAGCATCAGAACTGCGAAAATGTTGAGTTTCTCAAGCGTTTCTTACCTACAAACTGCCACATCTCGCGAACGGATTGACCAATCCGCAAAATTTCTGTTGCATCTGAAAGTAGAAATTCGCCCGATTACAACGGTATGCGTACTTTTCCCCTAGACCGTTCTAGTTATGCTTGTCGAGCATCAGAACTGCGAAAATTTTGAGTTTCTCAAGCGTTTCTTACCTCCAAACTGCCACATCTCGCGAACGGATTGACTAATCCGCAAAATTTCTGTTGCATCTGAAAGTAGAAACTCGCCCGATTACAACGGTATGCGTACTTTTCCCCTAGGCCGTTCTAATAATTCGTTTCGAGCATCAGAACTGCGAAAATTTTGAGTTTCTCAAGCGTTTCTTACCTCCAAACTGCCATATCTCGCGAACGGATTGACCAATCCGCAAAATTTCTGTTGCATCTGAAAGTAGAAACTCGCCCGATTACAACGGTATGCGTACTTTTCCCCTAGTCCGTTCTAGTTATTCGTTTCGAGCATCAGAACTGCGAAAATTTTGAGTTTCTCAAGCGTTTCTTACCTCCAAACTGCCATATCTCGCGAACGGATTGACTAATCCGCAAAATTTCTGTTGCATCTGAAAGTAGAAACTCACCCGATTACAACGGTATGCGTACTTTTCCCCTAGGCCGTTCTAGTTATTCTTTTCGAGCATCAGAACTGCGAAAATTTGGAGTTTCTCAAGCGTTTCTTACCTCCAAACTGCCATATCTCGCGAACGGATTGACCAATCCGAAAAATTTCTGATGCATCTGAAAGTAGAAAGTCGCCCGATTACAACAGTATGCGTACTTTTCCCCTAGAACGTTCTAGTTATTCGTTTCGAGCATCAAAACTGCGAAAATTTTGAGTTTTTCAAGCGTTTCTTACTTCCAAATTGCCATACCTCGCGAACGGATTGAGCAATCCGCAAAATTTCTGTTGCATCTGAAGGTAGAAACTCGCCCGTTTACAACGGTATGCGTACTTTTCCCCTAGGCCGTTCTAGTTATTCGTTTCGAGCATCAGAACTGCGAAAATTTTGAGATTCTCAAGCGTTTCTTACTTCCAAACCGCCATATCTCGCGAACGGATTGACCAATCCGCAAAATTTCTGTTGCATCTGAAAGTAGAAACTCGCCCGATTACAACGGTATGCGTACTTTTCCCCTAGTCCGTTCTAGTTATTCGTTTCGAGCATCAGAACTGCGAAAATTTTGAGTTTCTCAAGCGTTTCTTACTTCCAAACTGCCATATCTCGCGAACGGATTGACTAATCCGCAAAATTTCTGTTGCATCTGAAAGAAGAAACTCACCCGATTACAACCGTATGCGTACTTTTCCCCTAGGCCGTTCTAGTTATTCTTTTCGAGCATCAGAACTGCGAAAATTTGGAGTTTCTCAAGCGTTTCTTACCTCCAAACTGACATATCTCGCGAACGGATTGACCAATCCGCAAAATTTCTGTTGCATCTGAAAGTAGAAACTCGCCCGATTACAACGGTATGCGTACTTTTCCCCTAGTCCGTCCTAGTTATTCGTTTCGAGCATCAGAACTGCGAAAATTTTGAGTTTCTCAAGCGTTTCTTACCTCCAAACTGCCATATCTCGCGAACGGATTGACCAATCCGCAAAATTTCTGTTGCATCTGAAAGTAGAAATTCGCCCGATTACAACGGTATGCGTACTTTTCCCCTAGACCGTTCTAGTTATGCTTGTCGAGCATCAGAACTGCGAAAATTTTGAGTTTCTCAAGCGTTTCTTACCTCCAAACTGCCATATCTCGCGAACGGATTGACTAATCCGCAAAAATTCTGTTGCATCTGAAAGTAGAATCTCGCCCGATTACAACGGTATGCGTACTTTTCCCCTAGGCCGTTCTAGTTATTCGTTTCGAGCATCAGAACTGCGAAAATTTTGAGTTTCTCAAGCGTTTCTTACCTCCAAACTGCCATATCTCGCGAACGGATTGACCAATCCGCAAAATTTCTGTTGCATCTGAAAGTAGAAACTCGCCCGATTACAACGGTATGCGTACTTTTCCCCTAGGCCGTTCTAGTTATTCGTTTCGAGCATCAGAACTGCGAAAATTTTGAGCTTCTCAAGCGTTTCTTACTTCCAAACCGCCATATCTCGCGAACGGATTGACCAATCCGCAAAATTTCTGTTGCATCTGAAAGTAGAAACTCGCCCGATTACAACGGTATGCGTACTTTTTCCCTAGGCCGATCTAGTTATTCTTTTCGAGCATCAGAACTGCGAAAATTTGGAGTTTCTCAAGCGTTTCTTACCTCCAAACTGCCATATCTCGCGAACGGATTGACCAATCCGCAAAATTTCTGTTGCATCTGAAAGTAGAAACTCGCCCGATTACAACGGTATGCGTACTTTTCCCCTAGTCCGTTCTAGTTATTCGTTTCGAGCATCAGAACTGCGAAAATTTTGAGTTTCTCAAGCGTTTCTTACCTCCAAACTGCCATATCTCGCGAACGGATTGACTAATCCGCAAAATTTCTGTTGCATCTGAAAGTAGAAAGTCACCCGATTACAACGGTATGCCTACTTTTCCCCTAGAACGCTCTAGTTATGCTTGTCGAGCATCAGAACTGCGAAAATTTTGAGTTTCTCAAGCGTTTCTTACCTCCAAACTGCCATATCTCGCGAACGGATTGCCAATCCGCAAAATTTCTGTTGCATCTGAAAGTAGAAACTCGCCCGATTACAACGGTATGCGTACTTTTCCCCTAGGCCGTTCTATTATTCGTTTCGAGCATCAGAACTGCGAAAATGTTGAGTTTCTCAAGCGTTTCTTACCTACAAACTGCCATATCTCGCGAACGGATTGACCAATCCGCAAAATTTCTGTTGCATCTGAAAGTAGAAATTCGCCCGATTACAACGGTATGCGTACTTTTCCCCTAGACCGTTCTAGTTATGCTTGTCGAGCATCAGAACTGCGAAAATTTTGAGTTTCTCAAGCGTTTCTTACCTCCAAACTGCCACATCTCGCGAACGGATTGACTAATCCGCAAAATTTCTGTTGCATCTGAAAGTAGAAACTCGCCCGATTACAACGGTATGCGTACTTTTCCCCTAGGCCGTTCTATTATTCGTTTCGAGCATCAGAACTGCGAAAATGTTGAGTTTCTCAAGCGTTTCTTACCTACAAACTGCCACATCTCGCGAACGGATTGACCAATCCGCAAAATTTCTGTTGCATCTGAAAGTAGAAATTCGCCCGATTACAACGGTATGCGTACTTTTCCCCTAGACCGTTCTAGTTATGCTTGTCGAGCATCAGAACTGCGAAAATTTTGAGTTTCTCAAGCGTTTCTTACCTCCAAACTGCCACATCTCGCGAACGGATTGACTAATCCGCAAAATTTCTGTTGCATCTGAAAGTAGAAACTCGCCCGATTACAACGGTATGCGTACTTTTCCCCTAGGCCGTTCTAATAATTCGTTTCGAGCATCAGAACTGCGAAAATTTTGAGTTTCTCAAGCGTTTCTTACCTCCAAACTGCCATATCTCGCGAACGGATTGACCAATCCGCAAAATTTCTGTTGCATCTGAAAGTAGAAACTCGCCCGATTACAACGGTATGCGTACTTTTCCCCTAGTCCGTTCTAGTTATTCGTTTCGAGCATCAGAACTGCGAAAATTTTGAGTTTCTCAAGCGTTTCTTACCTCCAAACTGCCATATCTCGCGAACGGATTGACTAATCCGCAAAATTTCTGTTGCATCTGAAAGTAGAAACTCACCCGATTACAACGGTATGCGTACTTTTCCCCTAGGCCGTTCTAGTTATTCTTTTCGAGCATCAGAACTGCGAAAATTTGGAGTTTCTCAAGCGTTTCTTACCTCCAAACTGCCATATCTCGCGAACGGATTGACCAATCCGAAAAATTTCTGATGCATCTGAAAGTAGAAAGTCGCCCGATTACAACAGTATGCGTACTTTTCCCCTAGAACGTTCTAGTTATTCGTTTCGAGCATCAAAACTGCGAAAATTTTGAGTTTTTCAAGCGTTTCTTACTTCCAAATTGCCATACCTCGCGAACGGATTGAGCAATCCGCAAAATTTCTGTTGCATCTGAAGGTAGAAACTCGCCCGTTTACAACGGTATGCGTACTTTTCCCCTAGGCCGTTCTAGTTATTCGTTTCGAGCATCAGAACTGCGAAAATTTTGAGATTCTCAAGCGTTTCTTACTTCCAAACCGCCATATCTCGCGAACGGATTGACCAATCCGCAAAATTTCTGTTGCATCTGAAAGTAGAAACTCGCCCGATTACAACGGTATGCGTACTTTTCCCCTAGTCCGTTCTAGTTATTCGTTTCGAGCATCAGAACTGCGAAAATTTTGAGTTTCTCAAGCGTTTCTTACTTCCAAACTGCCATATCTCGCGAACGGATTGACTAATCCGCAAAATTTCTGTTGCATCTGAAAGAAGAAACTCACCCGATTACAACCGTATGCGTACTTTTCCCCTAGGCCGTTCTAGTTATTCTTTTCGAGCATCAGAACTGCGAAAATTTGGAGTTTCTCAAGCGTTTCTTACCTCCAAACTGACATATCTCGCGAACGGATTGACCAATCCGCAAAATTTCTGTTGCATCTGAAAGTAGAAACTCGCCCGATTACAACGGTATGCGTACTTTTCCCCTAGTCCGTCCTAGTTATTCGTTTCGAGCATCAGAACTGCGAAAATTTTGAGTTTCTCAAGCGTTTCTTACCTCCAAACTGCCATATCTCGCGAACGGATTGACCAATCCGCAAAATTTCTGTTGCATCTGAAAGTAGAAATTCGCCCGATTACAACGGTATGCGTACTTTTCCCCTAGACCGTTCTAGTTATGCTTGTCGAGCATCAGAACTGCGAAAATTTTGAGTTTCTCAAGCGTTTCTTACCTCCAAACTGCCATATCTCGCGAACGGATTGACTAATCCGCAAAAATTCTGTTGCATCTGAAAGTAGAATCTCGCCCGATTACAACGGTATGCGTACTTTTCCCCTAGGCCGTTCTAGTTATTCGTTTCGAGCATCAGAACTGCGAAAATTTTGAGTTTCTCAAGCGTTTCTTACCTCCAAACTGCCATATCTCGCGAACGGATTGACCAATCCGCAAAATTTCTGTTGCATCTGAAAGTAGAAACTCGCCCGATTACAACGGTATGCGTACTTTTCCCCTAGGCCGTTCTAGTTATTCGTTTCGAGCATCAGAACTGCGAAAATTTTGAGCTTCTCAAGCGTTTCTTACTTCCAAACCGCCATATCTCGCGAACGGATTGACCAATCCGCAAAATTTCTGTTGCATCTGAAAGTAGAAACTCGCCCGATTACAACGGTATGCGTACTTTTTCCCTAGGCCGATCTAGTTATTCTTTTCGAGCATCAGAACTGCGAAAATTTGGAGTTTCTCAAGCGTTTCTTACCTCCAAACTGCCATATCTCGCGAACGGATTGACCAATCCGCAAAATTTCTGTTGCATCTGAAAGTAGAAACTCGCCCGATTACAACGGTATGCGTACTTTTCCCCTAGTCCGTTCTAGTTATTCGTTTCGAGCATCAGAACTGCGAAAATTTTGAGTTTCTCAAGCGTTTCTTACCTCCAAACTGCCATATCTCGCGAACGGATTGACTAATCCGCAAAATTTCTGTTGCATCTGAAAGTAGAAAGTCACCCGATTACAACGGTATGCCTACTTTTCCCCTAGAACGCTCTAGTTATGCTTGTCGAGCATCAGAACTGCGAAAATTTTGAGTTTCTCAAGCGTTTCTTACCTCCAAACTGCCATATCTCGCGAACGGATTGCCAATCCGCAAAATTTCTGTTGCATCTGAAAGTAGAAACTCGCCCGATTACAACGGTATGCGTACTTTTCCCCTAGGCCGTTCTATTATTCGTTTCGAGCATCAGAACTGCGAAAATGTTGAGTTTCTCAAGCGTTTCTTACCTACAAACTGCCATATCTCGCGAACGGATTGACCAATCCGCAAAATTTCTGTTGCATCTGAAAGTAGAAATTCGCCCGATTACAACGGTATGCGTACTTTTCCCCTAGACCGTTCTAGTTATGCTTGTCGAGCATCAGAACTGCGAAAATTTTGAGTTTCTCAAGCGTTTCTTACCTCCAAACTGCCACATCTCGCGAACGGATTGACTAATCCGCAAAATTTCTGTTGCATCTGAAAGTAGAAACTCGCCCGATTACAACGGTATGCGTACTTTTCCCCTAGTCCGTTCTAGTTATTCGTTTCGAGCATCAGAACTGCGAAAATTTTGAGTTTCTCAAGCGTTTCTTACCTCCAAACTGCCATATCTCGCGAACGGATTGACTAATCCGCAAAATTTCTGTTGCATCTGAAAGTAGAAACTCACCCGATTACAACGGTATGCGTACTTTTCCCCTAGGCCGTTCTAGTTATTCTTTTCGAGCATCAGAACTGCGAAAATTTGGAGTTTCTCAAGCGTTTCTTACCCCCAAACTGCCATATCTCGCGAACGGATTGACCAATCCGAAAAATTTCTGATGCATCTGAAAGTAGAAAGTCGCCCGATTACAACGGTATGCGTACTTTTCCCCTAGAACGTTCTAGTTATTCGTTTCGAGCATCAAAACTGCGAAAATTTTGAGTTTTTCAAGCGTTTCTTACTTCCAAATTGCCATACCTCGCGAACGGATTGAGCAATCCGCAAAATTTCTGTTGCATCTGAAGGTAGAAACTCGCCCGTTTACAACGGTATGCGTACTTTTCCCCTAGGCCGTTCTAGTTATTCGTTTCGAGCATCAGAACTGCGAAAATTTTGAGATTCTCAAGCGTTTCTTACTTCCAAACCGCCATATCTCGCGAACGGATTGACCAATCCGCAAAATTTCTGTTGCATCTGAAAGTAGAAACTCGCCCGATTACAACGGTATGCGTACTTTTCCCCTAGTCCGTTCTAGTTATTCGTTTCGAGCATCAGAACTGCGAAAATTTTGAGTTTCTCAAGCGTTTCTTACTTCCAAACTGCCATATCTCGCGAACGGATTGACTAATCCGCAAAATTTCTGTTGCATCTGAAAGAAGAAACTCACCCGATTACAACCGTATGCGTACTTTTCCCCTAGGCCGTTCTAGTTATTCTTTTCGAGCATCAGAACTGCGAAAATTTGGAGTTTCTCAAGCGTTTCTTACCTCCAAACTGACATATCTCGCGAACGGATTGACCAATCCGCAAAATTTCTGTTGCATCTGAAAGTAGAAACTCGCCCGATTACAACGGTATGCGTACTTTTCCCCTAGTCCGTCCTAGTTATTCGTTTCGAGCATCAGAACTGCGAAAATTTTGAGTTTCTCAAGCGTTTCTTACCTCCAAACTGCCATATCTCGCGAACGGATTGACCAATCCGCAAAATTTCTGTTGCATCTGAAAGTAGAAATTCGCCCGATTACAACGGTATGCGTACTTTTCCCCTAGACCGTTCTAGTTATGCTTGTCGAGCATCAGAACTGCGAAAATTTTGAGTTTCTCAAGCGTTTCTTACCTCCAAACTGCCATATCTCGCGAACGGATTGACTAATCCGCAAAAATTCTGTTGCATCTGAAAGTAGAATCTCGCCCGATTACAACGGTATGCGTACTTTTCCCCTAGAACGCTCTAGTTATGCTTGTCGAGCATCAGAACTGCGAAAATTTTGAGTTTCTCAAGCGTTTCTTACCTCCAAACTGCCATATCTCGCGAACGGATTGCCAATCCGCAAAATTTCTGTTGCATCTGAAAGTAGAAACTCGCCCGATTACAACGGTATGCGTACTTTTCCCCTAGGCCGTTCTATTATTCGTTTCGAGCATCAGAACTGCGAAAATGTTGAGTTTCTCAAGCGTTTCTTACCTACAAACTGCCATATCTCGCGAACGGATTGACCAATCCGCAAAATTTCTGTTGCATCTGAAAGTAGAAATTCGCCCGATTACAACGGTATGCGTACTTTTCCCCTAGACCGTTCTAGTTATGCTTGTCGAGCATCAGAACTGCGAAAATTTTGAGTTTCTCAAGCGTTTCTTACCTCCAAACTGCCACATCTCGCGAACGGATTGACTAATCCGCAAAATTTCTGTTGCATCTGAAAGTAGAAACTCGCCCGATTACAACGGTATGCGTACTTTTCCCCTAGTCCGTTCTAGTTATTCGTTTCGAGCATCAGAACTGCGAAAATTTTGAGTTTCTCAAGCGTTTCTTACCTACAAACTGCCATATCTCGCGAACGGATTGACCAATCCGCAAAATTTCTGTTGCATCTGAAAGTAGAAACTCGCCCGATTACAACGGTATGCGTACTTTTCCCCTAGGCCGTTCTAGTTATTCGTTTCGAGCATCAGAACTGCGAAAATTTTGAGTTTCTCAAGCGTTTCTTACTTCCAAACCGCCATATCTCGCGAACGGATTGACTAATCCGCAAAATTTCTGTTGCATCTGAAAGTAGAAAGTCGCCCGATTACAACGGTATGCCTACTTTTCCCCTAGAACGCTCTAGTTATGCTTGTCGAGCATCAGAACTGCGAAAATTTTGAGTTTCTCAAGCGTTTCTTACCTCCAAACTGCCATATCTCGCGAACGGATTGCCAATCTGCAAAATTTCTGTTGCATCTGAAAGTAGAAACTCGCCCGATTACAACGGTATGCGTACTTTTCCCCTAGGCCGTTCTATTATTCGTTTCGAGCATCAGAACTGCGAAAATGTTGAGTTTCTCAAGCGTTTCTTACCTACAAACTGCCATATCTCGCGAACGGATTGACCAATCCGCAAAATTTCTGTTGCATCTGAAAGTAGAAATTCGCCCGATTACAACGGTATGCGTACTTTTCCCCTAGACCGTTCTAGTTATGCTTGTCGAGCATCAGAACTGCGAAAATTTTGAGTTTCTCAAGCGTTTCTTACCTCCAAACTGCCACATCTCGCGAACGGATTGACTAATCCGCAAAATTTCTGTTGCATCTGAAAGTAGAAACTCGCCCGATTACAAC
This sequence comes from Ptiloglossa arizonensis, assembly GCF_051014685.1. Lineage (NCBI taxonomy): Eukaryota > Metazoa > Arthropoda > Insecta > Hymenoptera > Colletidae > Ptiloglossa > Ptiloglossa arizonensis. The sequence goes on along the minus strand of NW_027478470.1, from coordinate 537,644 downwards.
GGTATGCGTACTTTTCCCCTAGGCCGTTCTAGTTATTCGTTTCGAGCGTCAGAACTGCGAAAATTTTGAGTTTCTCAAGCGTTTCTTACCTCCAAACTGCCACATCTCGCGAACGGATTGACCAATCCGAAAAATTTCTGATGCATCTGAAAGTAGAAAGTCGCCCGATTACAACGGTATGCGTACTTTTCCCCTAGAACGTTCTAGTTATTCGTTTCGAGCATCAAAACTGCGAAAATTTTGAGTTTTTCAAGCGTTTCTTACTTCCAAATTGCCATACCTCGCGAACGGATTGAGCAATCCGCAAAATTTCTGTTGCATCTGAAGGTAGAAACTCGCCCGTTTACAACGGTATGCGTACTTTTCCCCTAGGCCGTTCTAGTTATTCGTTTCGAGCATCAGAACTGCGAAAATTTTGAGATTCTCAAGCGTTTCTTACTTCCAAACCGCCATATCTCGCGAACGGATTGACCAATCCGCAAAATTTCTGTTGCATCTGAAAGTAGAAATTCGCCCGATTACAACGGTATGCGTACTTTTCCCCTAGTCCGTTCTAGTTATTCGTTTCGAGCATCAGAACTGCGAAAATTTTGAGTTTCTCAAGCGTTTCTTACTTCCAAACTGCCATATCTCGCGAACGGATTGACTAATCCGCAAAATTTCTGTTGCATCTGAAAGAAGAAACTCACCCGATTACAACCGTATGCGTACTTTTCCCCTAGGCCGTTCTAGTTATTCTTTTCGAGCATCAGAACTGCGAAAATTTGGAGTTTCTCAAGCGTTTCTTACCTCCAAACTGACATATCTCGCGAATGGATTGACCAATCCGCAAAATTTCTGTTGCATCTGAAAGTAGAAACTCGCCCGATTACAACGGTATGCGTACTTTTCCCCTAGTCCGTTCTAGTTATTCGTTTCGAGCATCAGAACTGCGAAAATTTTGAGTTTCTCAAGCGTTTCTTACCTCCAAACTGCCATATCTCGCGAACGGATTGACCAATCCGCAAAATTTCTGTTGCATCTGAAAGTAGAAATTCGCCCGATTACAACGGTATGCGTACTTTTCCCCTAGACCGTTCTAGTTATGCTTGTCGAGCATCAGAACTGCGAAAATGTTGAGTTTCTCAAGCGTTTCTTACCTCCAAACTGCCATATCTCGCGAACGGATTGACTAATCCGCAAAAATTCTGTTGCATCTGAAAGTAGAATCTCGCCCGATTACAACGGTATGCGTACTTTTCCCCTAGGCCGTTCTAGTTATTCGTTTCGAGCATCAGAACTGCGAAAATTTTGAGTTTCTCAAGCGTTTCTTACCTCCAAACTGCCATATCTCGCGAACGGATTGACCAATCCGCAAAATTTCTGTTGCATCTGAAAGTAGAAGCTCGCCCGATTACAACGGTATGCGTACTTTTCCCCTAGTCCGTTCTAGTTATTCGTTTCGAGCATCAGAACTGCGAAAATTTTGAGTTTCTCAAGCGTTTCTTACCTACAAACTGCCATATCTCGCGAACGGATTGACCAATCCGCAAAATTTCTGTTGCATCTGAAAGTAGAAACTCGCCCGATTACAACGGTATGCGTACTTTTCCCCTAGGCCGTTCTAGTTATTCGTTTCGAGCATCAGAACTGCGAAAATTTTGAGTTTCTCAAGCGTTTCTTACTTCCAAACCGCCATATCTCGCGAACGGATTGACCAATCCGCAAAATTTCTGTTGCATCTGAAAGTAGAAACTCGCCCGATTACAACGGTATGCGTACTTTTCCCCTAGGCCGATCTAGTTATTCTTTTCGAGCATCAGAACTGCGAAAATTTGGAGTTTCTCAAGCGTTTCTTACCTCCAAACTGCCATATCTCGCGAACGGATTGACCAATCCGCAAAATTTCTGTTGCATCTGAAAGTAGAAACTCGCCCGATTACAACGGTATGCGTACTTTTCCCCTAGTCCGTTCTAGTTATTCGTTTCGAGCATCAGAACTGCGAAAATTTTGAGTTTCTCAAGCGTTTCTTACCTCCAAACTGCCATATCTCGCGAACGGATTGACTAATCCGCAAAATTTCTGTTGCATCTGAAAGTAGAAAGTCGCCCGATTACAACGGTATGCCTACTTTTCCCCTAGAACGCTCTAGTTATGCTTGTCGAGCATCAGAACTGCGAAAATTTTGAGTTTCTCAAGCGTTTCTTACCTCCAAACTGCCATATCTCGCGAACGGATTGCCAATCCGCAAAATTTCTGTTGCATCTGAAAGTAGAAACTCGCCCGATTACAACGGTATGCGTACTTTTCCCCTAGGCCGTTCTATTATTCGTTTCGAGCATCAGAACTGCGAAAATGTTGAGTTTCTCAAGCGTTTCTTACCTACAAACTGCCATATCTCGCGAACGGATTGACCAATCCGCAAAATTTCTGTTGCATCTGAAAGTAGAAATTCGCCCGATTACAACGGTATGCGTACTTTTCCCCTAGACCGTTCTAGATATGCTTGTCGAGCATCAGAACTGCGAAAATTTTGAGTTTCTCAAGCGTTTCTTACCTCCAAACTGCCACATCTCGCGAACGGATTGACTAATCCGCAAAATTTCTGTTGCATCTGAAAGTAGAAACTCGCCCGATTACAACGGTATGCGTACTTTTCCCCTAGTCCGTTCTAGTTATTCGTTTCGAGCATCAGAACTGCGAAAATTTTGAGTTTCTCAAGCGTTTCTTACCTACAAACTGCCATATCTCGCGAACGGATTGACCAATCCGCAAAATTTCTGTTGCATCTGAAAGTAGAAACTCGCCCGATTACAACGGTATGCGTACTTTTCCCCTAGGCCGTTCTAGTTATTCGTTTCGAGCATCAGAACTGCGAAAATTTTGAGTTTCTCAAGCGTTTCTTACTTCCAAACCGCCATATCTGGCGAACGGATTGACCAATCCGCAAAATTTCTGTTGCATCTGAAAGTAGAAACTCGCCCGATTACAACGGTATGCGTACTTTTCCCCTAGGCCGATCTAGTTATTCTTTTCGAGCATCAGAACTGCGAAAATTTGGAGTTTCTCAAGCGTTTCTTACCTCCAAACTGCCATATCTCGCGAACGGATTGACCAATCCGCAAAATTTCTGTTGCATCTGAAAGTAGAAACTCGCCCGATTACAACGGTATGCGTACTTTTCCCCTAGTCCGTTCTAGTTATTCGTTTCGAGCATCAGAACTGCGAAAATTTTGAGTTTCTCAAGCGTTTCTTACCTCCAAACTGCCATATCTCGCGAACGGATTGACTAATCCGCAAAATTTCTGTTGCATCTGAAAGTAGAAAGTCGCCCGATTACAACGGTATGCCTACTTTTCCCCTAGAACGCTCTAGTTATGCTTGTCGAGCATCAGAACTGCGAAAATTTTGAGTTTCTCAAGCGTTTCTTACCTCCAAACTGCCATATCTCGCGAACGGATTGCCAATCCGCAAAATTTCTGTTGCATCTGAAAGTAGAAACTCGCCCGATTACAACGGTATGCGTACTTTTCCCCTAGGCCGTTCTATTATTCGTTTCGAGCATCAGAACTGCGAAAATGTTGAGTTTCTCAAGCGTTTCTTACCTACAAACTGCCATATCTCGCGAACGGATTGACCAATCCGCAAAATTTCTGTTGCATCTGAAAGTAGAAATTCGCCCGATTACAACGGTATGCGTACTTTTCCCCTAGACCGTTCTAGTTATGCTTGTCGAGCATCAGAACTGCGAAAATTTTGAGTTTCTCAAGCGTTTCTTACCTCCAAACTGCCACATCTCGCGAACGGATTGACTAATCCGCAAAATTTCTGTTGCATCTGAAAGTAGAAACTCGCCCGATTACAACGGTATGCGTACTTTTCCCCTAGGCCGTTCTAGTTATTCGTTTCGAGCGTCAGAACTGCGAAAATTTTGAGTTTCTCAAGCGTTTCTTACCTCCAAACTGCCATATCTCGCGAAAGGATTGACCAATCCGCAAAATTTCTGTTGCATCTGAAAGTAGAAACTCGCCCGATTACAACGGTATGCGTACTTTTCCCCTAGTCCGTTCTAGTTATTCGTTTCGAGCATCAGAACTGCGAAAATTTTGAGTTTCTCAAGCGTTTCTTACCTCCAAACTGCCATATCTCGCGAACGGATTGACTAATCCGCAAAATTTCTGTTGCATCTGAAAGTAGAAACCCACCCGATTACAACGGTATGCGTACTTTTCCCCTAGGCCGTTCTAGTTATTCTTTTCGAGCATCAGAACTGCGAAAATTTGGAGTTTCTCAAGCGTTTCTTACCTCCAAACTGCCATATCTCGCGAACGGATTGACCAATCCGAAAAATTTCTGATGCATCTGAAAGTAGAAAGTCGCCCGATTACAACGGTATGCGTACTTTTTCCCTAGAACGTTCTAGTTATTCGTTTCGAGCATCAAAACTGCGAAAATTTTGAGTTTCTCAAGCGTTTCTTACTTCCAAACCGCCATATCTCGCGAACGGATTGACCAATCCGCAAAATTTCTGTTGCATCTGAAAGTAGAAACTCGCCCGATTACAACGGTATGCGTACTTTTCCCCTAGGCCGTTCTAGTTATTCTTTTCGAGCATCAGAACTGCGAAAATTTGGAGTTTCTCAAGCGTTTCTTACCTCCAAACTGCCATATCTCGCGAACGGATTGACCAATCCGAAAAATTTCTGATGCATCTGAAAGTAGAAAGTCGCCCGATTACAACGGTATGCGTACTTTTCCCCTAGAACGTTCTAGTTATTCGTTTCGAGCATCAGAACTGCGAAAATTTTGAGTTTCTCAAGCGTTTCTTACCTCCAAACTGCCATATCTCGCGAACGGATTGACTAATCCGCAAAATTTCTGTTGCATCTGAAAGTAGAAAGTCGCCCGATTACAACGGTATGCCTACTTTTCCCCTAGAACGCTCTAGTTATGCTTGTCGAGCATCAGAACTGCGAAAATTTTGAGTTTCTCAAGCGTTTCTTACCTCCAAACTGCCATATCTCGCGAACGGATTGCCAATCCGCAAAATTTCTGTTGCATCTGAAAGCAGAAACTCGCCCGATTACAACGGTATGCGTACTTTTCCCCTAGGCCGTTCTATTATTCGTTTCGAGCATCAGAACTGCGAAAATGTTGAGTTTCTCAAGCGTTTCTTACCTACAAACTGCCATATCTCGCGAACGGATTGACCAATCCGCAAAATTTCTGTTGCATCTGAAAGTAGAAATTCGCCCGATTACAACGGTATGCGTACTTTTCCCCTAGACCGTTCTAGTCATGCTTGTCGAGCATCAGAACTGCGAAAATTTTGAGTTTCTCAAGCGTTTCTTACCTCCAAACTGCCACATCTCGCGAACGGATTGACTAATCCGCAAAATTTCTGTTGCATCTGAAAGTAGAAACTCGCCCGATTACAACGGTATGCGTACTTTTCCCCTAGGCCGTTCTAGTTATTCGTTTCGAGCATCAGAACTGCGAAAAATTTGAGTTTCTCAAGCGTTTCTTACCTCCAAACTGCCATATCTCGCGAACGGATTGACCAATCCGCAAAATTTCTGTTGCATCTGAAAGTAGAAACTCGCCCGATTACAACGGTATGCGTACTTTTCCCCTAGTCCGTTCTAGTTATTCGTTTCGAGCATCAGAACTGCGAAAATTTTGAGTTTCTCAAGCGTTTCTTACCTCCAAACTGCCATATCTCGCGAACGGATTGACCAATCCGCAAAATTTCTGTTGCATCTGAAAGTAGAAACTCGCCCGATTACAACGGTATGCGTACTTTTCCCCTAGGCCGATCTAGTTATTCTTTTCGAGCATCAGAACTGCGAAAATTTGGAGTTTCTCAAGCGTTTCTTACTTCCAAACCGCCATATCTCGCGAACGGATTGACCAATCCCCAAAATTTCTGTTGCATCTGAAAGTAGGAACTCACCCGATTACAACAGTATGCGTACTTTTCCCCTAGTCCGTTCTAGTTATTCGTTTCGAGCATCAGAACTGCGAAAATTTTGAGTTTCTCAAGCGTTTCTTACTTCCAAACTGCCATATCTCGCGAACGGATTGACTAATCCGCAAAAATTCTGTTGCATCTGAAAGTAGAAACTCGCCCGATTACAACGGTATGCGTACTTTTCCCCTAGGCCGTTCTAGTTATTCGTTTCGAGCATCAGAACTGCGAAAATTTTGAGTTTCTCAAGCGTTTCTTACCTCCAAACTGCCATATCTCGCGAACGGATTGACCAATCCGCAAAATTTCTGTTGCATCTGAAAGTAGAAACTCGCCCGATTACAACGGTATGCGTACTTTTCCCCTAGGCCGTTCTAGTTATTCTTTTCGAGCATCAGAACTGCGAAAATTTGGAGTTTCTCAAGCGTTTCTTACCTCCAAACTGCCATATCTCGCGAACGGATTGACCAATCCGAAAAATTTCTGATGCATCTGAAAGTAGAAAGTCGCCCGATTACAACGGTATGCGTACTTTTCCCCTAGAACGTTCTAGTTATTCGTTTCGAGCATCAGAACTGCGAAAATTTTGAGTTTCTCAAGCGTTTCTTACCTCCAAACTGCCATATCTCGCGAACGGATTGACTAATCCGCAAAATTTCTGTTGCATCTGAAAGTAGAAAGTCGCCCGATTACAACGGTATGCCTACTTTTCCCCTAGAACGCTCTAGTTATGCTTGTCGAGCATCAGAACTGCGAAAATTTTGAGTTTCTCAAGCGTTTCTTACCTCCAAACTGCCATATCTCGCGAACGGATTGCCAATCCGCAAAATTTCTGTTGCATCTGAAAGTAGAAACTCGCCCGATTACAACGGTATGCGTACTTTTCCCCTAGGCCGTTCTATTATTCGTTTCGAGCATCAGAACTGCGAAAATGTTGAGTTTCTCAAGCGTTTCTTACCTACAAACTGCCATATCTCGCGAACGGATTGACCAATCCGCAAAATTTCTGTTGCATCTGAAAGTAGAAATTCGCCCGATTACAACGGTATGCGTACTTTTCCCCTAGACCGTTCTAGTCATGCTTGTCGAGCATCAGAACTGCGAAAATTTTGAGTTTCTCAAGCGTTTCTTACCTCCAAACTGCCACATCTCGCGAACGGATTGACTAATCCGCAAAATTTCTGTTGCATCTGAAAGTAGAAACTCGCCCGATTACAACGGTATGCGTACTTTTCCCCTAGGCCGTTCTAGTTATTCGTTTCGAGCATCAGAACTGCGAAAAATTTGAGTTTCTCAAGCGTTTCTTACCTCCAAACTGCCATATCTCGCGAACGGATTGACCAATCCGCAAAATTTCTGTTGCATCTGAAAGTAGAAACTCGCCCGATTACAACGGTATGCGTACTTTTCCCCTAGTCCGTTCTAGTTATTCGTTTCGAGCATCAGAACTGCGAAAATTTTGAGTTTCTCAAGCGTTTCTTACCTCCAAACTGCCATATCTCGCGAACGGATTGACCAATCCGCAAAATTTCTGTTGCATCTGAAAGTAGAAACTCGCCCGATTACAACGGTATGCGTACTTTTCCCCTAGGCCGATCTAGTTATTCTTTTCGAGCATCAGAACTGCGAAAATTTGGAGTTTCTCAAGCGTTTCTTACTTCCAAACCGCCATATCTCGCGAACGGATTGACCAATCCCCAAAATTTCTGTTGCATCTGAAAGTAGGAACTCACCCGATTACAACAGTATGCGTACTTTTCCCCTAGTCCGTTCTAGTTATTCGTTTCGAGCATCAGAACTGCGAAAATTTTGAGTTTCTCAAGCGTTTCTTACTTCCAAACTGCCATATCTCGCGAACGGATTGACTAATCCGCAAAAATTCTGTTGCATCTGAAAGTAGAAACTCGCCCGATTACAACGGTATGCGTACTTTTCCCCTAGGCCGTTCTAGTTATTCGTTTCGAGCAACAGAACTGCGAAAATTTTGAGTTTCTCAAGCGTTTCTTACCTCCAAACTGCCATATCTCGCGAACGGATTGACCAATCCGCAAAATTTCTGTTGCATCTGAAAGTAGAAACTCGCCCGATTACAACGGTATGCGTACTTTTCCCCTAGTCCGTTCTAGTTATTCGTTTCGAGCATCAGAACTGCGAAAATTTTGAGTTTCTCAAGCGTTTCTTACCTACAAACTGCCATATCTCGCGAACGGATTGACCAATCCGCAAAATTTCTGTTGCATCTGAAAGTAGAAACTCGCCCGATTACAACGGTATGCGTACTTTTCCCCTAGGCCGTTCTAGTTATTCGGCTCGAGCATCAGAACTGCGAAAATTTTGAGTTTCTCAAGCGTTTCTTACTTCCAAACCGCCATATCTCGCGAACGGATTGACCAATCCGCAAAATTTCTGTTGCATCTGAAAGTAGAAACTCGCCCGATTACAACGGTATGCGTACTTTTCCCCTAGGCCGATCTAGTTATTCTTTTCGAGCATCAGAACTGCGAAAATTTGGAGTTTCTCAAGCGTTTCTTACCTCCAAACTGCCATATCTCGCGAACGGATTGACCAATCCGCAAAATTTCTGTTGCATCTGAAAGTAGAAACTCGCCCGATTACAACGGTATGCGTACTTTTCCCCTAGTCCATTCTAGTTATTCGTTTCGAGCATCAGAACTGCGAAAATTTTGAGTTTCTCAAGCGTTTCTTACCTCCAAACTGCCATATCTCGCGAACGGATTGACCAATCCGCAAAATTTCTGTTGCATCTGAAAGTAGAAATTCGCCCGATTACAACGGTATGCGTACTTTTCCCCTAGACCGTTCTAGTTATGCTTGTCGAGCATCAGAACTGCGAAAATTTTGAGTTTCTCAAGCGTTTCTTACCTCCAAACTGCCATATCTCGCGAACGGATTGACTAATCCGCAAAAATTCGGTTGCATCTGAAAGTAGAAACTCGCCCGATTACAACGGTATGCGTACTTTTCCCCTAGGCCGTTCCCGTTATTCGTTTCGAGCATCAGAACTGCGAAAATTTTGAGTTTCTCAAGCGTTTCTTACCTCCAAACTGCCATATCTCGCGAACGGATTGACCAATCCGCAAAATTTCTGTTGCATCTGAAAGTAGAAACTCGCCCGATTACAACGGTATGCGTACTTTTCCCCTAGTCCGTTCTAGTTATTCGTTTCGAGCATCAGAACTGCGAAAATTTTGAGTTTGTCAAGCGTTTCTTACCTACAAACTGCCATATCTCGCGAACGGATTGACCAATCCGCAAAATTTCTGTTGCATCTGAAAGTAGAAACTCGCCCGATTACAACGGTATGCGTACTTTTCCCCTAGGCCGTTCTAGTTATTCGTTTCGAGCATCAGAACTGCGAAAATTTTGAGTTTCTCAAGCGTTTCTTACTTCCAAACCGCCATATCTCGCGAACGGATTGACCAATCCGCAAAATTTCTGTTGCATCTGAAAGTAGAAACTCGCCCGATTACAACGGTATGCGTACTTTTCCCCTAGGCCGTTCTAGTTAATCGTTTCGAGCATCAGAACTGCGAAAATTTTGAGTTTCTCAAGCGTTTCTTACTTCCAAACTGCCATATCTCGCGAACGGATTGACCAATCCGCAAAATTTCTGATGCATCTGAAAGTAGAAAGTCGCCCGATTACAACGGTATGCGTACTTTTCCCCTAGAACGTTCTAGTTATGCTTGTCGAGCATCAGAACTGCGAAAATTTTGAGTTTCTCAAGCGTTTCTTACCTCCAAACTGCCATATCTCGCGAACGGATTGACCAATCCGCAAAATTTCTGTTGCATCTGAAACTAGAAACTCGCCCGATTACAACGATATGCGTACTTTTCCCCTAGTCCGTTCTAGTTATTCGTTTCGAGCATCAGAACTGCGAAAATTTTGAGTTTTTCAAGCGTTTCTTACTTCCAAATTGCCATACCTCGCGAACGGATTGAGCAATCCGCAAAATTTCTGTTGCATCTGAAGGTAGAAGCTCGCCCGTTTACAACGGAATGCGTACTTTTCCCCTAGGCCGTTCTAGTTATTCGTTTCGAGCATCAGAACTGCGAAAATTTTGAGTTTCTCAAGCGTTTCTTACTTCCAAACCGCCATATCTCGCGAACGGATTGACCAATCCGCAAAATTTCTGTTGCATCTGAAAGTAGAAACTCGCCCGATTACAACGGTATGCGTACTTTTCCCCTAGGCCGTTCTAGTTATTCTTTTCGAGCATCAGAACTGCGAAAATTTGGAGTTTCTCAAGCGTTTCTTACCTCCAAACTGCCATATCTCGCGAACGGATTGACCAATCCGCAAAATTTCTGTTGCATCTGAAAGTAGAAACTCGCCCGATTACAACGGTATGCGTACTTTTCCCCTAGTCCGTTCTAGTTATTCGTTTCGAGCATCAGAACTGCGAAAATTTTGAGTTTCTCAAGCGTTTCTTACCTCCAAACTGCCATATCTCGCGAACGGATTGACTAATCCGCAAAATTTCTGTTGCATCTGAAAGTAGAAACTCACCCGATTACAACGGTATGCGTACTTTTCCCCTAGGCCGTTCTAGTTATTCTTTTCGAGCATCAGAACTGCGAAAATTTTGAGTTTTTCAAGCGTTTCTTACTTCCAAATTGCCATACCTCGCGAACTGATTGAGCAATCCGCAAAATTTCTGTTGCATCTGAAGGTAGAAACTCGCCCGTTTACAACGGAATGCGTACTTTTCCCCTAGGCCGTTCTAGTTATTCGTTTCGAGCATCAGAACTGCGAAAATTTTGAGTTTCTCAAGCGTTTCTTACCTCCAAACTGCCATATCTCGCGAACGGATTGACCAATCCGCAAAATTTCTGTTGCATCTGAAAGTAGAAACTCGCCCGATTACAACGGTATGCGTACTTTTCCCCTAGTCCGTTCTAGTTATTCGTTTCGAGCATCAGAACTGCGAAAATTTTGAGTTTCTCAAGCGTTTCTTACCTCCAAACTGCCATATCTCGCGAACGGATTGACCAATCCGCAAAATTTCTGTTGCATCTGAAAGTAGAAACTCGCCCGATTACAACGGTATGCGTACTTTTCCCCTAGGCCGTTCTAGTTAATCGTTTCGAGCATCAGAACTGCGAAAATTTTGAGTTTCTCAAGCGTTTCTTACTTCCAAACTGCCATATCTCGCGAACGGATTGACCAATCCGCAAAATTTCTGATGCATCTGAAAGTAGAAAGTCGCCCGATTACAACGGTATGCGTACTTTTCCCCTAGAACGTTCTAGTTATGCTTGTCGAGCATCAGAACTGCGAAAATTTTGAGTTTCTCAAGCGTTTCTTACCTCCAAACTGCCATATCTCGCGAACGGATTGACCAATCCGCAAAATTTCTGTTGCATCTGAAACTAGAAACTCGCCCGATTACAACGATATGCGTACTTTTCCCCTAGTCCGTTCTAGTTATTCGTTTCGAGCATCAGAACTGCGAAAATTTTGAGTTTTTCAAGCGTTTCTTACTTCCAAATTGCCATACCTCGCGAACGGATTGAGCAATCCGCAAAATTTCTGTTGCATCTGAAGGTAGAAGCTCGCCCGTTTACAACGGAATGCGTACTTTTCCCCTAGGCCGTTCTAGTTATTCGTTTCGAGCATCAGAACTGCGAAAATTTTGAGTTTCTCAAGCGTTTCTTACTTCCAAACCGCCATATCTCGCGAACGGATTGACCAATCCGCAAAATTTCTGTTGCATCTGAAAGTAGAAACTCGCCCGATTACAACGGTATGCGTACTTTTCCCCTAGGCCGTTCTAGTTATTCTTTTCGAGCATCAGAACTGCGAAAATTTGGAGTTTCTCAAGCGTTTCTTACCTCCAAACTGCCATATCTCGCGAACGGATTGACCAATCCGCAAAATTTCTGTTGCATCTGAAAGTAGAAACTCGCCCGATTACAACGGTATGCGTACTTTTCCCCTAGTCCGTTCTAGTTATTCGTTTCGAGCATCAGAACTGCGAAAATTTTGAGTTTCTCAAGCGTTTCTTACCTCCAAACTGCCATATCTCGCGAACGGATTGACTAATCCGCAAAATTTCTGTTGCATCTGAAAGTAGAAACTCACCCGATTACAACGGTATGCGTACTTTTCCCCTAGGCCGTTCTAGTTATTCGTTTCGAGCATCAGAACTGCGAAAATTTTGAGTTTCTCAAGCGTTTCTTACCTCCAAACTGCCATATCTCGCGAACGGATTGACTAATCCGCAAAATTTCTGTTGCATCTGAAAGTAGAAACTCACCCGATTACAACGGTATGCGTACTTTTCCCCTAGGCCGTTCTAGTTATTCTTTTCGAGCATCAGAACTGCGAAAATTTTGAGTTTTTCAAGCGTTTCTTACTTCCAAATTGCCATACCTCGCGAACTGATTGAGCAATCCGCAAAATTTCTGTTGCATCTGAAGGTAGAAACTCGCCCGTTTACAACGGAATGCGTACTTTTCCCCTAGGCCGTTCTAGTTATTCGTTTCGAGCATCAGAACTGCGAAAATTTTGAGTTTCTCAAGCGTTTCTTACCTCCAAACTGCCATATCTCGCGAACGGATTGACCAATCCGCAAAATTTCTGTTGCATCTGAAAGTAGAAACTCGCCCGATTACAACGGTATGCGTACTTTTCCCCTAGTCCGTTCTAGTTATTCGTTTCGAGCATCAGAACTGCGAAAATTTTGAGTTTTTCAAGCGTTTCTTACTTCCAAATTGCCATACCTCGCGAACGGATTGAGCAATCCGCAAAATTTCTGTTGCATCTGAAGGTAGAAGCTCGCCCGTTTACAACGGAATGCGTACTTTTCCCCTAGGCCGTTCTAGTTATTCGTTTCGAGCATCAGAACTGCGAAAATTTTGAGTTTCTCAAGCGTTTCTTACTTCCAAACCGCCATATCTCGCGAACGGATTGACCAATCCGCAAAATTTCTGTTGCATCTGAAAGTAGAAACTCGCCCGATTACAACGGTATGCGTACTTTTCCCCTAGGCCGTTCTAGTTATTCTTTTCGAGCATCAGAACTGCGAAAATTTTGAGTTTCTCAAGCGTTTCTTACCTCCAAACTGCCATATCTCGCGAACGGATTGACCAATCCGCAAAATTTCTGTTGCATCTGAAAGTAGAAACTCGCCCGATTACAACGGTATGCGTACTTTTCCCCTAGTCCGTTCTAGTTATTCGTTTCGAGCATCAGAACTGCGAAAATTTTGAGTTTCTCAAGCGTTTCTTACCTCCAAACTGCCATATCTCGCGAACGGATTGACTAATCCGCAAAATTTCTGTTGCATCTGAAAGTAGAAACTCACCCGATTACAACGGTATGCGTACTTTTCCCCTAGGCCGTTCTAGTTATTCTTTTCGAGCATCAGAACTGCGAAAATTTTGAGTTTTTCAAGCGTTTCTTACTTCCAAATTGCCATACCTCGCGAACTGATTGAGCAATCCGCAAAATTTCTGTTGCATCTGAAGGTAGAAACTCGCCCGTTTACAACGGAATGCGTACTTTTCCCCTAGGCCGTTCTAGTTATTCGTTTCGAGCATCAGAACTGCGAAAATTTTGAGTTTCTCAAGCGTTTCTTACCTCCAAACTGCCATATCTCGCGAACGGATTGACCAATCCGCAAAATTTCTGTTGCATCTGAAAGTAGAAACTCGCCCGATTACAACGGTATGCGTACTTTTCCCCTAGTCCGTTCTAGTTATTCGTTTCGAGCATCAGAACTGCGAAAATTTTGAGTTTTTCAAGCGTTTCTTACTTCCAAATTGCCATACCTCGCGAACGGATTGAGCAATCCGCAAAATTTCTGTTGCATCTGAAGGTAGAAGCTCGCCCGTTTACAACGGAATGCGTACTTTTCCCCTAGGCCGTTCTAGTTATTCGTTTCGAGCATCAGAACTGCGAAAATTTTGAGTTTCTCAAGCGTTTCTTACTTCCAAACCGCCATATCTCGCGAACGGATTGACCAATCCGCAAAATTTCTGTTGCATCTGAAAGTAGAAACTCGCCCGATTACAACGGTATGCGTACTTTTCCCCTAGTCCGTTCTAGTTATTCGATTCGAGCATCAGAACTGCGAAAATTTTGAGTTTCTCAAGCGTTTCTTACCTCCAAACTGCCATATCACGCGAACGGCTTGACTAATCCGCAAAATTTCTGTTGCATCTGAAAGTAGAAACTCACCCGATTACAACGGTATGCGTACTTTTCCCCTAGACCGTTCTAGTTATTCTTTTCGAGCATCAGAACTGCGAAAATTTTGAGTTTTTCAAGCGTTTCTTACTTCCAAATTGCCATACCTCGCGAACTGATTGTGCAATCCGCAAAATTTCTGTTGCATCTGAAGGTAGAAACTCGCCCGTTTACAACGGAATGCGTACTTTTCCCCTAGGCCGTTCTAGTTATTCGTTTCGAGCATCAGAACTGCGAAAATTTTGAGTTTCTCAAGCGTTTCTTACTTCCAAACCGCCATATCTCGCGAACGGATTGACCAATCCGCAAAATTTCTGTTGCATCTGAAAGTAGAAACTCGCCCGTTTACAACGGAATGCGTACTTTTCCCCTAGGCCGTTCTAGTTAATCGTTTCGATCATCAGAACTGCGAAAATTTTGAGTTTCTCAAGCGTTTCTTACTTCCAAACTGCCATATCTCGCGAACGGATTGACCAATCCGCAAAATTTCTGATGCATCTGAAAGTAGAAAGTCGCCCGATTACAACGGTATGCGTACTTTTCCCCTAGAACGTTCTAGTTATGCTTGTCGAGCATCAGAACTGCGAAAATTTTGAGTTTCTCAAGCGTTTCTTACCTCCAAACTGCCATATCTCGCGAACGGATTGACAAATCCGCAAAATTTCTGTTGCATCTGAAAGTAGAAACTCGCCCGATTACAACGGTATGCGTACTTTTCCCCTAGTCCGTTCTAGTTATTCGTTTCGAGCACCAGAACTGCGAAAATTTTGAGTTTTTCAAGCGTTTCTTACCTCCAAACTGCCATATCTTGCGAACGGATTGACAAATCCGCAAAATTTCTGTTGCATCTGAAAGTAGAAACTCACCCGATTACAACGGTATGCGTACTTTTCCCCTAGGCCGTTCTAGTTATTCTTTTCGAGCATCAGAACTGCGAAAATTTGGAGTTTCTCAAGCGTTTCTTACATCCAAACTGCCATATCTCGCGAACGGATTGACCAATCCGCAAAATTTCTGTTGCTTCTGAAAGTAGAAACTCGCCCGATTACAACGGTATGCGTACTTTTCCCCTAGTCCGTTCTAGTTATTCGTTTCGAGCATCAGAACTGCGAAAATTTTGAGTTTCTCAAGCGTTTCTTACCTCCGAACTGCCATATCTCGCGAACGGATTGACCAATCCGCAAAATTTCTGTTGCATCTGAAAGTACAAACTCGCCCGATTACAACGGTATGCCTACTTTTCCCCTAGGCCGTTCTAGTTATTCGTTTCGAGCATCAGAACTGCGAAAATGTTGAGTTTATCAAGCGTTTCTTACCTACAAACTGCCATATCTCGCGAACGGATTGACCAATCCCCAAAATTTCTGTTGCATCTGAAAGTAGAAACTCGCCCGATTACAACGGTATGCGTACTTTTCCCCTAGGCCGTTCTAGTTATTCGTTTCGAGCATCAGAACTGCGTAAATTTTGAGTTTCTCAAGCGTTTCTTACTTCCAAACCGCCATATCTCGCGAACGGATTGACCAATCCGCAAAATTTCTGTTGCATCTGAAAGTAGAAACTCGCCCGTTTACAACGGAATGCGTACTTTTCCCCTAGGCCGTTCTAGTTAATCGTTTCGAGCATCAGAACTGCGAAAATTTTGAGTTTCTCAAGCGTTTCTTACTTCCAAACTGCCATATCTCGCGAACGGATTGACCAATCCGCAAAATTTCTGATGCATCTGAAAGTAGAAAGTCGCCCGATTACAACGGTATGCGTACTTTTCCCCTAGAACGTTCTAGTTATGCTTGTCGAGCATCAGAACTGCGAACATTTTGAGTTTCTCAAGCGTTTCTTACCTCCAAACTGCCATATCTCGCGAACGGATTGACAAATCCGCAAAATTTCTGTTGCATCTGAAAGTAGAAACTCGCCCGATTACAACGATATGCGTACTTTTCCCCTAGTCCGTTCTAGTTATTCGTTTCGAGCATCAGAACTGCGAAAATTTTGAGTTTTTCAAGCGTTTCTTCCTTCCAAATTGCCATACCTCGCGAACGGATTGAGCAATCCGCAAAATTTCTGTTGCATCTGAAGGTAGAAGCTCGCCCGTTTACAACGGAATGCGTACTTTTCCCCTAGGCCGTTCTAGTTATTCGTTTCGAGCATCAGAACTGCGAAAATTTTGAGTTTCTCAAGCGTTTCTTACTTCCAAACCGCCATATCTCGCGAACGGATTGACCAATCCGCAAAATTTCTGTTGCATCTGAAAGTAGAAACTCGCCCGATTACAACGGTATGCGTACTTTTCCCCTAGGCCGTTCTAGTTATTCTTTTCGAGCATCAGAACTGCGAAAATTTGGAGTTTCTCAAGCGTTTCTTACCTCCAAACTGCCATATCTCGCGAACGGATTGACCAATCCGCAAAATTTCTGTTGCATCTGAAAGTAGAAACTCGCCCGATTACAACGGTATGCGTACTTTTCCCCTAGTCCGTTCTAGTTATTCGTTTCGAGCATCAGAACTGCGAAAATTTTGAGTTTCTCAAGCGTTTCTTACCTCCAAACTGCCATATCTCGCGAACGGATTGACTAATCCGCAAAATTTCTGTTGCATCTGAAAGTAGAAACTCACCCGATTACAACGGTATGCGTACTTTTCCCCTAGGCCGTTCTAGTTATTCTTTTCGAGCATCAGAACTGCGAGAATTTTGAGTTTTTCAAGCGTTTCTTACTTCCAAATTGCCATACCTCGCGAACTGATTGAGCAATCCGCAAAATTTCTGTTGCATCTGAAGGTAGAAACTCGCCCGTTTACAACGGAATGCGTACTTTTCCCCTAGGCCGTTCTAGTTATTCGTTTCGAGCATCAGAACTGCGAAAATTTTGAGTTTCTCAAGCGTTTCTTACCTCCAAACTGCCATATCTCGCGAACGGATTGACCAATCCGCAAAATTTCTGTTGCATCTGAAAGTAGAAACTCGCCCGATTACAACGGTATGCGTACTTTTCCCCTAGTCCGTTCTAGTTATTCGTTTCGAGCATCAGAACTGCGAAAATTTTGAGTTTTTCAAGCGTTTCTTACTTCCAAATTGCCATACCTCGCGAACGGATTGAGCAATCCGCAAAATTTCTGTTGCATCTGAAGGTAGAAGCTCGCCCGTTTACAACGGAATGCGTACTTTTCCCCTAGGCCGTTCTAGTTATTCGTTTCGAGCATCAGAACTGCGAAAATTTTGAGTTTCTCAAGCGTTTCTTACTTCCAAACCGCCATATCTCGCGAACGGATTGACCAATCCGCAAAATTTCTGTTGCATCTGAAAGTAGAAACTCGCCCGATTACAACGGTATGCGTACTTTTCCCCTAGTCCGTTCTAGTTATTCGATTCGAGCATCAGAACTGCGAAAATTTTGAGTTTCTCAAGCGTTTCTTACCTCCAAACTGCCATATCTCGCGAACGGATTGACTAATCCGCAAAATTTCTGTTGCATCTGAAAGTAGAAACTCACCCGATTACAACGGTATGCGTACTTTTCCCCTAGACCGTTCTAGTTATTCTTTTCGAGCATCAGAACTGCGAAAATTTTGAGTTTTTCAAGCGTTTCTTACTTCCAAATTGCCATACCTCGCGAACTGATTGTGCAATCCGCAAAATTTCTGTTGCATCTGAAGGTAGAAACTCGCCCGTTTACAACGGAATGCGTACTTTTCCCCTAGGCCGTTCTAGTTATTCGTTTCGAGCATCAGAACTGCGAAAATTTTGAGTTTCTCAAGCGTTTCTTACTTCCAAACCGCCATATCTCGCGAACGGATTGACCAATCCGCAAAATTTCTGTTGCATCTGAAAGTAGAAACTCGCCCGTTTACAACGGAATGCGTACTTTTCCCCTAGGCCGTTCTAGTTAATCGTTTCGATCATCAGAACTGCGAAAATTCTGAGTTTCTCAAGCGTTTCTTACTTCCAAACTGCCATATCTCGCGAACGGATTGACCAATCCGCAAAATTTCTGATGCATCTGAAAGTAGAAAGTCGCCCGATTACAACGGTATGCGTACTTTTCCCCTAGAACGTTCTAGTTATGCTTGTCGAGCATCAGAACTGCGAAAATTTTGAGTTTCTCAAGCGTTTCTTACCTCCAAACTGCCATATCTCGCGAACGGATTGACAAATCCGCAAAATTTCTGTTGCATCTGAAAGTAGAAACTCGCCCGATTACAACGGTATGCGTACTTTTCCCCTAGTCCGTTCTAGTTATTCGTTTCGAGCACCAGAACGGCGAAAATTTTGAGTTTTTCAAGCGTTTCTTACCTCCAAACTGCCATATCTTGCGAACGGATTGACAAATCCGCAAAATTTCTGTTGCATCTGAAAGTAGAAACTCACCCGATTACAACGGTATGCGTACTTTTCCCCTAGGCCGTTCTAGTTATTCTTTTCGAGCATCAGAACTGCGAAAATTTGGAGTTTCTCAAGCGTTTCTTACATCCAAACTGCCATATCTCGCGAACGGATTGACCAATCCGCAAAATTTCTGTTGCTTCTGAAAGTAGAAACTCGCCCGATTACAACGGTATGCGTACTTTTCCCCTAGTCCGTTCTAGTTATTCGTTTCGAGCATCAGAACTGCGAAAATTTTGAGTTTCTCAAGCGTTTCTTACCTCCAAACTGCCATATCTCGCGAACGGATTGACCAATCCGCAAAATTTCTGTTGCATCTGAAAGTACAAACTCGCCCGATTACAACGGTATGCCTACTTTTCCCCTAGGCCGTTCTAGTTATTCGTTTCGAGCATCAGAACTGCGAAAATGTTGAGTTTATCAAGCGTTTCTTACCTACAAACTGCCATATCTCGCGAACGGATTGACCAATCCCCAAAATTTCTGTTGCATCTGAAAGTAGAAACTCGCCCGATTACAACGGTATGCGTACTTTTCCCCTAGGCCGTTCTAGTTATTCGTTTCGAGCATCAGAACTGCGTAAATTTTGAGTTTCTCAAGCGTTTCTTACTTCCAAACCGCCATATCTCGCGAACGGATTGACCAATCCGCAAAATTTCTGTTGCATCTGAAAGTAGAAACTCGCCCGTTTACAACGGAATGCGTACTTTTCCCCTAGGCCGTTCTAGTTAATCGTTTCGAGCATCAGAACTGCGAAAATTTTGAGTTTCTCAAGCGTTTCTTACTTCCAAACTGCCATATCTCGCGAACGGATTGACCAATCCGCAAAATTTCTGATGCATCTGAAAGTAGAAAGTCGCCCGATTACAACGGTATGCGTACTTTTCCCCTAGAACGTTCTAGTTATGCTTGTCGAGCATCAGAACTGCGAAAATTTTGAGTTTCTCAAGCGTTTCTTACCTCCAAACTGCCATATCTCGCGAACGGATTGACAAATCCGCAAAATTTCTGTTGCATCTGAAAGTAGAAACTCGCCCGATTACAACGGTATGCGTACTTTTCCCCTAGTCCGTTCTAGTTATTCGTTTCGAGCATCAGAACTGCGAAAATTTTGAGTTTCTCAAGCGTTTCTTACCTCCAAACTGCCATATCTCGCGAACGGATTGACCAATCCGCAAAATTTCTGTTGCATCTGAAAGTAGAAACCCGCCCGATTACAACGGTGTGTGTAGTCTTCACCTCGGCCATTCTAGTTATTCGTCTCGAGCATCAGAACTGCGAAACATTTGAGTTTCTCAAGCGTTTCTTACCTCCAAACTGCCATATCTCGCGAACGGATTGACCAATCCGCAAAATTTCTGTTGCATCTGAAAGTAGAAACTCGCCCGATCACAACGGTATGTTTAGTCTTCCCCTAGGCCGTTCTAGTTATTCGTCTCGAGCATCAGAACTGCGAAAATTTTGAGTTTCTCAAGCGTTTCTTACCTCCAAACTGCCATATCTCGCGAACGGATTGGCCAATCCGCAAAATTCATATTGCATCTGAAAGTACAAACTCGCCCGATTACAACGGTATACCTACTTTTCCCCTAGGCCGTTCTAGTTATTCGTTTCGAGCATCAGAACTGCGAAAATGTTGAGTTTATCAAGCGTTTCTTACCTACAAACTGCCATATCTCGCGAACGGATTGACCAATCCGCAAAATTTCTTTTGCATCTGAAAGTAGAAACTCGCCCGTTTACAACGGTATGCGTACTTTTCCCCTAGGCCGTTCTAGTTATTCGTTTCGAGCATCAGAACTGCGAAAATTTTGAGTTTCTCAAGCGTTTCTTACTTCCAAACCGCCATATCTCGCGAACGGATTGACCAATCCGCAAAATTTCTGTTGCATCTGAAAGTAGAAACTCGCCCGATTACAACGGTATGCGTACTTTTCCCCTAGGCCGTTCTAGTTATTCTTTTCGAGCATCAGAACTGCGAAAATTTGGAGTTTCTCAAGCGTTTCTTACCTCCAAACTGCCATATCTCGCGAACGGATTGACCAATCCGCAAAATTTCTGTTGCATCTGAAAGTAGAAACTCGCCCGATTACAACGGTGTGCGTACTTTTCCCCTAGTCCGTTCTAGTTATGCTTGTCGAGCATCAGAACTGCGAAAATTTTGAGTTTCTCAAGCGTTTCTTACCTCCAAACTGCCATATCTCGCGAACGGATTGACTAATCCGCAAAAATTCTGTTGCATCTGAAAGTAGAAACTCGCCCGATTACAACGGTATGCGTACTTTTCCCCTAGGCCGTTCCCGTTATTCGTTTCGAGCATCAGAACTGCGAAAATTTTGAGTTTCTCAAGCGTTTCTTACCTCCAAACTGCCATATCTCGCGAACGGATTGACCAATCCGCAAAATTTCTGTTGCATCTGAAAGTAGAAACTCGCCCGATTACAACGGTATGCGTACTTTTCCCCTAGTCCGTTCTAGTTATTCGTTTCGAGCATCAGAACTGCGAAAATTTTGAGTTTCTCAAGCGTTTCTTACCTACAAACTGCCATATCTCGCGAACGGATTGACCAATCCGCAAAATTTCTGTTGCATCTGAAAGTAGAAACTCGCCCGATTACAACGGTATGCGTACTTTTCCACTAGGCCGTTCTAGTTATTCGTTTCGAGCATCAGAACTGCGAAAATTTTGAGTTTCTCAAGCGTTTCTTACTTCCAAACCGCCATATCTCGCGAACGGATTGACCAATCCGCAAAATTTCTGTTGCATCTGAAAGTAGAAACTCGCCCGATTACAACGGTATGCGTACTTTTCCCCTAGGCCGTTCTAGTTAATCGTTTCGAGCATCAGAACTGCGAAAATTTTGAGTTTCTCAAGCGTTTCTTACTTCCAAACTGCCATATCTCGCGAACGGATTGACCAATCCGCAAAATTTCTGATGCATCTGAAAGTAGAAAGTCGCCCGATTACAACGGTATGCGTACTTTTCCCCTAGAACGTTCTAGTTATGCTTGTCGAGCATCAGAACTGCGAAAATTTTGAGTTTCTCAAGCGTTTCTTACCTCCAAACTGCCATATCTCGCGAACGGATTGACCAATCCGCAAAATTTCTGTTGCATCTGAAAGTAGAAACTCGCCCGATTACAACGGTATGCGTACTTTTCCCCTAGTCCGTTCTAGTTATTCGTTTCGAGCATCAGAACTGCGAAAATTTTGAGTTTTTCAAGCGTTTCTTACTTCCAAATTGCCATACCTCGCGAACGGATTGAGCAATCCGCAAAATTTCTGTTGCATCTGAAGGTAGAAGCTCGCCCGTTTACAACGGAATGCGTACTTTTCCCCTAGGCCGTTCTAGTTATTCGTTTCGAGCATCAGAACTGCGAAAATTTTGAGTTTCTCAAGCGTTTCTTACTTCCAAACCGCCATATCTCGCGAACGGATTGACCAATCCGCAAAATTTCTGTTGCATCTGAAAGTAGAAACTCGCCCGATTACAACGGTATGCGTACTTTTCCCCTAGTCCGTTCTAGTTATTCGTTTCGAGCATCAGAACTGCGAAAATTTTGAGTTTTTCAAGCGTTTCTTACTTCCAAATTGCCATACCTCGCGAACGGATTGAGCAATCCGCAAAATTTCTGTTGCATCTGAAGGTAGAAGCTCGCCCGTTTACAACGGAATGCGTACTTTTCCCCTAGGCCGTTCTAGTTATTCGTTTCGAGCATCAGAACTGCGAAAATTTTGAGTTTCTCAAGCGTTTCTTACTTCCAAACCGCCATATCTCGCGAACGGATTGACCAATCCGCAAAATTTCTGTTGCATCTGAAAGTAGAAACTCGCCCGATTACAACGGTATGCGTACTTTTTCCCCTAGTCCGTTCTAGTTATTCGTTTCGAGCATCAGAACTGCGAAAATTTTGAGTTTCTCAAGCGTTTCTTACCTCCAAACTGCCATATCTCGCGAACGGATTGACTAATCCGCAAAATTTCTGTTGCATCTGAAAGTAGAAACTCACCCGATTACAACGGTATGCGTACTTTTCCCCTAGTCCGTTCTAGTTATTCGTTTCGAGCATCAGAACTGCGAAAATTTTGAGTTTTTCAAGCGTTTCTTACTTCCAAATTGCCATACCTCGCGAACGGATTGAGCAATCCGCAAAATTTCTGTTGCATCTGAAGGTAGAAGCTCGCCCGTTTACAACGGAATGCGTACTTTTCCCCTAGGCCGTTCTAGTTATTCGTTTCGAGCATCAGAACTGCGAAAATTTTGAGTTTCTCAAGCGTTTCTTACTTCCAAACCGCCATATCTCGCGAACGGATTGACCAATCCGCAAAATTTCTGTTGCATCTGAAAGTAGAAACTCGCCCGATTACAACGGTATGCGTACTTTTCCCCTAGGCCGTTCTAGTTAATCGTTTCGAGCATCAGAACTGCGAAAATTTTGAGTTTCTCAAGCGTTTCTTACTTCCAAACTGCCATATCTCGCGAACGGATTGACCAATCCGCAAAATTTCTGATGCATCTGAAAGTAGAAAGTCGCCCGATTACAACGGTATGCGTACTTTTCCCCTAGAACGTTCTAGTTATGCTTGTCGAGCATCAGAACTGCGAAAATTTGAGTTTCTCAAGCGTTTCTTACCTCCAAACTGCCATATCTCGCGAACGGATTGACCAATCCGCAAAATTTCTGTTGCATCTGAAAGTAGAAACTCGCCCGATTACAACGGTATGCGTACTTTTCCCCTAGTCCGTTCTAGTTATTCGTTTCGAGCATCAGAACTGCGAAAATTTTGAGTTTTTCAAGCGTTTCTTACTTCCAAATTGCCATACCTCGCGAACGGATTGAGCAATCCGCAAAATTTCTGTTGCATCTGAAGGTAGAAGCTCGCCCGTTTACAACGGAATGCGTACTTTTCCCCTAGGCCGTTCTAGTTATTCGTTTCGAGCATCAGAACTGCGAAAATTTTGAGTTTCTCAAGCGTTTCTTACTTCCAAACCGCCATATCTCGCGAACGGATTGACCAATCCGCAAAATTTCTGTTGCATCTGAAAGTAGAAACTCGCCCGATTACAACGGTATGCGTACTTTTCCCCTAGTCCGTTCTAGTTATTCGTTTCGAGCATCAGAACTGCGAAAATTTTGAGTTTTTCAAGCGTTTCTTACTTCCAAATTGCCATACCTCGCGAACGGATTGAGCAATCCGCAAAATTTCTGTTGCATCTGAAGGTAGAAGCTCGCCCGTTTACAACGGAATGCGTACTTTTCCCCTAGGCCGTTCTAGTTATTCGTTTCGAGCATCAGAACTGCGAAAATTTTGAGTTTCTCAAGCGTTTCTTACTTCCAAACCGCCATATCTCGCGAACGGATTGACCAATCCGCAAAATTTCTGTTGCATCTGAAAGTAGAAACTCGCCCGATTACAACGGTATGCGTAATTTTCCCCTAGTCCGTTCTAGTTATTCGTTTCGAGCATCAGAACTGCGAAAATTTTGAGTTTCTCAAGCGTTTCTTACCTCCAAACTGCCATATCTCGCGAACGGATTGACCAATCCGCAAAATTTCTGTTGCATCTGAAAGTAGAAACTCACCGATTACAACGGTATGCGTACTTTTCCCCTAGTCCGTTCTAGTTATTCGTTTCGAGCATCAGAACTGCGAAAATTTTGAGTTTTTCAAGCGTTTCTTACTTCCAAATTGCCATACCTCGCGAACGGATTGAGCAATCCGCAAAATTTCTGTTGCATCTGAAGGTAGAAGCTCGCCCGTTTACAACGGAATGCGTACTTTTCCCCTAGGCCGTTCTAGTTATTCGTTTCGAGCATCAGAACTGCGAAAATTTTGAGTTTCTCAAGCGTTTCTTACTTCCAAACCGCCATATCTCGCGAACGGATTGACCAATCCGCAAAATTTCTGTTGCATCTGAAAGTAGAAACTCGCCCGATTACAACGGTATGCGTACTTTTCCCCTAGTCCGTTCTAGTTATTCGATTCGAGCATCAGAACTGCGAAAATTTTGAGTTTCTCAAGCGTTTCTTACCTCCAAACTGCCATATCTCGCGAACGGATTGACTAATCCGCAAAATTTCTGTTGCATCTGAAAGTAGAAACTCACCCGATTACAACGGTATGCGTACTTTTCCCCTAGACCGTTCTAGTTATTCTTTTCGAGCATCAGAACTGCGAAAATTTTGAGTTTTTCAAGCGTTTCTTACTTCCAAATTGCCATACCTCGCGAACTGATTGTGCAATCCGCAAAATTTCTGTTGCATCTGAAGGTAGAAACTCGCCCGTTTACAACGGAATGCGTACTTTTCCCCTAGGCCGTTCTAGTTATTCGTTTCGAGCATCAGAACTGCGAAAATTTTGAGTTTCTCAAGCGTTTCTTACTTCCAAACCGCCATATCTCGCGAACGGATTGACCAATCCGCAAAATTTCTGTTGCATCTGAAAGTAGAAACTCGCCCGTTTACAACGGAATGCGTACTTTTCCCCTAGGCCGTTCTAGTTAATCGTTTCGATCATCAGAACTGCGAAAATTTTGAGTTTCTCAAGCGTTTCTTACTTCCAAACTGCCATATCTCGCGAACGGATTGACCAATCCGCAAAATTTCTGATGCATCTGAAAGTAGAAAGTCGCCCGATTACAACGGTATGCGTACTTTTCCCCTAGAACGTTCTAGTTATGCTTGTCGAGCATCAGAACTGCGAAAATTTTGAGTTTCTCAAGCGTTTCTTACCTCCAAACTGCCATATCTCGCGAACGGATTGACAAATCCGCAAAATTTCTGTTGCATCTGAAAGTAGAAACTCGCCCGATTACAACGGTATGCGTACTTTTCCCCTAGTCCGTTCTAGTTATTCGTTTCGAGCACCAGAACGGCGAAAATTTTGAGTTTTTCAAGCGTTTCTTACCTCCAAACTGCCATATCTTGCGAACGGATTGACAAATCCGCAAAATTTCTGTTGCATCTGAAAGTAGAAACTCACCCGATTACAACGGTATGCGTACTTTTCCCCTAGGCCGTTCTAGTTATTCTTTTCGAGCATCAGAACTGCGAAAATTTGGAGTTTCTCAAGCGTTTCTTACATCCAAACTGCCATATCTCGCGAACGGATTGACCAATCCGCAAAATTTCTGTTGCTTCTGAAAGTAGAAACTCGCCCGATTACAACGGTATGCGTACTTTTCCCCTAGTCCGTTCTAGTTATTCGTTTCGAGCATCAGAACTGCGAAAATTTTGAGTTTCTCAAGCGTTTCTTACCTCCAAACTGACATATCTCGCGAACGGATTGACCAATCCGCAAAATTTCTGTTGCATCTGAAAGTACAAACTCGCCCGATTACAACGGTATGCCTACTTTTCCCCTAGGCCGTTCTAGTTATTCGTTTCGAGCATCAGAACTGCGAAAATGTTGAGTTTATCAAGCGTTTCTTACCTACAAACTGCCATATCTCGCGAACGGATTGACCAATCCCCAAAATTTCTGTTGCATCTGAAAGTAGAAACTCGCCCGATTACAACGGTATGCGTACTTTTCCCCTAGGCCGTTCTAGTTATTCGTTTCGAGCATCAGAACTGCGTAAATTTTGAGTTTCTCAAGCGTTTCTTACTTCCAAACCGCCATATCTCGCGAACGGATTGACCAATCCGCAAAATTTCTGTTGCATCTGAAAGTAGAAACTCGCCCGTTTACAACGGAATGCGTACTTTTCCCCTAGGCCGTTCTAGTTAATCGTTTCGAGCATCAGAACTGCGAAAATTTTGAGTTTCTCAAGCGTTTCTTACTTCCAAACTGCCATATCTCGCGAACGGATTGACCAATCCGCAAAATTTCTGATGCATCTGAAAGTAGAAAGTCGCCCGATTACAACGGTATGCGTACTTTTCCCCTAGAACGTTCTAGTTATGCTTGTCGAGCATCAGAACTGCGAAAATTTTGAGTTTCTCAAGCGTTTCTTACCTCCAAACTGCCATATCTCGCGAACGGATTGACAAATCCGCAAAATTTCTGTTGCATCTGAAAGTAGAAACTCGCCCGATTACAACGGTATGCGTACTTTTCCCCTAGTCCGTTCTAGTTATTCGTTTCGAGCATCAGAACTGCGAAAATTTTGAGTTTCTCAAGCGTTTCTTACCTCCAAACTGCCATATCTCGCGAACGGATTGACCAATCCGCAAAATTTCTGTTGCATCTGAAAGTAGAAACCCGCCCGATTACAACGGTGTGTGTAGTCTTCACCTCGGCCATTCTAGTTATTCGTCTCGAGCATCAGAACTGCGAAACATTTGAGTTTCTCAAGCGTTTCTTACCTCCAAACTGCCATATCTCGCGAACGGATTGACCAATCCGCAAAATTTCTGTTGCATCTGAAAGTAGAAACTCGCCCGATCACAACGGTATGTTTAGTCTTCCCCTAGGCCGTTCTAGTTATTCGTCTCGAGCATCAGAACTGCGAAAATTTTGAGTTTCTCAAGCGTTTCTTACCTCCAAACTGCCATATCTCGCGAACGGATTGGCCAATCCGCAAAATTCATATTGCATCTGAAAGTACAAACTCGCCCGATTACAACGGTATACCTACTTTTCCCCTAGGCCGTTCTAGTTATTCGTTTCGAGCATCAGAACTGCGAAAATGTTGAGTTTATCAAGCGTTTCTTACCTACAAACTGCCATATCTCGCGAACGGATTGACCAATCCGCAAAATTTCTGTTGCATCTGAAAGTAGAAACTCGCCCGTTTACAACGGTATGCGTACTTTTCCCCTAGGCCGTTCTAGTTATTCGTTTCGAGCATCAGAACTGCGAAAATTTTGAGTTTCTCAAGCGTTTCTTACTTCCAAACCGCCATATCTCGCGAACGGATTGACCAATCCGCAAAATTTCTGTTGCATCTGAAAGTAGAAACTCGCCCGATTACAACGGTATGCGTACTTTTCCCCTAGGCCGTTCTAGTTATTCTTTTCGAGCATCAGAACTGCGAAAATTTGGAGTTTCTCAAGCGTTTCTTACCTCCAAACTGCCATATCTCGCGAACGGATTGACCAATCCGCAAAATTTCTGTTGCATCTGAAAGTAGAAACTCGCCCGATTACAACGGTGTGCGTACTTTTCCCCTAGTCCGTTCTAGTTATGCTTGTCGAGCATCAGAACTGCGAAAATTTTGAGTTTCTCAAGCGTTTCTTACCTCCAAACTGCCATATCTCGCGAACGGATTGACTAATCCGCAAAAATTCTGTTGCATCTGAAAGTAGAAACTCGCCCGATTACAACGGTATGCGTACTTTTCCCCTAGGCCGTTCTAGTTATTCGTTTCGAGCATCAGAACTGCGTAAATTTTGAGTTTCTCAAGCGTTTCTTACTTCCAAACCGCCATATCTCGCGAACGGATTGACCAATCCGCAAAATTTCTGTTGCATCTGAAAGTAGAAACTCGCCCGTTTACAACGGAATGCGTACTTTTCCCCTAGGCCGTTCTAGTTAATCGTTTCGAGCATCAGAACTGCGAAAATTTTGAGTTTCTCAAGCGTTTCTTACTTCCAAACTGCCATATCTCGCGAACGGATTGACCAATCCGCAAAATTTCTGATGCATCTGAAAGTAGAAAGTCGCCCGATTACAACGGTATGCGTACTTTTCCCCTAGAACGTTCTAGTTATGCTTGTCGAGCATCAGAACTGCGAAAATTTTGAGTTTCTCAAGCGTTTCTTACCTCCAAACTGCCATATCTCGCGAACGGATTGACAAATCCGCAAAATTTCTGTTGCATCTGAAAGTAGAAACTCGCCCGATTACAACGGTATGCGTACTTTTCCCCTAGTCCGTTCTAGTTATTCGTTTCGAGCATCAGAACTGCGAAAATTTTGAGTTTCTCAAGCGTTTCTTACCTCCAAACTGCCATATCTCGCGAACGGATTGACCAATCCGCAAAATTTCTGTTGCATCTGAAAGTAGAAACCCGCCCGATTACAACGGTGTGTGTAGTCTTCACCTCGGCCATTCTAGTTATTCGTCTCGAGCATCAGAACTGCGAAACATTTGAGTTTCTCAAGCGTTTCTTACCTCCAAACTGCCATATCTCGCGAACGGATTGACCAATCCGCAAAATTTCTGTTGCATCTGAAAGTAGAAACTCGCCCGATCACAACGGTATGTTTAGTCTTCCCCTAGGCCGTTCTAGTTATTCGTCTCGAGCATCAGAACTGCGAAAATTTTGAGTTTCTCAAGCGTTTCTTACCTCCAAACTGCCATATCTCGCGAACGGATTGGCCAATCCGCAAAATTCATATTGCATCTGAAAGTACAAACTCGCCCGATTACAACGGTATACCTACTTTTCCCCTAGGCCGTTCTAGTTATTCGTTTCGAGCATCAGAACTGCGAAAATGTTGAGTTTATCAAGCGTTTCTTACCTACAAACTGCCATATCTCGCGAACGGATTGACCAATCCGCAAAATTTCTGTTGCATCTGAAAGTAGAAACTCGCCCGTTTACAACGGTATGCGTACTTTTCCCCTAGGCCGTTCTAGTTATTCGTTTCGAGCATCAGAACTGCGAAAATTTTGAGTTTCTCAAGCGTTTCTTACTTCCAAACCGCCATATCTCGCGAACGGATTGACCAATCCGCAAAATTTCTGTTGCATCTGAAAGTAGAAACTCGCCCGATTACAACGGTATGCGTACTTTTCCCCTAGGCCGTTCTAGTTATTCTTTTCGAGCATCAGAACTGCGAAAATTTGGAGTTTCTCAAGCGTTTCTTACCTCCAAACTGCCATATCTCGCGAACGGATTGACCAATCCGCAAAATTTCTGTTGCATCTGAAAGTAGAAACTCGCCCGATTACAACGGTGTGCGTACTTTTCCCCTAGTCCGTTCTAGTTATGCTTGTCGAGCATCAGAACTGCGAAAATTTTGAGTTTCTCAAGCGTTTCTTACCTCCAAACTGCCATATCTCGCGAACGGATTGACTAATCCGCAAAAATTCTGTTGCATCTGAAAGTAGAAACTCGCCCGATTACAACGGTATGCGTACTTTTCCCCTAGGCCGTTCCCGTTATTCGTTTCGAGCATCAGAACTGCGAAAATTTTGAGTTTCTCAAGCGTTTCTTACCTCCAAACTGCCATATCTCGCGAACGGATTGACCAATCCGCAAAATTTCTGTTGCATCTGAAAGTAGAAACTCGCCCGATTACAACGGTATGCGTACTTTTCCCCTAGTCCGTTCTAGTTATTCGTTTCGAGCATCAGAACTGCGAAAATTTTGAGTTTCTCAAGCGTTTCTTACCTACAAACTGCCATATCTCGCGAACGGATTGACCAATCCGCAAAATTTCTGTTGCATCTGAAAGTAGAAACTCGCCCGATTACAACGGTATGCGTACTTTTCCACTAGGCCGTTCTAGTTATTCGTTTCGAGCATCAGAACTGCGAAAATTTTGAGTTTCTCAAGCGTTTCTTACTTCCAAACCGCCATATCTCGCGAACGGATTGACCAATCCGCAAAATTTCTGTTGCATCTGAAAGTAGAAACTCGCCCGATTACAACGGTATGCGTACTTTTCCCCTAGGCCGTTCTAGTTAATCGTTTCGAGCATCAGAACTGCGAAAATTTTGAGTTTCTCAAGCGTTTCTTACTTCCAAACTGCCATATCTCGCGAACGGATTGACCAATCCGCAAAATTTCTGATGCATCTGAAAGTAGAAAGTCGCCCGATTACAACGGTATGCGTACTTTTCCCCTAGAACGTTCTAGTTATGCTTGTCGAGCATCAGAACTGCGAAAATTTTGAGTTTCTCAAGCGTTTCTTACCTCCAAACTGCCATATCTCGCGAACGGATTGACCAATCCGCAAAATTTCTGTTGCATCTGAAAGTAGAAACTCGCCCGATTACAACGGTATGCGTACTTTTCCCCTAGTCCGTTCTAGTTATTCGTTTCGAGCATCAGAACTGCGAAAATTTTGAGTTTTTCAAGCGTTTCTTACTTCCAAATTGCCATACCTCGCGAACGGATTGAGCAATCCGCAAAATTTCTGTTGCATCTGAAGGTAGAAGCTCGCCCGTTTACAACGGAATGCGTACTTTTCCCCTAGGCCGTTCTAGTTATTCGTTTCGAGCATCAGAACTGCGAAAATTTTGAGTTTCTCAAGCGTTTCTTACTTCCAAACCGCCATATCTCGCGAACGGATTGACCAATCCGCAAAATTTCTGTTGCATCTGAAAGTAGAAACTCGCCCGATTACAACGGTATGCGTACTTTTCCCCTAGTCCGTTCTAGTTATTCGTTTCGAGCATCAGAACTGCGAAAATTTTGAGTTTTTCAAGCGTTTCTTACTTCCAAATTGCCATACCTCGCGAACGGATTGAGCAATCCGCAAAATTTCTGTTGCATCTGAAGGTAGAAGCTCGCCCGTTTACAACGGAATGCGTACTTTTCCCCTAGGCCGTTCTAGTTATTCGTTTCGAGCATCAGAACTGCGAAAATTTTGAGTTTCTCAAGCGTTTCTTACTTCCAAACCGCCATATCTCGCGAACGGATTGACCAATCCGCAAAATTTCTGTTGCATCTGAAAGTAGAAACTCGCCCGATTACAACGGTATGCGTACTTTTCCCCTAGTCCGTTCTAGTTATTCGTTTCGAGCATCAGAACTGCGAAAATTTTGAGTTTCTCAAGCGTTTCTTACCTCCAAACTGCCATATCTCGCGAACGGATTGACTAATCCGCAAAATTTCTGTTGCATCTGAAAGTAGAAACTCACCCGATTACAACGGTATGCGTACTTTTCCCCTAGTCCGTTCTAGTTATTCGTTTCGAGCATCAGAACTGCGAAAATTTTGAGTTTTTCAAGCGTTTCTTACTTCCAAATTGCCATACCTCGCGAACGGATTGAGCAATCCGCAAAATTTCTGTTGCATCTGAAGGTAGAAGCTCGCCCGTTTACAACGGAATGCGTACTTTTCCCCTAGGCCGTTCTAGTTATTCGTTTCGAGCATCAGAACTGCGAAAATTTTGAGTTTCTCAAGCGTTTCTTACTTCCAAACCGCCATATCTCGCGAACGGATTGACCAATCCGCAAAATTTCTGTTGCATCTGAAAGTAGAAACTCGCCCGATTACAACGGTATGCGTACTTTTCCCCTAGGCCGTTCTAGTTAATCGTTTCGAGCATCAGAACTGCGAAAATTTTGAGTTTCTCAAGCGTTTCTTACTTCCAAACTGCCATATCTCGCGAACGGATTGACCAATCCGCAAAATTTCTGATGCATCTGAAAGTAGAAAGTCGCCCGATTACAACGGTATGCGTACTTTTCCCCTAGAACGTTCTAGTTATGCTTGTCGAGCATCAGAACTGCGAAAATTTTGAGTTTCTCAAGCGTTTCTTACCTCCAAACTGCCATATCTCGCGAACGGATTGACCAATCCGCAAAATTTCTGTTGCATCTGAAAGTAGAAACTCGCCCGATTACAACGGTATGCGTACTTTTCCCCTAGTCCGTTCTAGTTATTCGTTTCGAGCATCAGAACTGCGAAAATTTTGAGTTTTTCAAGCGTTTCTTACTTCCAAATTGCCATACCTCGCGAACGGATTGAGCAATCCGCAAAATTTCTGTTGCATCTGAAGGTAGAAGCTCGCCCGTTTACAACGGAATGCGTACTTTTCCCCTAGTCCGTTCTAGTTATTCGTTTCGAGCATCAGAACTGCGAAAATTTTGAGTTTTTCAAGCGTTTCTTACTTCCAAATTGCCATACCTCGCGAACGGATTGAGCAATCCGCAAAATTTCTGTTGCATCTGAAGGTAGAAGCTCGCCCGTTTACAACGGAATGCGTACTTTTCCCCTAGGCCGTTCTAGTTATTCGTTTCGAGCATCAGAACTGCGAAAATTTTGAGTTTC
Source organism: Ptiloglossa arizonensis (assembly GCF_051014685.1). Classification (NCBI taxonomy): domain Eukaryota; kingdom Metazoa; phylum Arthropoda; class Insecta; order Hymenoptera; family Colletidae; genus Ptiloglossa; species Ptiloglossa arizonensis. Next base: position 505,204 of record NW_027478470.1, on the reverse strand, counting down.
TCAAGCGTTTCTTACTTCCAAACCGCCATATCTCGCGAACGGATTGACCAATCCGCAAAATTTCTGTTGCATCTGAAAGTAGAAACTCGCCCGATTACAACGGTATGCGTACTTTTCCCCTAGTCCGTTCTAGTTATTCGTTTCGAGCATCAGAACTGCGAAAATTTTGAGTTTTTCAAGCGTTTCTTACTTCCAAATTGCCATACCTCGCGAACGGATTGAGCAATCCGCAAAATTTCTGTTGCATCTGAAGGTAGAAGCTCGCCCGTTTACAACGGAATGCGTACTTTTCCCCTAGGCCGTTCTAGTTATTCGTTTCGAGCATCAGAACTGCGAAAATTTTGAGTTTCTCAAGCGTTTCTTACTTCCAAACCGCCATATCTCGCGAACGGATTGACCAATCCGCAAAATTTCTGTTGCATCTGAAAGTAGAAACTCGCCCGATTACAACGGTATGCGTACTTTTCCCCTAGTCCGTTCTAGTTATTCGTTTCGAGCATCAGAACTGCGAAAATTTTGAGTTTCTCAAGCGTTTCTTACCTCCAAACTGCCATATCTCGCGAACGGATTGACTAATCCGCAAAATTTCTGTTGCATCTGAAAGTAGAAACTCACCCGATTACAACGGTATGCGTACTTTTCCCCTAGTCCGTTCTAGTTATTCGTTTCGAGCATCAGAACTGCGAAAATTTTGAGTTTTTCAAGCGTTTCTTACTTCCAAATTGCCATACCTCGCGAACGGATTGAGCAATCCGCAAAATTTCTGTTGCATCTGAAGGTAGAAGCTCGCCCGTTTACAACGGAATGCGTACTTTTCCCCTAGGCCGTTCTAGTTATTCGTTTCGAGCATCAGAACTGCGAAAATTTTGAGTTTCTCAAGCGTTTCTTACTTCCAAACCGCCATATCTCGCGAACGGATTGACCAATCCGCAAAATTTCTGTTGCATCTGAAAGTAGAAACTCGCCCGATTACAACGGTATGCGTACTTTTCCCCTAGTCCGTTCTAGTTATTCGATTCGAGCATCAGAACTGCGAAAATTTTGAGTTTCTCAAGCGTTTCTTACCTCCAAACTGCCATATCTCGCGAACGGATTGACTAACCCGCAAAATTTCTGTTGCATCTGAAAGTAGAAACTCACCCGATTACAACGGTATGCGTACTTTTCCCCTAGGCCGTTCTAGTTATTCTTTTCGAGCATCAGAACTGCGAAAATTTGGAGTTTCTCAAGCGTTTCTTACATCCAAACTGCCATATCTCGCGAACGGATTGACCAATCCGCAAAATTTCTGTTGCTTCTGAAAGTAGAAACTCGCCCGATTACAACGGTATGCGTACTTTTCCCCTAGGCCGTTCTAGTTATTCGTTTCGAGCATCAGAACTGCGAAAATGTTGAGTTTATCAAGCGTTTCTTACCTACAAACTGCCATATCTCGCGAACGGATTGACCAATCCCCAAAATTTCTGTTGCATCTGAAAGTAGAAACTCGCCCGATTACAACGGTATGCGTACTTTTCCCCTAGGCCGTTCTAGTTATTCGTTTCGAGCATCAGAACTGCGTAAATTTTGAGTTTCTCAAGCGTTTCTTACTTCCAAACCGCCATATCTCGCGAACGGATTGACCAATCCGCAAAATTTCTGTTGCATCTGAAAGTAGAAACTCGCCCGTTTACAACGGAATGCGTACTTTTCCCCTAGGCCGTTCTAGTTAATCGTTTCGAGCATCAGATCTGCGAAAATTTTGAGTTTCTCAAGCGTTTCTTACTTCCAAACTGCCATATCTCGCGAACGGATTGACCAATCCGCAAAATTTCTGATGCATCTGAAAGTAGAAAGTCGCCCGATTACAACGGTATGCGTACTTTTCCCCTAGAACGTTCTAGTTATGCTTGTCGAGCATCAGAACTGCGAAAATTTTGAGTTTCTCAAGCGTTTCTTACCTCCAAACTGCCATATCTCGCGAACGGATTGACAAATCCGCAAAATTTCTGTTGCATCTGAAAGTAGAAACTCACCCGATTACAACGGTATGCGTAGTTTTCCCCTAGGCCGTTCTAGTTATTCTTTTCGAGCATCAGAACTGCGAAAATTTGGAGTTTCTCAAGCGTTTCTTACATCCAAACTGCCATATCTCGCGAACGGATTGACCAATCCGCAAAATTTCTGTTGCATCTGAAAGTAGAAACTCGCCCGATTACAACGGTATGCGTACTTTTCCCCTAGTCCGTTCTAGTTATTCGTTTCGAGCATCAGAACTGCGAAAATTTTGAGTTTCTCAAGCGTTTCTTACCTCCAAACTGCCATATCTCGCGAACGGATTGACCAATCCGCAAAATTTCTGTTGCATCTGAAAGTACAAACTCGCCCGATTACAACGGTATGCCTACTTTTCCCCTAGGCCGTTCTAGTTATTCGTTTCGAGCATCAGAACTGCGAAAATGTTGAGTTTATCAAGCGTTTCTTACCTACAAACTGCCATATCTCGCGAACGGATTGACCAATCCGCAAAATTTCTGTTGCATCTGAAAGTAGAAACTCGCCCGATTACAACGGTATGCGTACTTTTCCCCTAGGCCGTTCTAGTTATTCGTTTCGAGCATCAGACCTGCGAAAATTTTGAGTTTCTCAAGCGTTTCTTACTTCCAAACCGCCATATCTCGCGAACGGATTGACCAATCCGCAAAATTTCTGTTGCATCTGAAAGTAGAAACTCGCCCGATTACAACGGTATGCGTACTTTTCCCCTAGGCCGTTCTAGTTAATCGTTTCGAGCATCAGAACTGCGAAAATTTTGAGTTTCTCAAGCGTTTCTTACTTCCAAACTGCCATATCTCGCGAACGGATTGACCAATCCGCAAAATTTCTGATGCATCTGAAAGTAGAAAGTCGCACGATTACAACGGTATGCGTACTTTTCCCCTAGAACGTTCTAGTTATGCTTGTCGAGCATCAGAACTGCGAAAATTTTGAGTTTCTCAAGCGTTTCTTACCTCCAAACTGCCATATTTCGCGAACGGATTGACCAATCCGCAAAATTTCTGTTGCATCTGAAAGTAGAAACTCGCCCGATTACAACGGTATGCGTACTTTTCCCCTAGTCCGTTCTAGTTATTCGTTTCGAGCATCAGAATTGCGAAAATTTTGAGTTTTTCAAGCGTTTCTTACTTCCAAATTGCCATACCTCGCGAACGGATTGAGCAATCCGCAAAATTTCTGTTGCATCTGAAGGTAGAAGCTCGCCCGTTTACAACGGAATGCGTACTTTTCCCCTAGGCCGTTCTAGTTATTCGTTTCGAGCATCAGAACTGCGAAAATTTTGAGTTTCTCAAGCGTTTCTTACTTCCAAACCGCCATATCTCGCGAACGGATTGACCAATCCGCAAAATTTCTGTTGCATCTGAAAGTAGAAACTCGCCCGATTACAACGGTATGCGTACTTTTCCCCTAGTCCGTTCTAGTTATTCGTTTCGGGCATCAGAACTGCGAAAATTTTGAGTTTTTCAAGCGTTTCTTACTTCCAAATTGCCATACCTCGCGAACGGATTGAGCAATCCGCAAAATTTCTGTTGCATCTGAAGGTAGAAGCTCGCCCGTTTACAACGGAATGCGTACTTTTCCCCTAGGCCGTTCTAGTTATTCGTTTCGAGCATCAGAACTGCGAAAATTTTGAGTTTCTCAAGCGTTTCTTACTTCCAAACCGCCATATCTCGCGAACGGATTGACCAATCCGCAAAATTTCTGTTGCATCTGAAAGTAGAAACTCGCCCGATTACAACGGTATGCGTACTTTTCCCCTAGTCCGTTCTAGTTATTCGTTTCGAGCATCAGAACTGCGAAAATTTTGAGTTTCTCAAGCGTTTCTTACCTCCAAACTGCCATATCTCGCGAACGGATTGACTAATCCGCAAAATTTCTGTTGCATCTGAAAGTAGAAACTCACCCGATTACAACGGTATGCGTACTTTTCCCCTAGGCCGTTCTAGTTATTCCTTTCGAGCATCAGAACTGCGAAAATTTTGAGTTCTTCAAGCGTTTCTTACTTCCAAACCGCCATATCTCGCGAACGGATTGACCAATCCGCAAAATTTCTGTTGCATCTGAAAGTAGAAACTCGCCCGATTACAACGGTATGCGTACTTTTCCCCTAGTCCGTTCTAGTTATTCGTTTCGGGCATCAGAACTGCGAAAATTTTGAGTTTTTCAAGCGTTTCTTACTTCCAAATTGCCATACCTCGCGAACGGATTGAGCAATCCGCAAAATTTCTGTTGCATCTGAAGGTAGAAGCTCGCCCGTTTACAACGGAATGCGTACTTTTCCCCTAGGCCGTTCTAGTTATTCGTTTCGAGCATCAGAGCTGCGAAAATTTTGAGTTTCTCAAGCGTTTCTTACTTCCAAACCGCCATATCTCGCGAACGGATTGACCAATCCGCAAAATTTCTGTTGCATCTGAAAGTAGAAACTCGCCCGATTACAACGGTATGCGTACTTTTCCCCTAGTCCGTTCTAGTTATTCGTTTCGGGCATCAGAACTGCGAAAATTTTGAGTTTTTCAAGCGTTTCTTACTTCCAAATTGCCATACCTCGCGAACGGATTGAGCAATCCGCAAAATTTCTGTTGCATCTGAAGGTAGAAGCTCGCCCGTTTACAACGGAATGCGTACTTTTCCCCTAGGCCGTTCTAGTTATTCGTTTCGAGCATCAGAACTGCGAAAATTTTGAGTTTCTCAAGCGTTTCTTACTTCCAAACCGCCATATCTCGCGAACGGATTGACCAATCCGCAAAATTTCTGTTGCATCTGAAAGTAGAAACTCGCCCGATTACAACGGTATGCGTACTTTTCCCCTAGTCCGTTCTAGTTATTCGTTTCGAGCATCAGAACTGCGAAAATTTTGAGTTTCTCAAGCGTTTCTTACCTCCAAACTGCCATATCTCGCGAACGGATTGACTAATCCGCAAAATTTCTGTTGCATCTGAAAGTAGAAACTCACCCGATTACAACGGTATGCGTACTTTTCCCCTAGGCCGTTCTAGTTATTCCTTTCGAGCATCAGAACTGCGAAAATTTTGAGTTTTTCAAGCGTTTCTTACTTCCAAATTGCCATACCTCGCGAACTGATTGAGCAATCCGCAAAATTTCTGTTGCATCTGAAGGTAGAAACTCGCCCGTTTACAACGGAATGCGTACTTTTCCCCTAGGCCGTTCTAGTTATTCGTTTCGAGCATCAGAACTGCGAAAATTTTGAGTTTCTCAAGCGTTTCTTACCTCCAAACTGCCATATCTCGCGAACGGATTGACCAATCCGCAAAATTTCTGTTGCATCTGAAGGTAGAAGCTCGCCCGTTTACAACGGAATGCGTACTTTTCCCCTAGGCCGTTCTAGTTATTCGTTTCGAGCATCAGAACTGCGAAAATTTTGAGTTTCTCAAGCGTTTCTTACTTCCAAACCGCCATATCTCGCGAACGGATTGACCAATCCGCAAAATTTCTGTTGCATCTGAAAGTAGAAACTCGCCCGATTACAACGGTATGCGTACTTTTCCCCTAGTCCGTTCTAGTTATTCGATTCGAGCATCAGAACTGCGAAAATTTTGAGTTTCTCAAGCGTTTCTTACCTCCAAACTGCCATATCTCGCGAACGGATTGACTAACCCGCAAAATTTCTGTTGCATCTGAAAGTAGAAACTCACCCGATTACAACGGTATGCGTACTTTTCCCCTAGGCCGTTCTAGTTATTCGTTTCGAGCATCAGAACTGCGAAAATGTTGAGTTTATCAAGCGTTTCTTACCTACAAACTGCCATATCTCGCGAACGGATTGACCAATCCCCAAAATTTCTGTTGCATCTGAAAGTAGAAACTCGCCCGATTACAACGGTATGCGTACTTTTCCCCTAGGCCGTTCTAGTTATTCGTTTCGAGCATCAGAACTGCGAAAATTTTGAGTTTCTCAAGCGTTTCTTACTTCCAAACCGCCATATCTCGCGAACGGATTGACCAATCCGAAAAATTTCTGTTGCATCTGAAAGTAGAAACTCGCCCGATTACAACGGTATGCGTACTTTTCCCCTAGGCCGTTCTAGTTAATCGTTTCGAGCATCAGAACTGCGAAAATTTTGTGTTTCTCAAGCGTTTCTTTCTTCCAAACTGCCATATCTCGCGAACGGATTGACCAATCCGCAAAATTTCTGATGCATCTGAAAGTAGAAAGTCGCCCGATTACAACGGTATGCGTACTTTTCCCCTAGAACGTTCTAGTTATGCTTGTCGAGCATCAGAACTGCGAAAATTTTGAGTTTCTCAAGCATTTCTTACCTCCAAACTGCCATATCTCGCGAACGGATTGACCAATCCGCAAAATTTCTGTTGCATCTGAAAGTAGAAACTCGCCCGATTACAACGGTATGCGTACTTCTCCCCTAGTCCGTTCTAGTTATTCGTTTCGAGCATCAGAACTGCGAAAATTTTGAGTTTTTCAAGCGTTTCTTACTTCCAAATTGCCATACCTCGCGAACGGATTGAGCAATCCGCAAAATTTCTGTTGCATCTGAAGGTAGAAACTCGCCCGTTTACAACGGTATGCGTACTTTTCCCCTAGGCCGTTCTAGTTATTCGTTTCGAGCATCAGAACTGCGAAAATTTTGAGTTTCTCAAGCGTTTCTTACTTCCAAACCGCCATATCTCGCGAACGGATTCACCAATCCGCAAAATTTCTGTTGCATCTGAAACTAGAAACTCGCCCGATTACAACGGTATGCGTACTTTTCCCCTAGGCCGTTCTGATTAATCGTTTCGAGCATCAGAACTGCGGAAATTTTGAGTTTCTCAAGCGTTTCTTACCTCCAAACTGCCATATCTCGCGAACGGATTGACCAATCCGCAAAATTTCTGTTGCATCTGAAAGTACAAACTCGCCCGATTACAACGGTATGCCTACTTTTCCCCTAGACCGTTGTAGTTATTCGTTTCGAGCATCAGAACTGCGAAAATGTTGAGTTTATCAAGCGTTTCTTACATACAAACTGCCATATCTCGCGAACGGATTGACCAATCCCCAAAATTTCTGTTGCATCTGAAAGTAGAATCTCGCCCGATTACAACGGTATGCGTACTTTTCCCCTAGGCCGTTCTAGTTAATCGTTTCGAGCATCAGAACTGCGAAAATTTGGAGTTTCTCAAGCGTTTCTTACCTCCAAACTGCCATATCTCGCGAACGGATTGACCAATCCGCAAAATTTCTGTTGCATCTGAAAGTAGAAACTCGCCCGATTACAACGGTGTGCGTACTTTTCCCCTAGTCCGTTCTAGTTATGCTTGTCGAGCATCAGAACTGCGAAAATTTTGAGTTTCTCAAGCGTTTCTTACCTCCAAACTGCCATATCTCGCGAACGGATTTACAAATCCGCAAAATTTCTGTTGCATCTGAAAGTACAAACTCGCCCGATTACAACGGTATGCCTACTTTTCCCCTAGGCCGTTCTAGTTATTCGTTTCGAGCATCAGAACTGCGAAAATGTTGAGTTTATCAAGCGTTTCTTACCTACAAACTGCCATATCTCGCGAACGGATTGACCAATCCCCAAAATTTCTGTTGCATCTGAAAGTAGAAACTCGCCCGATTACAACGGTATGCGTACTTTTCCCCTAGGCCGTTCTAGTTATTCGTTTCGAGCATCAGAACTGCGTAAATTTTGAGTTTCTCAAGCGTTTCTTACTTCCAAACCGCCATATCTCGCGAACGGATTGACCAATCCGCAAAATTTCTGTTGCATCTGAAAGTAGAAACTCGCCCGTTTACAACGGAATGCGTACTTTTCCCCTAGGCCGTTCTAGTTAATCGTTTCGAGCATCAGAACTGCGAAAATTTTGAGTTTCTCAAGCGTTTCTTACTTCCAAACTGCCATATCTCGCGAACGGATTGACCAATCCGCAAAATTTCTGATGCATCTGAAAGTAGAAAGTCGCCCGATTACAACGGTATGCGTACTTTTCCCCTAGAACGTTCTAGTTATGCTTGTCGAGCATCAGAACTGCGAAAATTTTGAGTTTCTCAAGCGTTTCTTACCTCCAAACTGCCATATCTCGCGAACGGATTGACAAATCCGCAAAATTTCTGTTGCATCTGAAAGTAGAAACTCAGCCGATTACAACGGTATGCGTACTTTTCCCCTAGGCCGTTCTAGTTATTCTTTTCGAGCATCAGAACTGCGAAAATTTGGAGTTTCTCAAGCGTTTCTTACATCCAAACTGCCATATCTCGCGAACGGATTGACCAATCCGCAAAATTTCTGTTGCATCTGAAAGTAGAAACTCGCCCGATTACAACGGTATGCGTACTTTTCCCCTAGTCCGTTCTAGTTATTCGTTTCGAGCATCAGAACTGCGAAAATTTTGAGTTTCTCAAGCGTTTCTTACCTCCAAACTGCCATATCTCGCGAACGGATTGACCAATCCGCAAAATTTCTGTTGCATCTGAAAGTACAAACTCGCCCGATTACAACGGTATGCCTACTTTTCCCCTAGGCCGTTCTAGTTATTCGTTTCGAGCATCAGAACTGCGAAAATGTTGAGTTTATCAAGCGTTTCTTACCTACAAACTGCCATATCTCGCGAACGGATTGACCAATCCCCAAAATTTCTGTTGCATCTGAAAGTAGAAACTCGCCCGATTACAACGGTATGCGTACTTTTCCCCTAGGCCGTTCTAGTTATTCGTTTCGAGCATCAGAACTGCGAAAATTTTGAGTTTCTCAAGCGTTTCTTACTTCCAAACCGCCATATCTCGCGAACGGATTGACCAATCCGAAAAATTTCTGTTGCATCTGAAAGTAGAAACTCGCCCGATTACAACGGTATGCGTACTTTTCCCCTAGGCCGTTCTAGTTAATCGTTTCGAGCATCAGAACTGCGAAAATTTTGTGTTTCTCAAGCGTTTCTTTCTTCCAAACTGCCATATCTCGCGAACGGATTGACCAATCCGCAAAATTTCTGATGCATCTGAAAGTAGAAAGTCGCCCGATTACAACGGTATGCGTACTTTTCCCCTAGAACGTTCTAGTTATGCTTGTCGAGCATCAGAACTGCGAAAATTTTGAGTTTCTCAAGCATTTCTTACCTCCAAACTGCCATATCTCGCGAACGGATTGACCAATCCGCAAAATTTCTGTTGCATCTGAAAGTACAAACTCGCCCGATTACAACGGTATGCCTACTTTTCCCTAGGCCGTTCTAGTTATTCGTTTCGAGCATCAGAACTGCGAAAATGTTGAGTTTATCAAGCGTTTCTTACCTACAAACTGCCATATCTCGCGAACGGATTGACCAATCCCCAAAATTTCTGTTGCATCTGAAAGTAGAAACTCGCCCGATTACAACGGTATGCGTACTTTTCCCCTAGGCCGTTCTAGTTATTCGTTTCGAGCATCAGAACTGCGAAAATTTTGAGTTTCTCAAGCGTTTCTTACTTCCAAACCGCCATATCTCGCGAACGGATTGACCAATCCGAAAAATTTCTGTTGCATCTGAAAGTAGAAACTCGCCCGATTACAACGGTATGCGTACTTTTCCCCTAGGCCGTTCTAGTTAATCGTTTCGAGCATCAGAACTGCGAAAATTTTGTGTTTCTCAAGCGTTTCTTTCTTCCAAACTGCCATATCTCGCGAACGGATTGACCAATCCGCAAAATTTCTGATGCATCTGAAAGTAGAAAGTCGCCCGATTACAACGGTATGCGTACTTTTCCCCTAGAACGTTCTAGTTATGCTTGTCGAGCATCAGAACTGCGAAAATTTTGAGTTTCTCAAGCATTTCTTACCTCCAAACTGCCATATCTCGCGAACGGATTGACCAATCCGCAAAATTTCTGTTGCATCTGAAAGTAGAAACTCGCCCGATTACAACGGTATGCGTACTTCTCCCCTAGTCCGTTCTAGTTATTCGTTTCGAGCATCAGAACTGCGAAAATTTTGAGTTTTTCAAGCGTTTCTTACTTCCAAATTGCCATACCTCGCGAACGGATTGAGCAATCCGCAAAATTTCTGTTGCATCTGAAGTAGAAACTCGCCCGTTTACAACGGTATGCGTACTTTTCCCCTAGGCCGTTCTAGTTATTCGTTTCGAGCATCAGAACTGCGAAAATTTTGAGTTTCTCAAGCGTTTCTTACTTCCAAACCGCCATATCTCGCGAACGGATTGACCAATCCGCAAAATTTCTGTTGCATCTGAAATTAGAAACTCGCCCGATTACAACGGTATGCGTACTTTTCCCCTAGGCCGTTCTGATTAATCGTTTCGAGCATCAGAACTGCGGAAATTTTGAGTTTCTCAAGCGTTTCTTATCTCCAAACTGCCATATCTCGCGAACGGATTGACCAATCCGCAAAATTTCTGTTGCATCTGAAAGTACAAACTCGCACGATTACAACGGTATGCGTACTTTTCCCCTAGACCGTTGTAGTTATTCGTTTCGAGCATCAGAACTGCGAAAATGTTGAGTTTATCAAGCGTTTCTTACCTACAAACTGCCATATCTCGCGAACGGATTGACCAATCCCCAAAATTTCTGTTGCATCTGAAAGTAGAAACTCGCCCGATTACAACGGTATGCGTACTTTTCCCCTAGGCCGTTCTAGTTAATCGTTTCGAGCATCAGAACTGCGAAAATTTTGAGTTTCTCAAGCGTTTCTTACTTCCAAACTGCCATATCTCGGGAACGGATTGACCAATCCGCAAAATTTCTGTTGCATCTGAAAGTAGAAACTCGCCCGATTACAACGGTATGCGTACTTTTCCCCTAGGCCGTTCTAGTTATTCGTTTCGAGCATCAGAACTGCGAAAATTTTGAGTTTCTCAAGCGTTTCTTACTTCCAAACCGCCATATCTCGCGAACGGATTGACCAATCCGAAAAATTTCTGTTGCATCTGAAAGTAGAAACTCGCCCGATTACAACGGTATGCGTACTTTTCCCCTAGGCCGTTCTAGTTAATCGTTTCGAGCATCAGAACTGCGAAAATTTTGTGTTTCTCAAGCGTTTCTTTCTTCCAAACTGCCATATCTCGCGAACGGATTGACCAATCCGCAAAATTTCTGATGCATCTGAAAGTAGAAAGTCGCCCGATTACAACGGTATGCGTACTTTTCCCCTAGAACGTTCTAGTTATGCTTGTCGAGCATCAGAACTGCGAAAATTTTGAGTTTCTCAAGCATTTCTTACTTCCAAACTGCCATATCTCGCGAACGGATTGACCAATCCGCAAAATTTCTGTTGCATCTGAAAGTAGAAACTCGCCCGATTACAACGGTATGCGTACTTCTCCCCTAGTCCGTTCTAGTTATTCGTTTCGAGCATCAGAACTGCGAAAATTTTGAGTTTTTCAAGCGTTTCTTACTTCCAAATTGCCATACCTCGCGAACGGATTGAGCAATCCGCAAAATTTCTGTTGCATCTGAAGGTAGAAACTCGCCCGTTTACAACGGTATGCGTACTTTTCCCCTAGTCCGTTCTAGTTATTCGTTTCGAGCACCAGAACTGCGAAAATTTTGAGTTCTTTAAGCGTTTCTTACCTCCAAACTGCCATATCTCGCGAACGGATTGACAAATCCGCAGAATTTCTGTTGCATCTGAAAGTAGAAACTCACCCGATTACAACGGTATGCGTACTTTTCCCCTAGGCCGTTCTAGTTATTCTTTTCGAGCATCAGAACTGCGAAAATTTGGAGTTTCTCAAGCGTTTCTTACATCCAAACTGCCATATCTCGCGAACGGATTGACCAATCCGCAAAATTTCTGTTGCATCTGAAAGTAGAAACTCGCCCGATTACAACGGTATGCGTACTTTTCCCCTAGTCCGTTCTAGTTATTCGTTTCGAGCATCAGAACTGCGAAAATTTTGAGTTTCTCAAGCGTTTCTTACCTCCAAACTGCCATATCTCGCGAACGGATTGACCAATCCGCAAAATTTCTGTTGCATCTGAAAGTACAAACTCGCCCGATTACAACGGTATGCCTACTTTTCCCCTAGGCCGTTCTAGTTATTCGTTTCGAGCATCAGAACTGCGAAAATGTTGAGTTTATCAAGCGTTTCTTACCTACAAACTGCCATATCTCGCGAACGGATTGACCAATCCGCAAAATTTCTGTTGCATCTGAAAGTAGAAACTCGCCCGATTACAACGGTATGCGTACTTTTCCCCTAGGCCGTTCTAGTTATTCGTTTCGAGCATCAGAACTGCGAAAATTTTGAGTTTCTCAAGCGTTTCTTACTTCCAAACCGCCATATCTCGCGAACGGATTGACCAATCCGCAAAATTTCTGTTGCATCTGAAAGTAGAAACTCGCCCGATTACAACGGTATGCGTACTTTTCCCCTAGGCCGTTCTAGTTATTCTTTTCGAGCATCAGAACTGCGAAAATTTGGAGTTTCTCAAGCGTTTCTTACCTCCAAACTGCCATATCTCGCGAACGGATTGACCAATCCGCAAAATTTCTGTTGCATCTGAAAGTAGAAACTCGCCCGATTACAACGGTGTGCGTACTTTTCCCCTAGTCCGTTCTAGTTATGCTTGTCGAGCATCAGAACTGCGAAAATTTTGAGTTTCTCAAGCGTTTCTTACCTCCAAACTGCCATATCTCGCGAACGGATTGACTAATCCGCAAAAATTCTGTTGCATCTGAAAGTAGAAACTCGCCCGATTACAACGGTATGCGTACTTTTCCCCTAGGCCGTTCCCGTTATTCGTTTCGAGCATCAGAACTGCGAAAATTTTGAGTTTCTCAAGCGTTTCTTACTTCCAAACTGCCATATCTCGCGAACGGATTGACCAATCCGCAAAATTTCTGATGCATCTGAAAGTAGAAAGTCGCCCGATTACAACGGTATGCGTACTTTTCCCCTAGAACGTTCTAGTTATGCTTGTCGAGCATCAGAACTGCGAAAATTTTGAGTTTCTCAAGCGTTTCTTACCTCCAAACTGCCATATCTCGCGAACGGATTGACCAATCAGCAAAATTTCTGTTGCATCTGAAAGTAGAAACTCGCCCGATTACAACGGTATGCGTACTTTTCCCCTAGTCCGTTCTAGTTATTCGTTTCGAGCATCAGAACTGCGAAAATTTTGAGTTTTTCAAGCGTTTCTTACTTCCAAATTGCCATACCTCGCGAACGGATTGAGCAATCCGCAAAATTTCTGTTGCATCTGAAGGTAGAAGCTCGCCCGTTTACAACGGAATGCGTACTTTTCCCCTAGGCCGTTCTAGTTATTCGTTTCGAGCATCAGAACTGCGAAAATTTTGAGTTTCTCAAGCGTTTCTTACTTCCAAACCGCCATATCTCGCGAACGGATTGACCAATCCGCAAAATTTCTGTTGCATCTGAAAGTAGAAACTCGCCCGATTACAACGGTATGCGTACTTTTCCCCTAGTCCGTTCTAGTTATTCGTTTCGAGCATCAGAACTGCGAAAATTTTGAGTTTTTCAAGCGTATCTTACTTCCAAATTGCCATACCTCGCGAACGGATTGAGCAATCCGCAAAATTTCTGTTGCATCTGAAGGTAGAAGCTCGCCCGTTTACAACGGAATGCGTACTTTTCCCCTAGGCCGTTCTAGTTATTCGTTTCGAGCATCAGAACTGCGAAAATTTTGAGTTTCTCAAGCGTTTCTTACTTCCAAACCGCCATATCTCGCGAACGGATTGACCAATCCGCAAAATTTCTGTTGCATCTGAAAGTAGAAACTCGCCCGATTACAACGGTATGCGTACTTTTCCCCTAGTCCGTTCTAGTTATTCGTTTCGAGCATCAGAACTGCGAAAATTTTGAGTTTCTCAAGCGTTTCTTACCTCCAAACTGCCATATCTCGCGAACGGATTGACTAATCCGCAAAATTTCTGTTGCATCTGAAAGTAGAAACTCACCCGATTACAACGGTATGCGTACTTTTCCCCTAGGTCGTTCTAGTTATTCTTTTCGAGCATCAGAACTGCGAAAATTTTGAGTTTTTCAAGCGTTTCTTACTTCCAAATTGCCATACCTCGCGAACTGATTGAGCAATCCGCAAAATTTCTGTTGCATCTGAAGGTAGAAACTCGCCCGTTTACAACGGAATGCGTACTTTTCCCCTAGGCCGTTCTAGTTATTCGTTTCGAGCATCAGAACTGCGAAAATTTTGAGTTTCTCAAGCGTTTCTTACCTCCAAACTGCCATATCTCGCGAACGGATTGACCAATCCGCAAAATTTCTGTTGCATCTGAAAGTAGAAACTCGCCCGATTACAACGGTATGCGTACTTTTCCCCTAGTCCGTTCTAGTTATTCGTTTCGAGCATCAGAACTGCGAAAATTTTGAGTTTTTCAAGCGTTTCTTACTTCCAAATTGCCATACCTCGCGAACGGATTGAGCAATCCGCAAAATTTCTGTTGCATCTGAAGGTAGAAGCTCGCCCGTTTACAACGGAATGCGTACTTTTCCCCTAGGCCGTTCTAGTTATTCGTTTCGAGCATCAGAACTGCGAAAATTTTGAGTTTCTCAAGCGTTTCTTACTTCCAAACCGCCATATCTCGCGAACGGATTGACCAATCCGCAAAATTTCTGTTGCATCTGAAAGTAGAAACTCGCCCGATTACAACGGTATGCGTACTTTTCCCCTAGTCCGTTCTAGTTATTCGATTCGAGCATCAGAACTGCGAAAATTTTGAGTTTCTCAAGCGTTTCTTACCTCCAAACTGCCATATCTCGCGAACGGATTGACTAACCCGCAAAATTTCTGTTGCATCTGAAAGTAGAAACTCACCCGATTACAACGGTATGCGTACTTTTCCCCTAGGCCGTTCTAGTTATTCTTTTCGAGCATCAGAACTGCGAAAATTTTGAGTTTTTCAAGCGTTTCTTACTTCCAAATTGCCATACCTCGCGAACTGATTGAGCAATCCGCAAAATTTCTGTTGCATCTGAAGGTAGAAACTCGCCCGTTTACAACGGAATGCGTACTTTTCCCCTAGGCCGTTCTAGTTAATCGTTTCGAGCATCAGAACTGCGAAAATTTTGAGTTTCTTAAGCGTTTCTTACTTCCAAACTGCCATATCTCGCGAACGGATTGACCAATCCGCAAAATTTCTGATGCATCTGAAAGTAGAAAGTCGCCCGATTACAACGGTATGCGTACTTTTCCCCTAGAACGTTCTAGTTATGCTTGTCGAGCATCAGAACTGCGAAAATTTTGAGTTTCTCAAGCGTTTCTTACCTCCAAACTGCCATATCTCGCGAACGGATTGACAAATCCGCAAAATTTCTGTTGCATCTGAAAGTAGAAACTCGCCCGATTACAACGGTATGCGTACTTTTCCCCTAGTCCGTTCTAGTTATTCGTTTCGAGCACCAGAACTGCGAAAATTTTGAGTTTTTCAAGCGTTTCTTACCTCCAAACTGCCATATCTTGCGAACGGATTGACAAATCCGCAAAATTTCTGTTGCATCTGAAAGTAGAAACTCACCCGATTACAACGGTATGCGTACTTTTCCCCTAGGCCGTTCTAGTTATTCTTTTCGAGCATCAGAACTGCGAAAATTTGGAGTTTCTCAAGCGTTTCTTACATCCAAACTGCCATATCTCGCGAACGGATTGACCAATCCGCAAAATTTCTGTTGCATCTGAAAGTAGAAACTCGCCCGATTACAACGGTATGCGTACTTTTCCCCTAGTCCGTTCTAGTTATTCGTTTCGAGCATCAGAACTGCGAAAATTTTGAGTTTCTCAAGCGTTTCTTACCTCCAAACTGCCATATCTCGCGAACGGATTGACCAATCCGCAAAATTTCTGTTGCATCTGAAAGTACAAACTCGCCCGATTACAACGGTATGCCTACTTTTCCCCTAGGCCGTTCTAGTTATTCTTTTCGAGCATCAGAACTGCGTAAATTTTGAGTTTCTCAAGCGTTTCTTACTTCCAAACCGCCATATCTCGCGAACGGATTGACCAATCCGCAAAATTTCGGTTGCATCTGAAAGTAGAAACTCGCCCGTTTACAACGGTATGCGTACTTTTCCCCTAGGCCGTTCTAGTTATTCTTTTCGAGCATCAGAACTGCGAAAATTTGGAGTTTCTCAAGCGTTTCTTACCTCCAAACTGCCATATCTCGCGAACGGATTGACCAATCCGCAAAATTTCTGTTGCATCTGAAAGTAGAAACTCGCCCGATTACAACGGTGTGCGTACTTTTCCCCTAGTCCGTTCTAGTTATGCTTGTCGAGCATCAGAACTGCGAAAATTTTGAGTTTCTCAAGCGTTTCTTACCTCCAAACTGCCATATCTCGCGAACGGATTGACTAATCCGCAAAAATTCTGTTGCATCTGAAAGTAGAAACTCGCCCGATTACAACGGTATGCGTACTTTTCCCCTAGGCCGTTCCCGTTATTCGTTTCGAGCATCAGAACTGCGAAAATTTTGAGTTTCTCAAGCGTTTCTTACTTCCAAACTGCCATATCTCGCGAACGGATTGACCAATCCGCAAAATTTCTGATGCATCTGAAAGTAGAAAGTCGCCCGATTACAACGGTATGCGTACTTTTCCCCTAGAACGTTCTAGTTATGCTTGTCGAGCATCAGAACTGCGAAAATTTTGAGTTTCTCAAGCGTTTCTTACCTCCAAACTGCCATATCTCGCGAACGGATTGACCAATCAGCAAAATTTCTGTTGCATCTGAAAGTAGAAACTCGCCCGATTACAACGGTATGCGTACTTTTCCCCTAGTCCGTTCTAGTTATTCGTTTCGAGCATCAGAACTGCGAAAATTTTGAGTTTTTCAAGCGTTTCTTACTTCCAAATTGCCATACCTCGCGAACGGATTGAGCAATCCGCAAAATTTCTGTTGCATCTGAAGGTAGAAGCTCGCCCGTTTACAACGGAATGCGTACTTTTCCCCTAGGCCGTTCTAGTTATTCGTTTCGAGCATCAGAACTGCGAAAATTTTGAGTTTCTCAAGCGTTTCTTACTTCCAAACCGCCATATCTCGCGAACGGATTGACCAATCCGCAAAATTTCTGTTGCATCTGAAAGTAGAAACTCGCCCGATTACAACGGTATGCGTACTTTTCCCCTAGTCCGTTCTAGTTATTCGTTTCGAGCATCAGAACTGCGAAAATTTTGAGTTTTTCAAGCGTATCTTACTTCCAAATTGCCATACCTCGCGAACGGATTGAGCAATCCGCAAAATTTCTGTTGCATCTGAAGGTAGAAGCTCGCCCGTTTACAACGGAATGCGTACTTTTCCCCTAGGCCGTTCTAGTTATTCGTTTCGAGCATCAGAACTGCGAAAATTTTGAGTTTCTCAAGCGTTTCTTACTTCCAAACCGCCATATCTCGCGAACGGATTGACCAATCCGCAAAATTTCTGTTGCATCTGAAAGTAGAAACTCGCCCGATTACAACGGTATGCGTACTTTTCCCCTAGTCCGTTCTAGTTATTCGTTTCGAGCATCAGAACTGCGAAAATTTTGAGTTTCTCAAGCGTTTCTTACCTCCAAACTGCCATATCTCGCGAACGGATTGACTAATCCGCAAAATTTCTGTTGCATCTGAAAGTAGAAACTCACCCGATTACAACGGTATGCGTACTTTTCCCCTAGGTCGTTCTAGTTATTCTTTTCGAGCATCAGAACTGGGAAAATTTTGAGTTTTTCAAGCGTTTCTTACTTCCAAATTGCCATACCTCGCGAACTGATTGAGCAATCCGCAAAATTTCTGTTGCATCTGAAGGTAGAAACTCGCCCGTTTACAACGGAATGCGTACTTTTCCCCTAGGCCGTTCTAGTTATTCGTTTCGAGCATCAGAACTGCGAAAATTTTGAGTTTCTCAAGCGTTTCTTACCTCCAAACTGCCATATCTCGCGAACGGATTGACCAATCCGCAAAATTTCTGTTGCATCTGAAAGTAGAAACTCGCCCGATTACAACGGTATGCGTACTTTTCCCCTAGTCCGTTCTAGTTATTCGTTTCGAGCATCAGAACTGCGAAAATTTTGAGTTTTTCAAGCGTTTCTTACTTCCAAATTGCCATACCTCGCGAACGGATTGAGCAATCCGCAAAATTTCTGTTGCATCTGAAGGTAGAAGCTCGCCCGTTTACAACGGAATGCGTACTTTTCCCCTAGGCCGTTCTAGTTATTCGTTTCGAGCATCAGAACTGCGAAAATTTTGAGTTTCTCAAGCGTTTCTTACTTCCAAACCGCCATATCTCGCGAACGGATTGACCAATCCGCAAAATTTCTGTTGCATCTGAAAGTAGAAACTCGCCCGATTACAACGGTATGCGTACTTTTCCCCTAGTCCGTTCTAGTTATTCGATTCGAGCATCAGAACTGCGAAAATTTTGAGTTTCTCAAGCGTTTCTTACCTCCAAACTGCCATATCTCGCGAACGGATTGACTAACCCGCAAAATTTCTGTTGCATCTGAAAGTAGAAACTCACCCGATTACAACGGTATGCGTACTTTTCCCCTAGGCCGTTCTAGTTATTCTTTTCGAGCATCAGAACTGCGAAAATTTTGAGTTTTTCAAGCGTTTCTTACTTCCAAATTGCCATACCTCGCGAACTGATTGAGCAATCCGCAAAATTTCTGTTGCATCTGAAGGTAGAAACTCGCCCGTTTACAACGGAATGCGTACTTTTCCCCTAGGCCGTTCTAGTTAATCGTTTCGAGCATCAGAACTGCGAAAATTTTGAGTTTCTTAAGCGTTTCTTACTTCCAAACTGCCATATCTCGCGAACGGATTGACCAATCCGCAAAATTTCTGATGCATCTGAAAGTAGAAAGTCGCCCGATTACAACGGTATGCGTACTTTTCCCCTAGAACGTTCTAGTTATGCTTGTCGAGCATCAGAACTGCGAAAATTTTGAGTTTCTCAAGCGTTTCTTACCTCCAAACTGCCATATCTCGCGAACGGATTGACAAATCCGCAAAATTTCTGTTGCATCTGAAAGTAGAAACTCGCCCGATTACAACGGTATGCGTACTTTTCCCCTAGTCCGTTCTAGTTATTCGTTTCGAGCACCAGAACTGCGAAAATTTTGAGTTTTTCAAGCGTTTCTTACCTCCAAACTGCCATATCTTGCGAACGGATTGACAAATCCGCAAAATTTCTGTTGCATCTGAAAGTAGAAACTCACCCGATTACAACGGTATGCGTACTTTTCCCCTAGGCCGTTCTAGTTATTCTTTTCGAGCATCAGAACTGCGAAAATTTGGAGTTTCTCAAGCGTTTCTTACATCCAAACTGCCATATCTCGCGAACGGATTGACCAATCCGCAAAATTTCTGTTGCATCTGAAAGTAGAAACTCGCCCGATTACAACGGTATGCGTACTTTTCCCCTAGTCCGTTCTAGTTATTCGTTTCGAGCATCAGAACTGCGAAAATTTTGAGTTTCTCAAGCGTTTCTTACCTCCAAACTGCCATATCTCGCGAACGGATTGACCAATCCGCAAAATTTCTGTTGCATCTGAAAGTACAAACTCGCCCGATTACAACGGTATGCCTACTTTTCCCCTAGGCCGTTCTAGTTATTCGTTTCGAGCATCAGAACTGCGAAAATGTTGAGTTTATCAAGCGTTTCTTACCTACAAACTGCCATATCTCGCGAACGGATTGACCAATCCCCAAAATTTCTGTTGCATCTGAAAGTAGAAACTCGCCCGATTACAACGGTATGCGTACTTTTCCCCTAGGCCGTTCTAGTTATTCGTTTCGAGCATCAGAACTGCGTAAATTTTGAGTTTCTCAAGCGTTTCTTACTTCCAAACCGCCATATCTCGCGAACGGATTGACCAATCCGCAAAATTTCGGTTGCATCTGAAAGTAGAAACTCGCCCGTTTACAACGGAATGCGTACTTTTCCCCTAGGCCGTTCTAGTTAATCGTTTCGAGCATCAGAACTGCGAAAATTTTGAGTTTCTCAAGCGTTTCTTACTTCCAAACTGCCATATCTCGCGAACGGATTGACCAATCCGCAAAATTTCTGATGCATCTGAAAGTAGAAAGTCGCCCGATTACAACGGTATGCGTACTTTTCCCCTAGAACGTTCTAGTTATGCTTGTCGAGCATCAGAACTGCGAAAATTTTGAGTTTCTCAAGCGTTTCTTACCTCCAAACTGCCATATCTCGCGAACGGATTGACAAATCCGCAAAATTTCTGTTGCATCTGAAAGTAGAAACTCGCCCGATTACAACGGTATGCGTACTTTTCCCCTAGTCCGTTCTAGTTATTCGTTTCGAGCACCAGAACTGCGAAAATTTTGAGTTTTTTAAGCGTTTCTTACCTCCAAAATGCCATATCTCGCGAACGGATTGACAAATCCGCAAAATTTCTGTTGCATCTGAAAGTAGAAACTCACCCGATTACAACGGTATGCGTACTTTTCCCCTAGGCCGTTCTAGTTATTCTTTTCGAGCATCAGAACTGCGAAAATTTGGAGTTTCTCAAGCGTTTCTTACATCCAAACTGCCATATCTCGCGAACGGATTGACCAATCCGCAAAATTTCTGTTGCATCTGAAAGTAGAAACTCGCCCGATTACAACGGTATGCGTACTTTTCCCCTAGTCCGTTCTAGTTATTCGTTTCGAGCATCAGAACTGCGAAAATTTTGAGTTTCTCAAGCGTTTCTTACCTCCAAACTGCCATATCTCGCGAACGGATTGACCAATCCGCAAAATTTCTGTTGCATCTGAAAGTACAAACTCGCCCGATTACAACGGTATGCCTACTTTTCCCCTAGGCCGTTCTAGTTATTCGTTTCGAGCATCAGAACTGCGAAAATGTTGAGTTTATCAAGCGTTTCTTACCTACAAACTGCCATATCTCGCGAACGGATTGACCAATCCCCAAAATTTCTGTTGCATCTGAAAGTAGAAACTCGCCCGATTACAACGGTATGCGTACTTTTCCCCTAGGCCGTTCTAGTTATTCGTTTCGAGCATCAGAACTGCGTAAATTTTGAGTTTCTCAAGCGTTTCTTACTTCCAAACCGCCATATCTCGCGAACGGATTGACCAATCCGCAAAATTTCGGTTGCATCTGAAAGTAGAAACTCGCCCGTTTACAACGGAATGCGTACTTTTCCCCTAGGCCGTTCTAGTTAATCGTTTCGAGCATCAGAACTGCGAAAATTTTGAGTTTCTCAAGCGTTTCTTACTTCCAAACTGCCATATCTCGCGAACGGATTGACCAATCCGCAAAATTTCTGATGCATCTGAAAGTAGAAAGTCGCCCGATTACAACGGTATGCGTACTTTTCCCCTAGAACGTTCTAGTTATGCTTGTCGAGCATCAGAACTGCGAAAATTTTGAGTTTCTCAAGCGTTTCTTACCTCCAAACTGCCATATCTCGCGAACGGATTGACAAATCCGCAAAATTTCTGTTGCATCTGAAAGTAGAAACTCGCCCGATTACAACGGTATGCGTACTTTTCCCCTAGTCCGTTCTAGTTATTCGTTTCGAGCACCAGAACTGCGAAAATTTTGAGTTTTTTAAGCGTTTCTTACCTCCAAAATGCCATATCTCGCGAACGGATTGACAAATCCGCAAAATTTCTGTTGCATCTGAAAGTAGAAACTCACCCGATTACAACGGTATGCGTACTTTTCCCCTAGGCCGTTCTAGTTATTCTTTTCGAGCATCAGAACTGCGAAAATTTGGAGTTTCTCAAGCGTTTCTTACATCCAAACTGCCATATCTCGCGAACGGATTGACCAATCCGCAAAATTTCTGTTGCATCTGAAAGTAGAAACTCGCCCGATTACAACGGTATGCGTACTTTTCCCCTAGTCCGTTCTAGTTATTCGTTTCGAGCATCAGAACTGCGAAAATTTTGAGTTTCTCAAGCGTTTCTTACCTCCAGACTGCCATATCTCGCGAACGGATTGACCAATCCGCAAAATTTCTGTTGCATCTGAAAGTACAAACTCGCCCGATTACAACGGTATGCCTACTTTTCCCCTAGGCCGTTCTAGTTATTCGTTTCGAGCATCAGAACTGCGAAAATGTTGAGTTTATCAAGCGTTTCTTACCTACAAACTGCCATATCTCGCGAACGGATTGACCAATCCCCAAAATTTCTGTTGCATCTGAAAGTAGAAACTCGCCCGATTACAACGGTATGCGTACTTTTCCCCTAGACCGTTCTAGTTATTCGTTTCGAGCATCAGAACTGCGAAAATTTTGAGTTTCTCAAGCGTTTCTTACTTCCAAACCGCCATATCTCGCGAACGGATTGACCAATCCGAAAAATTTCTGTTGCATCTGAAAGTAGAAACTCGCCCGATTACAACGGTATGCGTACTTTTCCCCTAGGCCGTTCTAGTTAATCGTTTCGAGCATCAGAACTGCGAAAATTTTGTGTTTCTCAAGCGTTTCTTTCTTCCAAACTGCCATATCTCGCGAACGGATTGACCAATCCGCAAAATTTCTGATGCATCTGAAAGTAGAAAGTCGCCCGATTACAACGGTATGCGTACTTTTCCCCTAGACCGTTCTAGTTATGCTTGTCGAGCATCAGAACTGCGAAAATTTTGAGTTTCTCAAGCATTTCTTACTTCCAAACTGCCATATCTCGCGAACGGATTGACCAATCCGCAAAATTTCTGTTGCATCTGAAAGTAGAAACTCGCCCGATTACAACGGTATGCGTACTTCTCCCCTAGTCCGTTCTAGTTATTCGTTTCGAGCATCAGAACTGCGAAAATTTTGAGTTTCTCAAGCGTTTCTTACCTCCAAACTGCCATATCTCGCGAACGGATTGACCAATCCGCAAAATTTCTGTTGCATCTGAAAGTAGAAACTCGCCCGATTACAACGGTATGCGTACTTTTGCCCTAGGCCGTTCTAGTTATTCGTTTCGAGCATCAGAACTGCGAAAATTTTGAGTTTCTCAAGCGTTTCTTACTTCCAAACCGCCATATCTCGCGAACGGATTGACCAATCCGCAAAATTTCTGTTGCATCTGAAAGTAGAAACTCGCCCGATTACAACGGTATGCGTACTTTTCCCCTAGGCCGTTCTAGTTAATCGTTTCGAGCATCAGAACTGCGAAAATTTTGAGTTTCTCAAGCGTTTCTTACTTCCAAACTGCCATATCTCGCGAACGGATTGACCAATCAGCAAAATTTCTGATGCATCTGAAAGTAGAAAGTCGCCCGATTACAACGGTATGCGTACTTTTCCCCTAGAACGTTCTAGTTATGCTTGTCGAGCATCAGAACTGCGAAAATTTTGAGTTTCTCAAGCGTTTCTTACTTCCAAACTGCCATATCTCGCGAACGGATTGACCAATCCGCAAAATTTCTGATGCATCTGAAAGTAGAAAGTCGCCCGATTACAACGGTATGCGTACTTTTCCCCTAGAACGTTCTAGTTATGCTTGTCGAGCATCAGAACTGCGAAAATTTTGAGTTTCTCAAGCGTTTCTTACCTCCAAACTGCCATATCTCGCGAACGGATTGACCAATCAGCAAAATTTCTGTTGCATCTGAAAGTAGAAACTCGCCCGATTACAACGGTATGCGTACTTTTCCCCTAGTCCGTTCTAGTTATTCGTTTCGAGCATCAGAACTGCGAAAATTTTGAGTTTTTCAAGCGTTTCTTACTTCCAAATTGCCATACCTCGCGAACGGATTGAGCAATCCGCAAAATTTCTGTTGCATCTGAAGGTAGAAGCTCGCCCGTTTACAACGGAATGCGTACTTTTCCCCTAGGCCGTTCTAGTTATTCGTTTCGAGCATCAGAACTGCGAAAATTTTGAGTTTCTCAAGCGTTTCTTACTTCCAAACCGCCATATCTCGCGAACGGATTGACCAATCCGCAAAATTTCTGTTGCATCTGAAAGTAGAAACTCGCCCGATTACAACGGTATGCGTACTTTTCCCCTAGTCCGTTCTAGTTATTCGTTTCGAGCATCAGAACTGCGAAAATTTTGAGTTTTTCAAGCGTATCTTACTTCCAAATTGCCATACCTCGCGAACGGATTGAGCAATCCGCAAAATTTCTGTTGCATCTGAAGGTAGAAGCTCGCCCGTTTACAACGGAATGCGTACTTTTCCCCTAGGCCGTTCTAGTTATTCGTTTCGAGCATCAGAACTGCGAAAATTTTGAGTTTCTCAAGCGTTTCTTACTTCCAAACCGCCATATCTCGCGAACGGATTGACCAATCCGCAAAATTTCTGTTGCATCTGAAAGTAGAAACTCGCCCGATTACAACGGTATGCGTACTTTTCCCCTAGTCCGTTCTAGTTATTCGTTTCGAGCATCAGAACTGCGAAAATTTTGAGTTTCTCAAGCGTTTCTTACCTCCAAACTGCCATATCTCGCGAACGGATTGACTAATCCGCAAAATTTCTGTTGCATCTGAAAGTAGAAACTCACCCGATTACAACGGTATGCGTACTTTTCCCCTAGGTCGTTCTAGTTATTCTTTTCGAGCATCAGAACTGCGAAAATTTTGAGTTTTTCAAGCGTTTCTTACTTCCAAATTGCCATACCTCGCGAACTAATTGAGCAATCCGCAAAATTTCTGTTGCATCTGAAGGTAGAAACTCGCCCGTTTACAACGGAATGCGTACTTTTCCCCTAGGCCGTTCTAGTTATTCGTTTCGAGCATCAGAACTGCGAAAATTTTGAGTTTCTCAAGCGTTTCTTACCTCCAAACTGCCATATCTCGCGAACGGATTGACCAATCCGCAAAATTTCTGTTGCATCTGAAAGTAGAAACTCGCCCGATTACAACGGTATGCGTACTTTTCCCCTAGTCCGTTCTAGTTATTCGTTTCGAGCATCAGAACTGCGAAAATTTTGAGTTTTTCAAGCGTTTCTTACTTCCAAATTGCCATACCTCGCGAACGGATTGAGCAATCCGCAAAATTTCTGTTGCATCTGAAGGTAGAAGCTCGCCCGTTTACAACGGAATGCGTACTTTTCCCCTAGGCCGTTCTAGTTATTCGTTTCGAGCATCAGAACTGCGAAAATTTTGAGTTTCTCAAGCGTTTCTTACTTCCAAACCGCCATATCTCGCGAACGGATTGACCAATCCGCAAAATTTCTGTTGCATCTGAAAGTAGAAACTCGCCCGATTACAACGGTATGCGTACTTTTCCCCTAGTCCGTTCTAGTTATTCGTTTCGAGCACCAGAACTGCGAAAATTTTGAGTTTTTTAAGCGTTTCTTACCTCCAAAATGCCATATCTCGCGAACGGATTGACAAATCCGCAAAATTTCTGTTGCATCTGAAAGTAGAAACTCACCCGATTACAACGGTATGCGTACTTTTCCCCTAGGCCGTTCTAGTTATTCTTTTCGAGCATCAGAACTGCGAAAATTTTGAGTTTTTCAAGCGTTTCTTACTTCCAAATTGCCATACCTCGCGAACTGATTGAGCAATCCGCAAAATTTCTGTTGCATCTGAAGGTAGAAACTCGCCCGATTACAACGGTATGCGTACTTTTCCCCTAGGCCGTTCTAGTTATTCTTTTCGAGCATCAGAACTGCGAAAATTTGGAGTTTCTCAAGCGTTTCTTACATCCAAACTGCCATATCTCGCGAACGGATTGACCAATCCGCAGAATTTCTGTTGCATCTGAAAGTAGAAACTCGCCCGATTACAACGGTATGCGTACTTTTCCCCTAGTCCGTTCTAGTTATTCGTTTCGAGCATCAGAACTGCGAAAATTTTGAGTTTCTCAAGCGTTTCTTACCTCCAAACTGCCATATCTCGCGAACGGATTGACAAATCCGCAAAATTTCTGTTGCATCTGAAAGTAGAAACTCGCCCGATTACAACGGTATGCGTACTTTTCCCCTAGTCCGTTCTAGTTATTCGTTTCGAGCACCAGAACTGCGAAAATTTTGAGTTTTTCAAGCGTTTCTTACCTCCAAACTGCCATATCTTGCGAACGGATTGACAAATCCGCAAAATTTCTGTTGCATCTGAAAGTAGAAACTCACCCGATTACAACGGTATGCGTACTTTTCCCCTAGGCCGTTCTAGTTATTCTTTTCGAGCATCAGAACTGCGAAAATTTGGAGTTTCTCAAGCGTTTCTTACATCCAAACTGCCATATCTCGCGAACGGATTGACCAATCCGCAGAATTTCTGTTGCATCTGAAAGTAGAAACTCGCCCGATTACAACGGTATGCGTACTTTTCCCCTAGTCCGTTCTAGTTATTCGTTTCGAGCATCAGAACTGCGAAAATTTTGAGTTTCTCAAGCGTTTCTTACCTCCAAACTGCCATATCTCGCGAACGGATTGACCAATCCGCAAAATTTCTGTTGCATCTGAAAGTACAAACTCGCCCGATTACAACGGTATGCCTACTTTTCCCCTAGGCCGTTCTAGTTATTCGTTTCGAGCATCAGAACTGCGAAAATGTTGAGTTTATCAAGCGTTTCTTACCTACAAACTGCCATATCTCGCGAACGGATTGACCAATCCCCAAAATTTCTGTTGCATCTGAAAGTAGAAACTCGCCCGATTACAACGGTATGCGTACTTTTCCCCTAGGCCGTTCTAGTTATTCGTTTCGAGCATCAGAACTGCGTAAATTTTGAGTTTCTCAAGCGTTTCTTACTTCCAAACCGCCATATCTCGCGAACGGATTGACCAATCCGCAAAATTTCGGTTGCATCTGAAAGTAGAAACTCGCCCGTTTACAACGGAATGCGTACTTTTCCCCTAGGCCGTTCTAGTTAATCGTTTCGAGCATCAGAACTGCGAAAATTTTGAGTTTCTCAAGCGTTTCTTACTTCCAAACTGCCATATCTCGCGAACGGATTGACCAATCCGCAAAATTTCTGATGCATCTGAAAGTAGAAAGTCGCCCGATTACAACGGTATGCGTACTTTTCCCCTAGAACGTTCTAGTTATGCTTGTCGAGCATCAGAACTGCGAAAATTTTGAGTTTCTCAAGCGTTTCTTACCTCCAAACTGCCATATCTCGCGAACGGATTGACAAATCCGCAAAATTTCTGTTGCATCTGAAAGTAGAAACTCGCCCGATTACAACGGTATGCGTACTTTTCCCCTAGTCCGTTCTAGTTATTCGTTTCGAGCACCAGAACTGCGAAAATTTTGAGTTTTTTAAGCGTTTCTTACCTCCAAAATGCCATATCTCGCGAACGGATTGACAAATCCGCAAAATTTCTGTTGCATCTGAAAGTAGAAACTCACCCGATTACAACGGTATGCGTACTTTTCCCCTAGAACGTTCTAGTTATGCTTGTCGAGCATCAGAACTGCGAAAATTTTGAGTTTCTCAAGCATTTCTTACTTCCAAACTGCCATATCTCGCGAACGGATTGACCAATCCGCAAAATTTCTGTTGCATCTGAAAGTAGAAACTCGCCCGATTACAACGGTATGCGTACTTCTCCCCTAGTCCGTTCTAGTTATTCGTTTCGAGCATCAGAACTGCGAAAATTTTGAGTTTCTCAAGCGTTTCTTACCTCCAAACTGCCATATCTCGCGAACGGATTGACCAATCCGCAAAATTTCTGTTGCATCTGAAAGTAGAAACTCGCCCGATTACAACGGTATGCGTACTTTTGCCCTAGGCCGTTCTAGTTATTCGTTTCGAGCATCAGAACTGCGAAAATTTTGAGTTTCTCAAGCGTTTCTTACTTCCAAACCGCCATATCTCGCGAACGGATTGACCAATCCGCAAAATTTCTGTTGCATCTGAAAGTAGAAACTCGCCCGATTACAACGGTATGCGTACTTTTCCCCTAGGCCGTTCTAGTTAATCGTTTCGAGCATCAGAACTGCGAAAATTTTGAGTTTCTCAAGCGTTTCTTACTTCCAAACTGCCATATCTCGCGAACGGATTGACCAATCAGCAAAATTTCTGATGCATCTGAAAGTAGAAAGTCGCCCGATTACAACGGTATGCGTACTTTTCCCCTAGAACGTTCTAGTTATGCTTGTCGAGCATCAGAACTGCGAACATTTTGAGTTTCACAAGCGTTTCTTACCTCCAAACTGCAATATCTCGCGAACGGATTGACCAATCCGCAAAATTTCTGTTGCATCTGAAAGTAGAAACTCGCCCGATTACAACGGTATGCGTACTTTTCCCCTAGTCCGTC
Organism: Ptiloglossa arizonensis; assembly: GCF_051014685.1. Lineage (NCBI taxonomy): Eukaryota > Metazoa > Arthropoda > Insecta > Hymenoptera > Colletidae > Ptiloglossa > Ptiloglossa arizonensis. The sequence continues at coordinate 477,077 of NW_027478470.1, read as the reverse complement.
CTAGTTATTCGTTTCGAGCATCAGAACTGCGAAAATTTTGAGTTTTTCAAGCGTTTCTTACTTCCAAATTGCCATACCTCGCGAACGGATTGAGCAATCCGCAAAATTTCTGTTGCATCTGAAAGTAGAAACTCGCCCGATTACAACGGTATGCGTACTTTTCCCCTAGTCCGTTCTAGTTATTCGTTTCGAGCATCAGAACTGCGAAAATTTTGAGTTTCTCAAGCGTTTCTTACCTCCAGACTGCCATATCTCGCGAACGGATTGACCAATCAGCAAAATTTCTGATGCATCTGAAAGTAGAAAGTCGCCCGATTACAACGGTATGCGTACTTTTCCCCTAGTCCGTCCTAGTTATTCGTTTCGAGCATCAGAACTGCGAAAATTTTGAGTTTTTCAAGCGTTTCTTACCTCCAAACTGCCATATCTCGCGAACGGATTGACTAATCCGCAAAATTTCTGTTGCATCTGAAGGTAGAAACTCGCCCGTTTACAACGGAATGCGTACTTTTCCCCTAGGCCGTTCTAGTTATTCGTTTCGAGCATCAGAACTGCGAAAATTTTGAGTTTCTCAAGCGTTTCTTACTTCCAAACCGCCATATCTCGCGAACGGATTGACCAATCCGCAAAATTTCTGTTGCATCTGAAAGTAGAAACTCGCCCGATTACAACGGTATGCGTACTTTTCCACTAGTCCGTTCTAGTTATTCGTTTCGAGCATCAGAACTGCGAAAATTTTGAGTTTCTCAAGCGTTTCTTACCTCCAAACTGCCATATCTCGCGAACGGATTGACTAATCCGCAAAATTTCTGTTGCATCTGAAAGTAGAAACTCGCCCGATTACAACGGTATGCGTACTTTTCCCCTAGGCCGTTCTAGTTATTCGTTTCGAGCATCAGAACTGCGAAAATTTTGAGTTTCTCAAGCGTTTCTTACTTCCAAACCGCCATACCTCGCGAACGGATTGAGCAATCCGCAAAATTTCTGTTGCATCTGAAGGTAGAAACTCGCCCGTTTACAACGGAATGCGTACTTTTCCCCTAGGCCGTTCTAGTTATTCGTTTCGAGCATCAGAACTGCGAAAATTTTGAGTTTCTCAAGCGTTTCTTACTTCCAAACCGCCATATCTCGCGAACGGATTGACCAATCCGCAAAATTTCTGTTGCATCTGAAAGTAGAAACTCGCCCGATTACAACGGTATGCGTACTTTTCCCCTAGTCCGTTCTAGTTATTCGTTTCGAGCATCAGAACTGCGAAAATTTTGAGTTTCTCAAGCGTTTCTTACCTCCAAACTGCCATATCTCGCGAACGGATTGACTAATCCGCAAAATTTCTGTTGCATCTGAAAGTAGAAACTCACCCGATTACAACGGTATGCGTACTTTTCCCCTAGGCCGTTCTAGTTATTCTTTTCGAGCATCAGAACTGCGAAAATTTGGAGTTTCTCAAGCGTTTCTTCCCTCAAACTGCCATATCTCGCGAACGGATTGACCAATCCGCAAAATTTCTGTTGCATCTGAAAGTAGAAACTCGCCCGATTACAACGGTATGCGTACTTTTCCCCTAGTCCATTCTAGTTATTCGTTTCGAGCCTCAGAACTGCGAAAATTTTGAGTTTCTCAAGCGTTTCTTACCTCCAAACTGCCATATCTCGCGAACGGATTGATCAATCCGCAAAATTTCTGTTGCATCTGAAAGTACAAACTCGCCCGATTACAACGGTATGCCTACTTTTCCCCTAGGCCGTTCTAGTTATTCGTTTCGAGCATCAGAACTGCGAAAATGTTGAGTTTATCAAGCGTTTCTTACCTACAAACTGCCATATCTCGCGAACGGATTGACCAATCCCCAAAATTTCTGTTGCATCTGAAAGTAGAAACTCGCCCGATTACAACGGTATGCGTACTTTTCCCCTAGGCCGTTCTAGTTATTCGTTTCGAGCATCAGAACTGCGAAAATTTTGAGTTTCTCAAGCGTTTCTTACTTCCAAACTGCCATATCTCGCGAATGGACTGACCAATCCGCAAAATTTCTGATGCATCTGAAAGTAGAAACTCGCCCGATTACAACGGTATGCGTACTTTTCCCCTAGGCCGTTCTGGTTAATCGTTTCGAGCATCAGAACTGCGAAAATTTTGAGTTTCTCAAGCGTTTCGTACTTCCAAACTGTCATATCTCGCGAACGGATTGACCAATCCGCAAAATTTCTGTTGCATCTGAAAGTAGAAATTCGCCCGATTACAACGGTATGCGTACTTTTCCCCTAGACCGTTCTAGTTATGCTTGTCGAGCATCAGAACTGCGAAAATTTTGAGTTTCTCAAGCGTTTCTTACCTCCAAACTGCCATATCTCGCGAACGGATTGACCAATCCGCAAAATTTCTGTTGCATCTGAAAGTAGAAACTCGCCCGATTACAACGGTATGCGTACTTTTCCCCTAGACCGTTCTAGTTATGCTTGTCGAGCATCAGAACTGCGAAAATTTTGAGTTTCTCAAGCGTTTCTTACCTCCAAACTGCCATATCTCGCGAACGGATTGACCAATCCGCAAAATTTCTGTTGCATCTGAAAGTAGAAACTCGCCCGATTACAGCGGTATGCGTACTTTTCCCGTTGGCCGTTGTAGTTATTCGTTTCGAGCATCAGAACTGCGAAAATTTTGAGTTTCTCAAGCGTTTCTTACTTCCAAATTGCCATACCTCGCGAATGGATTGAGCAATCCGCAAAATTTCTGTTGCATCTGAAGGTAGAAACTCGCCCGTTTACAACGGTATGCGTTCTTTTCCCCTAGGCCGTTCTAGTTATTCGTTTCGAGCATCAGAACTGCGAAAATTTTGAGTTTCTCAAGCGTTTCTTACTTCCAAACCGCCATATCTCGCGAACGGATTGACCAATCCGCAAAATTTCTGTTGCATCTGAAATTAGAAACTCGCCCGATTACAACGGTATGCGTACTTTTCCCCTAGGCCGTTCTAGTTAATCGTTTCGAGAATCAGAACTGCGAAAATTTTGAGTTTCTCAAGCGTTTCTTACTTCCAAACTGCCATATCTCGCGAATGGACTGACCAATCCGCAAAATTTCTGATGCATCTGAAAGTAGAAACTCGCCCGATTACAGCGGTATGCGTACTTTTCCACTAGGCCGTTCTGGTTAATCGTTTCGAGCATCAGAACTGCGAAAATTTTGAGTTTCTCAAGCGTTTCTTACTTCCAAACTGCCATATCTCGCGAACGGATTGACCAATCCGCAAAATTTCTGTTGCATCTGAAAGTAGAAATTCGCCCGATTACAACGGAATGCGTACTTTTCCCCTAGACCGTTCTAGTTATGCTTGTCGAGCATCAGAACTGCGAAAATTTTGAGTTTCTCAAGCGTTTCTTACCTCCAAACTGCCATATCTCGCGAACGGATTGACCAATCCGCAAAATTTCTGTTGCATCTGAAAGTAGAAACTCGCCCGATTACAACGGAATGCGTACTTTTCCCCTAGACCGTTCTAGTTATGCTTGTCGAGCATCAGAACTGCGAAAATTTTGAGTTTCTCAAGCGTTTCTTACCTCCAAACTGCCATATCTCGCGAACGGATTGACCAATCCGCAAAATTTCTGTTGCATCAGAAAGTAGAAACTCGCCCGATTACAACGGTATGCGTACTTTTCCCCTAGACCGTTCTAGTTATGCTTGTCGAGCATCAGAACTGCGAAAATTTTGAGTTTCTCAAGCGTTTCTTACCTCCAAACTGCCATATCTCGCGAACGGATTGACCAATCCGCAAAATTTCTGTTGCATCTGAAAGTAGAAACTCGCCCGATTACAACGGTATGCGTACATTTCCCGTAGGCCGTTGTAGTTATTCGTTTCGAGCATGAGAACTGCGAAAATTTTGGGTTTCTCAAGCGTTGCTTACCTCCAAACTGCCATATCTCGCGAACGGATTGACCAATCCGCAAAATTTCTGTTGCATCTGAAAGTAGAAACTCGCCCGATTACAACGGTATGCGTACTTTTCCCCTAGTCCGTTCTAGTTATTCGTTTCGAGCATCAGAACTGCGAAAATTTTGAGTTTTTCAAGCGTTTCTTACTTCCAAATTGCCATACCTCGCGAACGGATTGAGCAATCCGCAAAGTTTCTGTTGCATCTGAAGGTAGAAACTCGCCCGTTTACAACGGTATGCGTACTTTTCCCCTAGGCCGTTCTAGTTATTCGTTTCGAGCATCAGAACTGCGAAAATTTTGAGTTTCTCAAGCGTTTCTTACTTCCAAACCGCCATATCTCGCGAACGGATTGACCAATCCGCAAAATTTCTGTTGCATCTGAAAGTAGAAACTCGCCCGATTACAACGGTATGCGTACTTTTCCCCTAGTCCGTTCTAGTTATTCGTTTCGAGCATCAGAACTGCGAAAATTTTGAGTTTCTCAAGCGTTTCTTACCTCCAAACTGCCATATCTCGCGAACGGATTGACTAATCCGCAAAATTTCTGTTGCATCTGAAAGTAGAAACTCACCCGATTACAACGGTATGCGTACTTTTCCCCTAGGCCGTTCTAGTTATTCGTTTCGAGCATCAGAACTGCGAAAATTTTGAGTTTCTCAAGCGTTTCTTACTTCCAAACCGCCATATCTCGCGAACGGATTGACCAATCCGCAAAATTTCTGTTGCATCTGAAAGTAGAAACTCGCCCGATTACAACGGTATGCGTACTTTTCCCCTAGTCCGTTCTAGTTATTCGTTTCGAGCATCAGAACTGCGAAAATTTTGAGTTTCTCAAGCGTTTCTTACCTCCAAACTGCCATATCTCGCGAACGGATTGACTAATCCGCAAAATTTCTGTTGCATCTGAAAGTAGAAACTCACCCGATTACAACGGTATGCGTACTTTTCCCCTAGGCCGTTCTAGTTATTCTTTTCGAGCATCAGAACTGTGAAAATTTGGAGTTTCTCAAGCGTTTCTTACCTCCAAACTGCCATATCTCGCGAACGGATTGACCAATCCGCAAAATTTCTGTTGCATCTGAAAGTAGAAACTCGCCCGATTACAACGGTATGCGTACTTTTCCCCTAGTCCGTTCTAGTTATTCGTTTCGAGCATCAGAACTGCGAAAATTTTGAGTTTCTCAAGCGTTTCTTACCTCCAAACTGCCATATCTCGCGAACGGATTGACCAATCCGCAAAATTTCTGTTGCATCTGAAAGTACAAACTCGCCCGATTACAACGGTATGCCTACTTTTCCCCTAGGCCGTTCTAGTTATTCGTTTCGAGCATCAGAACTGCGAAAATGTTGAGTTTCTCAAGCGTTTCTTACCTACAAACTACCATATCTCGCGAACGGATTGACCAATCCGCAAAATTTCTGTTGCATCTGAAAGAAGAAACTCGCCCGATTACAACGGTATGCGTACTTTTCCCCTGGGCCGTTCTAGTTATTCGTTTCGAGCATCAGAACTGCGAAAATTTTGAGTTTCTCAAGCGTTTCTTACTTCCAAACCGCCATATCTCGCGAACGGATTGACCAATCCGCAAAATTTCTGTTGCATCTGAAAGTAGAAACTCGCCCGATTACAACGGTATGCGTACTTTTCCCCTAGGCCGTTCTAGTTATGCTTGTCGAGCATCAGAACTGCGAAAATTTTGAGTTTCTCAAGCATTTCTTACCTCCAAACTGCCATATCTCGCGAACGGATGGACCAATCCGCAAAATTTCTGTTGCATCTGAAAGTAGAAACCCGCCCGATTACAACGGTATGCGTACTTTTCCCCTAGTCCGTTCTAGTTATTCGTTTCGAGCATCAGAACTGCGAAAATTTTGAGTTTCTCAAGCGTTTCTTACCTCCAAACTGCCATATCTCGCGAACGGATTGACCAATCCGCAAAATTTCTGTTGCATCTGAAAGTACAAACTCGCCCGATTACAACGGTATGCCTACTTTTCCCCTAGGCCGTTCTAGTTATTCGTTTCGAGCATCAGAACTGCGAAAATGTTGAGTTTCTCAAGCGTTTCTTACCTACAAACTACCATATCTCGCGAACGGATTGACCAATCCGCAAAATTTCTGTTGCATCTGAAAGAAGAAACTCGCCCGATTACAACGGTATGCGTACTTTTCCCCTAGGCCGTTCTAGTTATTCGTTTCGAGCATCAGAACTGCGAAAATTTTGAGTTTCTCAAGCGTTTCTTACTTCCAAACCGCCATATCTCGCGAACGGATTGACCAATCCGCAAAATTTCTGTTGCATCTGAAAGTAGAAACTCGCCCGATTACAACGGTATGCGTACTTTTCCCCTAGGCCGTTCTAGTTATTCGTTTCGAGCATCAGAACTGCGAAAATTTTGAGTTTCTCAAGCGTTTCTTACTTCCAAACTGCCATATCTCGCGAACGGTTTGACCAATCCGCAAAATTTCTGATGCATCTGAAAGTAGAAAGACGCCCGATTACAACGGTATGCGTACTTTTCCCCTAGAACGTTCTAGTTATGCTTGTCGAGCATCAGAACTGCGAAAATTTTGAGTTTCTCAAGCATTTCTTACCTCCAAACTGCCATATCTCGCGAACGGATTGACCAATCCGCAAAATTTCTGTTGCATCTGAAAGTACAAACTCGCCCGATTACAACGGTATGCCTACTTTTCCCCTAGGCCGTTCTCGTTATTCGTTTCGAGCATCAGAACTGCGAAAATGTTGAGTTTCTCAAGCGTTCCTTACCTACAAACTGCCATATCTCGCGAACGGATTGACCAATCCGCAAAATTTCTGTTGCATCTGAAAGTAGAAACTCGCCCGTTTACAACGGTATGCGTACTTTTCCCCTAGGCCGTTCTAGTTATTCGTTTCGAGCATCAGAACTGCGAAAATTTTGAGTTTCTCAAGCGTTTCTTACTTCCAAACCGCCATATCTCGCGAACGGATTGACCAATCCGCAAAATTTCTGTTGCATCTGAAAGTAGAAACTCGCCCGATTACAACGGTATGCGTACTTTTCCCCTAGTCCGTTCTAGTTATTCGTTTCGAGCATCAGAACTGCGAAAATTTTGAGTTTCTCAAGCGTTTCTTACCTCCAAACTGCCATATCTCGCGAACGGATTGACTAATCCGCAAAATTTCTGTTGCATCTGAAAGTAGAAACTCACCCGATTACAACGGTATGCGTACTTTTCCCCTAGGCCGTTCTAGTTATTCTTTTCGAGCATCAGAACTGCGAAAATTTGGAGTTTCTCAAGCGTTTCTTACCTCCAAACTGCCATATCTCGCGAACGGATTGACCAATCCGCAAAACTTCTGTTGCATCTGAAAGTAGAAACTCGCCCGATTACAACGGTATGCGTACTTTTCCCCTAGTCCGTTCTAGTTATTCGTTTCGAGCATCAGAACTGCGAAAATTTTGAGTTTCTCAAGCGTTTCTTACCTCCAAACTGCCATATCTCGCGAACGGATTGACTAATCCGCAAAATTTCTGTTGCATCTGAAAGTAGAAACTCACCCGATTACAACGGTATGCGTACTTTTCCCCTAGGACGTTCTAGTTATTCTTTTCGAGCATCAGAACTGCGAAAATTTGGAGTTTCTCAAGCGTTTCTTACCTCCAAACTGCCATAACTCGCGAACGGATTGACCAATCCGCAAAATTTCTGTTGCATCTGAAAGTAGAAACTCGCCCGATTACAACGGTATGCGTACTTTTCCCCTAGTCCGTTCTAGTTATTCGTTTCGAGCATCAGAACTGCGAAAATTTTGAGTTTCTCAAGCGTTTCTTACCTCCAAACTGCCATATCTCGCGAACGGATTGACCAATCCGCAAAATTTCTGTTGCATCTGAAAGTAGAAACTCGCCCGATTACAACGGTATGCGTACTTTTCCCCTAGGCCGTTCTAGTTATTCGTTTCGAGCATCCGAACTGCGAAAATTTTGAGTTTCTCAAGCGTTTCTTACTTCCAAACCGCCATATCTCGCGAACGGATTGACCAATCCGCAAAATTTCTGTTGCATCTGAAAGTAGAAACTCGCCCGATTACAACGGTATGCGTACTTTTCCCCTAGGCCGTTCTAGTTATTCGTTTCGAGCATCAGAACTGCGAAAATTTTGAGTTTCTCAAGCGTTTCTTACTTCCAAACTGCCATATCTCGCGAACGGTTTGACCAATCCGCAAAATTTCTGATGCATCTGAAAGTAGAAAGACGCCCGATTACAACGGTATGCGTACTTTTCCCCTAGAACGTTCTAGTTATGCTTGTCGAGCATCAGAACTGCGAAAATTTTGAGTTTCTCAAGCATTTCTTACCTCCAAACTGCCATATCTCGCGAACGGATGGACCAATCAGCAAAATTTCTGTTGCATCTGAAAGTAGAAACTCGCCCGATTACAACGGTATGCGTACTTTTCCCCTAGTCCGTTCTAGTTATTCGTTTCGAGCATCAGAACTGCGAAAATTTTGAGTTTTTCAAGCGTTTCTTACTTCCAAATTGCCATACCACGCGATCGGATTGAGCAATCCGCAAAATTTCTGTTCCATCTGAAGGTAGAATCTCGCCCGTTTACAACGGTATGCGTACTTTTCCCCTAGGCCGTTCTAGTTATTCGTTTCAAGCATCAGAACTGCGAAAATTTTGAGTTTCTCAAGCGTTTCTTACTTCCGAACCGCCATATCTCGCGAACGGATTGACCAATCCGCAAAATTTCTGTTGCATCTGAAAGTAGAAACTCGCCCGATTACAACAGTATGCGTACTTTTCCCCTAGGCCGTTCTAGTTAATCGTTTCGAGCATCAGAACTGCGAAAATTTTGAGTTTCTCAAGCGTTTCTTACTTCCAAACGGCCATATCTCGCGAACGGACTGACCAATCCGCAAAATTTCTGATGCATCTGAAAGTAGAAACTCGCCCGATTACAACGGTATGCGTACTTTTCCCCTAGGCCGTTCTGGTGAATCGTTTCGAGCATCAGAACTGCGAAAATTTTGAGTTTCTCAAGCGTTTCTTACTTCCAAACTGCCATATCTCGCGAACGGATTGACCAATCCGCAAAATTTCTGATGCATCTGAAAGTAGAAACTCGCCCGATTACAACGGTATGCGTACTTTTCCCCTAGGCCGCTCTAGTTATTCGTTTCGAGCATCAGAACTGTGAAAATTTTGAGTTTCTCAAGCGTTTCTTACCTCCAAACTGCCATATCTCGCGAACGGATTGACCAATCCGCAAAATTTCTGTTGCATCTGAAAGTACAAACTCGCCCGATTACAACGGTATGCCTACTTTTCCCCTAGGCGGTTCTAGTTATTCGTTTCGAGCATCAGAACTGCGAAAATGTTGAGTTTCTCAAGCGTTTCTTACCTACAAACTGCCATATCTCGCGAACGGATTGACCAATCCGCAAAATTTCTGATGCATCTGAAAGTAGAAACTCGCCCGATTACAACGGTATGCGTACTTTTCCCCTAGGCCGTTCTGGTTAATCGTTTCGAGCATCAGAACTGCGAAAATTTTGAGTTTCTCAAGCGTTTCTTACCTCCAAACTGCCATATCTCGCGAACGGATTGACCAATCCTCAAAATTGCTGTTGCATCTGAAAGTAGAAACTCGCCCGATTACAACGGTATGCGTACTTTTCCCCTAGTCCGTTCTAGTTATTCGTTTCGAGCATCAGAACTGCGAAAATTTTGAGTTTTTCAAGCGTTTCTTACTTCCAAATTGCCATACCTCGCGAACGGATTGAGCAATCCGCAAAATTTTTGTTGCATCTGAAGGTAGAAACGCGCCCGTTTACAACGGTATGCGTACTTTTCCCCTAGGCCGTTCTAGTTATTCGTTTCGAGCATCAGAACTGCGAAAATTTTGAGTTTCTCAAGCGTTTCTTACTTCCAAACCGCCATATCTCGCGAACGGATTGACCAATCCGCAAAATTTCTGTTGCATCTGAAAGTAGAAACTCGCCCGATTACAACGGTATGCGTACTTTTCCCTAGGCCGTTCTAGTTAATCGTTTCGAGCATCAGAACTGCGAAAATTTTGAGTTTCTCAAGCGTTTCTTACATCCAAACTGCCATATCTCGCGAACGGATTGACAAATCCGCAAAATTTCTGTTGCATCTGAAAGTAGAAACCCGCCCGATTACAACGCTATGCGTACTTTTCCCCTAGGCCGTTCTAGTTAATCGTTTCGAGCATCAGAACTAAGAAAATTATGAGTTTCTCAAGCGTTTCTTACATCCAAACTGCCATATCTCGCGAACGGATTGACAAATCCGCAAAATTTCTGTTGCATCTGAAAGTAGAAACCCGCCCGATTACAACGCTATGCGTACTTTTCCCCTAGGCCGTTCTAGTTAATCGTTTCGAGCATCAGAACTAAGAAAATTTTGAGTTTCTCAAGCGTTTCTTACCTCCAAACTGCCGTATGTCGCGAACGGATTGACCAATCCGCAAAATTTCTGTTGCATCTGAAAGTAGAAACTCACCCGATTACAACGGTATGCGTACTTTTCCCCTAGGCCGTTCTAGTTATTCTTTTCGAGCATCAGAACTGCGAAAATTTGGAGTTTCTCAAGCGTTTCTTACCTCCAAACTGCCATATCTCGCGAACGGATTGACCAATCCGCAAAATTTCTGTTGCATCTGAAAGTACAAACTCGCCCGATTACAACGGTATGCCTACTTTTCCCCTAGGCCGTTCTAGTTATTCGTTTCGAGCATCAGAACTGCGAAAATTTTGAGTTTCTCAAGCGTTTCTTACCTCCAAACTGCCATATCTCGCGAACGGATTGACTAATCCGCAAAATTTCTGTTGCATCTGAAAGTAGAAACTCACCCGATTACAACGGTATGCGTACTTTTCCCCTAGGCCGTTCTAGTTATTCTTTTCGAGCATCAGAACTGCGAAAATTTGGAGTTTCTCAAGCGTTTCTTACCTCCAAACTGCCATATCTCGCGAACGGATTGACCAATCCGCAAAATTTCTGTTGCGTCTGAAAGTAGAAACTCGCCCGATTACAACGGTATGCGTACTTTTCCCCTAGTCCGTTCTAGTTATTCGTTTCGAGCATCAGAACTGCGAAAATTTTGAGTTTCTCAAGCGTTGCTTACCTCCAAACTGCCATATCTCGCGAACGGATTGACCAATGCGCAAAATTTCTGTTGCATCTGAAAGTAGAAACTCGCCCGATTACAACGGTATGCGTACTTTTCCCCTAGTCCGTTCTAGTTATTCGTTTCGAGCATCAGAACTGCGAAAATTTTGAGTTTCTCAAGCGTTTCTTACCTCCAAACTGCCATATCTCGCGAACGGATTGACTAATCCGCAAAATTTCTGTTGCATCTGAAAGTAGAAACTCACCCGATTACAACGGTATGCGTACTTTTCCCCTAGGACGTTCTAGTTATTCTTTTCGAGCATCAGAACTGCGAAAATTTGGAGTTTCTCAAGCGTTTCTTACCTCCAAACTGCCATAACTCGCGAACGGATTGACCAATCCGCAAAATTTCTGTTGCATCTGAAAGTAGAAACTCGCCCGATTACAACGGTATGCGTACTTTTCCCCTAGTCCGTTCTAGTTATTCGTTTCGAGCATCAGAACTGCGAAAATTTTGAGTTTCTCAAGCGTTTCTTACCTCCAAACTGCCATATCTCGCGAACGGATTGACCAATCCGCAAAATTTCTGTTGCATCTGAAAGTAGAAACTCGCCCGATTACAACGGTATGCGTACTTTTCCCCTAGGCCGTTCTAGTTATTCGTTTCGAGCATCCGAACTGCGAAAATTTTGAGTTTCTCAAGCGTTTCTTACTTCCAAACCGCCATATCTCGCGAACGGATTGACCAATCCGCAAAATTTCTGTTGCATCTGAAAGTAGAAACTCGCCCGATTACAACGGTATGCGTACTTTTCCCCTAGGCCGTTCTAGTTATTCGTTTCGAGCATCAGAACTGCGAAAATTTTGAGTTTCTCAAGCGTTTCTTACTTCCAAACTGCCATATCTCGCGAACGGTTTGACCAATCCGCAAAATTTCTGATGCATCTGAAAGTAGAAAGACGCCCGATTACAACGGTATGCGTACTTTTCCCCTAGAACGTTCTAGTTATGCTTGTCGAGCATCAGAACTGCGAAAATTTTGAGTTTCTCAAGCATTTCTTACCTCCAAACTGCCATATCTCGCGAACGGATGGACCAATCAGCAAAATTTCTGTTGCATCTGAAAGTAGAAACTCGCCCGATTACAACGGTATGCGTACTTTTCCCCTAGTCCGTTCTAGTTATTCGTTTCGAGCATCAGAACTGCGAAAATTTTGAGTTTTTCAAGCGTTTCTTACTTCCAAATTGCCATACCACGCGATCGGATTGAGCAATCCGCAAAATTTCTGTTCCATCTGAAGGTAGAATCTCGCCCGTTTACAACGGTATGCGTACTTTTCCCCTAGGCCGTTCTAGTTATTCGTTTCAAGCATCAGAACTGCGAAAATTTTGAGTTTCTCAAGCGTTTCTTACTTCCGAACCGCCATATCTCGCGAACGGATTGACCAATCCGCAAAATTTCTGTTGCATCTGAAAGTAGAAACTCGCCCGATTACAACAGTATGCGTACTTTTCCCCTAGGCCGTTCTAGTTAATCGTTTCGAGCATCAGAACTGCGAAAATTTTGAGTTTCTCAAGCGTTTCTTACTTCCAAACGGCCATATCTCGCGAACGGACTGACCAATCCGCAAAATTTCTGATGCATCTGAAAGTAGAAACTCGCCCGATTACAACGGTATGCGTACTTTTCCCCTAGGCCGTTCTGGTGAATCGTTTCGAGCATCAGAACTGCGAAAATTTTGAGTTTCTCAAGCGTTTCTTACTTCCAAACTGCCATATCTCGCGAACGGATTGACCAATCCGCAAAATTTCTGATGCATCTGAAAGTAGAAACTCGCCCGATTACAACGGTATGCGTACTTTTCCCCTAGGCCGCTCTAGTTATTCGTTTCGAGCATCAGAACTGTGAAAATTTTGAGTTTCTCAAGCGTTTCTTACCTCCAAACTGCCATATCTCGCGAACGGATTGACCAATCCGCAAAATTTCTGTTGCATCTGAAAGTACAAACTCGCCCGATTACAACGGTATGCCTACTTTTCCCCTAGGCGGTTCTAGTTATTCGTTTCGAGCATCAGAACTGCGAAAATGTTGAGTTTCTCAAGCGTTTCTTACCTACAAACTGCCATATCTCGCGAACGGATTGACCAATCCGCAAAATTTCTGATGCATCTGAAAGTAGAAACTCGCCCGATTACAACGGTATGCGTACTTTTCCCCTAGGCCGTTCTGGTTAATCGTTTCGAGCATCAGAACTGCGAAAATTTTGAGTTTCTCAAGCGTTTCTTACCTCCAAACTGCCATATCTCGCGAACGGATTGACCAATCCTCAAAATTGCTGTTGCATCTGAAAGTAGAAACTCGCCCGATTACAACGGTATGCGTACTTTTCCCCTAGTCCGTTCTAGTTATTCGTTTCGAGCATCAGAACTGCGAAAATTTTGAGTTTTTCAAGCGTTTCTTACTTCCAAATTGCCATACCTCGCGAACGGATTGAGCAATCCGCAAAATTTTTGTTGCATCTGAAGGTAGAAACGCGCCCGTTTACAACGGTATGCGTACTTTTCCCCTAGGCCGTTCTAGTTATTCGTTTCGAGCATCAGAACTGCGAAAATTTTGAGTTTCTCAAGCGTTTCTTACTTCCAAACCGCCATATCTCGCGAACGGATTGACCAATCCGCAAAATTTCTGTTGCATCTGAAAGTAGAAACTCGCCCGATTACAACGGTATGCGTACTTTTCCCTAGGCCGTTCTAGTTAATCGTTTCGAGCATCAGAACTGCGAAAATTTTGAGTTTCTCAAGCGTTTCTTACATCCAAACTGCCATATCTCGCGAACGGATTGACAAATCCGCAAAATTTCTGTTGCATCTGAAAGTAGAAACCCGCCCGATTACAACGCTATGCGTACTTTTCCCCTAGGCCGTTCTAGTTAATCGTTTCGAGCATCAGAACTAAGAAAATTTTGAGTTTCTCAAGCGTTTCTTACATCCAAACTGCCATATCTCGCGAACGGATTGACAAATCCGCAAAATTTCTGTTGCATCTGAAAGTAGAAACCCGCCCGATTACAACGCTATGCGTACTTTTCCCCTAGGCCGTTCTAGTTAATCGTTTCGAGCATCAGAACTAAGAAAATTTTGAGTTTCTCAAGCGTTTCTTACCTCCAAACTGCCATATGTCGCGAACGGATTGACCAATCCGCAAAATTTCTGTTGCATCTGAAAGTAGAAACTCACCCGATTACAACGGTATGCGTACTTTTCCCCTAGGCCGTTCTAGTTATTCTTTTCGAGCATCAGAACTGCGAAAATTTGGAGTTTCTCAAGCGTTTCTTACCTCCAAACTGCCATATCTCGCGAACGGATTGACCAATCCGCAAAATTTCTGTTGCATCTGAAAGTACAAACTCGCCCGATTACAACGGTATGCCTACTTTTCCCCTAGGCCGTTCTAGTTATTCGTTTCGAGCATCAGAACTGCGAAAATTTTGAGTTTCTCAAGCGTTTCTTACCTCCAAACTGCCATATCTCGCGAACGGATTGACTAATCCGCAAAATTTCTGTTGCATCTGAAAGTAGAAACTCACCCGATTACAACGGTATGCGTACTTTTCCCCTAGGCCGTTCTAGTTATTCTTTTCGAGCATCAGAACTGCGAAAATTTGGAGTTTCTCAAGCGTTTCTTACCTCCAAACTGCCATATCTCGCGAACGGATTGACCAATCCGCAAAATTTCTGTTGCGTCTGAAAGTAGAAACTCGCCCGATTACAACGGTATGCGTACTTTTCCCCTAGTCCGTTCTAGTTATTCGTTTCGAGCATCAGAACTGCGAAAATTTTGAGTTTCTCAAGCGTTGCTTACCTCCAAACTGCCATATCTCGCGAACGGATTGACCAATCCGCAAAATTTCTGTTGCATCTGAAAGTAGAAACTCGCCCGATTACAACGGTATGCGTACTTTTCCCCTAGTCCGTTCTAGTTATTCGTTTCGAGCATCAGAACTGCGAAAATTTTGAGTTTCTCAAGCGTTTCTTACCTCCAAACTGCCATATCTCGCGAACGGATTGACCAATCCGCAAAATTTCTGTTGCATCTGAAAGTACAAACTCGCCCGATTACAACGGTATGCCTACTTTTCCCCTAGGCCGTTCTAGTTATTCGTTTCGAGCATCAGAACTGCGAAAATGTTGAGTTTCTCAAGCGTTTCTTACCTACAAACTGCCATATCTCGCGAACGGATTGACCAATCCGCAAAATTTCTGTTGCATCTGAAAGTAGAAACTCGCCCGATTACAACGGTATGCGTACTCTTCCCCTAGGCCGTTCTAGTTATTCGTTTCGAGCATCAGAACTGCGAAAATTTTGAGTTTCTCAAGCGTTTCTTACTTCCAAACCGCCATATCTCGCGAACGGATTGACCAATCCGCAAAATTTCTGTTGCATCTGAAAGTAGAAACTCGCCCGATTACAACGGTATGCGTACTTTTCCCCTAGGCCGTTCTAGTTATTCGTTTCGAGCATAAGAACTGCGAAAATTTTGAGTTTCTCAAGCGTTTCTTACTTCCAAACTGCCATATCTCGCGAACGGTTTGACCAATCCGCAAAATTTCTGATGCATCTGAAAGTAGAAAGACGCCCGATTACAACGGTATGCGTACTTTTCCCCTAGAACGTTCTAGTTATGCTTGTCGAGCATCAGAACTGCGAAAATTTTGAGTTTCTCAAGCATTTCTTACCTCCAAACTGCCATATCACGCGAACGGATGGACCAATCCGCAAAATATCTGTTGCATCTGAAAGTAGAAACTCGCCCGATTACAACGGTATGCGTACTTTTCCCCTAGTCCGTTCTAGTTATTCGTTTCGAGCATCAGAACTGCGAAAATTTTGAGTTTTTCAAGCGTTTCTTACTTCCAAATTGCCATACCTCGCGAACGGATTGAGCAATCCGCAAAATTTCTGTTCCATCTGAAGGTAGAATCTCGCCCGTTTACAACGGTATGCGTACTTTTCCCCTAGGCCGTTCTAGTTATTCGTTTCAAGCATCAGAACTGCGAAAATTTTGAGTTTCTCAAGCGTTTCTTACTTCCGAACCGCCATATCTCGCGAACGGATTGACCAATCCGCAAAATTTCTGTTGCATCTGAAAGTAGAAACTCGCCCGATTACAACGGTATGCGTACTTTTCCCCTAGGCCGTTCTAGTTAATCGTTTCGAGCATCAGAACTGCGAAAATTTTGAGTTTCTCAAGCGTTTCTTACTTCCAAACGGCCATATCTCGCGAACGGACTGACCAATCCGCAAAATTTCTGATGCATCTGAAAGTAGAAACTCGCCCGATTACAACGGTATGCGTACTTTTCCCGTAGGCCGTTCTGGTGAATCGTTTCGAGCATCAGAACTGCGAAAATTTTGAGTTTCTCAAGCGTTTCTTACTTCCAAACTGCCATATCTCGCGAACGGATTGACCAATCCGCAAAATTTCTGATGCATCTGAAAGTAGAAACTCGCCCGATTACAACGGTATGCGTACTTTTCACCTAGGCCGCTCTAGTTATTCGTTTCGAGCATCAGAACTGTGAAAATTTTGAGTTTCTCAAGCGTTTCTTACCTCCAAACTGCCATATCTCGCGAACGGATTGACCAATCCGCAAAATTTCTGTTGCATCTGAAAGTACAAACTCGCCCGATTACAACGGTATGCCTACTTTTCCCCTAGGCCGTTCTAGTTATTCGTTTCGAGCATCAGAACTGCGAAAATGTTGAGTTTCTCAAGCGTTTCTTACCTACAAACTGCCATATCTCGCGAACGGATTGACCAATCCGCAAAATTTCTGATGCATCTGAAAGTAGAAACTCGCCCGATTACAACGGTATGCGTACTTTTCCCCTAGGCCGTTCTGGTTAATCGTTTCGAGCATCAGAACTGCGAAAATTTTGAGTTTCTCAAGCGTTTCTTACCTCCAAACTGCCATATCTCGCGAACGGATTGACCAATCCTCAAAATTGCTGTTGCATCTGAAAGTAGAAACTCGCCCGATTACAACGGTATGCGTACTTTTCCCCTAGTCCGTTCTAGTTATTCGTTTCGAGCATCAGAACTGCGAAAATTTTGAGTTTTTCAAGCGTTTCTTACTTCCAAATTGCCATACCTCGCGAACGGATTGAGCAATCCGCAAAATTTTTGTTGCATCTGAAGGTAGAAACGCGCCCGTTTACAACGGTATGCGTACTTTTCCCCTAGGCCGTTCTAGTTATTCGTTTCGAGCATCAGAACTGCGAAAATTTTGAGTTTCTCAAGCGTTTCTTACTTCCAAACCGCCATATCTCGCGAACGGATTGACCAATCCGCAAAATTTCTGTTGCATCTGAAAGTAGAAACTCGCCCGATTACAACGGTATGCGTACTTTTCCCCTAGGCCGTTCTAGTTAATCGTTTCGAGCATCAGAACTGCGAAAATTTTGAGTTTCTCAAGCGTTTCTT
This sequence comes from Ptiloglossa arizonensis, assembly GCF_051014685.1. Lineage (NCBI taxonomy): Eukaryota > Metazoa > Arthropoda > Insecta > Hymenoptera > Colletidae > Ptiloglossa > Ptiloglossa arizonensis. The sequence goes on along the minus strand of NW_027478470.1, from coordinate 459,521 downwards.
ACATCCAAACTGCCATATCTCGCGAACGGATTGACAAATCCGCAAAATTTCTGTTGCATCTGAAAGTAGAAACCCGCCCGATTACAACGCTATGCGTACTTTTCCCCTAGGCCGTTCTAGTTAATCGTTTCGAGCATCAGAACTAAGAAAATTTTGAGTTTCTCAAGCGTTTCTTACTTCCAAACTGCCATATCTCGCGAACGGATTGACCAATCCGCAAAATTTCTGATGCATCTGAAAGTTGAAAGTCGCCCGATTACAACGGTATGCGTACTTTTCCCCTAGAACGTTCTAGTTATGCTTGTCGAGCATCAGAACTGCGAAAATTTTGAGTTTCTCAAGCGTTTCTTACCTCCAAACTGCCATATCTCGCGAACGGATTGACCAATCCGCAAAATTTCTGTTGCATCTGAAAGTAGAAACTCGCCCGATTACAACGGTATGCGTACTTTTCCCCTAGTCCGTTCTAGTTATTCGTTTCGAGCATCAGAACTGCGAAAATTTTGAGTTTCTCAAGCGTTTCTTACCTCCAAACTGCCATATCTCGCGAACGGTTTGACCAATCCGCAAAATTTCTGATGCATCTGAAAGTAGAAAGACGCCCGATTACAACGGTATGCGTACTTTTCCCCTAGAACGTTCTAGTTATGCTTGTCGAGCATCAGAACTGCGAAAATTTTGAGTTTCTCAAGCATTTCTTACCTCCAAACTGCCATATCACGCGAACGGATGGACCAATCCGCAAAATATCTGTTGCATCTGAAAGTAGAAACTCGCCCGATTACAACGGTATGCGTACTTTTCCCCTAGTCCGTTCTAGTTATTCGTTTCGAGCATCAGAACTGCGAAAATTTTGAGTTTTTCAAGCGTTTCTTACTTCCAAATTGCCATACCTCGCGAACGGATTGAGCAATCCGCAAAATTTCTGTTCCATCTGAAGGTAGAATCTCGCCCGTTTACAACGGTATGCGTACTTTTCCCCTAGGCCGTTCTAGTTATTCGTTTCAAGCATCAGAACTGCGAAAATTTTGAGTTTCTCAAGCGTTTCTTACTTCCGAACCGCCATATCTCGCGAACGGATTGACCAATCCGCAAAATTTCTGTTGCATCTGAAAGTAGAAACTCGCCCGATTACAACGGTATGCGTACTTTTCCCCTAGGCCGTTCTAGTTAATCGTTTCGAGCATCAGAACTGCGAAAATTTTGAGTTTCTCAAGCGTTTCTTACTTCCAAACGGCCATATCTCGCGAACGGACTGACCAATCCGCAAAATTTCTGATGCATCTGAAAGTAGAAACTCGCCCGATTACAACGGTATGCGTACTTTTCCCGTAGGCCGTTCTGGTGAATCGTTTCGAGCATCAGAACTGCGAAAATTTTGAGTTTCTCAAGCGTTTCTTACTTCCAAACTGCCATATCTCGCGAACGGATTGACCAATCCGCAAAATTTCTGATGCATCTGAAAGTAGAAACTCGCCCGATTACAACGGTATGCGTACTTTTCACCTAGGCCGCTCTAGTTATTCGTTTCGAGCATCAGAACTGTGAAAATTTTGAGTTTCTCAAGCGTTTCTTACCTCCAAACTGCCATATCTCGCGAACGGATTGACCAATCCGCAAAATTTCTGTTGCATCTGAAAGTACAAACTCGCCCGATTACAACGGTATGCCTACTTTTCCCCTAGGCCGTTCTAGTTATTCGTTTCGAGCATCAGAACTGCGAAAATGTTGAGTTTCTCAAGCGTTTCTTACCTACAAACTGCCATATCTCGCGAACGGATTGACCAATCCGCAAAATTTCTGATGCATCTGAAAGTAGAAACTCGCCCGATTACAACGGTATGCGTACTTTTCCCCTAGGCCGTTCTGGTTAATCGTTTCGAGCATCAGAACTGCGAAAATTTTGAGTTTCTCAAGCGTTTCTTACCTCCAAACTGCCATATCTCGCGAACGGATTGACCAATCCTCAAAATTGCTGTTGCATCTGAAAGTAGAAACTCGCCCGATTACAACGGTATGCGTACTTTTCCCCTAGTCCGTTCTAGTTATTCGTTTCGAGCATCAGAACTGCGAAAATTTTGAGTTTTTCAAGCGTTTCTTACTTCCAAATTGCCATACCTCGCGAACGGATTGAGCAATCCGCAAAATTTTTGTTGCATCTGAAGGTAGAAACGCGCCCGTTTACAACGGTATGCGTACTTTTCCCCTAGGCCGTTCTAGTTATTCGTTTCGAGCATCAGAACTGCGAAAATTTTGAGTTTCTCAAGCGTTTCTTACTTCCAAACCGCCATATCTCGCGAACGGATTGACCAATCCGCAAAATTTCTGTTGCATCTGAAAGTAGAAACTCGCCCGATTACAACGGTATGCGTACTTTTCCCCTAGGCCGTTCTAGTTAATCGTTTCGAGCATCAGAACTGCGAAAATTTTGAGTTTCTCAAGCGTTTCTTACATCCAAACTGCCATATCTCGCGAACGGATTGACAAATCCGCAAAATTTCTGTTGCATCTGAAAGTAGAAACCCGCCCGATTACAACGCTATGCGTACTTTTCCCCTAGGCCGTTCTAGTTAATCGTTTCGAGCATCAGAACTAAGAAAATTTTGAGTTTCTCAAGCGTTTCTTACTTCCAAACTGCCATATCTCGCGAACGGATTGACCAATCCGCAAAATTTCTGATGCATCTGAAAGTTGAAAGTCGCCCGATTACAACGGTATGCGTACTTTTCCCCTAGAACGTTCTAGTTATGCTTGTCGAGCATCAGAACTGCGAAAATTTTGAGTTTCTCAAGCGTTTCTTACCTCCAAACTGCCATATCTCGCGAACGGATTGACCAATCCGCAAAATTTCTGTTGCATCTGAAAGTAGAAACTCGCCCGATTACAACGGTATGCGTACTTTTCCCCTAGTCCGTTCTAGTTATTCGTTTCGAGCATCAGAACTGCGAAAATTTTGAGTTTCTCAAGCGTTTCTTACCTCCAAACTGCCATATCTCGCGAACGGATTGACCAATCCGCAAAATTTCTGTTGCATCTGAAAGTACAAACTCGCCCGATTACAACGGTATGCCTACTTTTCCCCTAGGCCGTTCTAGTTATTCGTTTCGAGCATCAGAACTGCGAAAATGTTGAGTTTCTCAAGCGTTTCTTACCTACAAACTACCATATCTCGCGAACGGATTGACCAATCCGCAAAATTTCTGTTGCATCTGAAAGTAGAAACTCGCCCGATTACAACGGTATGCGTACTTTTCCCCTAGGCCGTTCTAGTTATTCGTTTCGAGCATCAGAACTGCGAAAATTTTGAGTTTCTCAAGCGTTTCTTACTTCCAAACCGCCATATCTCGCGAACGGATTGACCAATCCGCAAAATTTCTGTTGCATCTGAAAGTAGAAACTCGCCCGATTACAACGGTATGCGTACTTTTCCCCTAGGCCGTTCTAGTTATTCGTTTCGAGCATCAGAACTGCGAAAATTTTGAGTTTCTCAAGCGTTTCTTACCTCCAAACTGCCATATCTCGCGAACGGATTGAGCAATCCGCAAAATTTCTGTTCCATCTGAAGGTAGAATCTCGCCCGTTTACAACGGTATGCGTACTTTTCCCCTAGGCCGTTCTAGTTATTCGTTTCAAGCATCAGAACTGCGAAAATTTTGAGTTTCTCAAGCGTTTCTTACTTCCGAACCGCCATATCTCGCGAACGGATTGACCAATCCGCAAAATTTCTGTTGCATCTGAAAGTAGAAACTCGCCCGATTACAACGGTATGCGTACTTTTCCCCTAGGCCGTTCTAGTTAATCGTTTCGAGCATCAGAACTGCGAAAATTTTGAGTTTCTCAAGCGTTTCTTACTTCCAAACGGCCATATCTCGCGAACGGACTGACCAATCCGCAAAATTTCTGATGCATCTGAAAGTAGAAACTCGCCCGATTACAACGGTATGCGTACTTTTCCCCTAGGCCGTTCTGGTGAATCGTTTCGAGCATCAGAACTGCGAAAATTTTGAGTTTCTCAAGCGTTTCTTACATCCAAACTGCCATATCTCGCGAACGGATTGACCAATCCGCAAAATTTCTGATGCATCTGAAAGTAGAAACTCGCCCGATTACAACGGTATGCGTACTTTTCCCCTAGGCCGCTCTGGTTATTCGTTTCGAGCATCAGAACTGTGAAAATTTTGAGTTTCTCAAGCGTTTCTTACCTCCAAACTGCCATATCTCGCGAACGGATTGACCAATCCGCAAAATTTCTGTTGCATCTGAAAGTACAAACTCGCCCGATTACAACGGTATGCCTACTTTTCCCCTAGGCCGTTCTAGTTATTCGTTTCGAGCATCAGAACTGCGAAAATGTTGAGTTTCTCAAGCGTTTCTTACCTACAAACTGCCATATCTCGCGAACGGATTGACCAATCCGCAAAATTTCTGATGCATCTGAAAGTAGAAACTCGCCCGATTACAACGGTATGCGTACTTTTCCCCTAGGCCGTTCTGGTTAATCGTTTCGAGCATCAGAACTGCGAAAATTTTGAGTTTCTCAAGCGTTTCTTACCTCCAAACTGCCATATCTCGCGAACGGATTGACCAATCCTCAAAATTGCTGTTGCATCTGAAAGTAGAAACTCGCCCGATTACAACGGTATGCGTACTTTTCCCCTAGTCCGTTCTAGTTATTCGTTTCGAGCATCAGAACTGCGAAAATTTTGAGTTTTTCAAGCGTTTCTTACTTCCAAATTGCCATACCTCGCGAACGGATTGAGCAATCCGCAAAATTTTTGTTGCATCTGAAGGTAGAAACGCGCCCGTTTACAACGGTATGCGTACTTTTCCCCTAGGCCGTTCTAGTTATTCGTTTCGAGCATCAGAACTGCGAAAATTTTGAGTTTCTCAAGCGTTTCTTACTTCCAAACCGCCATATCTCGCGAACGGATTGACCAATCCGCAAAATTTCTGTTGCATCTGAAAGTAGAAACTCGCCCGATTACAACGGTATGCGTACTTTTCCCCTAGGCCGTTCTAGTTAATCGTTTCGAGCATCAGAACTGCGAAAATTTTGAGTTTCTCAAGCGTTTCTTACCTCCAAACTGCCATATCTCGCGAACGGATTGACCAATCCGCAAAATTTCTGTTGCATCTGAAAGTAGAAACTCACCCGATTACAACGGTATGCGTACTTTTCCCCTAGGCCGTTCTAGTTATTCGTTTCGAGCATCAGAACTGCGAAAATTTTGAGTTTCTCAAGCGTTTCTTACTTCCAAACCGCCATATCTCGCGAACGGATTGACCAATCCGCAAAATTTCTGTTGCATCTGAAAGTAGAAACTCGCCCGATTACAACGGTATGCGTACTTTTCCCCTAGGCCGTTCTAGTTATTCGTTTCGAGCATCAGAACTGCGAAAATTTTGAGTTTCTCAAGCGTTTCTTACTTCCAAACTGCCATATCTCGCGAACGGTTTGACCAATCCGCAAAATTTCTGATGCATCTGAAAGTAGAAAGACGCCCGATTACAACGGTATGCGTACTTTTCCCCTAGAACGTTCTAGTTATGCTTGTCGAGCATCAGAACTGCGAAAATTTTGAGTTTCTCAAGCATTTCTTACCTCCAAACTGCCATATCTCGCGAACGGATTGACCGATCCGCAAAATTTCTGTTGCATCTGAAAGTAGAAACTCGCCCGATTACAACGGTATGCGTACTTTTCCCCTAGTCCGTTCTAGTTATTCGTTTCGAGCATCAGAACTGCGAAAATTTTGAGTTTCTCAAGCGTTTCTTACCTCCAAACTGCCATATCTCGCGAACGGATTGACCAATCCGCAAAATTTCTGTTGCATCTGAAAGTAGAAACTCGCCCGATTACAACGGTATGCGTACTTTTCCCCTAGGCCGTTCTGGTGAATCGTTTCGAGCATCAGAACTGCGAAAATTTTGAGTTTCTCAAGCGTTTCTTACTTCCAAACTGCCATATCTCGCGAACGGATTGACCAATCCGCAAAATTTCTGATGCATCTGAAAGTAGAAACTCGCCCGATTACAACGGTATGCGTACTTTTCCCCTAGGCCGCTCTAGTTATTCGTTTCGAGCATCAGAACTGTGAAAATTTTGAGTTTCTCAAGCGTTTCTTACCTCCAAACTGCCATATCTCGCGAACGGATTGACCAATCCGCAAAATTTCTGTTGCATCTGAAAGTACAAACTCGCCCGATTACAACGGTATGCCTACTTTTCCCCTAGGCCGTTCTAGTTATTCGTTTCGAGCATCAGAACTGCGAAAATGTTGAGTTTCTCAAGCGTTTCTTACCTACAAACTGCCATATCTCGCGAACGGATTGACCAATCCGCAAAATTTCTGATGCATCTGAAAGTAGAAACTCGCCCGATTACAACGGTATGCGTACTTTTCCCCTAGGCCGTTCTGGTTAATCGTTTCGAGCATCAGAACTGCGAAAATTTTGAGTTTCTCAAGCGTTTCTTACCTCCAAACTGCCATACCTCGCGAACGGATTGAGCAATCCGCAAAATTTTTGTTGCATCTGAAGGTAGAAACGCGACCGTTTACAACGGTATGCGTACTTTTCCCCTAGGCCGTTCTAGTTATTCGTTTCGAGCATCAGAACTGCGAAAATTTTGAGTTTCTCAAGCGTTTCTTACTTCCAAACCGCCATATCTCGCGAACGGATTGACCAATCCGCAAAATTTCTGTTGCATCTGAAAGTAGAACCTCGCCCGATTACAACGGTATGCGTACTTTTCCCCTAGGCCGTTCTAGTTAATCGTTTCGAGCATCAGAACTGCGAAAATTTTGAGTTTCTCAAGCGTTTCTTACCTCCAAACTGCCATATCTCGCGAACGGATTGACCAATCCGCAAAATTTCTGTTGCATCTGAAAGTAGAAACTCACCCGATTACAACGGTATGCGTACTTTTCCCCTAGGCCGTTCTAGTTATTCGTTTCGAGCATCAGAACTGCGAAAATTTTGAGTTTCTCAAGCGTTTCTTACTTCCAAACCGCCATATCTCGCGAACGGATTGACCAATCCGCAAAATTTCTGTTGCATCTGAAAGTAGAAACTCGCCCGATTACAACGGTATGCGTACTTTTCCCCTAGGCCGTTCTAGTTATTCGTTTCGAGCATCAGAACTGCGAAAATTTTGAGTTTCTCAAGCGTTTCTTACTTCCAAACTGCCATATCTCGCGAACGGTTTGACCAATCCGCAAAATTTCTGATGCATCTGAAAGTAGAAAGACGCCCGATTACAACGGTATGCGTACTTTTCCCCTAGAACGTTCTAGTTATGCTTGTCGAGCATCAGAACTGCGAAAATTTTGAGTTTCTCAAGCATTTCTTACCTCCAAACTGCCATATCTCGCGAACGGATTGACCGATCCGCAAAATTTCTGTTGCATCTGAAAGTAGAAACTCGCCCGATTACAACGGTATGCGTACTTTTCCCCTAGTCCGTTCTAGTTATTCGTTTCGAGCATCAGAACTGCGAAAATTTTGAGTTTCTCAAGCGTTTCTTACCTCCAAACTGCCATATCTCGCGAACGGATTGACCAATCCGCAAAATTTCTGTTGCATCTGAAAGTACAAACTCGCCCGATTACAACGGTATGCCTACTTTTCCCCTTGGCCGTTCTAGTTATTCGTTTCGAGCATCAGAACTGCGAAAATGTTGAGTTTCTCAAGCGTTTCTTACCTACAAACTGCCATATCTCGCGAACGGATTGACCAATCCGCAAAATTTCTGTTGCATCTGAAAGTAGAAACTCGCCCGATTACAACGGTATGCGTACTTTTCCCCTAGTCCGTTCTAGTTATTCGTTTCGAGCATCAGAACTGCGAAAATTTTGAGTTTCTCAAGCGTTTCTTACCTCCAAACTGCCATATCTCGCGAACGGATTGACTAATCCGCAAAATTTCTGTTGCATCTGAAAGTAGAAACTCACCCGATTACAACGGTATGCGTACTTTTCCCCTAGGCCGTTCTAGTTATTCTTTTCGAGCATCAGAACTGCGAAAATTTGGAGTTTCTCAAGCGTTTCTTACCTCCAAACTGCCATATCTCGCGAACGGATTGACCAATCCGCAAAATTTCTGTTGCATCTGAAAGTAGAAACTCGCCCGATTACAACGGTATGCGTACTTTTCCCCTAGTCCGTTCTAGTTATTCGTTTCGAGCATCAGAACTGCGAAAATTTTGAGTTTCTCAAGCGTTTCTTACCTCCAAACTGCAATATCTCGCGAACGGATTGACCAATCCGCAAAATTTCTGTTGCATCTGAAAGTACAAACTCGCCCGATTACAACGGTATGCCTACTTTTCCCCTAGGCCGTTCTAGTTAATCGTTTCGAGCATCAGAACTGCGAAAATTTTGAGTTTCTCAAGCGTTTCTTACCTCCAAACTGCCATATCTCGCGAACGGATTGACCAATCCGCAAAATTTCTGTTGCATCTGAAAGTAGAAACTCACCCGATTACAACGGTATGCGTACTTTTCCCCTAGGCCGTTCTAGTTATTCGTTTCGAGCATCAGAACTGCGAAAATTTTGAGTTTCTCAAGCGTTTCTTACTTCCAAACCGCCATATCTCGCGAACGGATTGACCAATCCGCAAAATTTCTGTTGCATCTGAAAGTAGAAACTGGCCCGATTACAACGGTATGCGTACTTTTCCCCTAGGCCGTTCTAGTTATTCGTTTCGAGCATCAGAACTGCGAAAATTTTGAGTTTCTCAAGCGTTTCTTACTTCCAAACTGCCATATCTCGCCAACGGTTTGACCAATCCGCAAAATTTCTGATGCATCTGAAAGTAGAAAGACGCCCGATTACAACGGTATGCGTACTTTTCCCCTAGAACGTTCTAGTTATGCTTGTCGAGCATCAGAACTGCGAAAATTTTGAGTTTCTCAAGCATTTCTTACCTCCAAACTGCCATATCTCGCGAACGGATTGACCGATCCGCAAAATTTCTGTTGCATCTGAAAGTAGAAACTCGCCCGATTACAACGGTATGCGTACTTTTCCCCTAGTCCGTTCTAGTTATTCGTTTCGAGCATCAGAACTGCGAAAATTTTGAGTTTCTCAAGCGTTTCTTACCTCCAAACTGCCATATCTCGCGAACGGATTGACCAATCCGCAAAATTTCTGTTGCATCTGAAAGTACAAACTCGCCCGATTACAACGGTATGCCTACTTTTCCCCTAGGCCGTTCTAGTTATTCGTTTCGAGCATCAGAACTGCGAAAATGTTGAGTTTCTCAAGCGTTTCTTACCTACAAACTGCCATATCTCGCGAACGGATTGACCAATCCGCAAAATTTCTGTTGCATCTGAAAGTAGAAACTCGCCCGATTACAACGGTATGCGTACTTTTCCCCTAGTCCGTTCTAGTTATTCGTTTCGAGCATCAGAACTGCGAAAATTTTGAGTTTCTCAAGCGTTTCTTACCTCCAAACTGCCATATCTCGCGAACGGATTGACTAATCCGCAAAATTTCTGTTGCATCTGAAAGTAGAAACTCACCCGATTACAACGGTATGCGTACTTTTCCCCTAGGCCGTTCTAGTTATTCTTTTCGAGCATCAGAACTGCGAAAATTTGGAGTTTCTCAAGCGTTTCTTACCTCCAAACTGCCATATCTCGCGAACGGATTGACCAATCCGCAAAATTTCTGTTGCATCTGAAAGTAGAAACTCGCCCGATTACAACGGTATGCGTACTTTTCCCCTAGTCCGTTCTAGTTATTCGTTTCGAGCATCAGAACTGCGAAAATTTTGAGTTTCTCAAGCGTTTCTTACCTCCAAACTGCAATATCTCGCGAACGGATTGACCAATCCGCAAAATTTCTGTTGCATCTGAAAGTACAAACTCGCCCGATTACAACGGTATGCCTACTTTTCCCCTAGGCCGTTCTAGTTATTCGTTTCGAGCATCAGAACTGCGAAAATGTTGAGTTTCTTAAGCGTTTCTTACCTACAAACTACCATATCTCGCGAACGGATTGACCAATCCGCAAAATTTCTGTTGCATCTGAAAGTAGAAACTCGCCCGATTACAACGGTATGCGTACTTTTCCCCTAGGCCGTTCTAGTTATTCGTTTCGAGCATCAGAACTGCGAAAATTTTGAGTTTCTCAAGCGTTTCTTACTTCCAAACCGCCATATCTCGCGAGCGGATTGACCAATCCGCAAAATTTCTGTTGCATCTGAAAGTAGAAACTCGCCCGATTACAACGGTATGCGTACTTTTCCCCTAGGCCGTTCTAGTTATTCGTTTCGAGCATCAGAACTGCGAAAATTTTGAGTTTCTCAAGCGTTTCTTACTTCCAAACTGCCATATCTCGCGAACGGTTTGACCAATTCGCAAAATTTCTGATGCATCTGAAAGTAGAAAGACGCCCGATTACAACGGTATGCGTACTTTTCCCCTAGAACGTTCTAGTTATGCTTGTCGAGCATCAGAACTGCGAAAATTTTGAGTTTCTCAAGCATTTCTTACCTCCAAACTGCCATATCTCGCGAACGGATGGACCAATCCGCAAAATTTCTGTTGCATCTGAAAGTAGAAACTCGCCCGATTACAACGGTATGCGTACTTTTCCCCTAGTCCGTTCTAGTTATTCGTTTCGAGCATCAGAACTGCGAAAATTTTGAGTTTTTCAAGCGTTTCTTACTTCCAAATTGCCATACCTCGCGAACGGATTGAGCAATCCGCAAAATTTCTGTTCCATCTGAAGGTAGAATCTCGCCCGTTTACAACGGTATGCGTACTTTTCCCCTAGGCCGTTCTAGTTATTCGTTTCAAGCATCAGAACTGCGAAAATTTTGAGTTTCTCAAGCGTTTCTTACTTCCGAACCGCCATATCTCGCGAACGGATTGACCAATCCGCAAAATTTCTGTTGCATCTGAAAGTAGAAACTCGCCCGATTACAACGGTATGCGTACTTTTCCCCTAGGCCGTTCTAGTTAATCGTTTCGAGCATCAGAACTGCGAAAATTTTGAGTTTCTCAAGCGTTTCTTACTTCCAAACGGCCATATCTCGCGAACGGACTGACCAATCCGCAAAATTTCTGATGCATCTGAAAGTAGAAACTCGCCCGATTACAACGGTATGCGTACTTTTCCCCTAGGCCGTTCTGGTGAATCGTTTCGAGCATCAGAACTGCGAAAATTTTGAGTTTCTCAAGCGTTTCTTACTTCCAAACTGCCATATCTCGCGAACGGATTGACCAATCCGCAAAATTTCTGATGCATCTGAAAGTAGAAACTCGCCCGATTACAACGGTATGCGTACTTTTCCCCTAGGCCGCTCTAGTTATTCGTTTCGAGCATCAGAACTGTGAAAATTTTGAGTTTCTCAAGCGTTTCTTACCTCCAAACTGCCATATCTCGCGAACGGATTGACCAATCCGCAAAATTTCTGTTGCATCTGAAAGTACAAACTCGCCCGATTACAACGGTATGCCTACTTTTCCCCTAGGCCGTTCTAGTTATTCGTTTCGAGCATCAGAACTGCGAAAATGTTGAGTTTCTCAAGCGTTTCTTACCTACAAACTGCCATATCTCGCGAACGGATTGACCAATCCGCAAAATTTCTGATGCATCTGAAAGTAGAAACTCGCCCGATTACAACGGTATGCGTACTTTTCCCCTAGGCCGTTCTGGTTAATCGTTTCGAGCATCAGAACTGCGAAAATTTTGAGTTTCTCAAGCGTTTCTTACCTCCAAACTGCCATATCTCGCGAACGGATTGACCAATCCTCAAAATTGCTGTTGCATCTGAAAGTAGAAACTCGCCCGATTACAACGGTATGCGTACTATTCCCCTAGTCCGTTCTAGTTATTCGTTTCGAGCATCAGAACTGCGAAAATTTTGAGTTTTTCAAGCGTTTCTTACTTCCAAATTGCCATACCTCGCGAACGGATTGAGCAATCCGCAAAATTTTTGTTGCATCTGAAGGTAGAAACGCGCCCGTTTACAACGGTATGCGTACTTTTCCCCTAGGCCGTTCTAGTTATTCGTTTCGAGCATCAGAACTGCGAAAATTTTGAGTTTCTCAAGCGTTTCTTACTTCCAAACCGCCATATCTCGCGAACGGATTGACCAATCCGCAAAATTTCTGTTGCATCTGAAAGTAGAAACTCGCCCGATTACAACGGTATGCGTACTTTTCCCCTAGGCCGTTCTAGTTAATCGTTTCGAGCATCAGAACTGCGAAAATTTTGAGTTTCTCAAGCGTTTCTTACCTCCAAACTGCCATATCTCGCGAACGGATTGACCAATCCGCAAAATTTCTGTTGCATCTGAAAGTAGAAACTCACCCGATTACAACGGTATGCGTACTTTTCCCCTAGGCCGTTCTAGTTATTCGTTTCGAGCATCAGAACTGCGAAAATTTTGAGTTTCTCAAGCGTTTCTTACTTCCAAACCGCCATATCTCGCGAACGGATTGACCAATCCGCAAAATTTCTGTTGCATCTGAAAGTAGAAACTCGCCCGATTACAACGGTATGCGTACTTTTCCCCTAGGCCGTTCTAGTTATTCGTTTCGAGCATCAGAACTGCGAAAATTTTGAGTTTCTCAAGCGTTTCTTACTTCCAAACTGCCATATCTCGCGAACGGTTTGACCAATCCGCAAAATTTCTGATGCATCTGAAAGTAGAAAGACGCCCGATTACAACGGTATGCGTACTTTTCCCCTAGAACGTTCTAGTTATGCTTGTCGAGCATCAGAACTGCGAAAATTTTGAGTTTCTCAAGCATTTCTTACCTCCAAACTGCCATATCTCGCGAACGGATTGACCAATCCGCAAAATTTCTGTTGCATCTGAAAGTAGAAACTCGCCCGATTACAACGGTATGCGTACTTTTCCCCTAGGCCGTTCTAGTTAATCGTTTCGAGCATCAGAACTGCGAAAATTTTGAGTTTCTCAAGCGTTTCTTACCTCCAAACTGCCATATCTCGCGAACGGATGGACCAATCCGCAAAATTTCTGTTGCATCTGAAAGTAGAAACTCGCCCGATTACAACGGTATGCGTACTTTTCCCCTAGTCCGTTCTAGTTATTCGTTTCGAGCATCAGAACTGCGAAAATTTTGAGTTTTTCAAGCGTTTCTTACTTCCAAATTGCCATACCTCGCGAACGGATTGAGCAATCCGCAAAATTTCTGTTCCATCTGAAGGTAGAATCTCGCCCGTTTACAACGGTATGCGTACTTTTCCCCTAGGCCGTTCTAGTTATTCGTTTCAAGCATCAGAACTGCGAAAATTTTGAGTTTCTCAAGCGTTTCTTACTTCCGAACCGCCATATCTCGCGAACGGATTGACCAATCCGCAAAATTTCTGTTGCATCTGAAAGTAGAAACTCGCCCGATTACAACGGTATGCGTACTTTTCCCCTAGGCCGTTCTAGTTAATCGTTTCGAGCATCAGAACTGCGAAAATTTTGAGTTTCTCAAGCGTTTCTTACTTCCAAACGGCCATATCTCGCGAACGGACTGACCAATCCGCAAAATTTCTGATGCATCTGAAAGTAGAAACTCGCCCGATTACAACGGTATGCGTACTTTTCCCCTAGGCCGTTCTGGTGAATCGTTTCGAGCATCAGAACTGCGAAAATTTTGAGTTTCTCAAGCGTTTCTTACTTCCAAACTGCCATATCTCGCGAACGGATTGACCAATCCGCAAAATTTCTGATGCATCTGAAAGTAGAAACTCGCCCGATTACAACGGTATGCGTACTTTTCCCCTAGGCCGCTCTAGTTATTCGTTTCGAGCATCAGAACTGTGAAAATTTTGAGTTTCTCAAGCGTTTCTTACCTCCAAACTGCCATATCTCGCGAACGGATTGACCAATCCGCAAAATTTCTGTTGCATCTGAAAGTAGAAACTCGCCCGATTACAACGGTATGCGTACTTTTCCCCTAGGCCGTTCTAGTTATTCGTTTCGAGCATCAGAACTGCGAAAATTTTGAGTTTCTCAAGCGTTTCTTACTTCCAAACTGCCATATCTCGCGAACGGTTTGACCAATCCGCAAAATTTCTGATGCATCTGAAAGTAGAAAGACGCCCGATTACAACGGTATGCGTACTTTTCCCCTAGAACGTTCTAGTTATGCTTGTCGAGCATCAGAACTGCGAAAATTTTGAGTTTCTCAAGCATTTCTTACCTCCAAACTGCCATATCTCGCGAACGGATTGACCAATCCGCAAAATTTCTGTTGCATCTGAAAGTAGAAACTCGCCCGATTACAACGGTATGCGTACTTTTCCCCTAGGCCGTTCTAGTTAATCGTTTCGAGCATCAGAACTGCGAAAATTTTGAGTTTCTCAAGCGTTTCTTACCTCCAAACTGCCATATCTCGCGAACGGATTGACCAATCCGCAAAATTTCTGTTGCATCTGAAAGTAGAAACTCACCCGATTACAACGGTATGCGTACTTTTCCCCTAGGCCGTTCTAGTTATTCGTTTCGAGCATCAGAACTGCGAAAATTTTGAGTTTCTCAAGCGTTTCTTACTTCCAAACCGCCATATCTCGCGAACGGATTGACCAATCCGCAAAATTTCTGTTGCATCTGAAAGTAGAAACTCGCCCGATTACAACGGTATGCGTACTTTTCCCCTAGGCCGTTCTAGTTATTCGTTTCGAGCATCAGAACTGCGAAAATTTTGAGTTTCTCAAGCGATTCTTACTTCCAAACTGCCATATCTCGCGAACGGTTTGACCAATCCGCAAAATTTCTGATGCATCTGAAAGTAGAAAGACGCCCGATTACAACGGTATGCGTACTTTTCCCCTAGAACGTTCTAGTTATGCTTGTCGAGCATCAGAACTGCGAAAATTTTGAGTTTCTCAAGCATTTCTTACCTCCAAACTGCCATATCTCGCGAACGGATTGACCAATCCGCAAAATTTCTGTTGCATCTGAAAGTAGAAACTCGCCCGATTACAACGGTATGCGTACTTTTCCCCTAGTCCGTTCTAGTTATTCGTTTCGAGCATCAGAACTGCGAAAATTTTGAGTTTCTCAAGCGTTTCTTACCTCCAAACTGCCATATCTCGCGAACGGATTGACCAATCCGCAAAATTTCTGTTGCATCTGAAAGTACAAACTCGCCCGATTACAACGGTATGCCTACTTTTCCCCTAGGCCGTTCTAGTTATTCGTTTCGAGCATCAGAACTGCGAAAATGTTGAGTTTCTCAAGCGTTTCTTACCTACAAACTGCCATATCTCGCGAACGGATTGACCAATCCGCAAAATTTCTGTTGCATCTGAAAGTAGAAACTCGCCCGATTACAACGGTATGCGTACTTTTCCCCTAGGCCGTTCTAGTTATTCGTTTCGAGCATCAGAACTGCGAAAATTTTGAGTTTCTCAAGCGTTTCTTACTTCCAAACCGCCATATCTCGCGAACGGATTGACCAATCCGCAAAATTTCTGTTGCATCTGAAAGTAGAAACTCGCCCGATTACAACGGTATGCGTACTTTTCCCCTAGTCCGTTCTAGTTATTCGTTTCGAGCATCAGAACTGCGAAAATTTTGAGTTTCTCAAGCGTTTCTTACCTCCAAACTGCCATATCTCGCGAACGGATTGACTAATCCGCAAAATTTCTGTTGCATCTGAAAGTAGAAACTCACCCGATTACAACGGTATGCGTACTTTTCCCCTAGGCCGTTCTAGTTATTCTTTTCGAGCATCAGAACTGCGAAAATTTGGAGTTTCTCAAGCGTTTCTTACCTCCAAACTGCCATATCTCGCGAACGGATTGACCAATCCGCAAAATTTCTATTGCATCTGAAAGTAGAAACTCGCCCGATTACAACGGTATGCGTACTTTTCCCCTAGTCCGTTCTAGTTATTCGTTTCGAGCATCAGAACTGCGAAAATTTTGAGTTTCTCAAGCGTTTCTTACCTCCAAACTGCAATATCTCGCGAACGGATTGACCAATCCGCAAAATTTCTGTTGCATCTGAAAGTACAAACTCGCCCGATTACAACGGTATGCCTACTTTTCCCCTAGGCCGTTCTAGTTATTCGTTTCGAGCATCAGAACTGCGAAAATGTTGAGTTTCTCAAGCGTTTCTTACCTACAAACTACCATATCTCGCGAACGGATTGACCAATCCGCAAAATTTCTGTTGCATCTGAAAGTAGAAACTCGCCCGATTACAACGGTATGCGTACTTTTCCCCTAGGCCGTTCTAGTTATTCGTTTCGAGCATCAGAACTGCGAAAATTTTGAGTTTCTCAAGCGTTTCTTACTTCCAAACCGCCATATCTCGCGAACGGATTGACCAATCCGCAAAATTTCTGTTGCATCTGAAAGTAGAAACTCGCCCGATTACAACGGTATGCGTACTTTTCCCCTAGGCCGTTCTAGTTATTCGTTTCGAGCATCAGAACTGCGAAAATTTTGAGTTTCTCAAGCGTTTCTTTCTTCCAAACTGCCATATCTCGCGAACGGTTTGACCAATCCGCAAAATTTCTGATGCATCTGAAAGTAGAAAGACGCCCGATTACAACGGTATGCGTACTTTTCCCCTAGAACGTTCTAGTTATGCTTGTCGAGCATCAGAACTGCGAAAATTTTGAGTTTCTCAAGCATTTCTTACCTCCAAACTGCCATATCTCGCGAACGGATGGACCAATCCGCAAAATTTCTGTTGCATCTGAAAGTAGAAACTCGCCCGATTACAACGGTATGCGTACTTTTCCCCTAGTCCGTTCTAGTTATTCGTTTCGAGCATCAGAACTGCGAAAATTTTGAGTTTTTCAAGCGTTTCTTACTTCCAAATTGCCATACCTCGCGAACGGATTGAGCAATCCGCAAAATTTCTGTTCCATCGGAAGGTAGAATCTCGCCCGTTTACAACGGTATGCGTACTTTTCCCCTAGGCCGTTCTAGTTATTCGTTTCAAGCATCAGAACTGCGAAAATTTTGAGTTTCTCAAGCGTTTCTTACTTCCGAACCGCCATATCTCGCGAACGGATTGACCAATCCGCAAAATTTCTGTTGCATCTGAAAGTAGAAACTCGCCCGATTACAACGGTATGCGTACTTTTCCCCTAGGCCGTTCTAGTTAATCGTTTCGAGCATCAGAACTGCGAAAATTTTGAGTTTCTCAAGCGTTTCTTACTTCCAAACGGCCATATCTCGCGAACGGACTGACCAATCCGCAAAATTTCTGATGCATCTGAAAGTAGAAACTCGCCCGATTACAACGGTATGCGTACTTTTCCCCTAGGCCGTTCTGGTGAATCGTTTCGAGCATCAGAACTGCGAAAATTTTGAGTTTCTCAAGCGTTTCTTACCTCCAAACTGCCATATCTCGCGAACGGATTGACCAATCCGCAAAATTTCTGTTGCATCTGAAAGTACAAACTCGCCCGATTACAACGGTATGCCTACTTTTCCCCTAGGCCGTTCTAGTTATTCGTTTCGAGCATCAGAACTGCGAAAATGTTGAGTTTCTCAAGCGTTTCTTACCTACAAACTGCCATATCTCGCGAACGGATTGACCAATCCGCAAAATTTCTGATGCATCTGAAAGTAGAAACTCGCCCGATTACAACGGTATGCGTACTTTTCCCCTAGGCCGTTCTGGTTAATCGTTTCGAGCATCAGAACTGCGAAAATTTTGAGTTTCTCAAGCGTTTCTTACCTCCAAACTGCCATATCTCGCGAATGGATTGACCAATCCTCAAAATTGCTGTTGCATCTGAAAGTAGAAACTCGCCCGATTACAACGGTATGCGTACTTTTCCCCTAGTCCGTTCTAGTTATTCGTTTCGAGCATCAGAACTGCGAAAATTTTGAGTTTTTCAAGCGTTTCTTACTTCCAAATTGCCATACCTCGCGAACGGATTGAGCAATCCGCAAAATTTTTGTTGCATCTGAAGGTAGAAACGCGCCCGTTTACAACGGTATGCGTACTTTTCCCCTAGGCCGTTCTAGTTATTCGTTTCGAGCATCAGAACTGCGAAAATTTTGAGTTTCTCAAGCGTTTCTTACTTCCAAACCGCCATATCTCGCGAACGGATTGACCAATCCGCAAAATTTCTGTTGCATCTGAAAGTAGAAACTCGCCCGATTACAACGGTATGCGTACTTTTCCCCTAGGCCGTTCTAGTTAATCGTTTCGAGCATCAGAACTGCGAAAATTTTGAGTTTCTCAAGCGTTTCTTACCTCCAAACTGCCATATCTCGCGAACGGATTGACCAATCCGCAAAATTTCTGTTGCATCTGAAAGTAGAAACTCACCCGATTACAACGGTATGCGTACTTTTCCCCTAGGCCGTTCTAGTTATTCGTTTCGAGCATCAGAACTGCGAAAATTTTGAGTTTCTCAAGCGTTTCTTACTTCCAAACCGCCATATCTCGCGAACGGATTGACCAATCCGCAAAATTTCTGTTGCATCTGAAAGTAGAAACTCGCCCGATTACAACGGTATGCGTAGTTTTCCCCTAGGCCGTTCTAGTTATTCGTTTCGAGCATCAGAACTGCGAAAATTTTGAGTTTCTCAAGCGTTTCTTACTTCCAAACTGCCATATCTCGCGAACGGTTTGACCAATCCGCAAAATTTCTGATGCATCTGAAAGTAGAAAGACGCCCGATTACAACGGTATGCGTACTTTTCCCCTAGAACGTTCTAGTTATGCTTGTCGAGCATCAGAACTGCGAAAATTTTGAGTTTCTCAAGCATTTCTTACCTCCAAACTGCCATATCTCGCGAACGGATTGACCAATCCGCAAAATTTCTGTTGCATCTGAAAGTAGAAACTCGCCCGATTACAACGGTATGCGTACTTTTCCCCTAGTCCGTTCTAGTTATTCGTTTCGAGCATCAGAACTGCGAAAATTTTGAGTTTCTCAAGCGTTTCTTACCTCCAAACTGCCATATCTCGCGAACGGATTGACCAATCCGCAAAATTTCTGTTGCATCTGAAAGTACAAACTCGCCCGATTACAACGGTATGCCTACTTTTCCCCTAGGCCGTTCTAGTTATTCGTTTCGAGCATCAGAACTGCGAAAATGTTGAGTTTCTCAAGCGTTTCTTATCTACAAACTGCCATATCTCGCGAACGGATTGACCAATCCGCAAAATTTCTGTTGCATCTGAAAGTAGAAACTCGCCCGATTACAACGGTATGCGTACTTTTCCCCTAGGCCGTTCTAGTTATTCGTTTCGAGCATCAGAACTGCGAAAATTTTGAGTTTCTCAAGCGTTTCTTACTTCCAAACCGCCATATCTCGCGAACGGATTGACCAATCCGCAAAATTTCTGTTGCATCTGAAAGTAGAAACTCGCCCGATTACAACGGTATGCGTACTTTTCCCCTAGTCCGTTCTAGTTATTCGTTTCGAGCATCAGAACTGCGAAAATTTTGAGTTTCTCAAGCGTTTCTTACCTCCAAACTGCCATATCTCGCGAACGGATTGACCAATCCGCAAAATTTCTGATGCATCTGAAAGTAGAAACTCACCCGATTACAACGGTATGCGTACTTTTCCCCTAGGCCGTTCTAGTTATTCTTTTCGAGCATCAGAACTGCGAAAATTTGGAGTTTCTCAAGCGTTTCTTACCTCCAAACTGCCATATCTCGCGAACGGATTGACCAATCCGCAAAATTTCTGTTGCATCTGAAAGTAGAAACTCGCCCGATTACAACGGTATGCGTACTTTTCCCCTAGTCCGTTCTAGTTATTCGTTTCGAGCATCAGAACTGCGAAAATTTTGAGTTTCTCAAGCGTTTCTTACCTCCAAACTGCCATATCTCGCGAACGGATTGACCAATCCGCAAAATTTCTGTTGCATCTGAAAGTACAAACTCGCCCGATTACAACGGTATGCCTACTTTTCCCCTAGGCCGTTCTAGTTATTCGTTTCGAGCATCAGAACTGCGAAAATGTTGAGTTTCTCAAGCGTTTCTTACCTACAAACTACCATATCTCGCGAACGGATTGACCAATCCGCAAAATTTCTGTTGCATCTGAAAGTAGAAACTCGCCCGATTACAACGGTATGCGTACTTTTCCCCTAGGCCGTTCTAGTTATTCGTTTCGAGCATCAGAACTGCGAAAATTTTGTGTTTCTCAAGCGTTTCTTACTTCCAAACCGCCATATCTCGCGAACGGATTGACCAATCCGCAAAATTTCTGTTGCATCTGAAAGTAGAAACTCGCCCGATTACAACGGTATGCGTACTTTTCCCCTAGGCCGTTCTAGTTATTCGTTTCGAGCATCAGAACTGCGAAAATTTTGAGTTTCTCAAGCGTTTCTTACTTCCAAACTGCCATATCTCGCGAACGGTTTGACCAATCCGCAAAATTTCTGATGCATCTGAAAGTAGAAAGACGCCCGATTACAACGGTATGCGTACTTTTCCCCTAGAACGTTCTAGTTATGCTTGTCGAGCATCAGAACTGCGAAAATTTTGAGTTTCTCAAGCATTTCTTACCTCCAAACTGCCATATCTCGCGAACGGATGGACCAATCCGCAAAATTTCTGTTGCATCTGAAAGTAGAAACTCGCCCGATTACAACGGTATGCGTACTTTTCCCCTAGTCCGTTCTAGTTATTCGTTTCGAGCATCAGAACTGCGAAAATTTTGAGTTTTTCAAGCGTTTCTTACTTCCAAATTGCCATACCTCGCGAACGGATTGAGCAATCCGCAAAATTTCTGTTCCATCTGAAGGTAGAATCTCGCCCGTTTACAACGGTATGCGTACTTTTCCCCTAGGCCGTTCTAGTTATTCGTTTCAAGCATCAGAACTGCGAAAATTTTGAGTTTCTCAAGCGTTTCTTACTTCCGAACCGCCATATCTCGCGAACGGATTGACCAATCCGCAAAATTTCTGTTGCATCTGAAAGTAGAAACTCGCCCGATTACAACGGTATGCGTACTTTTCCCCTAGGCCGTTCTAGTTAATCGTTTCGAGCATCAGAACTGCGAAAATTTTGAGTTTCTCAAGCGTTTCTTACTTCCAAACGGCCATATCTCGCGAACGGACTGACCAATCCGCAAAATTTCTGATGCATCTGAAAGTAGAAACTCGCCCGATTACAACGGTATGCGTACTTTTCCCCTAGGCCGTTCTGGTGAATCGTTTCGAGCATCAGAACTGCGAAAATTTTGAGTTTCTCAAGCGTTTCTTACTTCCAAACTGCCATATCTCGCGAACGGATTGACCAATCCGCAAAATTTCTGATGCATCTGAAAGTAGAAACTCGCCCGATTACAACGGTATGCGTACTTTTCCCCTAGGCCGCTCTAGTTATTCGTTTCGAGCATCAGAACTGTGAAAATTTTGGGTTTCTCAAGCGTTTCTTACCTCCAAACTGCCATATCTCGCGAACGGATTGACCAATCCGCAAAATTTCTGTTGCATCTGAAAGTACAAACTCGCCCGATTACAACGGTATGCCTACTTTTCCCCTAGGCCGTTCTAGTTATTCGTTTCGAGCATCAGAACTGCGAAAATGTTGAGTTTCTCAAGCGTTTCTTACCTACAAACTGCCATATCTCGCGAACGGATTGACCAATCCGCAAAATTTCTGATGCATCTGAAAGTAGAAACTCGCCCGATTACAACGGTATGCGTACTTTTCCCCTAGGCCGTTCTGGTTAATCGTTTCGAGCATCAGAACTGCGAAAATTTTGAGTTTCTCAAGCGTTTCTTACCTCCAAACTGCCATATCTCGCGAACGGATTGACCAATCCTCAAAATTGCTGTTGCATCTGAAAGTAGAAACTCGCCCGATTACAACGGTATGCGTACTTTTCCCCTAGTCCGTTCTAGTTATTCGTTTCGAGCATCAGAACTGCGAAAATTTTGAGTTTTTCAAGCGTTTCTTACTTCCAAATTGCCATACCTCGCGAACGGATTGAGCAATCCGCAAAATTTTTGTTGCATCTGAAGGTAGAAACGCGCCCGTTTACAACGGTATGCGTACTTTTCCCCTAGGCCGTTCTAGTTATTCGTTTCGAGCATCAGAACTGCGAAAATTTTGAGTTTCTCAAGCGTTTCTTACTTCCAAACCGCCATATCTCGCGAACGGATTGACCAATCCGCAAAATTTCTGTTGCATCTGAAAGTAGAAACTCGCCCGATTACAACGGTATGCGTACTTTTCCCCTAGGCCGTTCTAGTTAATCGTTTCGAGCATCAGAACTGCGAAAATTTTGAGTTTCTCAAGCGTTTCTTACCTCCAAACTGCCATATCTCGCGAACGGATTGACAAATCCGCAAAATTTCTGTTGCATCTGAAAGTAGAAACCCGCCCGATTACAACGCTATGCGTACTTTTCCCCTAGGCCGTTCTAGTTAATCGTTTCGAGCATCAGAACTGCGAAAATTTTGAGTTTCTCAAGCGTTTCTTACTTCCAAACTGCCATATCTCGCGAACGGATTGACCAATCCGCAAAATTTCTGATTCATCTGAAAGTTGAAAGTCGCCCGATTACAACGGTATGCGTACTTTTCCCCTAGAACGTTCTAGTTATGCTTGTCGAGCATGAGAACTGCGAAAATTTTGAGTTTCTCAAGCGTTTCTTACCTCCAAACTGCCATATCTCGCGAACGGATTGACCAATCCGCAAAATTTCTGTTGCATCTGAAAGTAGAAACTCACCCGATTACAACGGTATGCGTACTTTTCCCCTAGGCCGTTCTAGTTATTCTTTTCGAGCATCAGAACTGCGAAAATTTTGAGTTTCTCAAGCGTTTCTTACCTCCAAACTGCCATATCTCGCGAACGGATTGACATATCCGCAAAATTTCTGTTGCATCTGAAAGTAGAAACCCGCCCGATTACAACGCTATGCGTACTTTTCCCCTAGGCCGTTCTAGTTAATCGTTTCGAGCATCAGAACTGCGAAAATTTTGAGTTTCTCAAGCGTTTCTTTCTTCCAAACTGCCATATCTCGCGAACGGATTGACCAATCCGCAAAATTTCTGATGCATCTGAAAGTTGAAAGTCGCCCGATTACAACGGTATGCGTACTTTTCCCCTAGAACGTTCTAGTTATGCTTGTCGAGCATCAGAACTGCGAAAATTTTGAGTTTCTCAAGCGTTTCTTACCTCCAAACTGCCATATCTCGCGAACGGATTGACCAATCCGCAAAATTTCTGTTGCATCTGAAAGGAGAAACTCGCCCGTTTACAACGGTATGCGTACTTTTCCCCTAGGCCGTTCTAGTTATTCGTTTCGAGCATCAGAACTGCGAAAATTTTGAGTTTCTCAAGCGTTTCTTACTTCCAAACCGCCATATCTCGCGAACGGATTGACCAATCCGCAAAATTTCTGTTGCATCTGAAAGTAGAAACTCGCCCGATTACAACGGTATGCGTACTTTTCCCCTAGGCCGTTCTAGTTATTCGTTTCGAGCATCAGAACTGCGAAAATTTTGAGTTTCTCAAGCGTTTCTTACTTCCAAACCGCCATATCTCGCGAGCGGATTGACCAATCCGCAAAATTTCTGTTGCATCTGAAAGTAGAAACTCGCCCGATTACAACGGTATGCGTACTTTTCCCCTAGGCCGTTCTAGTTATTCGTTTCGAGCATCAGAACTGCGAAAATTTTGAGTTTCTCAAGCGTTTCTTACTTCCAAACTGCCATATCTCGCGAACGGTTTGACCAATTCGCAAAATTTCTGATGCATCTGAAAGTAGAAAGACGCCCGATTACAACGGTATGCGTACTTTTCCCCTAGAACGTTCTAGTTATGCTTGTCGAGCATCAGAACTGCGAAAATTTTGAGTTTCTCAAGCATTTCTTACCTCCAAACTGCCATATCTCGCGAACGGATGGACCAATCCGCAAAATTTCTGTTGCATCTGAAAGTAGAAACTCGCCCGATTACAACGGTATGCGTACTTTTCCCCTAGTCCGTTCTAGTTATTCGTTTCGAGCATCAGAACTGCGAAAATTTTGAGTTTTTCAAGCGTTTCTTACTTCCAAATTGCCATACCTCGCGAACGGATTGAGCAATCCGCAAAATTTCTGTTCCATCTGAAGGTAGAATCTCGCCCGTTTACAACGGTATGCGTACTTTTCCCCTAGGCCGTTCTAGTTATTCGTTTCAAGCATCAGAACTGCGAAAATTTTGAGTTTCTCAAGCGTTTCTTACTTCCGAACCGCCATATCTCGCGAACGGATTGACCAATCCGCAAAATTTCTGTTGCATCTGAAAGTAGAAACTCGCCCGATTACAACGGTATGCGTACTTTTCCCCTAGGCCGTTCTAGTTAATCGTTTCGAGCATCAGAACTGCGAAAATTTTGAGTTTCTCAAGCGTTTCTTACTTCCAAACGGCCATATCTCGCGAACGGACTGACCAATCCGCAAAATTTCTGATGCATCTGAAAGTAGAAACTCGCCCGATTACAACGGTATGCGTACTTTTCCCCTAGGCCGTTCTGGTGAATCGTTTCGAGCATCAGAACTGCGAAAATTTTGAGTTTCTCAAGCGTTTCTTACTTCCAAACTGCCATATCTCGCGAACGGATTGACCAATCCGCAAAATTTCTGATGCATCTGAAAGTAGAAACTCGCCCGATTACAACGGTATGCGTACTTTTCCCCTAGGCCGCTCTAGTTATTCGTTTCGAGCATCAGAACTGTGAAAATTTTGAGTTTCTCAAGCGTTTCTTACCTCCAAACTGCCATATCTCGCGAACGGATTGACCAATCCGCAAAATTTCTGTTGCATCTGAAAGTACAAACTCGCCCGATTACAACGGTATGCCTACTTTTCCCCTAGGCCGTTCTAGTTATTCGTTTCGAGCATCAGAACTGCGAAAATGTTGAGTTTCTCAAGCGTTTCTTACCTACAAACTGCCATATCTCGCGAACGGATTGACCAATCCGCAAAATTTCTGATGCATCTGAAAGTAGAAACTCGCCCGATTACAACGGTATGCGTACTTTTCCCCTAGGCCGTTCTGGTTAATCGTTTCGAGCATCAGAACTGCGAAAATTTTGAGTTTCTCAAGCGTTTCTTACCTCCAAACTGCCATATCTCGCGAACGGATTGACCAATCCTCAAAATTGCTGTTGCATCTGAAAGTAGAAACTCGCCCGATTACAACGGTATGCGTACTATTCCCCTAGTCCGTTCTAGTTATTCGTTTCGAGCATCAGAACTGCGAAAATTTTGAGTTTTTCAAGCGTTTCTTACTTCCAAATTGCCATACCTCGCGAACGGATTGAGCAATCCGCAAAATTTTTGTTGCATCTGAAGGTAGAAACGCGCCCGTTTACAACGGTATGCGTACTTTTCCCCTAGGCCGTTCTAGTTATTCGTTTCGAGCATCAGAACTGCGAAAATTTTGAGTTTCTCAAGCGTTTCTTACTTCCAAACCGCCATATCTCGCGAACGGATTGACCAATCCGCAAAATTTCTGTTGCATCTGAAAGTAGAAACTCGCCCGATTACAACGGTATGCGTACTTTTCCCCTAGGCCGTTCTAGTTAATCGTTTCGAGCATCAGAACTGCGAAAATTTTGAGTTTCTCAAGCGTTTCTTACCTCCAAACTGCCATATCTCGCGAACGGATTGACCAATCCGCAAAATTTCTGTTGCATCTGAAAGTAGAAACTCACCCGATTACAACGGTATGCGTACTTTTCCCCTAGGCCGTTCTAGTTATTCGTTTCGAGCATCAGAACTGCGAAAATTTTGAGTTTCTCAAGCGTTTCTTACTTCCAAACCGCCATATCTCGCGAACGGATTGACCAATCCGCAAAATTTCTGTTGCATCTGAAAGTAGAAACTCGCCCGATTACAACGGTATGCGTACTTTTCCCCTAGGCCGTTCTAGTTATTCGTTTCGAGCATCAGAACTGCGAAAATTTTGAGTTTCTCAAGCGTTTCTTACTTCCAAACTGCCATATCTCGCGAACGGTTTGACCAATCCGCAAAATTTCTGATGCATCTGAAAGTAGAAAGACGCCCGATTACAACGGTATGCGTACTTTTCCCCTAGAACGTTCTAGTTATGCTTGTCGAGCATCAGAACTGCGAAAATTTTGAGTTTCTCAAGCATTTCTTACCTCCAAACTGCCATATCTCGCGAACGGATTGACCAATCCGCAAAATTTCTGTTGCATCTGAAAGTAGAAACTCGCCCGATTACAACGGTATGCGTACTTTTCCCCTAGGCCGTTCTAGTTAATCGTTTCGAGCATCAGAACTGCGAAAATTTTGAGTTTCTCAAGCGTTTCTTACCTCCAAACTGCCATATCTCGCGAACGGATGGACCAATCCGCAAAATTTCTGTTGCATCTGAAAGTAGAAACTCGCCCGATTACAACGGTATGCGTACTTTTCCCCTAGTCCGTTCTAGTTATTCGTTTCGAGCATCAGAACTGCGAAAATTTTGAGTTTTTCAAGCGTTTCTTACTTCCAAATTGCCATACCTCGCGAACGGATTGAGCAATCCGCAAAATTTCTGTTCCATCTGAAGGTAGAATCTCGCCCGTTTACAACGGTATGCGTACTTTTCCCCTAGGCCGTTCTAGTTATTCGTTTCAAGCATCAGAACTGCGAAAATTTTGAGTTTCTCAAGCGTTTCTTACTTCCGAACCGCCATATCTCGCGAACGGATTGACCAATCCGCAAAATTTCTGTTGCATCTGAAAGTAGAAACTCGCCCGATTACAACGGTATGCGTACTTTTCCCCTAGGCCGTTCTAGTTAATCGTTTCGAGCATCAGAACTGCGAAAATTTTGAGTTTCTCAAGCGTTTCTTACTTCCAAACGGCCATATCTCGCGAACGGACTGACCAATCCGCAAAATTTCTGATGCATCTGAAAGTAGAAACTCGCCCGATTACAACGGTATGCGTACTTTTCCCCTAGGCCGTTCTGGTGAATCGTTTCGAGCATCAGAACTGCGAAAATTTTGAGTTTCTCAAGCGTTTCTTACTTCCAAACTGCCATATCTCGCGAACGGATTGACCAATCCGCAAAATTTCTGATGCATCTGAAAGTAGAAACTCGCCCGATTACAACGGTATGCGTACTTTTCCCCTAGGCCGCTCTAGTTATTCGTTTCGAGCATCAGAACTGTGAAAATTTTGAGTTTCTCAAGCGTTTCTTACCTCCAAACTGCCATATCTCGCGAACGGATTGACCAATCCGCAAAATTTCTGTTGCATCTGAAAGTACAAACTCGCCCGATTACAACGGTATGCCTACTTTTCCCCTAGGCCGTTCTAGTTATTCGTTTCGAGCATCAGAACTGCGAAAATGTTGAGTTTCTCAAGCGTTTCTTACCTACAAACTGCCATATCTCGCGAACGGATTGACCAATCCGCAAAATTTCTGATGCATCTGAAAGTAGAAACTCGCCCGATTACAACGGTATGCGTACTTTTCCCCTAGGCCGTTCTGGTTAATCGTTTCGAGCATCAGAACTGCGAAAATTTTGAGTTTCTCAAGCGTTTCTTACCTCCAAACTGCCATATCTCGCGAACGGATTGACCAATCCTCAAAATTGCTGTTGCATCTGAAAGTAGAAACTCGCCCGATTACAACGGTATGCGTACTATTCCCCTAGTCCGTTCTAGTTATTCGTTTCGAGCATCAGAACTGCGAAAATTTTGAGTTTTTCAAGCGTTTCTTACTTCCAAATTGCCATACCTCGCGAACGGATTGAGCAATCCGCAAAATTTTTGTTGCATCTGAAGGTAGAAACGCGCCCGTTTACAACGGTATGCGTACTTTTCCCCTAGGCCGTTCTAGTTATTCGTTTCGAGCATCAGAACTGCGAAAATTTTGAGTTTCTCAAGCGTTTCTTACTTCCAAACCGCCATATCTCGCGAACGGATTGACCAATCCGCAAAATTTCTGTTGCATCTGAAAGTAGAAACTCGCCCGATTACAACGGTATGCGTACTTTTCCCCTAGGCCGTTCTAGTTAATCGTTTCGAGCATCAGAACTGCGAAAATTTTGAGTTTCTCAAGCGTTTCTTACCTCCAAACTGCCATATCTCGCGAACGGATTGACCAATCCGCAAAATTTCTGTTGCATCTGAAAGTAGAAACTCACCCGATTACAACGGTATGCGTACTTTTCCCCTAGGCCGTTCTAGTTATTCGTTTCGAGCATCAGAACTGCGAAAATTTTGAGTCTCTCAAGCGTTTCTTACTTCCAAACCGCCATATCTCGCGAACGGATTGACCAATCCGCAAAATTTCTGTTGCATCTGAAAGTAGAAACTCGCCCGATTACAACGGTATGCGTACTTTTCCCCTAGGCCGTTCTAGTTATTCGTTTCGAGCATCAGAACTGCGAAAATTTTGAGTTTCTCAAGCGTTTCTTACTTCCAAACTGCCATATCTCGCGAACGGTTTGACCAATCCGCAAAATTTCTGATGCATCTGAAAGTAGAAAGACGCCCGATTACAACGGTATGCGTACTTTTCCCCTAGAACGTTCTAGTTATGCTTGTCGAGCATCAGAACTGCGAAAATTTTGAGTTTCTCAAGCATTTCTTACCTCCAAACTGCCATATCTCGCGAACGGATTGACCAATCCGCAAAATTTCTGTTGCATCTGAAAGTAGAAACTCGCCCGATTACAACGGTATGCGTACTTTTCCCCTAGGCCGTTCTAGTTAATCGTTTCGAGCATCAGAACTGCGAAAATTTTGAGTTTCTCAAGCGTTTCTTACCTCCAAACTGCCATATCTCGCGAACGGATTGACCAATCCGCAAAATTTCTGTTGCATCTGAAAGTAGAAACTCACCCGATTACAACGGTATGCGTACTTTTCCCCTAGGCCGTTCTAGTTATTCGTTTCGAGCATCAGAACTGCGAAAATTTTGAGTTTCTCAAGCGTTTCTTACTTCCAAACCGCCATATCTCGCGAACGGATTGACCAATCCGCAAAATTTCTGTTGCATCTGAAAGTAGAAACTCGCCCGATTACAACGGTATGCGTACTTTTCCCCTAGGCCGTTCTAGTTATTCGTTTCGAGCATCAGAACTGCGAAAATTTTGAGTTTCTCAAGCGATTCTTACTTCCAAACTGCCATATCTCGCGAACGGTTTGACCAATCCGCAAAATTTCTGATGCATCTGAAAGTAGAAAGACGCCCGATTACAACGGTATGCGTACTTTTCCCCTAGAACGTTCTAGTTATGCTTGTCGAGCATCAGAACTGCGAAAATTTTGAGTTTCTCAAGCATTTCTTACCTCCAAACTGCCATATCTCGCGAACGGATTGACCAATCCGCAAAATTTCTGTTGCATCTGAAAGTAGAAACTCGCCCGATTACAACGGTATGCGTACTTTTCCCCTAGTCCGTTCTAGTTATTCGTTTCGAGCATCAGAACTGCGAAAATTTTGAGTTTCTCAAGCGTTTCTTACCTCCAAACTGCCATATCTCGCGAACGGATTGACCAATCCGCAAAATTTCTGTTGCATCTGAAAGTACAAACTCGCCCGATTACAACGGTATGCCTACTTTTCCCCTAGGCCGTTCTAGTTATTCGTTTCGAGCATCAGAACTGCGAAAATGTTGAGTTTCTCAAGCGTTTCTTACCTACAAACTGCCATATCTCGCGAACGGATTGACCAATCCGCAAAATTTCTGTTGCATCTGAAAGTAGAAACTCGCCCGATTACAACGGTATGCGTACTTTTCCCCTAGGCCGTTCTAGTTATTCGTTTCGAGCATCAGAACTGCGAAAATTTTGAGTTTCTCAAGCGTTTCTTACTTCCAAACCGCCATATCTCGCGAACGGATTGACCAATCCGCAAAATTTCTGTTGCATCTGAAAGTAGAAACTCGCCCGATTACAACGGTATGCGTACTTTTCCCCTAGTCCGTTCTAGTTATTCGTTTCGAGCATCAGAACTGCGAAAATTTTGAGTTTCTCAAGCGTTTCTTACCTCCAAACTGCCATATCTCGCGAACGGATTGACTAATCCGCAAAATTTCTGTTGCATCTGAAAGTAGAAACTCACCCGATTACAACGGTATGCGTACTTTTCCCCTAGGCCGTTCTAGTTATTCTTTTCGAGCATCAGAACTGCGAAAATTTGGAGTTTCTCAAGCGTTTCTTACCTCCAAACTGCCATATCTCGCGAACGGATTGACCAATCCGCAAAATTTCTATTGCATCTGAAAGTAGAAACTCGCCCGATTACAACGGTATGCGTACTTTTCCCCTAGTCCGTTCTAGTTATTCGTTTCGAGCATCAGAACTGCGAAAATTTTGAGTTTCTCAAGCGTTTCTTACCTCCAAACTGCAATATCTCGCGAACGGATTGACCAATCCGCAAAATTTCTGTTGCATCTGAAAGTACAAACTCGCCCGATTACAACGGTATGCCTACTTTTCCCCTAGGCCGTTCTAGTTATTCGTTTCGAGCATCAGAACTGCGAAAATGTTGAGTTTCTCAAGCGTTTCTTACCTACAAACTACCATATCTCGCGAACGGATTGACCAATCCGCAAAATTTCTGTTGCATCTGAAAGTAGAAACTCGCCCGATTACAACGGTATGCGTACTTTTCCCCTAGGCCGTTCTAGTTATTCGTTTCGAGCATCAGAACTGCGAAAATTTTGAGTTTCTCAAGCGTTTCTTACTTCCAAACCGCCATATCTCGCGAACGGATTGACCAATCCGCAAAATTTCTGTTGCATCTGAAAGTAGAAACTCGCCCGATTACAACGGTATGCGTACTTTTCCCCTAGGCCGTTCTAGTTATTCGTTTCGAGCATCAGAACTGCGAAAATTTTGAGTTTCTCAAGCGTTTCTTTCTTCCAAACTGCCATATCTCGCGAACGGTTTGACCAATCCGCAAAATTTCTGATGCATCTGAAAGTAGAAAGACGCCCGATTACAACGGTATGCGTACTTTTCCCCTAGAACGTTCTAGTTATGCTTGTCGAGCATCAGAACTGCGAAAATTTTGAGTTTCTCAAGCATTTCTTACCTCCAAACTGCCATATCTCGCGAACGGATGGACCAATCCGCAAAATTTCTGTTGCATCTGAAAGTAGAAACTCGCCCGATTACAACGGTATGCGTACTTTTCCCCTAGTCCGTTCTAGTTATTCGTTTCGAGCATCAGAACTGCGAAAATTTGAGTTTTTCAAGCGTTTCTTACTTCCAAATTGCCATACCTCGCGAACGGATTGAGCAATCCGCAAAATTTCTGTTCCATCGGAAGGTAGAATCTCGCCCGTTTACAACGGTATGCGTACTTTTCCCTAGGCCGTTCTAGTTATTCGTTTCAAGCATCAGAACTGCGAAAATTTTGAGTTTCTCAAGCGTTTCTTACTTCCGAACCGCCATATCTCGCGAACGGATTGACCAATCCGCAAAATTTCTGTTGCATCTGAAAGTAGAAACTCGCCCGATTACAACGGTATGCGTACTTTTCCCTAGGCCGTTCTAGTTAATCGTTTCGAGCATCAGAACTGCGAAAATTTTGAGTTCTCAAGCGTTTCTTACTTCCAAACGGCCATATCTCGCGAACGGACTGACCAATCCGCAAAATTTCTGATGCATCTGAAAGTAGAAACTCGCCCGATTACAACGGTATGCGTACTTTTCCCCTAGGCCGTTCTGGTGAATCGTTTCGAGCATCAGAACTGCGAAAATTTTGAGTTTCTCAAGCGTTTCTTACCTCCAAACTGCCATATCTCGCGAACGGATTGACCAATCCGCAAAATTTCTGTTGCATCTGAAAGTACAAACTCGCCCGATTACAACGGTATGCCTACTTTCCCCTAGGCCGTTCTAGTTATTCGTTTCGAGCATCAGAACTGCGAAATGTTGAGTTCTCAAGCGTTTCTTACCTACAAACTGCCATATCTCGCGAACGGATTGACCAATCCGCAAAATTTCTGATGCATCTGAAGAAAGTAGAAACTCGCCCGATTACAACGGTATGCGTACTTTTCCCCTAGGCCGTTCTGGTTAATCGTTTCGAGCATCAGAACTGCGAAAATTTTGAGTTTCTCAAGCGTTTCTTACCTCCAAACTGCCATATCTCGCGAATGGATTGACCAATCCTCAAAATTGCTGTTGCATCTGAAAGTAGAAACTCGCCCGATTACAACGGTATGCGTACTTTTCCCCTAGTCCGTTCTAGTTATTCGTTTCGAGCATCAGAACTGCGAAAATTTTGAGTTTTTCAAGCGTTTCTTACTTCCAAATTGCCATACCTCGCGAACGGATTGAGCAATCCGCAAAATTTTTGTTGCATCTGAAGGTAGAAACGCGCCCGTTTACAACGGTATGCGTACTTTTCCCCTAGGCCGTTCTAGTTATTCGTTTCGAGCATCAGAACTGCGAAAATTTTGAGTTTCTCAAGCGTTTCTTACTTCCAAACCGCCATATCTCGCGAACGGATTGACCAATCCGCAAAATTTCTGTTGCATCTGAAAGTAGAAACTCGCCCGATTACAACGGTATGCGTACTTTTCCCCTAGGCCGTTCTAGTTAATCGTTTCGAGCATCAGAACTGCGAAAATTTTGAGTTTCTCAAGCGTTTCTTACCTCCAAACTGCCATATCTCGCGAACGGATTGACCAATCCGCAAAATTTCTGTTGCATCTGAAAGTAGAAACTCACCCGATTACAACGGTATGCGTACTTTTCCCCTAGGCCGTTCTAGTTATTCGTTTCGAGCATCAGAACTGCGAAAATTTTGAGTTTCTCAAGCGTTTCTTACTTCCAAACCGCCATATCTCGCGAACGGATTGACCAATCCGCAAAATTTCTGTTGCATCTGAAAGTAGAAACTCGCCCGATTACAACGGTATGCGTAGTTTTCCCCTAGGCCGTTCTAGTTATTCGTTTCGAGCATCAGAACTGCGAAAATTTTGAGTTTCTCAAGCGTTTCTTACTTCCAAACTGCCATATCTCGCGAACGGTTTGACCAATCCGCAAAATTTCTGATGCATCTGAAAGTAGAAAGACGCCCGATTACAACGGTATGCGTACTTTTCCCCTAGAACGTTCTAGTTATGCTTGTCGAGCATCAGAACTGCGAAAATTTTGAGTTTCTCAAGCATTTCTTACCTCCAAACTGCCATATCTCGCGAACGGATTGACCAATCCGCAAAATTTCTGTTGCATCTGAAAGTAGAAACTCGCCCGATTACAACGGTATGCGTACTTTTCCCCTAGTCCGTTCTAGTTATTCGTTTCGAGCATCAGAACTGCGAAAATTTTGAGTTTCTCAAGCGTTTCTTACCTCCAAACTGCCATATCTCGCGAACGGATTGACCAATCCGCAAAATTTCTGTTGCATCTGAAAGTACAAACTCGCCCGATTACAACGGTATGCCTACTTTTCCCCTAGGCCGTTCTAGTTATTCGTTTCGAGCATCAGAACTGCGAAAATGTTGAGTTTCTCAAGCGTTTCTTATCTACAAACTGCCATATCTCGCGAACGGATTGACCAATCCGCAAAATTTCTGTTGCATCTGAAAGTAGAAACTCGCCCGATTACAACGGTATGCGTACTTTTCCCCTAGGCCGTTCTAGTTATTCGTTTCGAGCATCAGAACTGCGAAAATTTTGAGTTTCTCAAGCGTTTCTTACTTCCAAACCGCCATATCTCGCGAACGGATTGACCAATCCGCAAAATTTCTGTTGCATCTGAAAGTAGAAACTCGCCCGATTACAACGGTATGCGTACTTTTCCCCTAGTCCGTTCTAGTTATTCGTTTCGAGCATCAGAACTGCGAAAATTTTGAGTTTCTCAAGCGTTTCTTACCTCCAAACTGCCATATCTCGCGAACGGATTGACCAATCCGCAAAATTTCTGATGCATCTGAAAGTAGAAACTCACCCGATTACAACGGTATGCGTACTTTTCCCCTAGGCCGTTCTAGTTATTCTTTTCGAGCATCAGAACTGCGAAAATTTGGAGTTTCTCAAGCGTTTCTTACCTCCAAACTGCCATATCTCGCGAACGGATTGACCAATCCGCAAAATTTCTGTTGCATCTGAAAGTAGAAACTCGCCCGATTACAACGGTATGCGTACTTTTCCCCTAGTCCGTTCTAGTTATTCGTTTCGAGCATCAGAACTGCGAAAATTTTGAGTTTCTCAAGCGTTTCTTACCTCCAAACTGCCATATCTCGCGAACGGATTGACCAATCCGCAAAATTTCTGTTGCATCTGAAAGTACAAACTCGCCCGATTACAACGGTATGCCTACTTTTCCCCTAGGCCGTTCTAGTTATTCGTTTCGAGCATCAGAACTGCGAAAATGTTGAGTTTCTCAAGCGTTTCTTACCTACAAACTACCATATCTCGCGAACGGATTGACCAATCCGCAAAATTTCTGTTGCATCTGAAAGTAGAAACTCGCCCGATTACAACGGTATGCGTACTTTTCCCCTAGGCCGTTCTAGTTATTCGTTTCGAGCATCAGAACTGCGAAAATTTTGTGTTTCTCAAGCGTTTCTTACTTCCAAACCGCCATATCTCGCGAACGGATTGACCAATCCGCAAAATTTCTGTTGCATCTGAAAGTAGAAACTCGCCCGATTACAACGGTATGCGTACTTTTCCCCTAGGCCGTTCTAGTTATTCGTTTCGAGCATCAGAACTGCGAAAATTTTGAGTTTCTCAAGCGTTTCTTACTTCCAAACTGCCATATCTCGCGAACGGTTTGACCAATCCGCAAAATTTCTGATGCATCTGAAAGTAGAAAGACGCCCGATTACAACGGTATGCGTACTTTTCCCCTAGAACGTTCTAGTTATGCTTGTCGAGCATCAGAACTGCGAAAATTTTGAGTTTCTCAAGCATTTCTTACCTCCAAACTGCCATATCTCGCGAACGGATGGACCAATCCGCAAAATTTCTGTTGCATCTGAAAGTAGAAACTCGCCCGATTACAACGGTATGCGTACTTTTCCCCTAGTCCGTTCTAGTTATTCGTTTCGAGCATCAGAACTGCGAAAATTTTGAGTTTTTCAAGCGTTTCTTACTTCCAAATTGCCATACCTCGCGAACGGATTGAGCAATCCGCAAAATTTCTGTTCCATCTGAAGGTAGAATCTCGCCCGTTTACAACGGTATGCGTACTTTTCCCCTAGGCCGTTCTAGTTATTCGTTTCAAGCATCAGAACTGCGAAAATTTTGAGTTTCTCAAGCGTTTCTTACTTCCGAACCGCCATATCTCGCGAACGGATTGACCAATCCGCAAAATTTCTGTTGCATCTGAAAGTAGAAACTCGCCCGATTACAACGGTATGCGTACTTTTCCCCTAGGCCGTTCTAGTTAATCGTTTCGAGCATCAGAACTGCGAAAATTTTGAGTTTCTCAAGCGTTTCTTACTTCCAAACGGCCATATCTCGCGAACGGACTGACCAATCCGCAAAATTTCTGATGCATCTGAAAGTAGAAACTCGCCCGATTACAACGGTATGCGTACTTTTCCCCTAGGCCGTTCTGGTGAATCGTTTCGAGCATCAGAACTGCGAAAATTTTGAGTTTCTCAAGCGTTTTCCAAACTGCCATATCTCGCGAACGGATTGACCAATCCGCAAAATTTCTGATGCATCTGAAAGTAGAAACTCGCCCGATTACAACGGTATGCGTACTTTTCCCCTAGGCCGCTCTAGTTATTCGTTTCGAGCATCAGAACTGTGAAAATTTTGGGTTTCTCAAGCGTTTCTTACCTCCAAACTGCCATATCTCGCGAACGGATTGACCAATCCGCAAAATTTCTGTTGCATCTGAAAGTACAAACTCGCCCGATTACAACGGTATGCGTACTTTTCCCCTAGTCCGTTCTAGTTATTCGTTTCGAGCATCAGAACTGCGAAAATTTTGAGTTTTTCAAGCGTTTCTTACTTCCAAATTGCCATACCTCGCGAACGGATTGAGCAATCCGCAAAATTTTTGTTGCATCTGAAGGTAGAAACGCGCCCGTTTACAACGGTATGCGTACTTTTCCCCTAGGCCGTTCTAGTTATTCGTTTCGAGCATCAGAACTGCGAAAATTTTGAGTTTCTCAAGCGTTTCTTACTTCCAAACCGCCATATCTCGCGAACGGATTGACCAATCCGCAAAATTTCTGTTGCATCTGAAAGTAGAAACTCGCCCGATTACAACGGTATGCGTACTTTTCCCCTAGGCCGTTCTAGTTAATCGTTTCGAGCATCAGAACTGCGAAAATTTTGAGTTTCTCAAGCGTTTCTTACCTCCAAACTGCCATATCTCGCGAACGGATTGACAAATCCGCAAAATTTCTGTTGCATCTGAAAGTAGAAACCCGCCCGATTACAACGCTATGCGTACTTTTCCCCTAGGCCGTTCTAGTTAATCGTTTCGAGCATCAGAACTGCGAAAATTTTGAGTTTCTCAAGCGTTTCTTACTTCCAAACTGCCATATCTCGCGAACGGATTGACCAATCCGCAAAATTTCTGATTCATCTGAAAGTTGAAAGTCGCCCGATTACAACGGTATGCGTACTTTTCCCCTAGAACGTTCTAGTTATGCTTGTCGAGCATGAGAACTGCGAAAATTTTGAGTTTCTCAAGCGTTTCTTACCTCCAAACTGCCATATCTCGCGAACGGATTGACCAATCCGCAAAATTTCTGTTGCATCTGAAAGTAGAAACTCACCCGATTACAACGGTATGCGTACTTTTCCCCTAGGCCGTTCTAGTTATTCTTTTCGAGCATCAGAACTGCGAAAATTTTGAGTTTCTCAAGCGTTTCTTACCTCCAAACTGCCATATCTCGCGAACGGATTGACATATCCGCAAAATTTCTGTTGCATCTGAAAGTAGAAACCCGCCCGATTACAACGCTATGCGTACTTTTCCCCTAGGCGTTCTAGTTAATCGTTTCGAGCATCAGAACTGCGAAAATTTTGAGTTTCTCAAGCGTTTCTTTCTTCCAAACTGCCATATCTCGCGAACGGATTGACCAATCCGCAAAATTTCTGATGCATCTGAAAGTTGAAAGTCGCCCGATTACAACGGTATGCGTACTTTTCCCCTAGAACGTTCTAGTTATGCTTGTCGAGCATCAGAACTGCGAAAATTTTGAGTTTCTCAAGCGTTTCTTACCTCCAAACTGCCATATCTCGCGAACGGATTGACCAATCCGCAAAATTTCTGTTGCATCTGAAAGGAGAAACTCGCCCGTTTACAACGGTATGCGTACTTTTCCCCTAGGCCGTTCTAGTTATTCGTTTCGAGCATCAGAACTGCGAAAATTTGAGTTTCTCAAGCGTTTCTTACTTCCAAACCGCCATATCTCGCGAACGGATTGACCAATCCGCAAAATTTCTGTTGCATCTGAAAGTAGAAACTCGCCCGATTACAACGGTATGCGTACTTTTCCCCTAGGCCGCTCTAGTTATTCGTTTCGAGCATCAGAACTGTGAAAATTTTGAGTTTCTCAAGCGTTTCTTACCTCCAAACTGCCATATCTCGCGAACGGATTGACCAATCCGCAAAATTTCTGTTGCATCTGAAAGTACAAACTCGCCCGATTACAACGGTATGCCTACTTTTCCCCTAGGCCGTTCTAGTTATTCGTTTCGAGCATCAGAACTGCGAAAATTTGGAGTTTCTCAAGCGTTTCTTACCTCCAAACTGCCATATCTCGCGAACGGATTGACAAATCCGCAAAATTTCTGTTGCATCTGAAAGTAGAAACCCGCCCGATTACAACGCTATGCGTACTTTTCCCCTAGGCCGTTCTAGTTAATCGTTTCGAGCATCAGAACTGCGAAAATTTTGAGTTTCTCAAGCGTTTCTTACTTCCAAACTGCCATATCTCGCGAACGGATTGACCAATCCGCAAAATTTCTGATGCATCTGAAAGTTGAAAGTCGCCCGATTACAACGGTATGCGTACTTTTCCCCTAGAACGTTCTAGTTATGCTTGTCGAGCATGAGAACTGCAAAAATTTTGAGTTTCTCAAGCGTTTCTTACCTCCAAACTGCCATATCTCGCGAACGGATTGACCAATCCGCAAAATTTCTGTTGCATCTGAAAGTAGAAACTCACCCGATTACAACGGTATGCGTACTTTTCCCCTAGGCCGTTCTAGTTATTCTTTTCGAGCATCAGAACTGCGAAAATTTTGAGTTTCTCAAGCGTTTCTTACCTCCAAACTGCCATATCTCGCGAACGGATTGACATATCCGCAAAATTTCTGTTGCATCTGAAAGTAGAAACCCGCCCGATTACAACGCTATGCGTACTTTTCCCCTAGGCCGTTCTAGTTAATCGTTTCGAGCATCAGAACTGCGAAAATTTTGAGTTTCTCAAGCGTTTCTTACTTCCAAACTGCCATATCTCGCGAACGGATTGACCAATCCGCAAAATTTCTGATGCATCTGAAAGTTGAAAGTCGCCCGATTACAACGGTATGCGTACTTTTCCCCTAGAACGTTCTAGTTATGCTTGTCGAGCATCAGAACTGCGAAAATTTTGAGTTTCTCAAGCGTTTCTTACCTCCAAACTGCCATATCTCGCGAACGGATTGACCAATCCGCAAAATTTCTGTTGCATCTGAAAGTAGAAACTCGCCCGTTTACAACGGTATGCGTACTTTTCCCCTAGGCCGTTCTAGTTATTCGTTTCGAGCATCAGAACTGCGAAAATGTTGAGTTTCTCAAGCGTTTCTTACCTACAAACTACCATATCTCGCGAACGGATTGACCAATCCGCAAAATTTCTGTTGCATCTGAAAGTAGAAACTCGCCCGATTACAACGGTATGCGTACTTTTCCCCTAGGCCGTTCTAGTTATTCGTTTCGAGCATCAGAACTGCGAAAATTTTGAGTTTCTCAAGCGTTTCTTACTTCCAAACTGCCATATCTCGCGAACGGTTTGACCAATCCGCAAAATTTCTGATGCATCTGAAAGTAGAAAGACGCCCGATTACAACGGTATGCGTACTTTTCCCCTAGAACGTTCTAGTTATGCTTGTCGAGCATCAGAACTGCGAAAATTTTGAGTTTCTCAAGCATTTCTTACCTCCAAACTGCCATATCTCGCGAACGGATGGACCAATCCGCAAAATTTCTGTTGCATCTGAAAGTAGAAACTCGCCCGATTACAACGGTATGCGTACTTTTCCCCTAGTCCGTTCTAGTTATTCGTTTCGAGCATCAGAACTGCGAAAATTTTGAGTTTTTCAAGCGTTTCTTACTTCCAAATTGCCATACCTCGCGAACGGATTGAGCAATCCGCAAAATTTCTGTTCCATCTGAAGGTAGAATCTCGCCCGTTTACAACGGTATGCGTACTTTTCCCCTAGGCCGTTCTAGTTATTCGTTTCAAGCATCAGAACTGCGAAAATTTTGAGTTTCTCAAGCGTTTCTTACTTCCGAACCGCCATATCTCGCGAACGGATTGACCAATCCGCAAAATTTCTGTTGCATCTGAAAGTAGAAACTCGCCCGATTACAACGGTATGCGTACTTTTCCCCTAGGCCGTTCTAGTTAATCGTTTCGAGCATCAGAACTGCGAAAATTTTGAGTTTCTCAAGCGTTTCTTACTTCCAAACGGCCATATCTCGCGAACGGACTGACCAATCCGCAAAATTTCTGATGCATCTGAAAGTAGAAACTCGCCCGATTACAACGGTATGCGTACTTTTCCCCTAGGCCGTTCTGGTGTATCGTTTCGAGCATCAGAACTGCGAAAATTTTGAGTTTCTCAAGCGTTTCTTACTTCCAAACTGCCATATCTCGCGAACGGATTGACCAATCCGCAAAATTTCTGATGCATCTGAAAGTAGAAACTCGCCCGATTACAACGGTATGCGTACTTTTCCCCTAGGCCGCTCTAGTTATTCGTTTCGAGCATCAGAACTGTGAAAATTTTGAGTTTCTCAAGCGTTTCTTACCTCCAAACTGCCATATCTCGCGAACGGATTGACCAATCCGCAAAATTTCTGTTGCATCTGAAAGTACAAACTCGCCCGATTACAACGGTATGCCTACTTTTCCCCTAGGCCGTTCTAGTTATTCGTTTCGAGCATCAGAACTGCGAAAATGTTGAGTTTCTCAAGCGTTTCTTACCTACAAACTGCCATATCTCGCGAACGGATTGACCAATCCGCAAAATTTCTGATGCATCTGAAAGTAGAAACTCGCCCGATTACAACGGTATGCGTACTTTTCCCCTAGGCCGTTCTGGTTAATCGTTTCGAGCATCAGAACTGCGAAAATTTTGAGTTTCTCAAGCGTTTCTTACCTCCAAACTGCCATATCTCGCGAACGGATTGACCAATCCTCAAAATTGCTGTTGCATCTGAAAGTAGAAACTCGCCCGATTACAACGGTATGCGTACTTTTCCCCTAGTCCGTTCTAGTTATTCGTTTCGAGCATCAGAACTGCGAAAATTTTGAGTTTTTCAAGCGTTTCTTACCTACAAACTGCCATATCTCGCGAACGGATTGACCAATCCGCAAAATTTCTGTTGCATCTGAAAGGAGAAACTCGCGCGTTTACAACGGTATGCGTACTTTTCCCCTAGGCCGTTCTAGTTATTCGTTTCGAGCATCAGAACTGCGAAAATTTTGAGTTTCTCAAGCGTTTCTTACTTCCAAACCGCCATATCTCGCGAACGGATTGACCAATCCGCAAAATTTCTGTTGCATCTGAAAGTAGAAACTCGCCCGATTACAACGGTATGCGTACTTTTCCCCTAGGCCGCTCTAGTTATTCGTTTCGAGCATCAGAACTGTGAAAATTTTGAGTTTCTCAAGCGTTTCTTACCTCCAAACTGCCATATCTCGCGAACGGATTGACCAATCCGCAAAATTTCTGTTGCATCTGAAAGTACAAACTCGCCCGATTACAACGGTATGCCTACTTTTCCCCTAGGCCGTTCTAGTTATTCGTTTCGAGCATCAGAACTGCGAAAATTTGGAGTTTCTCAAGCGTTTCTTACCTCCAAACTGCCATATCTCGCGAACGGATTGACAAATCCGCAAAATTTCTGTTGCATCTGAAAGTAGAAACCCGCCCGATTACAACGCTATGCGTACTTTTCCCCTAGGCCGTTCTAGTTAATCGTTTCGAGCATCAGAACTGCGAAAATTTTGAGTTTCTCAAGCGTTTCTTACTTCCAAACTGCCATATCTCGCGAACGGATTGACCAATCCGCAAAATTTCTGATGCATCTGAAAGTTGAAAGTCGCCCGATTACAACGGTATGCGTACTTTTCCCCTAGAACGTTCTAGTTATGCTTGTCGAGCATGAGAACTGCAAAAATTTTGAGTTTCTCAAGCGTTTCTTACCTCCAAACTGCCATATCTCGCGAACGGATTGACCAATCCGCAAAATTTCTGTTGCATCTGAAAGTAGAAACTCACCCGATTACAACGGTATGCGTACTTTTCCCCTAGGCCGTTCTAGTTATTCTTTTCGAGCATCAGAACTGCGAAAATTTTGAGTTTCTCAAGCGTTTCTTACCTCCAAACTGCCATATCTCGCGAACGGATTGACATATCCGCAAAATTTCTGTTGCATCTGAAAGTAGAAACCCGCCCGATTACAACGCTATGCGTACTTTTCCCCTAGGCCGTTCTAGTTAATCGTTTCGAGCATCAGAACTGCGAAAATTTTGAGTTTCTCAAGCGTTTCTTACTTCCAAACTGCCATATCTCGCGAACGGATTGACCAATCCGCAAAATTTCTGATGCATCTGAAAGTTGAAAGTCGCCCGATTACAACGGTATGCGTACTTTTCCCCTAGAACGTTCTAGTTATGCTTGTCGAGCATCAGAACTGCGAAAATTTTGAGTTTCTCAAGCGTTTCTTACCTCCAAACTGCCATATCTCGCGAACGGATTGACCAATCCGCAAAATTTCTGTTGCATCTGAAAGTAGAAACTCGCCCGTTTACAACGGTATGCGTACTTTTCCCCTAGGCCGTTCTAGTTATTCGTTTCGAGCATCAGAACTGCGAAAATGTTGAGTTTCTCAAGCGTTTCTTACCTACAAACTACCATATCTCGCGAACGGATTGACCAATCCGCAAAATTTCTGTTGCATCTGAAAGTAGAAACTCGCCCGATTACAACGGTATGCGTACTTTTCCCCTAGGCCGTTCTAGTTATTCGTTTCGAGCATCAGAACTGCGAAAATTTTGAGTTTCTCAAGCGTTTCTTACTTCCAAACTGCCATATCTCGCGAACGGTTTGACCAATCCGCAAAATTTCTGATGCATCTGAAAGTAGAAAGACGCCCGATTACAACGGTATGCGTACTTTTCCCCTAGAACGTTCTAGTTATGCTTGTCGAGCATCAGAACTGCGAAAATTTTGAGTTTCTCAAGCATTTCTTACCTCCAAACTGCCATATCTCGCGAACGGATGGACCAATCCGCAAAATTTCTGTTGCATCTGAAAGTAGAAACTCGCCCGATTACAACGGTATGCGTACTTTTCCCCTAGTCCGTTCTAGTTATTCGTTTCGAGCATCAGAACTGCGAAAATTTTGAGTTTTTCAAGCGTTTCTTACTTCCAAATTGCCATACCTCGCGAACGGATTGAGCAATCCGCAAAATTTCTGTTCCATCTGAAGGTAGAATCTCGCCCGTTTACAACGGTATGCGTACTTTTCCCCTAGGCCGTTCTAGTTATTCGTTTCAAGCATCAGAACTGCGAAAATTTTGAGTTTCTCAAGCGTTTCTTACTTCCGAACCGCCATATCTCGCGAACGGATTGACCAATCCGCAAAATTTCTGTTGCATCTGAAAGTAGAAACTCGCCCGATTACAACGGTATGCGTACTTTTCCCCTAGGCCGTTCTAGTTAATCGTTTCGAGCATCAGAACTGCGAAAATTTTGAGTTTCTCAAGCGTTTCTTACTTCCAAACGGCCATATCTCGCGAACGGACTGACCAATCCGCAAAATTTCTGATGCATCTGAAAGTAGAAACTCGCCCGATTACAACGGTATGCGTACTTTTCCCCTAGGCCGTTCTGGTGTATCGTTTCGAGCATCAGAACTGCGAAAATTTTGAGTTTCTCAAGCGTTTCTTACTTCCAAACTGCCATATCTCGCGAACGGATTGACCAATCCGCAAAATTTCTGATGCATCTGAAAGTAGAAACTCGCCCGATTACAACGGTATGCGTACTTTTCCCCTAGGCCGCTCTAGTTATTCGTTTCGAGCATCAGAACTGTGAAAATTTTGAGTTTCTCAAGCGTTTCTTACCTCCAAACTGCCATATCTCGCGAACGGATTGACCAATCCGCAAAATTTCTGTTGCATCTGAAAGTACAAACTCGCCCGATTACAACGGTATGCCTACTTTTCCCCTAGGCCGTTCTAGTTATTCGTTTCGAGCATCAGAACTGCGAAAATGTTGAGTTTCTCAAGCGTTTCTTACCTACAAACTGCCATATCTCGCGAACGGATTGACCAATCCGCAAAATTTCTGATGCATCTGAAAGTAGAAACTCGCCCGATTACAACGGTATGCGTACTTTTCCCCTAGGCCGTTCTGGTTAATCGTTTCGAGCATCAGAACTGCGAAAATTTTGAGTTTCTCAAGCGTTTCTTACCTCCAAACTGCCATATCTCGCGAACGGATTGACCAATCCTCAAAATTGCTGTTGCATCTGAAAGTAGAAACTCGCCCGATTACAACGGTATGCGTACTTTTCCCCTAGTCCGTTCTAGTTATTCGTTTCGAGCATCAGAACTGCGAAAATTTTGAGTTTTTCAAGCGTTTCTTACTTCCAAATTGCCATACCTCGCGAACGGATTGAGCAATCCGCAAAATTTTTGTTGCATCTGAAGGTAGAAACGCGCCCGTTTACAACGGTATGCGTACTTTTCCCCTAGGCCGTTCTAGTTATTCGTTTCGAGCATCAGAACTGCGAAAATTTTGAGTTTCTCAAGCGTTTCTTACTTCCAAACCGCCATATCTCGCGAACGGATTGACCAATCCGCAAAATTTCTGTTGCATCTGAAAGTAGAAACTCGCCCGATTACAATGGTATGCGTACTTTTCCCCTAGGCCGTTCTAGTTAATCGTTTCGAGCATCAGAACTGCGAAAATTTTGAGTTTCTCAAGCGTTTCTTACCTCCAAACTGCCATATCTCGCGAACGGATTGACAAATCCGCAAAATTTCTGTTGCATCTGAAAGTAGAAACCCGCCCGATTACAACGCTATGCGTACTTTTCCCCTAGGCCGTTCTAGTTAATCGTTTCGAGCATCAGAACTGCGAAAATTTTGAGTTTCTCAAGCGTTTCTTACTTCCAAACTGCCATATCTCGCGAACGGATTGACCAATCCGCAAAATTTCAGATGCATCTGAAAGTTGAAAGTCGCCCGATTACAACGGTATGCGTACTTTTCCCCTAGAACGTTCTAGTTATGCTTGTCGAGCATGAGAACTGCGAAAATTTTGAGTTTCTCAAGCGTTTCTTACCTCCAAACTGCCATATCTCGCGAACGGATTGACCAATCCGCAAAATTTCTGTTGCATCTGAAAGTAGAAACTCACCCGATTACAACGGTATGCGTACTTTTCCCCTAGGCCGTTCTAGTTATTCTTTTCGAGCATCAGAACTGCGAAAATTTTGAGTTTCTCAAGCGTTTCTTACCTCCAAACTGCCATATCTCGCGAACGGATTGACATATCCGCAAAATTTCTGTTGCATCTGAAAGTAGAAACCCGCCCGATTACAACGCTATGCGTACTTTTCCCCTAGGCCGTTCTAGTTAATCGTTTCGAGCATCAGAACTGCGAAAATTTTGAGTTTCTCAAGCGTTTCTTACTTCCAAACTGCCATATCTCGCGAACGGAT
Source organism: Ptiloglossa arizonensis (assembly GCF_051014685.1). NCBI lineage: Eukaryota > Metazoa > Arthropoda > Insecta > Hymenoptera > Colletidae > Ptiloglossa > Ptiloglossa arizonensis. Next base: position 414,702 of record NW_027478470.1, on the reverse strand, counting down.
TGACCAATCCGCAAAATTTCTGATGCATCTGAAAGTTGAAAGTCGCCCGATTACAACGGTATGCGTACTTTTCCCCTAGAACGTTCTAGTTATGCTTGTCGAGCATCAGAACTGCGAAAATTTTGAGTTTCTCAAGCGTTTCTTACCTCCAAACTGCCATATCTCGCGAACGGATTGACCAATCCGCAAAATTTCTGTTGCATCTGAAAGTAGAAACTCGCCCGTTTACAACGGTATGCGTACTTTTCCCCTAGGCCGTTCTAGTTATTCGTTTCGAGCATCAGAACTGCGAAAATTTTGAGTTTCTCAAGCGTTTCTTACTTCCAAACCGCCATATCTCGCGAACGGATTGACCAATCCGCAAAATTTCTGTTGCATCTGAAAGTAGAAACTCGCCCGATTACAACGGTATGCGTACTTTTCCCCTAGGCCGCTCTAGTTATTCGTTTCGAGCATCAGAACTGTGAAAATTTTGAGTTTCTCAAGCGTTTCTTACCTCCAAACTGCCATATCTCGCGAACGGATTGACCAATCCGCAAAATTTCTGTTGCATCTGAAAGTACAAACTCGCCCGATTACAACGGTATGCCTACTTTTCCCCTAGGCCGTTCTAGTTATTCGTTTCGAGCATCAGAACTGCGAAAATTTGGAGTTTCTCAAGCGTTTCTTACCTCCAAACTGCCATATCTCGCGAACGGATTGACAAATCCGCAAAATTTCTGTTGCATCTGAAAGTAGAAACCCGCCCGATTACAACGCTATGCGTACTTTTCCCCTAGGCCGTTCTAGTTAATCGTTTCGAGCATCAGAACTGCGAAAATTTTGAGTTTCTCAAGCGTTTCTTACTTCCAAACTGCCATATCTCGCGAACGGATTGACCAATCCGCAAAATTTCTGATGCATCTGAAAGTTGAAAGTCGCCCGATTACAACGGTATGCGTACTTTTCCCCTAGAACGTTCTAGTTATGCTTGTCGAGCATGAGAACTGCGAAAATTTTGAGTTTCTCAAGCGTTTCTTACCTCCAAACTGCCATATCTCGCGAACGGATTGACCAATCCGCAAAATTTCTGTTGCATCTGAAAGTAGAAACTCACCCGATTACAACGGTATGCGTACTTTTCCCCTAGGCCGTTCTAGTTATTCTTTTCGAGCATCAGAACTGCGAAAATTTTGAGTTTCTCAAGCGTTTCTTACCTCCAAACTGCCATATCTCGCGAACGGATTGACAAATCCGCAAAATTTCTGTTGCATCTGAAAGTAGAAACCCGCCCGATTACAACGCTATGCGTACTTTTCCCCTAGGCCGTTCTAGTTAATCGTTTCGAGCATCAGAACTGCGAAAATTTTGAGTTTCTCAAGCGTTTCTTACTTCCAAACTGCCATATCTCGCGAACGGATTGACCAATCCGCAAAATTTCTGATGCATCTGAAAGTTGAAAGTCGCCCGATTACAACGGTATGCGTACTTTTCCCCTAGAACGTTCTAGTTATGCTTGTCGAGCATCAGAACTGCGAAAATTTTGAGTTTCTCAAGCGTTTCTTACCTCCAAACTGCCATATCTCGCGAACGGATTGACCAATCCGCAAAATTTCTGTTGCATCTGAAAGTAGAAACTCGCCCGTTTACAACGGTATGCGTACTTTTCCCCTAGGCCGTTCTAGTTATTCGTTTCGAGCATCAGAACTGCGAAAATTTTGAGTTTCTCAAGCGTTTCTTACTTCCAAACCGCCATATCTCGCGAACGGATTGACCAATCCGCAAAATTTCTGTTGCATCTGAAAGTAGAAACTCGCCCGATTACAACGGTATGCGTACTTTTCCCCTAGGCCGCTCTAGTTATTCGTTTCGAGCATCAGAACTGTGAAAATTTTGAGTTTCTCAAGCGTTTCTTACCTCCAAACTGCCATATCTCGCGAACGGATTGACCAATCCGCAAAATTTCTGTTGCATCTGAAAGTACAAACTCGCCCGATTACAACGGTATGCCTACTTTTCCCCTAGGCCGTTCTAGTTATTCGTTTCGAGCATCAGAACTGCGAAAATTTGGAGTTTCTCAAGCGTTTCTTACCTCCAAACTGCCATATCTCGCGAACGGATTGACTAATCCGCAAAATTTCTGTTGCATCTGAAAGTAGAAACTCGCCCGATTACAACGGTATGCGTACTTTTCCCCTAGGCCGTTCTAGTTATTCGTTTCGAGCATCAGAACTGCGAAAATTTTGAGTTTCTCAAGCGTTTCTTACCTCCAAACTGCCATATCTCGCGAACGGATTGACCAATCCGCAAAATTTCTGTTGCATCTGAAAGTAGAAACTCGCCCGATTACAACGGTATGCGTACTTTTCCCCTAGTCCGTTCTAGTTATTCGTTTCGAGCATCAGAACTGCGAAAATTTTGAGTTTCTCAAGCGTTTCTTACCTCCAAACTGCCATATCTCGCGAAAGGATTGACTAATCCGCAAAATTTCTGTTGCATCTGAAAGTAGAAACTCGCCCGATTACAACGGTATGCGTACTTTTCCCCTAGTTCGTTCTAGTTATTCGTTTCGAGCATCAGAACTGCGAAAATTTTGAGTTTTTCAAGCGTTTCTTACTTCCAAATTGCCATACCTCGCGAACGGATTGTGCAATCCGCAAAATTTCTGTTCCATCTGAAGGTAGAAACTCGCCCGTTTACAACGGTATGCGTACTTTTCCCCTAGGCCGTTCTAGTTATTCGTTTCGAGCATCAGAACTGCGAAAATTTTGAGTTTCTCAAGCGTTTCTTACTTCCAAACCGCCATATCTCGCGAACGGATTGACCAATCCGCAAAATTTCTGTTGCATCTGAAAGTAGAAACTCGCCCGATTACAACGGTATGCGTACTTTTCCCCTAGGCCGTTCTAGTTAATCGTTTCGAGCATCAGAACTGCGAAAATTTTGAGTTTCTCAAGCGTTTCTTACTTCCAAACTGCCATATCTCGCGAACGGATTGACCAATCCGCAAAATTTCTGTTGCATCTGAAAGTAGAAACTCGCCCGATTACAACGGTATGCGTACTTTTCCCCTAGGCCGTTCTAGTTAATCGTTTCGAGCACCAGAACTGCGAAAATTTTGAGTTTCTCAAGCGTTTCTTACCTCCAAACTGCCATATCTCGCGAACGGATTGACAAATCCGCAAAATTTCTGTTGCATCTGAAAGTAGAAACCCGCCCGATTACAACGCTATGCGTACTTTTCCCCTAGGCCGTTCTAGTTAATTGTTTCGAGCATCAGAACTGCGAAAATTTTGAGTTTCTCAAGCGTTTCTTACTTCCAAACTGCCATATCTCGCGAACGGATTGACCAATCCGCAAAATTTCTGTTGCATCTGAAAGTAGAAACTCACCCGATTACAACGGTATGCGTACTTTTCCCCTAGGCCGTTCTAGTTATTCTTTTCGAGCATCAGAACTGCGAAAATTTGGAGTTTCTCAAGCGTTTCTTACCTCCAAACAGCCATATCTCGCGAACGGATTGACTAATCCGCAAAATTTCTGTTGCATCTGAAAGTAGAAACTCGCCCGATTACAACGGTATGCGTATTTTTCCCCTAGGCCGTTCTAGTTATTCGTTTCGAGCATCAGAACTGCGAAAATTTTGAGTTTCTCAAGCGTTTCTTACCTCCAAACAGCCATATCTCGCGAACGGATTGACTAATCCGCAAAATTTCTGTTGCATCTGAAAGTAGAAACTCGCCCGATTACAACGGTATGCGTACTTTTCCCCTAGTCCGTTCTAGTTATTCGTTTCGAGCATCAGAACTGCGAAAATTTTGAGTTTTTCAAGCGTTTCTTACTTCCAAATTGCCATACCTCGCGAACGGATTGTGCAATCCGCAAAATTTCTGTTCCATCTGAAGGTAGAAACTCGCCCGTTTACAACGGTATGCGTACTTTTCCCCTAGGCCGTTCTAGTTATTCGTTTCGAGCATCAGAACTGCGAAAATTTTGAGTTTCTCAAGCGTTTCTTACTTCCAAACCGCCATATCTCGCGAACGGATTGACCAATCCGCAAAATTTCTGTTGCATCTGAAAGTAGAAACTCGCCCGATTACAACGGTATGCGTACTTTTCCCCTAGGCCGTTCTAGTTAATCGTTTCGAGCATCAGAACTGCGAAAATTTTGAGTTTCTCAAGCGTTTCTTACTTCCAAACTGCCATATCTCGCGAACGGATTGACCAATCCGCAAAATTTCTGTTGCATCTGAAAGTAGAAACTCGCCCGATTACAACGGTATGCGTACTTTTCCCCTAGGCCGTTCTAGTTAATCGTTTCGAGCACCAGAACTGCGAAAATTTTGAGTTTCTCAAGCGTTTCTTACCTCCAAACTGCCATATCTCGCGAACGGATTGACAAATCCGCAAAATTTCTGTTGCATCTGAAAGTAGAAACCCGCCCGATTACAACGCTATGCGTACTTTTCCCCTAGGCCGTTCTAGTTAATTGTTTCGAGCATCAGAACTGCGAAAATTTTGAGTTTCTCAAGCGTTTCTTACTTCCAAACTGCCATATCTCGCGAACGGATTGACCAATCCGCAAAATTTCTGTTGCATCTGAAAGTAGAAACTCACCCGATTACAACGGTATGCGTACTTTTCCCCTAGGCCGTTCTAGTTATTCTTTTCGAGCATCAGAACTGCGAAAATTTGGAGTTTCTCAAGCGTTTCTTACCTCCAAACAGCCATATCTCGCGAACGGATTGACTAATCCGCAAAATTTCTGTTGCATCTGAAAGTAGAAACTCGCCCGATTACAACGGTATGCGTATTTTTCCCCTAGGCCGTTCTAGTTATTCGTTTCGAGCATCAGAACTGCGAAAATTTTGAGTTTCTCAAGCGTTTCTTACCTCCAAACTGCCATATCTCGCGAACGGATTGACCAATCCGCAAAATTTCTGTTGCATCTGAAAGTAGAAACTCGCCCGATTACAACGGTATGCGTACTTTTCCCCTAGTCCGTTCTAGTTATTCGTTTCGAGCATCAGAACTGCGAAAATTTTGAGTTTCTCAAGCGTTTCTTACTTCCAAATTGCCATACCTCGCGAACGGATTGTGCAATCCGCAAAATTTCTGTTCCATCTGAAGGTAGAAACTCGCCCGTTTACAACGGTATGCGTACTTTTCCCCAAGGCCGTTCTAGTTATTCGTTTCGAGCATCAGAACTGCGAAAATTTTGAGTTTCTCAAGCGTTTCTTACTTCCAAACCGCCATATCTCGCGAACGGATTGACCAATCCGCAAAATTTCTGTTGCATCTGAAAGTAGAAACTCGCCCGATTACAACGGTATGCGTACTTTTCCCCTAGGCCGTTCTAGTTAATCGTTTCGAGCATCAGAACTGCGAAAATTTTGAGTTTCTCAAGCGTTTCTTACTTCCAAACTGCCATATCTCGCGAACGGACTGACCAATCCGCAAAATTTCTGATGCATCTGAAAGTAGAAACTCGCCCGATTACAACGGTATGCGTACTTTTCCCCTAGGCCGTTCTGGTGAATCGTTTCGAGCATCAGAACTGCGAAAATTTTGAGTTTCTCAAGCGTTTCTTACTTCCAAACTGCCATATCTCGCGAACGGATTGACCAATCCGCAAAATTTCTGTTGCATCTGAAAGTAGAAACTCGCCCGATTACAACGGTATGCGTACTTTTCCCCTAGTCCGTTCTAGTTATTCGTTTCGAGCATCAGAACTGCGAAAATTTTGAGTTTCTCAAGCGTTTCTTACTTCCAAATTGCCATACCTCGCGAACGGATTGTGCAATCCGCAAAATTTCTGTTCCATCTGAAGGTAGAAACTCGCCCGTTTACAACGGTATGCGTACTTTTCCCCTAGGCCGTTCTAGTTATTCGTTTCGAGCATCAGAACTGCGAAAATTTTGAGTTTCTCAAGCGTTTCTTACTTCCAAACCGCCATATCTCGCGAACGGATTGACCAATCCGCAAAATTTCTGTTGCATCTGAAAGTAGAAACTCGCCCGATTACAACGGTATGCGTACTTTTCCCCTAGGCCGTTCTAGTTAATCGTTTCGAGCATCAGAACTGCGAAAATTTTGAGTTTCTCAAGCGTTTCTTACTTCCAAACTGCCATATCTCGCGAACGGACTGACCAATCCGCAAAATTTCTGATGCATCTGAAAGTAGAAACTCGCCCGATTACAACGGTATGCGTACTTTTCCCCTAGGCCGTTCTGGTGAATCGTTTCGAGCATCAGAACTGCGAAAATTTTGAGTTTCTCAAGCGTTTCTTACTTCCAAACTGCCATATCTCGCGAACGGATTGACCAATCCGCAAAATTTCTGATGCATCTGAAAGTAGAAACTCGCCCGATTACAACGGTATGCGTACTTTTCCCCTAGGCCGCTCTAGTTATTCGTTTCGAGCATCAGAACTGCGAAAATTTTGAGTTTCTCAAGCGTTTCTTACCTCCAAACTGCCATATCTCGCCAACGGATTGACCAATCCGCAAAATTTCTGTTGCATCTGAAAGTACAAACTCGCCCGATTACAACGGTATGCCTACTTTTCCCCTAGAACCTTCTAGTTATGCTTGTCGAGCATCAGAACTGCGAAAATTTTGAGTTTCTCAAGCATTTCTTACCTCCAAACTGCCATATCTCGCGAACGGATGGACCAATCCGCAAAATTTCTGTTGCATCTGAAAGTAGAAACTCGCCCGATTACAACGGTATGCGTACTTTTCCCCTAGTCCGTTCTAGTTATTCGTTTCGAGCATCAGAACTGCGAAAATTTTGAGTTTTTCAAGCGTTTCTTACTTCCAAATTGCCATACCTCGCGAACGGATTGTGCAATCCGCAAAATTTCTGTTCCATCTGAAGGTAGAAACTCGCCCGTTTACAACGGTATGCGTACTTTTCCCCTAGGCCGTTCTAGTTATTCGTTTCGAGCATCAGAACTGCGAAGATTTTGAGTTTCTCAAGCGTTTCTTACTTCCAAACCGCCATATCTCGCGAACGGATTGACCAATCCGCAAAATTTCTGTTGCATCTGAAAGTAGAAACTCGCCCGATTACAACGGTATGCGTACTTTTCCCCTAGGCCGTTCTAGTTAATCGTTTCGAGCATCAGAACTGCGAAAATTTTGAGTTTCTCAAGCGTTTCTTACTTCCAAACTGCCATATCTCGCGAACGGACTGACCAATCCGCAAAATTTCTGATGCATCTGAAAGTAGAAACTCGCCCGATTACAACGGTATGCGTACTTTTCCCCTAGTCCGTTCTAGTTATTCGTTTCGAGCATCAGAACTGCGAAAATTTTGAGTTTTTCAAGCGTTTCTTACTTCCAAATTGCCATACCTCGCGAACGGATTGAGCAATCCGCAAAATTTCTGTTGCATCTGAAGGTAGAAACGCGCCCGTTTACAACGGTATGCGTACTTTTCCCCTAGGCCGTACTAGTTATTCGTTTCGAGCATCAGAACTGCGAAAATTTTGAGTTTCTCAAGCGTTTCTTACTTCCAAACCGCCATATCTCGCGAACGGATAGACCAATCCGCAAAATTTCTGTTGCATCTGAAAGTAGAAACTCGCCCGATTACAACGGTATGCGTACTTTTCCCCTAGGCCGTTCTAGTTAATCGTTTCGAGCATCAGAACTGCGAAAATTTTGAGTTTCTCAAGCGTTTCTTACTTCCAAACTGCCATATCTCGCGAACGGATTGACCAATCCGCAAAATTTCTGATGCATCTGAAGGTAGAAACTCGCCCGATTACAACGGTATGCGTACTTTTCCCCTAGGCCGTTCTGGTTAATCGTTTCGAGCATCAGAACTGCGAAAATTTTGAGTTTCTCAAGCGTTTCTTACTTCCAAACTGCCATATCTCGCGAACGGATTGACCAATCCGCAAAATTTCTGATGCATCTGAAAGTAGAAACTGGCCCGATTACAACGGTATGCGTACTTTTCCCCTAGGCCGCTCTAGTTATTCGTTTCGAGCATCAGAACTCCGAAAATTTTGTGTTTCTCAAGTGTTTCATACTTCCAAACTGCCATATCTCGCGAACGGATTGACCAATCCGCAAAATTTCTGTTGCATCTGAAAGTAGAAAGTCGCCCGATTACAACTGTATGCGTACTTTTCCCCTAGAACGTTCTAGTTATGCTTGTCGAGCATCAGAACTGCGAAAATTTTGAGTTTCTCAAGCATTTATTACCTCCAAACTGCCATATCTCGCGAACGGATTGACCAATCCGCAAAATTTCTGTTGCATCTGAAAGTAGAAACTCGCCCGATTACAACGGTATGCGTACTTTTCCCCTAGTCCGTTCTAGTTATTCGTTTCCAGCATCAGAACTGCGAAAATTTTGAGTTTTTCAAGCGTTTCTTACTTCCAAATTGCCATACCTCGCGAACGGATTGAGCAATCCGCAAAATTTCTGTTGCATCTGAAGGTAGAAACTCGCCCGTTTACAACGGTATGCGTACTTTTCCCCTAGGCCGTTCTGGTTAATCGTTTCGAGCATCAGAACTGCGAAAATTTTGAGTTTCTCAAGCGTTTCTTACTTCCAAACTGCCATATCTCGCGAACGGATTGACCAATCCGCAAAATTTCTGATGCATCTGAAAGTAGAAACTCGCCCGATTACAACGGTATGCGTACTTTTCCCCTAGGCCGCTCTAGTTATTCGTTTCGAGCATCAGAACTGCGAAAATTTTGTGTTTCTCAAGTGTTTCATACTTCCAAACTGCCATATCTCGCGAACGGATTGACCAATCCGCAAAATTTCTGTTGCATCTGAAAGTAGAAACTCGCCCGATTACAACGGTATGCGTACTTTTCCCGTAGGCCGTTCTGGTTATTCGTTTCGCGCATCAGAACTGTGAAAATTTTGAGTTTCTCAACCGTTTCTTACCTCCAAACTGCCATATCTCGCGAACGGATTGACCAATCCGCAAAATTTCTCTTGCATCTGAAAGTAGAAAGTCGCCCGATTACAACGGTATGCGTACTTTTCCCCTAGGCCGTTCAAGTTAATCGTTTCGAGCATCAGAACTGCGAAAATTTTGAGTTTCTCAAGCGTTTCTTACTTCCAAACTGCCATATCTCGAGAACGGATTGACCAATCCGCAAAATTTCTGATGCATCTGAAAGTTGAAAGTCGCCCGATTACAACGGTATGCGTACTTTTCCCCTAGAACGTTCTAGTTATGCTTGTCGAGCATCAGAACTGCGAAAATTTTGAGTTTCTCAAGCGTTTCTTACCTCCAAACTGCCATATCTCGCGAACGGATTGACCAATCCGCAAAATTTCTGTTGCATCTGAAAGTAGAAACTCACCCGATTACAACGGTATGCGTACTTTTCCCCTAGGCCGTTCTAGTTATTCTTTTCGAGCATCAGAACTGCGAAAATTTGGAGTTTCTCAAGCGTTTCTTACCTCCAAACTGCCATATCTCGCGAACGGATTGACTAATCCGCAAAATTTCTGTTGCATCTGAAAGTAGAAACTCGCCCGATTACAACGGTATGCGTACTTTTCCCCTAGGCCGTTCTAGTTATTCGTTTCGAGCATCAGAACTGCGAAAATTTTGAGTTTCTCAAGCGTTTCTTACCTCCAAACTGCCATATCTCGCGAAAGGATTGACTAATCCGCAAAATTTCTGTTGCATCTGAAAGTAGAAACTCGCCCGATTACAACGGTATGCGTACTTTTCCCCTAGTCCGTTCTAGTTATTCGTTTCGAGCATCAGAACTGCGAAAATTTTGAGTTTTTCAAGCGTTTCTTACTTCCAAATTGCCATACCTCGCGAACGGATTGTGCAATCCGCAAAATTTCTGTTCCATCTGAAGGTAGAAACTCGCCCGTTTACAACGGTATGCGTACTTTTCCCCTAGGCCGTTCTAGTTATTCGTTTCGAGCATCAGAACTGCGAAAATTTTGAGTTTCTCAAGCGTTTCTTACTTCCAAACCGCCATATCTCGCGAACGGATTGACCAATCCGCAAAATTTCTGTTGCATCTGAAAGTAGAAACTCGCTGGATTACAACGGTATGCGTACTTTTCCCCTAGGCCGTTCTAGTTATTCGTTTCGAGCATCAGAACTGCGAAAATTTTGAGTTTCTCAAGCGTTTCTTACTTCCAAACTGCCATATCTCGCGAACGGACTGACCAATCCGCAAAATTTCTGATGCATCTGAAAGTAGAAACTCGCCCGATTACAACGGTATGCGTACTTTTCCCCTAGGCCGTTCTGGTGAATCGTTTCGAGCATCAGAACTGCGAAAATTTTGAGTTTCTCAAGCGTTTCTTACTTCCAAACTGCCATATCTCGCGAACGGATTGACCAATCCGCAAAATTTCTGATGCATCTGAAAGTAGAAACTCGCCCGATTACAACGGTATGCGTACTTTTCCCCTAGGCCGCTCTAGTTATTCGTTTCGAGCATCAGAACTGCGAAAATTTTGAGTTTCTCAAGCGTTTCTTACCTCCAAACTGCCATATCTCGCGAACGGATTGACCAATCCGCAAAATTTCTGTTGCATCTGAAAGTACAAACTCGCCCGATTACAACGGTATGCCTACTTTTCCCCTAGAACCTTCTAGTTATGCTTGTCGAGCATCAGAACTGCGAAAATTTTGAGTTTCTCAAGCATTTCTTACCTCCAAACTGCCATATCTCGCGAACGGATGGACCAATCCGCAAAATTTCTGTTGCATCTGAAAGTAGAAACTCGCCCGATTACAACGGTATGCGTACTTTTCCCCTAGTCCGTTCTAGTTATTCGTTTCGAGCATCAGAACTGCGAAAATTTTGAGTTTTTCAAGCGTTTCTTACTTCCAAATTGCCATACCTCGCGAACGGATTGTGCAATCCGCAAAATTTCTGTTCCATCTGAAGGTAGAAACTCGCCCGTTTACAACGGTATGCGTACTTTTCCCCTAGGCCGTTCTAGTTATTCGTTTCGAGCATCAGAACTGCGAAAATTTTGAGTTTCTCAAGCGTTTCTTACCTCCAAACTGCCATATCTCGCGAACGGATTGACCAATCCTCAAAATTGCTGTTGCATCTGAAAGTAGAATCTCGCCCGATTACAACGGTATGCGTACTTTTCCCCTAGTCCGTTCTAGTTATTCGTTTCGAGCATCAGAACTGCGAAAATTTTGAGTTTTTCAAGCGTTTCTTACTTCCAAATTGCCATACCTCGCGAACGGATTGAGCAATCCGCAAAATTTCTGTTGCATCTGAAGGTAGAAACGCGCCCGTTTACAACGGTATGCGTACTTTTCCCCTAGGCCGTTCTAGTTATTCGTTTCGAGCATCAGAACTGCGAAAATTTTGAGTTTCTCAAGCGTTTCTTACTTCCAAACCGCCATATCTCGCGAACGGATAGACCAATCCGCAAAATTTCTGTTGCATCTGAAAGTAGAAACTCGCCCGATTACAACGGTATGCGTACTTTTCCCCTTGGCCGTTCTAGTTAATCGTTTCGAGCATCAGAACTGCGAAAATTTTGAGTTTCTCAAGCGTTTCTTACTTCCAAACTGCCATATCTCGCGAACGGACTGACCAATCCGCAAAATTTCTGATGCATCTGAAAGTAGAAACTCGCCCGATTACAACGGTATGCGTACTTTTCCCCTAGGCCGTTCTGGTGAATCGTTTCGAGCATCAGAACTGCGAAAATTTTGAGTTTCTCAAGCGTTTCTTACTTCCAAACTGCCATATCTCGCGAACGGATTGACCAATCCGCAAAATTTCTGATGCATCTGAAAGTAGAAACTCGCCCGATTACAACGGTATGCGTACTTTTCCCCTAGGCCGCTCTAGTTATTCGTTTCGAGCATCAGAACTGCGAAAATTTTGAGTTTCTCAAGCGTTTCTTACCTCCAAACTGCCATATCTCGCGAACGGATTGACCAATCCGCAAAATTTCTGTTGCATCTGAAAGTACAAACTCGCCCGATTACAACGGTATGCCTACTTTTCCCCTAGAACCTTCTAGTTATGCTTGTCGAGCATCAGAACTGCGAAAATTTTGAGTTTCTCAAGCATTTCTTACCTCCAAACTGCCATATCTCGCGAACGGATGGACCAATCCGCAAAATTTCTGTTGCATCTGAAAGTAGAAACTCGCCCGATTACAACGGTATGCGTACTTTTCCCCTAGTCCGTTCTAGTTATTCGTTTCGAGCATCAGAACTGCGAAAATTTTGAGTTTTTCAAGCGTTTCTTACTTCCAAATTGCCATACCTCGCGAACGGATTGTGCAATCCGCAAAATTTCTGTTCCATCTGAAGGTAGAAACTCGCCCGTTTACCACGGTATGCGTACTTTTCCCCTAGGCCGTTCTAGTTATTCGTTTCGAGCATCAGAACTGCGAAAATTTTGAGTTTCTCAAGCGTTTCTTACCTCCAAACTGCCATATCTCGCGAACGGATTGACCAATCCTCAAAATTGCTGTTGCATCTGAAAGTAGAATCTCGCCCGATTACAACGGTATGCGTACTTTTCCCCTAGTCCGTTCTAGTTATTCGTTTCGAGCATCAGAACTGCGAAAATTTTGAGTTTTTCAAGCGTTTCTTACTTCCAAATTGCCATACCTCGCGAACGGATTGAGCAATCCGCAAAATTTCTGTTGCATCTGAAGGTAGAAACGCGCCCGTTTACAACGGTATGCGTACTTTTCCCCTAGGCCGTTCTAGTTATTCGTTTCGAGCATCAGAACTGCGAAAATTTTGAGTTTCTCAAGCGTTTCTTACTTCCAAACCGCCATATCTCGCGAACGGATAGACCAATCCGCAAAATTTCTGTTGCATCTGAAAGTAGAAACTCGCCCGATTACAACGGTATGCGTACTTTTCCCCTTGGCCGTTCTAGTTAATCGTTTCGAGCATCAGAACTGCGAAAATTTTGAGTTTCTCAAGCGTTTCTTACTTCCAAACTGCCATATCTCGCGAACGGATTGACCAATCCGCAAAATTTCTGATGCATCTGAAGGTAGAAACTCGCCCGATTACAACGGTATGCGTACTTTTCCCCTAGGCCGTTCTGGTTAATCGTTTCGAGCATCAGAACTGCGAAAATTTTGAGTTTCTCAAGCGTTTCTTACTTCCAAACTGCCATATCTCGCGAACGGATTGACCAATCCGCAAAATTTCTGATGCATCTGAAAGTAGAAACTGGCCCGATTACAACGGTATGCGTACTTTTCCCCTAGGCCGCTCTAGTTATTCGTTTCGAGCATCAGAACTGCGAAAATTTTGTGTTTCTCAAGTGTTTCATACTTCCAAACTGCCATATCTCGCGAACGGATTGACCAATCCGCAAAATTTCTGTTGCATCTGAAAGTAGAAAGTCGCCCGATTACAACTGTATGCGTACTTTTCCCCTAGAACGTTCTAGTTATGCTTGTCGAGCATCAGAACTGCGAAAATTTTGAGTTTCTCAAGCATTTCTTACCTCCAAACTGCCATATCTCGCGAACGGATTGACCAATCCGCAAAATTTCTGTTGCATCTGAAAGTAGAAACTCGCCCGATTACAACGGTATGCGTACTTTTCCCCTAGTCCGTTCTAGTTATTCGTTTCGAGCATCAGAACTGCGAAAATTTTGAGTTTTTCAAGCGTTTCTTACTTCCAAATTGCCATACCTCGCGAACTGATTGAGCAATCCGCAAAATTTCTGTTGCATCTGAAGGTAGAAACTCGCCCGTTTACAACGGTATGCGTACTTTTCCCCTAGGCCGTTCTGGTTAATCGTTTCGAGCATCAGAACTGCGAAAATTTTGAGTTTCTCAAGCGTTTCTTACTTCCAAACTGCCATATCTCGCGAACGGATTGACCAATCCGCAAAATTTCTGATGCATCTGAAAGTAGAAACTCGCCCGATTACAACGGTATGCGTACTTTTCCCCTAGGCCGCTCTAGTTATTCGTTTCGAGCATCAGAACTGCGAAAATTTTGTGTTTCTCAAGTGTTTCATACTTCCAAACTGCCATATCTCGCGAACGGATTGACCAATCCGCAAAATTTCTGTTGCATCTGAAAGTAGAAACTCGCCCGATTACAACGGTATGCGTACTTTTCCCGTAGGCCGTTCTGGTTATTCGTTTCGCGCATCAGAACTGTGAAAATTTTGAGTTTCTCAACCGTTTCTTACCTCCAAACTGCCATATCTCGCGAACGGATTGACCAATCCGCAAAATTTCTCTTGCATCTGAAAGTAGAAAGTCGCCCGATTACAACGGTATGCGTACTTTTCCCCTAGGCCGTTCTAGTTAATCGTTTCGAGCATCAGAACTGCGAAGATTTTGAGTTTCTCAAGCGTTTCCAACTTCCAAACTGCCATATCTCGCGAACGGATTGACCAATCCGCAAAATTTCTGATGCATCTGAAAGTTGAAAGTCGCCCGATTACAACGGTATGCGTACTTTTCCCCTAGAACGTTCTAGTTATGCTTGTCGAGCATCAGAACTGCGAAAATTTTGAGTTTCTCAAGCGTTTCTTACCTCCAAACTGCCATATCTCGCGAACGGATTGACCAATCCGCAAAATTTCTGTTGCATCTGAAAGTAGAAACTCACCCGATTACAACGGTATGCGTACTTTTCCCCTAGGCCGTTCTAGTTATTCTTTTCGAGCATCAGAACTGCGAAAATTTGGAGTTTCTCAAGCGTTTCTTACCTCCAAACTGCCATATCTCGCGAACGGATTGACTAATCCGCAAAATTTCTGTTGCATCTGAAAGTAGAAACTCGCCCGATTACAACGGTATGCGTACTTTTCCCCTAGGCCGTTCCAGTTATTCGTTTCGAGCATCAGAACTGCGAAAATTTTGAGTTTCTCAAGCGTTTCTTACCTCCAAACTGCCATATCTCGCGAACGGATTGACCAATCCGCAAAATTTCTGTTGCATCTGAAAGTAGAAACTCGCCCGATTACAACGGTATGCGTACTTTTCCCCTAGTCCGTTCTAGTTATTCGTTTCGAGCATCAGAACTGCGAAAATTTTGAGTTTCTCAAGCGTTTCTTACCTCCAAACTGCCATATCTCGCGAAAGGATTGACTAATCCGCAAAATTTCTGTTGCATCTGAAAGTAGAAACTCGCCCGATTACAACGGTATGCGTACTTTTCCCCTAGTCCGTTCTAGTTATTCGTTTCGAGCATCAGAACTGCGAAAATTTTGAGTTTTTCAAGCGTTTCTTACTTCCAAATTGCCATACCTCGCGAACGGATTGTGCAATCCGCAAAATTTCTGTTCCATCTGAAGGTAGAAACTCGCCCGTTTACAACGGTATGCGTACTTTTCCCCTAGGCCGTTCTAGTTATTCGTTTCGAGCATCAGAACTGCGAAAATTTTGAGTTTCTCAAGCGTTTCTTACTTCCAAACCGCCATATCTCGCGAACGGATTGACCAATCCGCAAAATTTCTGTTGCATCTGAAAGTAGAAACTCGCCCAATTACAACGGTATGCGTACTTTTCCCCTAGGCCGTTCTAGTTATTCGTTTCGAGCATCAGAACTGCGAAAATTTTGAGTTTCTCAAGCGTTTCTTACTTCCAAACTGCCATATCTCGCGAACGGACTGACCAATCCAGAAAATTTCTGATGCATCTGAAAGTAGAAACTCGCCCGATTACAACGGTATGCGTACTTTTCCCCTAGGCCGTTCTGGTGAATCGTTTCGAGCATCAGAACTGCGAAAATTTTGAGTTTCTCAAGCGTTTCTTACTTCCAAACTGCCATATCTCGCGAACGGATTGACCAATCCGCAAAATTTCTGATGCATCTGAAAGTAGAAACTCGCCCGATTACAACGGTATGCGTACTTTTCCCCTAGGCCGCTCTAGTTATTCGTTTCGAGCATCAGAACTGCGAAAATTTTGAGTTTCTCAAGCGTTTCTTACCTCCAAACTGCCATATCTCGCGAACGGATTGACCAATCCGCAAAATTTCTGTTGCATCTGAAAGTACAAACTCGCCCGATTACAACGGTATGCCTACTTTTCCCCTAGAACCTTCTAGTTATGCTTGTCGAGCATCAGAACTGCGAAAATTTTGAGTTTCTCAAGCATTTCTTACCTCCAAACTGCCATATCTCGCGAACGGATGGACCAATCCGCAAAATTTCTGTTGCATCTGAAAGTAGAAACTCGCCCGATTACAACGGTATGCGTACTTTTCCCCTAGTCCGTTCTAGTTATTCGTTTCGAGCATCAGAACTGCGAAAATTTTGAGTTTTTCAAGCGTTTCTTACTTCCAAACTGCCATATCTCGCGAACGGATTGACCAATCCGCAAAATTTCTGATGCATCTGAAAGTAGAAAATCGCCCGATTACAACGGTATGCGTACTTTTCCCCTAGGCCGCTCTAGTTATTCGTTTCGAGCATCAGAACTGCGAAAATTTTGAGTTTCTCAAGCGTTTCTTACTTCCAAACTGCCATATCTCGCGAACGGACTGACCAATCCGCAAAATTTCTGATGCATCTGAAAGTAGAAACTCGCCCGATTACAACGGTGTGCGTACTTTTCCCCTAGGCCGTTCTGGTGAATCGTTTCGAGCATCAGAACTGCGAAAATTTTGAGTTTCTCAAGCGTTTCTTACTTCCAAACTGCCATATCTCGCGAACGGATTGACCAATCCGCAAAATTTCTGTTGCATCTGAAAGTACAAACTCGCCCGATTTCAACGGTATGCCTACTTTTCCCCTAGAACCTTATAGTTATGCTTGTCGAGCATCAGAACTGCGAAAATTTTGAGTTTGTCAAGCATTTCTTACCTCCAAACTGCCATATCTCGCGAACGGATGGACCAATCCGCAAAATTTCTGTTGCATCTGAAAGTAGAAACTCGCCCGATTACAACGGTATGCGTACTTTTCCCCTAGTCCGTTCTAGTTATTCGTTTCGAGCATCAGAACTGCGAAAATTTTGAGTTTTTCAAGCGTTTCTTACTTCCAAATTGCCATACCTCGCGAACGGATTGTGCAATCCGCAAAATTTCTGTTCCATCTGAAGGTAGAAACTCGCCCGTTTACAACGGTATGCGTACTTTTCCCCTAGGCCGTTCTAGTTATTCGTTTCGAGCATCAGAACTGCGAAAATTTTGAGTTTCTCAAGCGTTTCTTACTTCCAAACCGCCATATCTCGCGAACGGATTGACCAATCCGCAAAATTTCTGTTGCATCTGAAAGTAGAAACTCGCCCGATTACAACGGTATGCGTACTTTTCCCCTAGGCCGTTCTAGTTAATCGTTTCGAGCATCAGAACTGCGAAAATTTTGAGTTTCTCAAGCGTTTCTTACTTCCAAACTGCCATATCTCGCGAACGGACTGACCAATCCGCAAAATTTCTGATGCATCTGAAAGTAGAAACTCGCCCGATTACAACGGTATGCGTACTTTTCCCCTAGGCCGTTCTGGTGAATCGTTTCGAGCATCAGAACTGCGAAAATTTTGAGTTTCTCAAGCGTTTCTTACTTCCAAACTGCCATATCTCGCGAACGGATTGACCAATCCGCAAAATTTCTGATGCATCTGAAAGTAGAAACTCGCCCGATTACAACGGTATGCGTACTTTTCCCCTAGGCCGCTCTAGTTATTCGTTTCGAGCATCAGAACTGCGAAAATTTTGAGTTTCTCAAGCGTTTCTTACCTCCAAACTGCCATATCTCGCGAACGGATTGACCAATCCGCAAAATTTCTGTTGCATCTGAAAGTACAAACTCGCCCGATTACAACGGTATGCCTACTTTTCCCCTAGGCCGTTCTAGTTATTCGTTTCGAGCATCAGAACTGCGAAAATGTTGAGTTTCTCAAGCGTTTCTTACCTACAAACTGCCATATCTCGCGAACGGATTGACCAATCCGCAAAATTTCTGATGCATCTGAAAGTAGAAACTCGCCCGATTACAACGGTATGCGTACTTTTCCCCTAGGCCGTTCTGGTTAATCGTTTCGAGCATCAGAACTGCGAAAATTTTGAGTGTCTCAAGCGTTTCTTACCTCCAAACTGCCATATCTCGCGAACGGATTGACCAATCCTCAAAATTGCTGTTGCATCTGAAAGTAGAAACTCGCCCGATTACAACGGTATGCGTACTTTTCCCCTAGTCCGTTCTAGTTATTCGTTTCGAGCATCAGAACTGCGAAAATTTTGAGTTTTTCAAGCGTTTCTTACTTCCAAACTGCCATATCTCGCGAACGGACTGACCAATCCGCAAAATTTCTGATGCATCTGAAAGTAGAAACTCGCCCGATTACAACGGTATGCGTACTTTTCCCCTAGGCCGTTCTGGTGAATCGTTTCGAGCATCAGAACTGCGAAAATTTTGAGTTTCTCAAGCGTTTCTTACTTCCAAACTGCCATATCTCGCGAACGGATTGACCAATCCGCAAAATTTCTGATGCATCTGAAAGTAGAAACTCGCCCGATTACAACGGTATGCGTACTTTTCCCCTAGGCCGCTCTAGTTATTCGTTTCGAGCATCAGAACTGCGAAAATTTTGAGTTTCTCAAGCGTTTCTTACCTCCAAACTGCCATATCTCGCGAACGGATTGACCAATCCGCAAAATTTCTGTTGCATCTGAAAGTACAAACTCGCCCGATTACAACGGTATGCCTACTTTTCCCCTAGGCCGTTCTAGTTATTCGTTTCGAGCATCAGAACTGCGAAAATGTTGAGTTTCTCAAGCGTTTCTTACCTACAAACTGCCATATCTCGCGAACGGATTGACCAATCCGCAAAATTTCTGATGCATCTGAAAGTAGAAACTCGCCCGATTACAACGGTATGCGTACTATTCCCCTAGGCCGTTCTGGTTAATCGTTTCGAGCATCAGAACTGCGAAAATTTTGAGTGTCTCAAGCGTTTCTTACCTCCAAACTGCCATATCTCGCGAACGGATTGACCAATCCTCAAAATTGCTGTTGCATCTGAAAGTAGAAACTCGCCCGATTACAACGGTATGCGTACTTTTCCCCTAGTCCGTTCCAGTTATTCGTTTCGAGCATCAGAACTGCGAAAATTTTGAGTTTTTCAAGCGTTTCTTACTTCCAAATTGCCATACCTCGCGAACGGATTGAGCAATCCGCAAAATTTCTGTTGCATCTGAAGGTAGAAACTCGCCCGTTTACAACGGTATGCGTACTTTTCCCCTAGGCCGTTCTAGTTATTCGTTTCGAGCATCAGAACTGCGAAAATTTTGAGTTTCTCAAGCGTTTCTTACTTCCAAACCGCCATATCTCGCGAACGGATTGACCAATCCGCAAAATTTCTGTTGCATCTGAAAGTAGAAACTCGCCCGATTACAACGGTATGCGTACTTTTCCCCTAGGCCGTTCTAGTTAATCGTTTCGAGCATCAGAACTGCGAAAATTTTGAGTTTCTCAAGCGTTTCTTACTTCCAAACTGCCATATCTCGCGAACGGATTGACCAATCCGCAAAATTTCTGATGCATCTGAAGGTAGAAACTCGCCCGATTACAACGGTATGCGTACTTTTCCCCTAGGCCGTTCTGGTTAATCGTTTCGAGCATCAGAACTGCGAAAATTTTGAGTTTCTCAAGCGTTTCTTACTTCCAAACTGCCATATCTCGCGAACGGATTGACCAATCCGCAAAATTTCTGTTGCATCTGAAAGTAGAAACTCGCCCGATTACAACGGTATGCGTACTTTTCCCCTAGGCTGTTCTGGTTATTCGTTTCGAGCATCAGAACTGTGAAAATTTTGAGTTTCTCAACCGTTTCTTACATCCAAACTGCCATATCTCGCGAACGGATTGACCAATCCGCAAAATTTCTGATGCATCTGAAGGTAGAAACTCGCCCGATTACAACGGTATGCGTACTTTTCCCCTAGGCCGTTCTGGTTAATCGTTTCGAGCATCAGAACTGCGAAAATTTTGAGTTTCTCAAGCGTTTCTTACTTCCAAACTGCCATATCTCGCGAACGGATTGACCAATCCGCAAAATTTCTGATGCATCTGAAAGTAGAAACTCGCCCGTTACAACGGTATGCGTACTTTTCCCCTAGGCCGCTCTAGTTATTCGTTTCGAGCATCAGAACTGCGAAAATTTTGTGTTTCTCAAGTGTTTCATACTTCCAAACTGCCATATCTCGCGAACGGATTGACCAATCCGCAAAATTTCTGTTGCATCTGAAAGTAGAAACTCGCCCGATTACAACGGTATGCGTACTTTTCCCGTAGGCCGTTCTGGTTATTCGTTTCGAGCATCAGAACTGCGAAAATTTTGAGTTTCTCAAGCGTTTCTTACCTCCAAACTGCCATATCTCGCGAACGGATTGACCAATCCTCAAAATTGCTGTTGCATCTGAAAGTAGAATCTCGCCCGATTACAACGGTATGCGTACTTTTCCCCTAGTCCGTTCTAGTTATTCGTTTCGAGCATCAGAACTGCGAAAATTTTGAGTTTTTCAAGCGTTTCTTACTTCCAAATTGCCATACCTCGCGAACGGATTGAGCAATCCGCAAAATTTCTGTTGCATCTGAAGGTAGAAACGCGCCCGTTTACAACGGTATGCGTACTTTTCCCCTAGGCCGTTCTAGTTATTCGTTTCGAGCATCAGAACTGCGAAAATTTTGAGTTTCTCAAGCATTTCTTACCTCCAAACTGCCATATCTCGCGAACGGATGGACCAATCCGCAAAATTTCTGTTGCATCTGAAAGTAGAAACTCGCCCGATTACAACGGTATGCGTACTTTTCCCCTAGTCCGTTCTAGTTATTCGTTTCGAGCATCAGAACTGCGAAAATTTTGAGTTTTTCAAGCGTTTCTTACTTCCAAACTGCCATATCTCGCGAACGGATTGACCAATCCGCAAAATTTCTGATGCATCTGAAAGTAGAAAATCGCCCGATTACAACGGTATGCGTACTTTTCCCCTAGGCCGCTCTAGTTATTCGTTTCGAGCATCAGAACTGCGAAAATTTTGAGTTTCTCAAGCGTTTCTTACTTCCAAACTGCCATATCTCGCGAACGGACTGACCAATCCGCAAAATTTCTGATGCATCTGAAAGTAGAAACTCGCCCGATTACAACGGTGTGCGTACTTTTCCCCTAGGCCGTTCTGGTGAATCGTTTCGAGCATCAGAACTGCGAAAATTTTGAGTTTCTCAAGCGTTTCTTACTTCCAAACTGCCATATCTCGCGAACGGATTGACCAATCCGCAAAATTTCTGTTGCATCTGAAAGTACAAACTCGCCCGATTACAACGGTATGCCTACTTTTCCCCTAGAACCTTATAGTTATGCTTGTCGAGCATCAGAACTGCGAAAATTTTGAGTTTGTCAAGCATTTCTTACCTCCAAACTGCCATATCTCGCGAACGGATGGACCAATCCGCAAAATTTCTGTTGCATCTGAAAGTAGAAACTCGCCCGATTACAACGGTATGCGTACTTTTCCCCTAGTCCGTTCTAGTTATTCGTTTCGAGCATCAGAACTGCGAAAATTTTGAGTTTTTCAAGCGTTTCTTACTTCCAAATTGCCATACCTCGCGAACGGATTGTGCAATCCGCAAAATTTCTGTTCCATCTGAAGGTAGAAACTCGCCCGTTTACAACGGTATGCGTACTTTTCCCCTAGGCCGTTCTAGTTATTCGTTTCGAGCATCAGAACTGCGAAAATTTTGAGTTTCTCAAGCGTTTCTTACTTCCAAACCGCCATATCTCGCGAACGGATTGACCAATCCGCAAAATTTCTGTTGCATCTGAAAGTAGAAACTCGCCCGATTACAACGGTATGCGTACTTTTCCCCTAGGCCGTTCTAGTTAATCGTTTCGAGCATCAGAACTGCGAAAATTTTGAGTTTCTCAAGCGTTTCTTACTTCCAAACTGCCATATCTCGCGAACGGACTGACCAATCCGCAAAATTTCTGATGCATCTGAAAGTAGAAACTCGCCCGATTACAACGGTATGCGTACTTTTCCCCTAGGCCGTTCTGGTGAATCGTTTCGAGCATCAGAACTGCGAAAATTTTGAGTTTCTCAAGCGTTTCTTACTTCCAAACTGCCATATCTCGCGAACGGATTGACCAATCCGCAAAATTTCTGATGCATCTGAAAGTAGAAACTCGCCCGATTACAACGGTATGCGTACTTTTCCCCTAGGCCGCTCTAGTTATTCGTTTCGAGCATCAGAACTGCGAAAATTTTGAGTTTCTCAAGCGTTTCTTACCTCCAAACTGCCATATCTCGCGAACGGATTGACCAATCCGCAAAATTTCTGTTGCATCTGAAAGTACAAACTCGCCCGATTACAACGGTATGCCTACTTTTCCCCTAGGCCGTTCTAGTTATTCGTTTCGAGCATCAGAACTGCGAAAATGTTGAGTTTCTCAAGCGTTTCTTACCTACAAACTGCCATATCTCGCGAACGGATTGACCAATCCGCAAAATTTCTGATGCATCTGAAAGTAGAAACTCGCCCGATTACAACGGTATGCGTACTTTTCCCCTAGGCCGTTCTGGTTAATCGTTTCGAGCATCAGAACTGCGAAAATTTTGAGTGTCTCAAGCGTTTCTTACCTCCAAACTGCCATATCTCGCGAACGGATTGACCAATCCTCAAAATTGCTGTTGCATCTGAAAGTAGAAACTCGCCCGATTACAACGGTATGCGTACTTTTCCCCTAGTCCGTTCTAGTTATTCGTTTCGAGCATCAGAACTGCGAAAATTTTGAGTTTTTCAAGCGTTTCTTACTTCCAAACTGCCATATCTCGCGAACGGACTGACCAATCCGCAAAATTTCTGATGCATCTGAAAGTAGAAACTCGCCCGATTACAACGGTATGCGTACTTTTCCCCTAGGCCGTTCTGGTGAATCGTTTCGAGCATCAGAACTGCGAAAATTTTGAGTTTCTCAAGCGTTTCTTACTTCCAAACTGCCATATCTCGCGAACGGATTGACCAATCCGCAAAATTTCTGATGCATCTGAAAGTAGAAACTCGCCCGATTACAACGGTATGCGTACTTTTCCCCTAGGCCGCTCTAGTTATTCGTTTCGAGCATCAGAACTGCGAAAATTTTGAGTTTCTCAAGCGTTTCTTACCTCCAAACTGCCATATCTCGCGAACGGATTGACCAATCCGCAAAATTTCTGTTGCATCTGAAAGTACAAACTCGCCCGATTACAACGGTATGCCTACTTTTCCCCTAGGCCGTTCTAGTTATTCGTTTCGAGCATCAGAACTGCGAAAATGTTGAGTTTCTCAAGCGTTTCTTACCTACAAACTGCCATATCTCGCGAACGGATTGACCAATCCGCAAAATTTCTGATGCATCTGAAAGTAGAAACTCGCCCGATTACAACGGTATGCGTACTTTTCCCCTAGGCCGTTCTGGTTAATCGTTTCGAGCATCAGAACTGCGAAAATTTTGAGTGTCTCAAGCGTTTCTTACCTCCAAACTGCCATATCTCGCGAACGGATTGACCAATCCTCAAAATTGCTGTTGCATCTGAAAGTAGAAACTCGCCCGATTACAACGGTATGCGTACTTTTCCCCTAGTCCGTTCTAGTTATTCGTTTCGAGCATCAGAACTGCGAAAATTTTGAGTTTTTCAAGCGTTTCTTACTTCCAAATTGCCATACCTCGCGAACGGATTGAGCAATCCGCAAAATTTCTGTTGCATCTGAAGGTAGAAACGCGCCCGTTTACAACGGTATGCGTACTTTTCCCCTAGGCCGTTCTAGTTATTCGTTTCGAGCATCAGAACTGCGAAAATTTTGAGTTTCTCAAGCGTTTCTTACTTCCAAACCGCCATATCTCGCGAACGGATTGACCAATCCGCAAAATTTCTGTTGCATCTGAAAGTAGAAACTCGCCCGATTACAAAGGTATGCGTACTTTTCCCCTAGGCCGTTCTAGTTAATCGTTTCGAGCATCAGAACTGCGAAAATTTTGAGTTTCTCAAGCGTTTCTTACTTCCAAACTGCCATATCTCGCGAACGGATAGACCAATCCGCAAAATTTCTGTTGCATCTGAAAGTAGAAACTCGCCCGATTACAACGGTATGCGTACTTTTCCCCTAGGCCGTTCTAGTTAATCGTTTCGAGCATCAGAACTGCGAAAATTTTGAGTTTCTCAAGCGTTTCTTACTTCCAAACTGCCATATCTCGCGAACGGATTGACCAATCCGCAAAATTTCTGATGCATCTGAAGGTAGAAACTCGCCCGATTACAACGGTATGCGTACTTTTCCCCTAGGCCGTTCTGGTTAATCGTTTCGAGCATCAGAACTGCGAAAATTTTGAGTTTCTCAAGCGTTTCTTACTTCCAAACTGCCATATCTCGCGAACGGATTGACCAATCCGCAAAATTTCTGATGCATCTGAAGTAGAAACTGGCCCGATAACAACGGTATGCGTACTTTTCCCCTAGGCCGCTCTAGTTATTCGTTTCGAGCATCAGAACTGCGAAAATTTTGTGTTTCTCAAGTGTTTCATACTTCCAAACTGCCATATCTCGCGAACGGATTGACCAATCCGCAAAATTTCTGTTGCATCTGAAAGTAGAAAGTCGCCCGATTACAACTGTATGCGTACTTTTCCCCTAGAACGTTCTAGTTATGCTTGTCGAGCATCAGAACTGCGAAAATTTTGAGTTTCTCAAGCATTTCTTACCTCCAAACTGCCATATCTCGCGAACGGATTGACCAATCCGCAAAATTTCTGTTGCATCTGAAAGTAGAAACTCGCCCGATTACAACGGTATGCGTACTTTTCCCCTAGTCCGTTCTAGTTATTCGTTTCGAGCATCAGAACTGCGAAAATTTTGAGTTTTTCAAGCGTTTCTTACTTCCAAATTGCCATACCTCGCGAACGGATTGAGCAATCCGCAAAATTTCTGTTGCATCTGAAGGTAGAAACTCGCCCGTTTACAACGGTATGCGTACTTTTCCCCTAGGCCGTTCTGGTTAATCGTTTCGAGCATCAGAACTGCGAAAATTTTGAGTTTCTCAAGCGTTTCTTACTTCCAAACTGCCATATCTCGCGAACAGATAGACCAATCCGCAAAATTTCTGATGCATCTGAAAGTAGAATCTCGCCCGATTACAACGGTATGCGTACTTTTCCCCTAGGCCGCTCTAGTTATTCGTTTCGAGCATCAGAACTGCGAAAATTTTGTGTTTCTCAAGTGTTTCATAGTTCCAAACTGCCATATCTCGCGAACGGATTGACCAATCCGCAAAATTTCTGTTGCATCTGTTAGTAGAAACTCGCCCGATTACAACGGTATGCGTTCTTTTCCCGTAGGCCGTTCTGGTTATTCGTTTCGCGCATCAGAACTGTGAAAATTTTGAGTTTCTCAACCGTTTCTTACCTCCAAACTGCCATATCTCGCGAACGGATTGAACAATCCGCAAAATTTCTCTTGCATCTGAAAGTAGAAAGTCGCCCGATTACAACGGTATGCGTACTTTTCCCCTAGAACGTTCTAGTTATGCTGGTCGAGCATCGGAACTGCGAAAATTTTGAGTTTCTCAAGCGTTTCTTACCTCCAAACTGCCATATCTCGCGAACGGATTGACCAATCCGCAAAATTTCTGTTGCATCTGAAAGTAGAAACCCGCCCGATTACAACGGTGTGTGTAGTCTTCCCCTAGGCCGTTCTAGTTAATCGTTTCGAGCATCAGAACTGCGAAAATTTTGAGCTTCTCAAGCGTTTCTTACTTCCAAACTGCCATATCTCGCGAACGGATGGACCAATCCGCAAAATTTCTGTTGCATCTGATAGTAGAAACTAACCCGATTACAACGGTATGCGTACTTTTCCCCTAGTCCGTTCTAGTTATTCGTTTCGAGCATCAGAACTGCGAAAATTTTGAGTTTCTCAAGCGTTTCTTACTTCCAAACCGCCATATCCCGCGAACGGATTGACCAATCCGCAAAATTTCTGTTGCATCTGAAAGTAGAAACTCGCCCGATTACAACGGTATGCGTACTTTTCCCCTAGGCAGTTCTGGTTAATCGTTTCGAGCATCAGAACTGCGAAAATTTTGAGTTTCTCAAGCGTTTCTTACTTCCAAACTGCCATATCTCGCGAACGGATTGACCAATCCGGAAAATTTCTGATGCATCTGAAGGTAGAAACTCGCCCGATTACAACGGTATGCGTACTTTTCCCCTTGGCCGTTCTGGTTAATCGTTTCGAGCATCAGGACTGCGAAAATTTTGAGTTTCTCCAGCGTTTCTTACTTCCAAACTGCCATATCTCGCGAACGGATTGACCAATCCGCAAAATTTCTGATGCATCTGAAAGTAGAAACTCGCCCGATTACAACTGTATGCGTACTTTTCCCCTAGGCCGCTCTAGTTATTCGTTTCGAGCAACAGAACTGCGAAAATGTTGAGTTTCTCAAGCGTTTCTTACCTACAAACTGCCATATCTCGCGAACGGATTGACCAATCCGCAAAATTTCTGTTGCATCTGAAAGTAGAAACTCGCCCGATTACAACGGTATGCGTACTTTTCCCCTAGGCCGTTCTAGTTATTCGTTTCGAGCATCAGAACTGCGAAAATTTTGAGTTTCTCAAGCGTTTCTTACTTCCAAACCGCCATATCTCGCGAACGGATTGACCAATCCGCAAAATTTCTGTTGCATCTGAAAGTAGAAACTCGCCCGATTACAACGGTATGCGTACTTTTCCCCTAGGCCGTTCTAGTTAATCGTTTCGAGCATCAGAACTGCGAAAATTTTGAGTTTCTCAAGCGTTTCTTACTTCCAAACTGCCATATCTCGCGAACGGATTGACCAATCCGCAAAATTTCTGATGCATCTGAAAGTAGAAAGTCGCCCGATTACAACGGTATGCGTACTTTTCCCCTAGAACGTTCTAGTTATGCTTGTCGAGCATCAGAACTGCGAAAATTTTGAGTTTCTCAAGCGTTTCTTACCTCCAAACTGCCATATCTCGCGAACGGATTGACCAATCCTCAAAATTTCTGTTGCAACTGAAAGTAGAAACTCGCCCGATTACAACGGTATGCGTACTTTTCCCCTAGTCCGTTCTAGTTATTCGTTTCGAGCATCAGAACTGCGAAAATTTTGAGTTTTTCAAGCGTTTCTTACTTCCAAATTGCCATACCTCGCGAACGGATTGAGCAATCCGCAAAATTTCTGTTGCATCTGAAGGTAGAAACTCGCCCGTTTACAACGGTATGCGTACTTTTCCCCTAGGCCGTTCTAGTTATTCGTTTCGAGCATCAGAACTGCGAAAATTTTGAGTTTCTCAAGCGTTTCTTACTTCCAAACCGCCCTATCTCGCGAACGGATTGACCAATCCGCAAAATTTCTGTTGCATCTGAAAGTAGAAACTCGCCCGATTACAACGGTATGCGTACTTTTCCCCTAGGCCGTTCTAGTTAATCGTTTCGAGCATCAGAACTGCGAAAATTTTGAGTTTCTCAAGCGTTTCTTACTTCCAAACTGCCATATCTCGCGAACGGATTGACCAATCCGCAAAATTTCTCTTGCATCTGAAAGTAGAAAGTCGCCCGATTACAACGGTATGCGTACTTTTCCCCTAGAACGTTCTAGTTATGCTGGTCGAGCATCAGAACTGCGAAAATTTTGAGTTTCTCAAGCGTCTCTTACCTCCAAACTGCCATATCTCGCGAACGGATTGACTAATCCGCAAAATTTCTGTTGCATCTGAAAGTAGAAACTCACCCGATATCAACGGTATGCGTACTTTTCCCCTAGGCCGTTCTAGTTAATCGTTTCGAGCATCAGAACTGCGAAAATGTTGAGTTTCTCAAGCGTTTCTTACTTCCAAACCGCCATATCCCGCGAACGGATTGACCAATCCGCAAAATTTCTGTTGCATCTGAAAGTAGAAACTCGCCCGATTACAACGGTATGCGTACTTTTCCCCTAGGCAGTTCTGGTTAATCGTTTCGAGCATCAGAACTGCGAAAATTTTGAGTTTCTCAAGCGTTTCTTACTTCCAAACTGCCATATCTCGCGAACGGATTGACCAATCCGGAAAATTTCTGATGCATCTGAAGGTAGAAACTCGCCCGATTACAACGGTATGCGTACTTTTCCCCTTGGCCGTTCTGGTTAATCGTTTCGAGCATCAGGACTGCGAAAATTTTGAGTTTCTCCAGCGTTTCTTACTTCCAAACTGCCATATCTCGCGAACGGATTGACCAATCCGCAAAATTTCTGATGCATCTGAAAGTAGAAACTCGCCCGATTACAACGGTATGCGTACTTTTCCCCTAGGCCGCTCTAGTTATTCGTTTCGAGCAACAGAACTGCGAAAATGTTGAGTTTCTCAAGCGTTTCTTACCTACAAACTGCCATATCTCGCGAACGGATTGACCAATCCGCAAAATTTCTGTTGCATCTGAAAGTAGAAACTCGCCCGATTACAACGGTATGCGCACTTTTCCCCTAGACCGTTCTAGTTATTCGTTTCGAGCATCAGAACTGCGAAAATTTTGAGTTTCTCAAGCGTTTCTTACTTCCAAACCGCCATATCTCGCGAACGGATTGACCAATCCGCAAAATTTCTGTTGCATCTGAAAGTAGAAACTCGCCCGATTACAACGGTATGCGTACTTTTCCCCTAGGCCGTTCTAGTTAATCGTTTCGAGCATCAGAACTGCGAAAATTTTGAGTTTCTCAAGCGTTTCTTACTTCCAAACTGCCATATCTCGCGAACGGATTGACCAATCCGCAAAATTTCTGATGCATCTGAAAGTAGAAAGTCGCCCGATTACAACGGTATGCGTACTTTTCCCCTAGAACGTTCTAGTTATGCTTGTCGAGCATCAGAACTGCGAAAATTTTGAGTTTCTCAAGCGTTTCTTACCTCCAAACTGCCATATCTGGCGAACGGATTGACCAATCCTCAAAATTTCTGTTGCATCTGAAAGTAGAAACTCGCCCGATTACAACGGTATGCGTACTTTTCCCCTAGTCCGTTCTAGTTATTCGTTTCGAGCATCAGAACTGCGAAAATTTTGAGTTTTTCAAGCGTTTCTTACTTCCAAATTGCCATACCTCGCGAACGGATTGAGCAATCCGCAAAATTTCTGTTGCATCTGAAGGTAGAAACTCGCCCGTTTACAACGGTATGCGTACTTTTCCCCTAGGCCGTTCTAGTTATTCGTTTCGAGCATCAGAACTGCGAAAATTTTGAGTTTCTCAAGCGTTTCTTACTTCCAAACCGCCCTATCTCGCGAACGGATTGACCAATCCGCAAAATTTCTGTTGCATCTGAAAGTAGAAACTCGCCCGATTGCAACGGTATGCGTACTTTTCCCCTAGGCCGTTCTAGTTAATCGTTTCGAGCATCAGAACTGCGAAAATTTTGAGTTTCTCAAGCGTTTCTTACTTCCAAACTGCCATATCTCGCGAACGGATTGACCAATCCGCAAAATTTCTGATGCATCTGAAAGTAGAAACTCGCCCGATTACAACGGTATGCGTACTTTTCCCCTAGGCCGCTCTAGTTATTCGTTTCGAGCAACAGAACTGCGAAAATGTTGAGTTTCTCAAGCGTTTCTTACCTACAAACTGCCATATCTCGCGAACGGATTGACCAATCCGCAAAATTTCTGTTGCATCTGAAAGTAGAAACTCGCCCGATTACAACGGTATGCGTACTTTTCCCCTAGGCCGTTCTAGTTATTCGTTTCGAGCATCAGAACTGCGAAAATTTTGAGTTTCTCAAGCGTTTCTTACTTCCAAACCGCCATATCTCGCGAACGGATTGACCAATCCGCAAAATTTCTGTTGCATCTGAAAGTAGAAACTCGCCCGATTACAACGGTATGCGTACTTTTCCCCTAGGCCGTTCTAGTTATTCGTTTCGAGCATCAGAACTGCTAAAATTTTGAGTTTCTCAAGCGTTTCTTACTTCCAAACCGCCATATCTCGCGAACGGATTGACCAATCCGCAAAATTTCTGTTGCATCTGAAAGTAGAAACTCGCCCGATTACAACGGTATGCGTACTTTTCCCCTAGGCCGTTCTAGTTAATCGTTTCGAGCATCAGAACTGCGAAAATTTTGAGTTTCTCAAGCGTTTCTTACTTCCAAACAGCCATATCTCGCGAACGGATTGACCAATCCGCAAAATTTCTGATGCATCTGAAAGTAGAAAGTCGCCCGATTACAACGGTATGCGTACTTTTCCCCTAGAACGTTCTAGTTATGCTTGTCGAGCATCAGAACTGCGAAAATTTTGAGTTTCTCAAGCGTTTCTTACCTCCAAACTGCCATATCTCGCGAACGGATTGACCAATCCTCAAAATTTCTGTTGCATCTGAAAGTAGAAACTCGCCCGATTACAACGGTATGCGTACTTTTCCCCTAGGCCGCTCTAGTTATTCGTTTCGAGCATCAGAACTGCGAAAATTTTGAGTTTCTCAAGCGTTTCTTACTTCCAAACCGCCATATCTCGCGAACGGATTGACCAATCCGCAAAATTTCTGTTGCATCTGAAAGTAGAAACTCGCCCGATTACAACGGTATGCGTACTTTTCCCCTAGGCCGTTCTAGTTATTCGTTTCGAGCATCAGAACTGCGAAAATTTTGAGTTTCTCAAGCGTTTCTTACTTCCAAACTGCCATATCTCGCGAACGGATTGACCAATCCGCAAAATTTCTGTTGCATCTGAAAGTAGAAACTCGCCCGATTACAACGGTATGCGTACTTTTCCCGTAGGCCGTTCTGGTTATTCGTTTCGCGCATCAGAACTGTGAAAATTTTGAGTTTCTCAACCGTTTCTTACCTCCAAACTGCCATATCTCGCGAACGGATTGAACAATCCGCAAAATTTCTCTTGCATCTGAAAGTAGAAAGTCGCCCGATTACAACGGTATGCGTACTTTTCCCCTAGAACGTTCTAGTTATGCTGGTCGAGCATCAGAACTGCGAAAATTTTGAGTTTCTCAAGCGTCTCTTACCTCCAAACTGCCATATCTCGCGAACGGATTGACTAATCCGCAAAATTTCTGTTGCATCTGAAAGTAGAAACTCACCCGATATCAACGGTATGCGTACTTTTCCCCTAGGCCGTTCTAGTTAATCGTTTCGAGCATCAGAACTGCGAAAATGTTGAGTTTCTCAAGCGTTTCTTACTTCCAAACCGCCATATCCCGCGAACGGATTGACCAATCCGCAAAATTTCTGTTGCATCTGAAAGTAGAAACTCGCCCGATTACAACGGTATGCGTACTTTTCCCCTAGGCAGTTCTGGTTAATCGTTTCGAGCATCAGAACTGCGAAAATTTTGAGTTTCTCAAGCGTTTCTTACTTCCAAACTGCCATATCTCGCGAACGGATTGAACAATCCGGAAAATTTCTGATGCATCTGAAGGTAGAAACTCGCCCGATTACAACGGTATGCGTACTTTTCCCCTAGAACGTTCTAGTTATGCTTGTCGAGCATCAGAACTGCGAAAATTTTGAGTTTCTCAAGCGTTTCTTACCTCCAAACTGCCATATCTCGCGAACGGATTGACCAATCCTCAAAATTTCTGTTGCATCTGAAAGTAGAAACTCGCCCGATTACAACGGTATGCGTACTTTTCCCCTAGTCCGTTCTAGTTATTCGTTTCGAGCATCAGAACTGCGAAAATTTTGAGTTTTTCAAGCGTTTCTTACTTCCAAATTGCCATACCTCGCGAACGGATTGAGCAATCCGCAAAATTTCTGTTGCATCTGAAGGTAGAAACTCGCCCGTTTACAACGGTATGCGTACTTTTCCCCTAGGCCGTTCTAGTTATTCGTTTCGAGCATCAGAACTGCGAAAATTTTGAGTTTCTCAAGCGTTTCTTACTTCCAAACCGCCCTATCTCGCGAACGGATTGACCAATCCGCAAAATTTCTGTTGCATCTGAAAGTAGAAACTCGCCCGATTACAACGGTATGCGTACTTTTCCCCTAGGCCGTTCTAGTTAATCGTTTCGAGCATCAGAACTGCGAAATTTTGAGTTTCTCAAGCGTTTCTTACTTCCAAACTGCCATATCTCGCGAACGGATTGACCAATCCGCAAAATTTCTGATGCATCTGAAAGTAGAAACTCGCCCGATTACAACGGTATGCGTACTTTTCCCCTAGGCCGCTCTAGTTATTCGTTTCGAGCAACAGAACTGCGAAAATGTTGAGTTTCTCAAGCGTTTCTTACCTACAAACTGCCATATCTCGCGAACGGATTGACCAATCCGCAAAATTTCTGTTGCATCTGAAAGTAGAAACTCGCCCGATTACAACGGTATGCGTACTTTTCCCCTAGGCCGTTCTAGTTATTCGTTTCGAGCATCAGAACTGCGAAAATTTTGAGTTTCTCAAGCGTTTCTTACTTCCAAACCGCCATATCTCGCGAACGGATTGACCAATCCGCAAAATTTCTGTTGCATCTGAAAGTAGAAACTCGCCCGATTACAACGGTATGCGTACTTTTCCCCTAGGCCGTTCTAGTTATTCGTTTCGAGCATCAGAACTGCTAAAATTTTGAGTTTCTCAAGCGTTTCTTACTTCCAAACCGCCATATCTCGCGAACGGATTGACCAATCCGCAAAATTTCTGTTGCATCTGAAAGTAGAAACTCGCCCGATTACAACGGTATGCGTACTTTTCCCCTAGGCCGTTCTAGTTAATCGTTTCGAGCATCAGAACTGCGAAAATTTTGAGTTTCTCAAGCGTTTCTTACTTCCAAACAGCCATATCTCGCGAACGGATTGACCAATCCGCAAAATTTCTGATGCATCTGAAAGTAGAAAGTCGCCCGATTACAACGGTATGCGTACTTTTCCCCTAGAACGTTCTAGTTATGCTTGTCGAGCATCAGAACTGCGAAAATTTTGAGTTTCTCAAGCGTTTCTTACCTCCAAACTGCCATATCTCGCGAACGGATTGACCAATCCTCAAAATTTCTGTTGCATCTGAAAGTAGAAACTCGCCCGATTACAACGGTATGCGTACTTTTCCCCTAGGCCGCTCTAGTTATTCGTTTCGAGCATCAGAACTGCGAAAATTTTGAGTTTCTCAAGCGTTTCTTACTTCCAAACCGCCATATCTCGCGAACGGATTGACCAATCCGCAAAATTTCTGTTGCATCTGAAAGTAGAAACTCGCCCGATTACAACGGTATGCGTACTTTTCCCCTAGGCCGTTCTAGTTAATCGTTTCGAGCATCAGAACTGCGAAAATTTTGAGTTTCTCAAGCGTTTCTTACTTCCAAACAGCCATATCTCGCGAACGGATTGACCAATCCGCAAAATTTCTGATGCATCTGAAAGTAGAAAGTCGCCCGATTACAACGGTATGCGTACTTTTCCCCTAGAACGTTCTAGTTATGCTTGTCGAGCATCAGAACTGCGAAAATTTTGAGTTTCTCAAGCGTTTCTTACCTCCAAACTGCCATATCTCGCGAACGGATTGACCAATCCTCAAAATTTCTGTTGCATCTGAAAGTAGAAACTCGCCCGATTACAACGGTATGCGTACTTTTCCCCTAGGCCGCTCTAGTTATTCGTTTCGAGCATCAGAACTGCGAAAATTTTGAGTTTCTCAAGCGTTTCTTACTTCCAAACCGCCATATCTCGCGAACGGATTGACCAATCCGCAAAATTTCTGTTGCATCTGAAAGTAGAAACTCGCCCGATTACAACGGTATGCGTACTTTTCCCCTAGGCCGTTCTAGTTATTCGTTTCGAGCATCAGAACTGCGAAAATTTTGAGTTTCTCAAGCGTTTCTTACTTCCAAACCGCCATATCTCGCGAACGGATTGACCAATCCGCAAAATTTCTGTTGCATCTGAAAGTAGAAACTCGCCCGATGACAACGGTATGAGTACTTTTCCCCTAGGCCGTTCTAGTTAATCGTTTCGAGCATCAGAACTGCGAAAATTTTGAGTTTCTCAAGCGTTTCTTACTTCCAAACTGCCATATCTCGCGAACGGATTGACCAATCCGCAAAATTTCTGATGCATCTGAAAGTAGAAAGTCGCCCGATTACAACGGTATGCGTACTTTTCCCCTAGGCCGTTCTAGTTATTCGTTTCGAGCATCAGAACTGCGAAAATTTTGAGTTTCTCAAGCGTTTCTTACTTCCAAACTGCCATATCTCGCGAACGGATTGACCAATCCGCAAAATTTCTGTTGCATCTGAAAGTAGAAACTCGCCCGATTACAACGGTATGCGTACTTTTCCCGTAGGCCGTTCTGGTTATTCGTTTCGCGCATCAGAACTGTGAAAATTTTGAGTTTCTCAACCGTTTCTTACCTCCAAACTGCCATATCTCGCGAACGGATTGAACAATCCGCAAAATTTCTCTTGCATCTGAAAGTAGAAAGTCGCCCGATTACAACGGTATGCGTACTTTTCCCCTAGAACGTTCTAGTTATGCTGGTCGAGCATCAGAACTGCGAAAATTTTGAGTTTCTCAAGCGTCTCTTACCTCCAAACTGCCATATCTCGCGAACGGATTGACTAATCCGCAAAATTTCTGTTGCATCTGAAAGTAGAAACTCACCCGATATCAACGGTATGCGTACTTTTCCCCTAGGCCGTTCTAGTTAATCGTTTCGAGCATCAGAACTGCGAAAATGTTGAGTTTCTCAAGCGTTTCTTACTTCCAAACCGCCATATCCCGCGAACGGATTGACCAATCCGCAAAATTTCTGTTGCATCTGAAAGTAGAAACTCGCCCGATTACAACGGTATGCGTACTTTTCCCCTAGGCAGTTCTGGTTAATCGTTTCGAGCATCAGAACTGCGAAAATTTTGAGTTTCTCAAGCGTTTCTTACTTCCAAACTGCCATATCTCGCGAACGGATTGAACAATCCGGAAAATTTCTGATGCATCTGAAGGTAGAAACTCGCCCGATTACAACGGTATGCGTACTTTTCCCCTAGAACGTTCTAGTTATGCTTGTCGAGCATCAGAACTGCGAAAATTTTGAGTTTCTCAAGCGTTTCTTACCTCCAAACTGCCATATCTCGCGAACGGATTGACCAATCCTCAAAATTTCTGTTGCATCTGAAAGTAGAAACTCGCCCGATTACAACGGTATGCGTACTTTTCCCCTAGTCCGTTCTAGTTATTCGTTTCGAGCATCAGAACTGCGAAAATTTTGAGTTTTTCAAGCGTTTCTTACTTCCAAATTGCCATACCTCGCGAACGGATTGAGCAATCCGCAAAATTTCTGTTGCATCTGAAGGTAGAAACTCGCCCGTTTACAACGGTATGCGTACTTTTCCCCTAGGCCGTTCTAGTTATTCGTTTCGAGCATCAGAACTGCGAAAATTTTGAGTTTCTCAAGCGTTTCTTACTTCCAAACCGCCCTATCTCGCGAACGGATTGACCAATCCGCAAAATTTCTGTTGCATCTGAAAGTAGAAACTCGCCCGATTACAACGGTATGCGTACTTTTCCCCTAGGCCGTTCTAGTTAATCGTTTCGAGCATCAGAACTGCGAAATTTTGAGTTTCTCAAGCGTTTCTTACTTCCAAACTGCCATATCTCGCGAACGGATTGACCAATCCGCAAAATTTCTGATGCATCTGAAAGTAGAAACTCGCCCGATTACAACGGTATGCGTACTTTTCCCCTAGGCCGCTCTAGTTATTCGTTTCGAGCAACAGAACTGCGAAAATGTTGAGTTTCTCAAGCGTTTCTTACCTACAAACTGCCATATCTCGCGAACGGATTGACCAATCCGCAAAATTTCTGTTGCATCTGAAAGTAGAAACTCGCCCGATTACAACGGTATGCGTACTTTTCCCCTAGGCCGTTCTAGTTATTCGTTTCGAGCATCAGAACTGCGAAAATTTTGAGTTTCTCATGCGTTTCTTACTTCCAAACCGCCATATCTCGCGAACGGATTGACCAATCCGCAAAATTTCTGTTGCATCTGAAAGTAGAAACTCGCCCGATTACAACGGTATGCGTACTTTTCCCCTAGGCCGTTCTAGTTATTCGTTTCGAGCATCAGAACTGCTAAAATTTTGAGTTTCTCAAGCGTTTCTTACTTCCAAACCGCCATATCTCGCGAACGGATTGACCAATCCGCAAAATTTCTGTTGCATCTGAAAGTAGAAACTCGCCCGATTACAACGGTATGCGTACTTTTCCCCTAGGCCGTTCTAGTTAATCGTTTCGAGCATCAGAACTGCGAAAATTTTGAGTTTCTCAAGCGTTTCTTACTTCCAAACAGCCATATCTCGCGAACGGATTGACCAATCCGCAAAATTTCTGATGCATCTGAAAGTAGAAAGTCGCCCGATTACAACGGTATGCGTACTTTTCCCCTAGAACGTTCTAGTTATGCTTGTCGAGCATCAGAACTGCGAAAATTTTGAGTTTCTCAAGCGTTTCTTACCTCCAAACTGCCATATCTCGCGAACGGATTGACCAATCCTCAAAATTTCTGTTGCATCTGAAAGTAGAAACTCGCCCGATTACAACGGTATGCGTACTTTTCCCCTAGGCCGCTCTAGTTATTCGTTTCGAGCATCAGAACTGCGAAAATTTTGAGTTTCTCAAGCGTTTCTTACTTCCAAACCGCCATATCTCGCGAACGGATTGACCAATCCGCAAAATTTCTGTTGCATCTGAAAGTAGAAACTCGCCCGATTACAACGGTATGCGTACTTTTCCCCTAGGCCGTTCTAGTTATTCGTTTCGAGCATCAGAACTGCGAAAATTTTGAGTTTCTCAAGCGTTTCTTACTTCCAAACCGCCATATCTCGCGAACGGATTGACCAATCCGCAAAATTTCTGTTGCATCTGAAAGTAGAAACTCGCCCGATGACAACGGTATGAGTACTTTTCCCCTAGGCCGTTCTAGTTAATCGTTTCGAGCATCAGAACTGCGAAAATTTTGAGTTTCTCAAGCGTTTCTTACTTCCAAACTGCCATATCTCGCGAACGGATTGACCAATCCGCAAAATTTCTGATGCATCTGAAAGTAGAAAGTCGCCCGATTACAACGGTATGCGTACTTTTCCCCTAGGCCGTTCTAGTTATTCGTTTCGAGCATCAGAACTGCGAAAATTTTGAGTTTCTCAAGCGTTTCTTACTTCCAAACCGCCATATCTCGCGAACGGATTGACCAATCCGCAAAATTTCTGTTGCATCTGAAAGTAGAAACTCGCCCGGTTACAACGGTATGCGTACTTTTCCCCTAGTCCGTTCTAGTTATTCGTTTCGAGCATCAGAACTGCGAAAATTTTGAGTTTTTCAAGCGTTTCTTACTTCCAAATTGCCATACCTCGCGAACGGATTGAGCAATCCGCAAAATTTCTGTTGCATCTGAAGGTAGAAACTCGCCCGTTTACAACGGTATGCGTACTTTTCCCCTAGGCCGTTCTAGTTATTCGTTTCGAGCATCAGAACTGCGAAAATTTTGAGTTTCTCAAGCGTTTCTTACTTCCAAACCGCCATATCTCGCGAACGGATTGACCAATCCGCAAAATTTCTGTTTCATCTGAAAGTAGAAACTCGCCCGATTACAACGGTATGCGTACTTTTCCCCTAGGCCGTTCTAGTTATTCGTTTCGAGCATCAGAACTGCGAAAATGTTGAGTTTCTCAAGCGTTTCTTACCTACAAACTGCCATATCTCGCGAACGGATTGACCAATCCGCAAAATTTCTGTTGCATCTGAAAGTAGAAACTCGCCCGATTACAACGGTATGCGTACTTTTCCCCTAGGCCGTTCTAGTTATTCGTATCGAGCATCAGAACTGCGAAAATTTTGAGTTTTTCAAGCGTTTCTTACTTACAAATTGCCATACCTCACGAACGGATTGAGCAATCCGCAAAATTTCTGTTGCATCTGAAGGTAGAAACTCGCCCGTTTACAACGGTATGCGTACTTTTCCCCTAGGCCGTTCTAGTTATGCTTGTCGAGCATCAGAACTGCGAAAATTTTGAGTTTCTCAAGCGTTTCTTACCTCCAAACTGCCATATCTCGCGAACGGATTGACCAATCCGCAAAATTTCTGTTGCATCTGAAAGTAGAATGTCGTCCGATTACAACGGTATGCGTACTTTTCCCCTAGACCGGTCTAGTTATGCTTGTCGAGCATCAGAACTGCGAAAATTTTGAGTTTATCAAGCGTTTCTTACCTCCAAACTGCCATATCTCGCGAACGGATTGACTACTCCGCAAAATTTCTGTTGCATCTGAAAGTAGAAACTCGCCCGATTACAACGGTATGCGTACTTTTCCCCTAGTCCGTTCTAGTTATTCGTTTCGAGCATCAGAACTGCGAAAATTTTGAGTTTTTCAAGCGTTTCTTACTTCCAAATTGCCATACCTCGCGAACGGATTGAGCAATCCGCAAAATTTCTGTTGCATCTGAAGGTAGAAACTCGCCCGTTTACAACGGTATGCGTACTTTTCCCCTAGGCCGTTCTAGTTATTCGTTTCGAGCATCAGAACTGCGAAAATTTTGAGTTTCTCAAGCGTTTCTTACTTCCAAACCGCCATATCTCGCGAACGGATTGACCAATCCGCAAAATTTCTGTTGCATCTGAAAGTAGAAACTCGCCCGATTACAACGGTATGCGTACTTTTCCCCTAGGCCGTTCTAGTTATTCGTTTCGAGCATCAGAACTGCGAAAATGTTGAGTTTCTCAAGCGTTTCTTACCTACAAACTGCCATATCTCGCGAACGGATTGACCAATCCGCAAAATTTCTGTTGCATCTGAAAGTAGAAACTCGCCCGATTACAACGGTATGCGTACTTTTCCCCTAGGCCGTTCTAGTTATTCGTTTCGAGCATCAGAACTGCGAAAATTTTGAGTTTTTCAAGCGTTTCTTACTTCCAAATTGCCATACCTCACGAACGGATTGAGCAATCCGCAAAATTTCTGTTGCATCTGAAGGTAGAAACTCGCCCGTTTACAACGGTATGCGTACTTTTCCCCTAGGCCGTTCTAGTTATGCTTGTCGAGCATCAGAACTGCGAAAATTTTGAGTTTCTCAAGCGTTTCTTACCTACAAACTGCCATATCTCGCGAACGGATTGACCAATCCGCAAAATTTCTGTTGCATCTGAAAGTAGAAACTCGCCCGATTACAACGGTATGCGTACTTTTCCCCTAGGCCGTTCTAGTTATTCGTTTCGAGCATCAGAACTGCGAAAATTTTGAGTTTTTCAAGCGTTTCTTACTTACAAATTGCCATACCTCACGAACGGATTGAGCAATCCGCAAAATTTCTGTTGCATCTGAAGGTAGAAACTCGCCCGTTTACAACGGTATGCGTACTTTTCCCCTAGGCCGTTCTAGTTATGCTTGTCGAGCATCAGAACTGCGAAAATTTTGAGTTTCTCAAGCGTTTCTTACCTCCAAACTGCCATATCTCGCGAACGGATTGACCAATCCGCAAAATTTCTGTTGCATCTGAAAGTAGAATGTCGTCCGATTACAACGGTATGCGTACTTTTCCCCTAGACCGGTCTAGTTATGCTTGTCGAGCATCAGAACTGCGAAAATTTTGAGTTTATCAAGCGTTTCTTACCTCCAAACTGCCATATCTCGCGAACGGATTGACTACTCCGCAAAATTTCTGTTGCATCTGAAAGTAGAAACTCGCCCGATTACAACGGTATGCGTACTTTTCCCCTAGTCCGTTCTAGTTATTCGTTTCGAGCATCAGAACTGCGAAAATTTTGAGTTTTTCAAGCGTTTCTTACTTCCAAATTGCCATACCTCGCGAACGGATTGAGCAATCCGCAAAATTTCTGTTGCATCTGAAGGTAGAAACTCGCCCGTTTACAACGGTATGCGTACTTTTCCCCTAGGCCGTTCTAGTTATTCGTTTCGAGCATCAGAACTGCGAAAATTTTGAGTTTCTCAAGCGTTTCTTACTTCCAAACCGCCATATCTCGCGAACGGATTGACCAATCCGCAAAATTTCTGTTGCATCTGAAAGTAGAAACTCGCCCGATTACAACGGTATGCGTACTTTTCCCCTAGGCCGTTCTAGTTATTCGTTTCGAGCATCAGAACTGCGAAAATGTTGAGTTTCTCAAGCGTTTCTTACCTACAAACTGCCATATCTCGCGAACGGATTGACCAATCCGCAAAATTTCTGTTGCATCTGAAAGTAGAAACTCGCCCGATTACAACGGTATGCGTACTTTTCCCCTAGGCCGTTCTAGTTATTCGTTTCGAGCATCAGAACTGCGAAAATTTTGAGTTTTTCAAGCGTTTCTTACTTCCAAATTGCCATACCTCACGAACGGATTGAGCAATCCGCAAAATTTCTGTTGCATCTGAAGGTAGAAACTCGCCCGTTTACAACGGTATGCGTACTTTTCCCCTAGGCCGTTCTAGTTATGCTTGTCGAGCATCAGAACTGCGAAAATTTTGAGTTTCTCAAGCGTTTCTTACCTCCAAACTGCCATATCTCGCGAACGGATTGACCAATCCGCAAAATTTCTGTTGCATCTGAAAGTAGAATGTCGTCCGATTACAACGGTATGCGTACTTTTCCCCTAGACCGGTCTAGTTATGCTTGTCGAGCATCAGAACTGCGAAAATTTTGAGTTTATCAAGCGTTTCTTACCTCCAAACTGCCATATCTCGCGAACGGATTGACTAATCCGCAAAATTTCTGTTGCATCTGAAAGTAGAAACTCGCCCGATTACAACGGTTTGCGTACTTTTCCCCTAGGCCGTTCTAGTTATTCGTTTCGAGCATCAGAACTGCGAAAATTTTGAGTTTCTCAAGCGTTTCTTACCTCCAAACTGCCATATCTCGCGAACGGATTGACCAATCCGCAAAATTTCTGTTGCATCTGAAAGTAGAAACTCGCCCGATTACAACGGTATGCGTACTTTTCCCCTAGTCCGTTCTAGTTATTCGTTTCGAGCATCAGAACTGCGAAAATTTTGAGTTTTTCAAGCGTTTCTTACTTCCAAATTTCCATTCCTCGCGAACCGATTGAGCAATCCGCAAAATTTCTGTTGCATCTGAAGGTAGAAACTCGCCCGTTTACAACGGGATGCGTACTTTTCCCCTAGGCCGTTCTAGTTATTCGTTTCGAGCATCAGAACTGCGAAAATTTTGAGTTTCTCAAGCGTTTCTTACTTCCAAACCGCCATATCTCGCGAACGGATTGACCAATCCGCAAAATTTCTGTTGCATCTGAAAGTAGAAACTCGCCCGATTACAACGGTATGCGTACTTTTCCCCTAGGCCGTTCTAGTTATTCGTTTCGAGCATCAGAACTGCGAAAATGTTGAGTTTCTCAAGCGTTTCTTACCTACAAACTGCCATATCTCGCGAACGGATTGACCAATCCGCAAAATTTCTGTTGCATCTGAAAGTAGAAACTCGCCCGATTACAACGGTATGCGTACTTTTCCCGTAGGCCGTTGTAGTTATTCGTTTCGAGCAAGAGAACTGCGAAAATTTTGTGTTTCTCAAGTGTTTCATACTTCCAAACTGCCATATCTCGCGAACGGATTGACCAATCCGCAAAATTTCTGTTGCATCTGAAAGTAGAAACCCGCCCGATTACAACGGTATGAGTACTTTTCCCCTAGGCCGTTCTAGTTATTCGTTTCGAGCATCAGAACTGCGAAAATTTTGAGTTTCTCAAGCGTTTCTTACTTCCAAACTGCCATATCTCGCGAACGGATTGACCAATCCGCAAAATTTCTGTTGCATCTGAAAGTAGAAACTCGCCCGATTACAACGGTATGCGTACTTTTCCCCTAGTCCGTTCTGGTTATTCGTTTCGAGCATCTGAACTGCGAAAATTTTGAGTTTCTCAAGCGTTTCTTACCTCCAAACTGCCATATCTCGCGAACGGATTGACTAATCCGCAAAATTTCTGTTGCATCTGAAAGTAGAAACTCACCCGATTACAACGGTATGCGTACTTTTCCCCTAGGCCGTTCTAGTTATTCGTTTCGAGCATCAGAACTGCGAAAATTTTGAGTTTCTCAAGCGTTTCTTACCTCCAAACTGCCATATCTCGCGAACGGATTGACCAATCCGCAAAATTTCTGTTGCATCTGAAAGTAGAAACTCGCCCGATTACAACGGTATGCGTACTTTTCCCCTAGGCCGTTCTAGTTATTCGTTTCGAGCATCAGAACTGCGAAAATGTTGAGTTTCTCAAGCGTTTCTTACCTACAAACTGCCATATCTCGCGAACGGATTGACCAATCCACAAAATTTCTGTTGCATCTGAAAGTAGAAACACGCCCGATTACAACGGTATGCGTACTTTTCCCCTAGGCCGCTCTAGTTATTCGTTTCGAGTAACAGAACTGCGAAAATGTTGAGTTTCTCAAGCGTTTCTTACCTACAAACTGCCATATCTCGCGAACGGATTGACCAATCCGCAAAATTTCTGTTGCATCTGAAAGTAGAAACTCGCCCGATTACAACGGTATGCGTACTTTTCCCGTAGGCCGTTGTAGTTATTCGTTTCGAGCAAGAGAACTGCGAAAATTTTGTGTTTCTCAAGCGTTTCTTACATCCAAACTGCCATATCTCGCGAACGGATTGACCAATCCGCAAAATTTCTGTTGCATCTGAAAGTAGAATGTCGTCCGATTACAACGGTATGCGTACTTTTCCCCTAGACCGGTCTAGTTATGCTTGTCGAGCATCAGAACTGCGAAAATTTTGAGTTTCTCAAGCGTTTCTTACCTCCAAACTGCCATATCTCGCGAACGGATTGACTAATCCGCAAAATTTCTGTTGCATCTGAAAGTAGAAACTCGCCCGATTACAACGGTATGCGTACTTTTCCCCTAGGCCGTTCTAGTTATTCGTTTCGAGCATCAGAACTGCGAAAATTTTGAGTTTATCAAGCGTTTCTTACCTCGAAACTGCCATATCTCGCGAACGGATTGACTAATCCGCAAAATTTCTGTTGCATCTGAAAGTAGAAACTCGCCCGATTACAACGGTATGCGTACTTTTCCCCTAGGCCGTTCTAGTTATTCGTTTCGAGCATCAGAACTGCGAAAATTTTGAGTTTCTCAAGCGTTTCTTACCTCCAAACTGCCATATCTCGCGAACGGATTGACCAATCCGCAAAATTTCTGTTGCATCTGAAAGTAGAAACTCGCCCGATTACAACGGTATGCGTACTTTTCCCCTAGGCCGTTCTAGTTATTCGTTTCGAGCATCAGAACTGCGAAAATTTTGAGTTTCTCAAGCGTTTCTTACCTCCAAACTGCCATATCTCGCGAACGGATTGACCAATCCGCAAAATTTCTGTTGCATCTGAAAGTAGAAACTCGCCCCATTACAACGGTATGCGTACTTTTCCCCTAGGCCGTTCTAGTTAATCGTTTCGAGCATCAGAACTGCGAAAATTTTGAGTTTCTCAAGCGTTTCTTACCTCCAAACTGCCATATCTCGCGAACGGATTGACCAATCCGCAAAATTTCTGTTGCATCTGAAAGTAGAAACTCGCCCGATTACAACGGTATGCGTACTTTTCCCCTAGGCCGTTCTAGTTATTCGTTTCGAGCATCAGAACTGCGAAAATTTTGAGTTTCTCAAGCGTTTCTTACTTCCAAACCGCCATATCTCGCGAACGGATTGACCAATCCGCAAAATTTCTGTTGCATCTGAAAGTAGAAACTCGCCCGATTACAACGGTATGCGTACTTTTCCCCTAGGCCGTTCTAGTTAGTCGTTTCGAGCATCAGAACTTCGAAAATTTTGAGATTCTCAAGCGTTTCTTACTTCCAAACCGCCATATCTCGCGAACGGATTGACCAATCCGCAAAATTTCTGTTGCATCTGAAAGTAGAAACTCGCCCGATTACAACGGTATGCGTACTTTTCCCCTAGCCCGTTCTAGTTAATCGTTTCGAGCATCAGATCTGCGAAAATTTTGAGTTTCTCAAGCGTTTCTTACTTCCAAACTGCCATATTTCGCGAACGGATTGACCAATCCGCAAAATTTCTGATGCATCTGAAAGTAGAAACTCGCCAGATTACAACGGTATGCGTACTTTTCCCCTAGGCCGTTCTGGTTATTCGTTTCGAGCATCAGAACTGTGTAAATTTTGAGTTTCTCAACCGTTTCTTACCTCCAAACAGCCGTATCTCGCGAACGGATTGACCAATCCGCAAAATTTCTGTTGCATCTGAAAGTAGAAAGTCGCCCGATTACAACGGTATGCGTACTTTTCCCCTAGAACGTTCTAGTTATGCTTGTCGAGCATCAGAACTGCGAAAATTTTGAGTTTCTCAAGCGTTTCTTACCTCCAAACTGCCATATCTCGCGAACGGATTGACCAATCCGTAAAATTTCTGTTGCATCTGAAAGTAGAAACTCGCCCGATTACAACGGTATGCGTACTTTTCCCCTAGGCCGTTCTAGTTATTCGTTTCGAGCATCAGAACTGCGAAAATGTTGAGTTTCTCAAGCGTTTCTTACCTACAAACTGCCATATCTCGCGAACGGATTGACCAATCCGCAAAATTTCTGTTGCATCTGAAAGTAGAAA
The DNA here is from genome assembly GCF_051014685.1 of Ptiloglossa arizonensis. Classification (NCBI taxonomy): domain Eukaryota; kingdom Metazoa; phylum Arthropoda; class Insecta; order Hymenoptera; family Colletidae; genus Ptiloglossa; species Ptiloglossa arizonensis. Next base: position 370,215 of record NW_027478470.1, on the reverse strand, counting down.
GTCGCCCGATTACAACGGTATGCGTACTTTTCCCCTAGAACGTTCTGGTTATGCTTGTCGAGCATCAGAACTGCGAAAATTTTGAGTTTCTCAAGCGTTTCTTACCTCCAAACTGCCATATCTCGCGAACGGATTGACCAATCCGCAAAATTTCTGTTGCATCTGAAAGTAGAAACTCGCCCGATTACAACGGTAGATGTAGTTTTCCCTTAGGCCGTTCTAGTTATTCGTTTCGAGCATCAGAACTGCGAAAATGTTGAGTTTCTCAAGCGTTTCTTACCTACAAACTGCCATATCTCGCGAACGGATTGACCAATCCGCAAAATTTCTGTTGCATCTGAGAGTAGAAATTCGGCCGATTACAACGGTATGCGCACTTTTCCCCTGGTCGGTTCTAGTTACTCGTTTCGAGCATCAGAACTGCGAAAATTTTGAGTTTCTCAAGCGTTTCTTACCTCCAAACTGCCATATCTCGCGAACGGATTGACCAATCCGCAAAATTTCTGTTGCATCTGAAAGTAGAAACTCGCCCGATTACAACGGTATGCGTACTTTTCCCCTAGGCCGTTCTAGTTACTCGTTTCGAGCATCAGAACTGCGAAAATGTTGAGTTTCTCAAGCGTTTCTTACCTCCAAACTGCCATATCTCGCGAACGGATTGACCAATCCGCAAAATTTCTGTTGCATCTGAAAGTAGAAAGTCGCCCGATTACAACGGTATGCGTACTTTTCCCCTAGAACGTTCTAGTTATGCTTGTCGAGCATCAGAACTGCGAAAATTTTGAGTTTCTCAAGCGTTTCTTACCTCCAAACTGCCATATCTCGCGAACGGATTGACCAATCCGTAAAATTTCTGTTGCATCTGAAAGTAGAAACTCCCCCGATTACAACGGTATGCGTACTTTTCCCCTAGGTCGTTCTAGTTATTCGTTTCGAGCATCAGAACTGCAAAAATGTTGAGTTTCTCAAGCGTTTCTTACCTACAAACTGCCATATCTCGCGAACGGATTGACCAATCCGCAAAATTTCTGTTGCATCTGAAAGTAGAAAGTCGCCCGATTACAACGGTATGCGTACTTTTCCCCTAGAACGTTCTAGTTATGCTTGTCGAGCATCAGAACTGCGAAAATTTTGAGTTTCTCAAGCGTTTCTTACCTCCAAACTGCCATATCTCGCGAACGGATTGACCAATCCGTAAAATTTCTGTTGCATCTGAAAGTAGAAACTCGCCCGATTACAACGGTATGCGTACTTTTCCCCTAGGCCGTTCTAGTTATTCGTTTCGAGCATCAGAACTGCGAAAATGTTGAGTTTCTCAAGCGTTTCTTACCTACAAACTGCCATATCTCGCGAACGGATTGACCAATCCGCAAAATTTCTGTTGCATCTGAAAGTAGAAATTCGCCCGATTACAACGGTATGCGCACTTTTCCCCTAGACCGTACTAGTTATGCTTGTCGAGCATCAGAACTGCGAAAATTTTGAGTTTCTCAAGCGTTTCTTACTTCCAAACTGCCACATCTCGCGAACGGATTGACCAATCCGCAAAATTTCTGTTGCATCTGAAAGTAGAAACTCGCCCGATTACAACGGTAGGTGTAGTTTTCCCCTAGGCCGTTCTAGTTATTCGTTTCGAGCATCAGAACTGCGAAAATGTTGAGTTTCTCAAGCGTTTCTTACCTCCAAACTGCCATATCTCGCGAACGGATTGACCAATCCGCAAAATTTCTGTTGCATCTGAAAGTAGAAACTCGCCCGATTACAACGGTATGCGTACTTTTCCCCTAGGCCGTTCTAGTTACTCGTTTCGAGCATCAGAACTGCGAAAATGTTGAGTTTCTCAAGCGTTTCTTACCTACAAACTGCCATATCTCGCGAACGGATTGACCAATCCGCAAAATTTCTGTTGCATCTGAGAGTAGAAATTCGGCCGATTACAACGGTATGCGCACTTTTCCCCTGGTCGGTTCTAGTTACTCGTTTCGAGCATCAGAACTGCGAAAATTTTGAGTTTCTCAAGCGTTTCTTACCTCCAAACTGCCATATCTCGCGAACGGATTGACCAATCCGCAAAATTTCTGTTGCATCTGAAAGTAGAAACTCGCCCGATTACAACGGTATGCGTACTTTTCCCCTAGGCCGTTCTAGTTACTCGTTTCGAGCATCAGAACTGCGAAAATGTTGAGTTTCTCAAGCGTTTCTTACCTCCAAACTGCCATATCTCGCGAACGGATTGACCAATCCGCAAAATTTCTGTTGCATCTGAAAGTAGAAAGTCGCCCGATTACAACGGTATGCGTACTTTTCCCCTAGAACGTTCTAGTTATGCTTGTCGAGCATCAGAACTGCGAAAATTTTGAGTTTCTCAAGCGTTTCTTACCTCCAAACTGCCATATCTCGCGAACGGATTGACCAATCCGTAAAATTTCTGTTGCATCTGAAAGTAGAAACTCGCCCGATTACAACGGTATGCGTACTTTTCCCCTAGGTCGTTCTAGTTATTCGTTTCGAGCATCAGAACTGCAAAAATGTTGAGTTTCTCAAGCGTTTCTTACCTACAAACTGCCATATCTCGCGAACGGATTGACCAATCCGCAAAATTTCTGTTGCATCTGAAAGTAGAAAGTCGCCCGATTACAACGGTATGCGTACTTTTCCCCTAGAACGTTCTAGTTATGCTTGTCGAGCATCAGAACTGCGAAAATTTTGAGTTTCTCAAGCGTTTCTTACCTCCAAACTGCCATATCTCGCGAACGGATTGACCAATCCGTAAAATTTCTGTTGCATCTGAAAGTAGAAACTCGCCCGATTACAACGGTATGCGTACTTTTCCCCTAGGCCGTTCTAGTTATTCGTTTCGAGCATCAGAACTGCGAAAATGTTGAGTTTCTCAAGCGTTTCTTACCTACAAACTGCCATATCTCGCGAACGGATTGACCAATCCGCAAAATTTCTGTTGCATCTGAAAGTAGAAATTCGCCCGATTACAACGGTATGCGCACTTTTCCCCTAGACCGTACTAGTTATGCTTGTCGAGCATCAGAACTGCGAAAATTTTGAGTTTCTCAAGCGTTTCTTACTTCCAAACTGCCACATCTCGCGAACGGATTGACCAATCCGCAAAATTTCTGTTGCATCTGAAAGTAGAAACTCGCCCGATTACAACGGTAGGTGTAGTTTTCCCCTAGGCCGTTCTAGTTATTCGTTTCGAGCATCAGAACTGCGAAAATGTTGAGTTTCTCAAGCGTTTCTTACCTCCAAACTGCCATATCTCGCGAACGGATTGACCAATCCGCAAAATTTCTGTTGCATCTGAAAGTAGAAAGTCGCCCGATTACAACGGTATGCGTACTTTTCCCCTAGACCGTTCTAGCTATGCTTGTCGAGCATCAGAACTGCGAAAATTTTGAGTTTCTCAAGCGTTTCTTACCTCCAAACTGCCATATCTCGCGAACGGATTGACCAATCCGCAAAATTTCTGTTGCATCTGAAAGTAGAAATTCGCCGGATTACAACGGTATGCGTACTTTTCCCCTAGAACGTTCTGGTTATGCTTGTCGAGCATCAGAACTGCGAAAATTTTGAGTTTCTCAAGCGTTTCTTACCTCCAAACTGCCATATCTCGCGAACGGATTGACCAATCCGCAAAATTTCTGTTGCATCTGAAAGTAGAAACTCGCCCGATTACAACGGTAGATGTAGTTTTCCCTTAGGCCGTTCTAGTTATTCGTTTCGAGCATCAGAACTGCGAAAATGTTGAGTTTCTCAAGCGTTTCTTACCTACAAACTGCCATATCTCGCGAACGGATTGACCAATCCGCAAAATTTCTGTTGCATCTGAGAGTAGAAATTCGGCCGATTACAACGGTATGCGCACTTTTCCCCTGGTCGGTTCTAGTTACTCGTTTCGAGCATCAGAACTGCGAAAATTTTGAGTTTCTCAAGCGTTTCTTACCTCCAAACTGCCATATCTCGCGAACGGATTGACCAATCCGCAAAATTTCTGTTGCATCTGAAAGTAGAAACTCGCCCGATTACAACGGTATGCGTACTTTTCCCCTAGGCCGTTCTAGTTATTCGTTTCGAGCATCAGAACTGCGAAAATGTTGAGTTTCTCAAGCGTTTCTTACCTACAAACTGCCATATCTCGCGAACGGATTGACCAATCCGCAAAATTTCTGTTGCATCTGAAAGTAGAAATTCGCCGGATTACAACGGTGTGCGTACTTTTCCCCTAGACCGTTCTAGTTATTCGTTTCGAGCATCAGAACTGCGAAAATGTTGAGTTTCTCAAGCGTTTCTTACTTCCAAACTGCCATATTTCGCGAACGGATTGACCAATCCGCAAAATTTCTGATGCATCTGAAAGTAGAAACTCGCCAGATTACAACGGTATGCGTACTTTTCCCCTAGGCCGTTCTGGTTATTCGTTTCGAGCATCAGAACTGTGTAAATTTTGAGTTTCTCAACCGTTTCTTACCTCCAAACAGCCGTATCTCGCGAACGGATTGACCAATCCGCAAAATTTCTGTTGCATCTGAAAGTAGATAGTCGCCCGATTACAACGGTATGCGTACTTTTCCCCTAGAACGTTCTAGTTATGCTTGTCGAGCATCAGAACTGCGAAAATTTTGAGTTTCTCAAGCGTTTCTTACCTCCAAACTGCCATATCTTGCGAACGGATTGACCAATCCGTAAAATTTCTGTTGCATCTGAAAGTAGAAACTCGCCCGATTACAACGGTATGCGTACTTTTCCCCTAGGCCGTTCTAGTTATTCGTTTCGAGCATCAGAACTGCGAAAATGTTGAGTTTCTCAAGCGTTTCTTACCTACAAACTGCCATATCTCGCGAACGGATTGACCAATCCGCAAAATTTCTGTTGCATCTGAAAGTAGAAATTCGCCCGATTACAACGGTATGCGTACTTTTCCCCTAGACCGTACTAGTTATGCTTGTCGAGCATCAGAACTGCGAAAATTTTGAGTTTCTCAAGCGTTTCTTACTTCCAAACTGCCACATCTCGCGAACGGATTGACCAATCCGCAAAATTTCTGTTGCATCTGAAAGTAGAAACTCGCCCGATTACAACGGTAGGTGTAGTTTTCCCCTAGGCCGTTCTAGTTATTCGTTTCGAGCATCAGAACTGCGAAAATGTTGAGTTTCTCAAGCGTTTCTTACCTCCAAACTGCCATATCTCGCGAACGGATTGACCAATCCGCAAAATTTCTGTTGCATCTGAAAGTAGAAAGTCGCCCGATTACAACGGTGTGCGTACTTTTCCCCTAGACCGTTCTAGCTATGCTTGTCGAGCATCAGAACTGCGAAAATTTTGAGTTTCTCAAGCGTTTCTTACCTCCAAACTGCCATATCTCGCGAACGGATTGACCAATCCGCAAAATTTCTGTTGCATCTGAAAGTAGAAAGTCGCCCGATTACAACGGTATGCGTACTTTTCCCCTAGAACGTTCTGGTTATGCTTGTCGAGCATCAGAACTGCGAAAATTTTGAGTTTCTCAAGCGTTTCTTACCTCCAAACTGCCATATCTCGCGAACGGATTGACCAATCCGCAAAATTTCTGTTGCATCTGAAAGTAGAAACTCGCCCGATTACAACGGTAGATGTAGTTTTCCCTTAGGCCGTTCTAGTTATTCGTTTCGAGCATCAGAACTGCGAAAATGTTGAGTTTCTCAAGCGTTTCTTACCTACAAACTGCCATATCTCGCGAACGGATTGACCAATCCGCAAAATTTCTGTTGCATCTGAGAGTAGAAATTCGGCCGATTACAACGGTATGCGTACTTTTCCCGTGGTCGGTTCTAGTTACTCGTTTCGAGCATCAGAACTGCGAAAATTTTGAGTTTCTCAAGCGTTTCTTACCTCCAAACTGCCATATCTCGCGAACGGATTGACCAATCCGCAAAATTTCTGTTGCATCTGAAAGTAGAAACTCGCCCGATTACAACGGTATGCGAACTTTTCCCCTAGGCCGTTCTAGTTACTCCTTTCGAGCATCAGAACTGCGAAAATGTTGAGTTTCTCAAGCGTTTCTTACCTCCAAACTGCCATATCTCGCGAACGGATTGACCAATCCGCAAAATTTCTGATGCATCTGAAAGTAGAAACTCGCCAGATTACAACGGTATGCGTACTTTTCCCCTAGGCCGTTCTGGTTATTCGTTTCGAGCATCAGAACTGTGTAAATTTTGAGTTTCTCAACCGTTTCTTACATCCAAACAGCCGTATCTCGCGAACGGATTGACCAATCCGCAAAATTTCTGTTGCATCTGAAAGTAGAAAGTCGCCCGATTACAACGGTATGCGTACTTTTCCCCTAGAACGTTCTAGTTATGCTTGTCGAGCATCAGAACTGCGAAAATTTTGAGTTTCTCAAGCGTTTCTTACCTCCAAACTGCCATATCTCGCGAACGGATTGACCAATCCGTCAAATTTCTGTTGCATCTGAAAGTAGAAACTCGCCCGATTACAACGGTACGCGTACTTTTCCCCTAGGCCGTTCTAGTTATTCGTTTCGAGCATCAGAACTGCGAAAATGTTGAGTTTCTCAAGCGTTTCTTACCTACAAACTGCCATATCTCGCGAACGAATTGACCAATCCGCAAAATTTCTGTTGCATCTGAAAGTAGAAATTCGCCCGATTACAACGGTATGCTTACTTTTCCCCTAGACCGTACTAGTTATGCTTGTCGAGCATCAGAACTGCGAAAATTTTGAGTTTCTCAAGCGTTTCTTACTTCCAAACTGCCACATCTCGCGAACGGATTGACCAATCCGCAAAATTTCTGTTGCATCTGAAAGTAGAAACTCGCCCGATTACAACGGTAGGTGTAGTTTTCCCCTAGGCCGTTCTAGTTATTCGTTTCGAGCATCAGAACTGCGAAAATGTTGAGTTTCTCAAGCGTTTCTTACCTACAAACTGCCATATCTCGCGAACGGATTGACCAATCCGCAAAATTTCTGTTGCATCTGAAAGTAGAAACTCGCCCGATTACAACGGTAGATGTAGTTTTCCCTTAGGCCGTTCTAGTTATTCGTTTCGAGCATCAGAACTGCGAAAATGTTGAGTTTCTCAAGCGTTTCTTACCTACAAACTGCCATATCTCGCGAACGGATTGACCAATCCGCAAAATTTCTGTTGCATCTGAGAGTAGAAATTCGGCCGATTACAACGGTATGCGCACTTTTCCCCTGGTCGGTTCTAGTTACTCGTTTCGAGCATCAGAACTGCGAAAATTTTGAGTTTCTCAAGCGTTTCTTACCTCCAAACTGCCATATCTCGCGAACGGATTGACCAATCCGCAAAATTTCTGTTGCATCTGAAAGTAGAAACTCGCCCGATTACAACGGTATGCGTACTTTTCCCCTAGGCCGTTCTAGTTATTCGTTTCGAGCATCAGAACTGCGAAAATGTTGAGTTTCTCAAGCGTTTCTTACCTACAAACTGCCATATCTCGCGAACGGATTGACCAATCCGCAAAATTTCTGTTGCATCTGAAAGTAGAAATTCGCCGGATTACAACGGTGTGCGTACTTTTCCCCTAGACCGTTCTAGTTATTCGTTTCGAGCATCAGAACTGCGAAAATGTTGAGTTTCTCAAGCGTTTCTTACCTCCAAACTGCCATATCTCGCGAACGGATTGACCAATCCGCAAAATTTCTGTTGCATCTGAAAGTAGAAACTCGCCCAATTACAACGGTATGCGTACTTTTCCCCTAGGCCGTACTGGTTATTCGTTTCGAGCATCAGAACTGTGAAAATTTTGAGTTTCTCAACCGTTTCTTACCTCCAAACTGCCATATCTCGCGAACGGATTGACCAATCCGCAAAATTTCTGTTGCATCTGAAAGTAGAAATTCGCCCGATTACAACGGTATGCGTACTTTTCCCCTAGACCGCTCTAGTTATGCTTGTCGAGCATCAGAACTGCGAAAATTTTGAGTTTTTCAAGCGTTTCTTACCTCCAAACTGCCATATCTCGCGAACGGATTGACCAATCCGCAAAATTTCTGTTGCATCTGAAAGTAGAAAGTCGCCCGATTACAACGGTATGCGTACTTTTCCCCTAGAACGTTCTGGTTATGCTTGTCGAGCATCAGAACTGCGAAAATTTTGAGTTTCTCAAGCGTTTCTTACCTCCAAACTGCCATATCTCGCGAACGGATTGACCAATCCGTAAAATTTCTGTTGCATCTGAAAGTAGTAACTCGCCCGATTACAACGGTATGCGTACTTTTCCCCTAGGCCGTTCTAGTTATTCGTTTCGAGCATCAGAACTGCGAAAATTTTGAGTTTCTCAAGCGTTTCTTACATCCAAACTGCCATATCTCGCGAACGGATTGACCAATCCGCAAAATTTTTGTTGCATCTGAAAGTAGAAACTCGCCCGATTACAACGGTATGCGTACTTTTCCCCTAGGCCGTTCTGGTTATTCGTTTCGAGTATCAGAACTGTGATAATTTTGAATTTCTCGACCGTTTCTTGCCTCCAAACTGCCATATCTCGCGAACGGATTGACCAATCCGCAAAATTTCTGTTGCATCTGAAAGTAGAAACTCGCCCGATTACAACGGTATGCGTACGTTTCCCCAAGTCCGTCCTAGTTATTCGTTTCGAGCATCAGAACTGCGAAAATTTTGAGTTTCTCAAGCGTTTCTTACATCCAAACTGCCATATCTCGCGAAAGGATTGACCAATCCGCAAAATTTCTGTTGCATCTGAAAGTAGAAATTCGCCCGATTACAACGGTATGCGTACTTTTCCCCTAGTCCGTTCTAGTTATTCGTTTCGAGCATCAGAACTGCGAAAATTTTGAGTTTTTCAAGCGTTTCTTACATCCAAATTGCCATACCTCGCGAACGGATTGAGCAATTCGCAAAATTTCTGTTGCATCTGAAGGTAGAAACTCGCCCGTTTACAACGGTATGCGTACTTTTTCCCTAGGCCGTTCTAGTTATTCGTTTCGAGCATCAGAACTGCGAAAATTTTGAGTTTCTCAAGCGTTTCTTACTTCCAAACCGCCATATCTCGCGAACGGATTGACCAATCCGCAAAATTTCTGTTGCATCTGAAAGTACAAACTCGCCCGATTACAACGGTATGCGTACTTTTCCCCTAGGCCGTTCTAGTTAATCGTTTCGAGCATCAGAACTGCGAAAATTTTGAGTTTCTCAGGCGTTTCTTACTTCCAAACTGCCATATCTCGCGAACGGATTGACCAATCTGCAAAATTTCTGTTGCATCTGAAAGTAGAAACTCGCCCGATTACAACGGTATGCGTACTTTTCCCGTAGGCCGTTGTAGTTATTCGTTTCGAGCATGAGAACTGCGAAAATTTTGTGTTTCTCAAGTGTTTCATACATCCAAACTGCCATATCTCGCGAACGGATTGACCAATCCGCAAAATTTCTGTTGCATCTGAAAGTAGAAACTCGCCCGATTACAACGGTATGCGTACTTTTCCCCTAGTCCGTTCTAGTTATTCGTTTCGAGCATCAGAACTGCGAAAATTTTGAGTTTTTCAAGCGTTTCTTACTTCCAAATTGCCATACCTCGCGAACGGATTGAGCAATCCGCAAAATTTCTGTTGCATCTGAAGGTAGAAACTCGCCCGTTTACAACGGTATGCGTACTTTTCCCCTAGGCCGTTCTAGTTATTCGTTTCGAGCATCAGAACTGCGAAAATTTTGAGTTTCTCAAGCGTTTCTTACTTCCAAACCGCCATACCTCGCGAACGGATTGACCAATTCGCAAAATTTCTGTTGCATCTGAAAGTAGAAACTCGCCCGATTACAACGGTATGCGTACTTTTCCCCTAGGCCGTTCTAGTTAATCGTTTCGAGCATCAGAACTGCGAAAATTTTGAGTTTCTCAAGCGTTTCTTACTTCCAAACTGCCATATCTCGCGAACGGATTGACCAATCCGCAAAATTTCTGTTGCATCTGAAAGTAGAAACTCGCCCGATTACAACGGTATGCGTACTTTTCCCGTAGGCCGTTGTAGTTATTCGTTTCGAGCATGAGAACTGCGAAAATTTTGTGTTTCTCAAGTGTTTCATACTTCCAAACTGCCATATCTCGCGAACGGATTGACCAATCCGCAAAATTTCTGTTGCATCTGAAAGTAGAAACTCGCCCGATTATAACGGTATGCGTACTTTTCCCCTAGGCCGTTCTATTTATTCGTTTCGAGCATCAGAACTGCGAAAATTTTGAGTTTCTCAAGCGTTTCTTACTTCCAAACTGCCATATCTCGCGAACGGATTGACCAATCCGCAAAATTTCTGTTGCATCTGAAAGTACAAACTCGCCCGATTACAACGGTATGCCTACTTTTCCCCTAGGCCGTTCTAGTTATTCGTTTCGAGCATCAGAACTGCGAAAATGTTGAGTTTCTCAAGCGTTTCTTACCTACAAACTGCCATATCTCGCGAACGGATTGACCAATCCGCAAAATTTCTGTTGCATCTGAAAGTTGAAACACGCCCGATTTCAACGGTATGCGTACTTTTCCCCTAGTCCGTTCTGGTTATTCGTTTCGAGCATCAGAACTGCGAAAATTTTGAGTTTCTCAAGCGTTTCTTACCTCCAACCTGCCATATCTCGCGAACGGATTGACCAATCCGCAAAATTTCTGTTGCATCTGAAAGTAGAAACTCGCCCGATTACAACGGTATGCGTACTTTTCCCCTAGTCCGTTCTAGTTATTCGTTTCGAGCATCAGAACTGCGAAAATTTTGAGTTTTTCAAGCGTTTCTTACTTCCAAATTGCCATACCTCGCGAACGGATTGAGCAATCCGCAAAATTTCTGTTGCATCTGAAGGTAGAAACTCGCCCGTTTACAACGGTATGCGTACTTTTCCCCTAGGCCGTTCTAGTTAATCGTTTCGAGCATCAGAACTGCGAAAATTTTGAGTTTCTCAAGCGTTTCTTACTTCCAAACTGCCATATCTCGCGAACGGATTGACCAATCCGCAAAATTTCTGTTGCATCTGAAAGTAGAAACTCGCCCGATTACAACGGTATGCGTACTTTTCCCGTAGGCCGTTGTAGTTATTCGTTTCGAGCATGAGAACTGCGAAAATTTTGTGTTTCTCAAGTGTTTCATACTTCCAAACTGCCATATCTCGCGAACGGATTGACCAATCCGCAAAATTTCTGTTGCATCTGAAAGTAGAAACTCGCCCGATTATAACGGTATGCGTACTTTTCCCCTAGGCCGTTCTAGTTATTCGTTTCGAGCATCAGAACTGCGAAAATTTTGAGTTTCTCAAGCGTTTCTTACTTCCAAACTGCCATATCTCGCGAACGGATTGACCAATCCGCAAAATTTCTGTTGCATCTGAAAGTACAAACTCGCCCGATTACAACGGTATGCCTACTTTTCCCCTAGGCCGTTCTAGTTATTCGTTTCGAGCATCAGAACTGCGAAAATGTTGAGTTTCTCAAGCGTTTCTTACCTACAAACTGCCATATCTCGCGAACGGATTGACCAATCCGCAAAATTTCTGTTGCATCTGAAAGTTGAAACACGCCCGATTTCAACGGTATGCGTACTTTTCCCCTAGTCCGTTCTGGTTATTCGTTTCGAGCATCAGAACTGCGAAAATTTTGAGTTTCTCAAGCGTTTCTTACCTCCAACCTGCCATATCTCGCGAACGGATTGACCAATCCGCAAAATTTCTGTTGCATCTGAAAGTAGAAACTCGCCCGATTACAACGGTATGCGTACTTTTCCCCTAGTCCGTTCTAGTTATTCGTTTCGAGCATCAGAACTGCGAAAATTTTGAGTTTTTCAAGCGTTTCTTACTTCCAAATTGCCATACCTCGCGAACGGATTGAGCAATCCGCAAAATTTCTGTTGCATCTGAAGGTAGAAACTCGCCCGTTTACAACGGTATGCGTACTTTTCCCCTAGGCCGTTCTAGTTATTCGTTTCGAGCATCAGAACTGCGAAAATTTTGAGTTTCTCAAGCGTTTCTTACTTCCAAACCGCCATACCTCGCGAACGGATTGACCAATTCGCAAAATTTCTGTTGCATCTGAAAGTAGAAACTCGCCCGGTTACAACGGTATGCGTACTTTTCCCCTAGGCCGTTCTAGTTAATCGTTTCGAGCATCAGAACTGCGAAAATTTTGAGTTTCTCAAGCGTTTCTTACTTCCAAACTGCCATATCTCGCGAACGGATTGACCAATCCGCAAAATTTCTGTTGCATCTGAAAGTAGAAACTCGCCCGATTACAACGGTATGCGTACTTTTCCCGTAGGCCGTTGTAGTTATTCGTTTCGAGCATGAGAACTGCGAAAATTTTGTGTTTCTCAAGTGTTTCATACTTCCAAACTGCCATATCTCGCGAACGGATTGACCAATCCGCAAAATTTCTGTTGCATCTGAAAGTAGAAACTCGCCCGATTACAACGGTAGATGTAGTTTTCCCTTAGGCCGTTCTAGTTATTCGTTTCGAGCATCAGAACTGCGAAAATGTTGAGTTTCTCAAGCGTTTCTTACCTACAAACTGCCATATCTCGCGAACGGATTGACCAATCCGCAAAATTTCTGTTGCATCTGAGAGTAGAAATTCGGCCGATTACAACGGTATGCGCACTTTTCCCCTGGTCGGTTCTAGTTACTCGTTTCGAGCATCAGAACTGCGAAAATTTTGAGTTTCTCAAGCGTTTCTTACCTCCAAACTGCCATATCTCGCGAACGGATTGACCAATCCGCAAAATTTCTGTTGCATCTGAAAGTAGAAACTCGCCCGATTACAACGGTATGCGTACTTTTCCCCTAGGCCGTTCTAGTTATTCGTTTCGAGCATCAGAACTGCGAAAATGTTGAGTTTCTCAAGCGTTTCTTACCTACAAACTGCCATATCTCACGAACGGATTGACCAATCCGCAAAATTTCTGTTGCATCTGAAAGTAGAAATTCGCCGGATTACAACGGTGTGCGTACTTTTCCCCTAGACCGTTCTAGTTATTCGTTTCGAGCATCAGAACTGCGAAAATGTTGAGTTTCTCAAGCGTTTCTTACCTCCAAACTGCCATATCTCGCGAACGGATTGACCAATCCGCAAAATTTCTGTTGCATCTGAAAGTAGAAACTCGCCCAATTACAACGGTATGCGTACTTTTCCCCTAGGCCGTACTGGTTATTCGTTTCGAGCATCAGAACTGTGAAAATTTTGAGTTTCTCAACCGTTTCTTACCTCCAAACTGCCATATCTCGCGAACGGATTGACCAATCCGCAAAATTTCAGTTGCATCTGAAAGTAGAAATTCGCCCGATTACAACGGTATGCGTACTTTTCCCCTAGACCGCTCTAGTTATGCTTGTCGAGCATCAGAACTGCGAAAATTTTGAGTTTCTCAAGCGTTTCTTACCTCCAAACTGCCATATCTCGCGAACGGATTGACCAATCCGCAAAATTTCTGTTGCATCTGAAAGTAGAAAGTCGCCCGATTACAACGGTATGCGTACTTTTCCCCTAGAACGTTCTGGTTATGCTTGTCGAGCATCAGAACTGCGAAAATTTTGAGTTTCTCAAGCGTTTCTTACCTCCAAACTGCCATATCTCGCGAACGGATTGACCAATCCGTAAAATTTCTGTTGCATCTGAAAGTAGTAACTCGCCCGATTACAACGGTATGCGTACTTTTCCCCTAGGCCGTTCTAGTTATTCGTTTCGAGCATCAGAACTGCGAAAATTTTGAGTTTCTCAAGCGTTTCTTACATCCAAACTGCCATATCTCGCGAACGGATTGACCAATCCGCAAAATTTTTGTTGCATCTGAAAGTAGAAACTCGCCCGATTACAACGGTATGCGTACTTTTCCCCTAGGCCGTTCTGGTTATTCGTTTCGAGTATCAGAACTGTGATAATTTTGAATTTCTCGACCGTTTCTTGCCTCCAAACTGCCATATCTCGCGAACGGATTGACCAATCCGCAAAATTTCTGTTGCATCTGAAAGTAGAAACTCGCCCGATTACAACGGTATGCGTACGTTTCCCCTAGTCCGTTCTAGTTATTCGTTTCGAGCATCAGAACTGCGAAAATTTTGAGTTTCTCAAGCGTTTCTTACATCCAAACTGCCATATCTCGCGAAAGGATTGACCAATCCGTAAAATTTCTGTTGCATCTGAAAGTAGAAATTCGCCCGATTACAACGGTATGCGTACTTTTCCCCTAGTCCGTTCTAGTTATTCGTTTCGAGCATCAGAACTGCGAAAATTTTGAGTTTTTCAAGCGTTTCTTACACCTTCTTATACCTCGCGAACGGATTGAGCAATTCGCAAAATTTCTGTTGCATCTGAAGGTAGAAACTCGCCCGTTTACAACGGTATGCGTACTTTTCCCCTAGGCCGTTCTAGTTATTCGTTTCGAGCATCAGAACTGCGAAAATTTTGAGTTTCTCAAGCGTTTCTTACTTCCAAACCGCCATATCTCGCGAACGGATTGACCAATCCGCAAAATTTCTGTTGCATCTGAAAGTAGAAACTCGCCCGATTACAACGGTATGCGTACTTTTCCCCTAGGCCGTTCTAGTTAATCGTTTCGAGCATCAGAACTGCGAAAATTTTGAGTTTCTCAGGCGTTTCTTACTTCCAAACTGCCATATCTCGCGAACGGATTGACCAATCCGCAAAATTTCTGTTGCATCTGAAAGTAGAAACTCGCCCGATTACAACGGTATGCGTACTTTTCCCGTAGGCCGTTGTAGTTATTCGTTTCGAGCATGAGAACTGCGAAAATTTTGTGTTTCTCAAGTGTTTCATACATCCAAACTGCCATATCTCGCGAACGGATTGACCAATCCGCAAAATTTCTGTTGCATCTGAAAGTAGAAACTCGCCCGATTACAACGGTGTGCGTAATTTTCCCCTAGTCCGTTCTAGTTATTCGTTTCGAGCATCAGAACTGCGAAAATTTTGAGTTTTTCAAGCGTTTCTTACTTCCAAATTGCCATACCTCGCGAACGGATTGAGCAATCCGCAAAATTTCTGTTGCATCTGAAGGTAGAAACTCGCCCGTTTACAACGGTATGCGTACTTTTCCCCTAGGCCGTTCTAGTTATTCGTTTCGAGCATCAGAACTGCGAAAATTTTGAGTTTCTCAAGCGTTTCTTACTTCCAAACCGCCATACCTCGCGAACGGATTGACCAATTCGCAAAATTTCTGTTGCATCTGAAAGTAGAAACTCGCCCGATTACAACGGTATGCGTACTTTTCCCCTAGGCCGTTCTAGTTAATCGTTTCGAGCATCAGAACTGCGAAAATTTTGAGTTTCTCAAGCGTTTCTTACTTCCAAACTGCCATATCTCGCGAACGGATTGACCAATCCGCAAAATTTCTGTTGCATCTGAAAGTAGAAACTCGCCCGATTACAACGGTATGCGTACTTTTCCCGTAGGCCGTTGTAGTTATTCGTTTCGAGCATGAGAACTGCGAAAATTTTGTGTTTCTCAAGTGTTTCATACTTCCAAACTGCCATATCTCGCGAACGGATTGACCAATCCGCAAAATTTCTGTTGCATCTGAAAGTAGAAACTCTCCCGATTACAACGGTATGCGTACTTTTCCCCTAGGCCGTTCTAGTTATTCGTTTCGAGCATCAGAACTGCGAAAATTTTGAGTTTCTCAAGCGTTTCTTACTTCCAAACTGCCATATCTCGCGAACGGATTGACCAATCCGCAAAATTTCTGTTGCATCTGAAAGTACAAACTCGCCCGATTACAACGGTATGCCTACTTTTCCCCTAGGCCGTTCTAGTTATTCGTTTCGAGCATCAGAACTGCGAAAATGTTGAGTTTCTCAAGCGTTTCTTACCTACAAACTGCCATATCTCGCGAACGGATTGACCAATCCGCAAAATTTCTGTTGCATCTGAAAGTTGAAACACGCCCGATTACAACGGTATGCGTACTTTTCCCCTAGTCCGTTCTGGTTATTCGTTTCGAGCATCAGAACTGCGAAAATTTTGAGTTTCTCAAGCGTTTCTTACCTCCAACCTGCCATATCTCGCGAACGGATTGACCAATCCGCAAAATTTCTGTTGCATCTGAAAGTAGAAACTCGCCCGATTACAACGGTATGCGTACTTTTCCCCTAGGCCGCTCTAGTTATTCGTTTCGAGCATCAGAACTGCGAAAATTTTGAGTTTCTCAAGCGTTTCTTACATCCAAACTGCCATATCTCGCGAACGGATTGACCAATCCGCAAAATTTCTGTTGCATCTGAAAGTAGAAACTCGCCCGATTACAACGGTATGCGTACTTTTCCCCTAGGCCGTTCTAGTTATTCGTTTCGAGCATCAGAACTGCGAAAATTTTGAGTTTCTCAAGCGTTTCTTACCTCCAAACTGCCATATCTCGCGAACGGATTGACCAATCCGCAAAATTTCTGTTGCATCTGAAAGTACAAACTCGCCCGATTACAACGGTATGCCTACTTTTCCCCTAGGCCGTTCTAGTTATTCGTTTCGAGCATCAGAACTGCGAAAATGTTGAGTTTCTCAAGCGTTTCTTACATACAAACTGCCATATCTCGCGAACGGATTGACCAATCCGCAAAATTTCTGTTGCATCTGAAAGTTGAAACACGCCCGATTACAACGGTATGCGTACTTTTCCCCTAGTCCGTTCTGGTTATTCGTTTCGAGCATCAGAACTGCGAAAATTTTGAGTTTCTCAACCGTTTCTTACCTCCAAACTGCCATATCTCGCGAACGGATTGACCAATCCGCAAAATTTCTGTTGCATCTGAAAGTAGAAACTCGCCCGATTACAACGGTATGCGTACTTTTCCCCTAGTCCGTTCTAGTTATTCGTTTCGAGCATCAGAACTGCGAAAATTTTGAGTTTCTCAAGCGTTTCTTACTTCCAAACTGCCATATCTCGCGAACGGATTGACCAATCCGCAAAATTTCTGTTGCATCTGAAAGTACAAACTCGCCCGATTACAACGGTATGCCTACTTTTCCCCTAGTCCGTTCTAGTTATTCGTTTCGAGCATCAGAACTGCGAAAATGTTGAGTTTCTCAAGCGTTTCTTACCTACAAACTGCCATATCTCGCGAACGGATTGACCAATCCGCAAAATTTCTGTTGCATCTGAAAGTTGAAACACGCCCGATTACAACGGTATGCGTACTTTTCCCCTAGTCCGTTCTGGTTATTCGTTTCGAGCATCAGAACTGCGAAAATTTTGAGTTTCTCAAGCGTTTCTTACCTCCAAACTGCCATATCTCGCGAACGGATTGACCAATCCGCAAAATTTCTGTTGCATCTGAAAGTAGAAACTCGCCCGATTACAACGGTATGCGTACTTTTCCCCTAGTCCGTTCTAGTTATTCGTTTCGAGCATCAGAACTGCGAAAATTTTGAGTTTTTCAAGCGTTTCTTACTTCCAATTTGCCATACCTCGCGAACGGATTGAGCAATCCGCAAAATTTCTGTTGCATCTGAAGGTAGAAACTCGCCCGTTTACAACGGAATGCGTACTTTTCCCCTAGGCCGTTCTAGTTATTCGTTTCGAGCATCAGAACTGCGAAAATTTTGAGTTTCTCAAGCGTTTCTTACTTCCAAACCGCCATATCTCGCGAACGGATTGACCAATCCGCAAAATTTCTGTTGCATCTGAAAGTAGAAACTCGCCCGATTACAACGGTATGCGTGCTTTTCCCCTAGGCCGTTCTAGTTAATCGTTTCGAGCATCAGAACTGCGAAAATTTTGAGTTTCTCTAGCGTTTCTTACTTCCAAACTGCCATATCTCGCGAACGGATTGACCAATCCGCAAAATTTCAGTTGCATCTGAAAGTAGAAAGTCGCCCGATTACAACGGTATGCGTACTTTTCCCCTAGAACGTTCTAGTTATGCTTGTCGAGCTTCAGAACTGCGAAAATTTTGAGTTTCTCAAGCGTTTCTTACCTCCAAACTGCCATATCTCGCGAACGGATTGACCAATCCGTAAAATTTCTGTTGCATCTGAAAGTAGAAACTCGCCCGATTACAACGGTATGCGTACTCTTCCCCTAGGCCGTTCTAGTTATTCGTTTCGAGCATCAGAACTGCGAAAATGTTGAGTTTCTCAAGCGTTTCTTACCTACAAACTGCCATATCTCGCGAACGGATTGACCAATCCGCAAAATTTCTGTTGCATCTGAAAGTAGAAATTCGGCCGATTACAACGGTATGCGCACTTTTCCCCTGGTCGGTTCTAGTTACTCGTTTCGAGCATCAGAACTGCGAAAATTTTGAGTTTCTCAAGCGTTTCTTACCTCCAAACTGCCATATCTCGCGAACGGATTGACCAATCCGCAAAATTTCTGTTGCATCTGAAAGTAGAAACTCGCCCGATTACAACGGTATGCGTACTTTCCCCCTAGGCCGTTCTAGTTATTCGTTTCGAGCATCAGAACTGCGAAAATTTTGAGTTTCTCAAGCGTTTCTTACCTCCAAACTGCCATATCTCGCGAACGGATTGACCAATCCGCAAAATTTCTGTTGCATCTGAAAGTAGAAACTCGCCCGATTACAACGGTATGCGTACTTTTCCCCTAGTCCGTTCTAGTTATTCGTTTCGAGCATCAGAACTGCGAAAATTTTGAGTTTCTCAAGCGTTTCTTACTTCCAAACTGCCATATCTCGCGAACGGATTGACCAATCCGCAAAATTTCTGTTGCATCTGAAAGTACAAACTCGCCCGATTACAACGGTATGCCTACTTTTCCCCTAGTCCGTTCTAGTTATTCGTTTCGAGCATCAGAACTGCGAAAATGTTGAGTTTCTCAAGCGTTTCTTACCTACAAACTGCCATATCTCGCGAACGGATTGACCAATCCGCAAAATTTCTGTTGCATCTGAAAGTTGAAACACGCCCGATTACAACGGTATGCGTACTTTTCCCCTAGTCCGTTCTGGTTATTCGTTTCGAGCATCAGAACTGCGAAAATTTTGAGTTTCTCAAGCGTTTCTTACCTCCAAACTGCCATATCTCGCGAACGGATTGACCAATCCGCAAAATTTCTGTTGCATCTGAAAGTAGAAACTCGCCCGATTACAACGGTATGCGTACTTTTCCCCTAGTCCGTTCTAGTTATTCGTTTCGAGCATCAGAACTGCGAAAATTTTGAGTTTTTCAAGCGTTTCTTACTTCCAATTTGCCATACCTCGCGAACGGATTGAGCAATCCGCAAAATTTCTGTTGCATCTGAAGGTAGAAACTCGCCCGTTTACAACGGAATGCGTACTTTTCCCCTAGGCCGTTCTAGTTATTCGTTTCGAGCATCAGAACTGCGAAAATTTTGAGTTTCTCAAGCGTTTCTTACTTCCAAACCGCCATATCTCGCGAACGGATTGACCAATCCGCAAAATTTCTGTTGCATCTGAAAGTAGAAACTCGCCCGATTACAACGGTATGCGTGCTTTTCCCCTAGGCCGTTCTAGTTAATCGTTTCGAGCATCAGAACTGCGAAAATTTTGAGTTTCTCTAGCGTTTCTTACTTCCAAACTGCCATATCTCGCGAACGGATTGACCAATCCGCAAAATTTCAGTTGCATCTGAAAGTAGAAAGTCGCCCGATTACAACGGTATGCGTACTTTTCCCCTAGAACGTTCTAGTTATGCTTGTCGAGCTTCAGAACTGCGAAAATTTTGAGTTTCTCAAGCGTTTCTTACCTACAAACTGCCATATCTCGCGAACGGATTGACCAATCCGCAAAATTTCTGTTGCATCTGAAAGTAGAAATTCGGCCGATTACAACGGTATGCGCACTTTTCCCCTGGTCGGTTCTAGTTACTCGTTTCGAGCATCAGAACTGCGAAAATTTTGAGTTTCTCAACCGTTTCTTACCTCCAAACTGCCATATCTCGCGAACGGATTGACCAATCCGCAAAATTTCTGTTGCATCTGAAAGTAGAAACTCGCCCGCTTACAACGGTATGCGTACTTTTCCCCTACGTCGTTCTAGTTATTCGTTTCGAGCATCAGAACTGCGAAAATGTTGAGTTTCTCAAGCGTTTCTTACCTCCAAACTGCCATATCTCGCGAACGGATTGACCAATCCGCAAAATTTCTGTTGCATCTGAAAGTAGAAACTCGCCCGATTACAACGGTATGCGTACTTTCCCCCTAGGCCGTACTGGTTATTCGTTTCGAGCATCAGAACTGTGAAAATTTTGAGTTTCTCAACCGTTTCTTACCTCCAAACTGCCATATCTCGCGAACGGATTGACCAATCCGCAAAATTTCTGTTGCATCTGAAAGTAGAAAGTCGCCCGATTACAACGGTATGCGTACTTTTCCCCTAGACCGCTCTAGTTATGCTTGTCGAGCATGAGAACTGCGAAAATTTTGAGTTTCTCAAGCGTTTCTTACCTCCAAACTGCCATATCTCGCGAATGGATTGACCAATCCGCAAAATTTCTGTTGCATCTGAAAGTAGAAAGTCGCCCGATTACAACGGTATGCGTACTTTTCCCCTAGACCGCTCTAGTTATGCTTGTCGAGCATCAGAACTGCGAAAATTTTGAGTTTCTCAAGCGTTTCTTACCTCCAAACTGCCATATCTCGCGAATGGATTGACCAATCCGCAAAATTTCTGTTGCATCTGAAAGTAGAAAGTCGCCCGATTACAACGGTATGCGTACTTTTCCCCTAGAACGTTCTAGTTATGCTTGTCGAGCATCAGAACTGCGAAAATTTTGAGTTTCTCAAGCGTTTCTTACCTCCAAACTGCCATATCTCGCGAACAGATTGACCAATCCGTAAAATTTCTGTTGCATCTGAAAGTAGAAACTCGCCCGATTACAACGGTATGCGTACTTTTCCCCTAGGCCGTTCTAGTTATTCGTTTCGAGCATCAGAACTGCGAAAATGTTGAGTTTCTCAAGCGTTTCTTACCTACAAACTGCCATATCTCGCGAACGGATTGACCAATCCGCAAAATTTCTGTTGCATCTGAAAGTAGAAACTCGCCCGATTACAACGGTATGCGTACTTTTCCCCTAGGCCGTTCTGGTTATTCGTTTCGAGTATCAGAACTGTGATAATTTTGAATTTCTCGACCGTTTCTTGCCTCCAAACTGCCATATCTCGCGAACGGATTGACCAATCCGCAAAATTTCTGTTGCATCTGAAAGTAGAAACTCGCCCGATTACAACGGTATGCGTATGTTTCCCCAAGTCCGTTCTAGTTATTCGTTTCGAGCATCAGAACTGCGAAAATTTTGAGTTTCTCAAGCGTTTCTTACCTCCAAACTGCCATATCTCGCGAACGGATTGACCAATCCGCAAAATTTCTGTTGCATCTGAAAGTAGAAAGTCGCCCGATTACAACGGTATGCGTACTTTTCCCCTAGAACGTTCTGGTTATGCTTGTCGAGCATCAGAACTGCGAAAATTTTGAGTTTCTCAAGCGTTTCTTACCTCCAAACTGCCATATCTCGCGAACGGATTGACCAATCCGTAAAATTTCTGTTGCATCTGAAAGTAGTAACTCGCCCGATTACAACGGTATGCGTACTTTTCCCCTAGGCCGTTCTAGTTATTCGTTTCGAGCATCAGAACTGCGAAAATTTTGAGTTTCTCAAGCGTTTCTTACCTCCAAACTGACATATCTCGCGAACGGATTGACCAATCCGCAAAATTTCTGTTGCATCTGAAAGTAGAAACTCGCCCGATTACAACGGTATGCGTACTTTTCCCCTAGGCCGTTCTGGTTATTCGTTTCGAGTATCAGAACTGTGATAATTTTGAATTTCTCGAGCGTTTCTTGCCTCCAAACTGCCATATCTCGCGAACGGATTGACCAATCCGCAAAATTTCTGTTGCATCTGAAAGTAGAAACTCGCCCGATTACAACGGTATGCGTACGTTTCCCCAAGTCCGTTCTAGTTATTCGTTTCGAGCATCAGAACTGCGAAAATTTTGAGTTTCTCAAGCGTTTCTTACCTCCAAACTGCCATATCTCGCGAAAGGATTGACCAATCCGCAAAATTTCTGTTGCATCTGAAAGTAGAAATTCGCCCGATTACAACGGTATGCGTACTTTTCCCCTAGTCCGTTCTAGTTATTCGTTTCGAGCATCAGAACTGCGAAAATTTTGAGTTTTTCAAGCGTTTCTTACATCCAAATTGCCATACCTCGCGAACGGATTGAGCAATTCGCAAAATTTCTGTTGCATCTGAAGGTAGAAAGTCGCCCGATTACAACGGTATGCGTACTTTTCCCCTAGACCGTTCTGGTTATTCGTTTCGAGTATCAGAACTGTGATAATTTTGAATTTCTCGACCGTTTCTTGCCTCCAAACTGCCATATCTCGCGAACGGATTGACCAATCCGCAAAATTTCTGTTGCATCTGAAAGTAGAAACTCGCCCGATTACAACGGTATGCGTATGTTTCCCCAAGTCCGTTCTAGTTATTCGTTTCGAGCATCAGAACTGCGAAAATTTTGAGTTTCTCAAGCGTTTCTTACCTCCAAACTGCCATATCTCGCGAACGGATTGACCAATCCGCAAAATTTCTGTTGCATCTGAAAGTAGAAAGTCGCCCGATTACAACGGTATGCGTACTTTTCCCCTAGAACGTTCTGGTTATGCTTGTCGAGCATCAGAACTGCGAAAATTTTGAGTTTCTCAAGCGTTTCTTACCTCCAAACTGCCATATCTCGCGAACGGATTGACCAATCCGTAAAATTTCTGTTGCATCTGAAAGTAGTAACTCGCCCGATTACAACGGTATGCGTACTTTTCCCCTAGGCCGTTCTAGTTATTCGTTTCGAGCATCAGAACTGCGAAAATTTTGAGTTTCTCAAGCGTTTCTTACCTCCAAACTGACATATCTCGCGAACGGATTGACCAATCCGCAAAATTTCTGTTGCATCTGAAAGTAGAAACTCGCCCGATTACAACGGTATGCGTACTTTTCCCCTAGGCCGTTCTGGTTATTCGTTTCGAGTATCAGAACTGTGATAATTTTGAATTTCTCGAGCGTTTCTTGCCTCCAAACTGCCATATCTCGCGAACGGATTGACCAATCCGCAAAATTTCTGTTGCATCTGAAAGTAGAAACTCGCCCGATTACAACGGTATGCGTACGTTTCCCCAAGTCCGTTCTAGTTATTCGTTTCGAGCATCAGAACTGCGAAAATTTTGAGTTTCTCAAGCGTTTCTTACCTCCAAACTGCCATATCTCGCGAAAGGATTGACCAATCCGCAAAATTTCTGTTGCATCTGAAAGTAGAAATTCGCCCGATTACAACGGTATGCGTACTTTTCCCCCAGTCCGTTCTAGTTATTCGTTTCGAGCATCAGAACTGCGAAAATTTTGAGTTTTTCAAGCGTTTCTTACATCCAAATTGCCATACCTCGCGAACGGATTGAGCAATTCGCAAAATTTCTGTTGCATCTGAAGGTAGAAAGTCGCCCGATTACAACGGTATGCGTACTTTTCCCCTAGACCGTTCTGGTTATTCGTTTCGAGTATCAGAACTGTGATAATTTTGAATTTCTCGACCGTTTCTTGCCTCCAAACTGCCATATCTCGCGAACGGATTGACCAATCCGCAAAATTTCTGTTGCATCTGAAAGTAGAAACTCGCCCGATTACAACGGTATGCGTATGTTTCCCCAAGTCCGTTCTAGTTATTCGTTTCGAGCATCAGAACTGCGAAAATTTTGAGTTTCTCAAGCGTTTCTTACCTCCAAACTGCCATATCTCGCGAACGGATTGACCAATCCGCAAAATTTCTGTTGCATCTGAAAGTAGAAAGTCGCCCGATTACAACGGTATGCGTACTTTTCCCCTAGAACGTTCTGGTTATGCTTGTCGAGCATCAGAACTGCGAAAATTTTGAGTTTCTCAAGCGTTTCTTACCTCCAAACTGCCATATCTCGCGAACGGATTGACCAATCCGTAAAATTTCTGTTGCATCTGAAAGTAGTAACTCGCCCGATTACAACGGTATGCGTACTTTTCCCCTAGGCCGTTCTAGTTATTCGTTTCGAGCATCAGAACTGCGAAAATTTTGAGTTTCTCAAGCGTTTCTTACCTCCAAACTGACATATCTCGCGAACGGATTGACCAATCCGCAAAATTTCTGTTGCATCTGAAAGTAGAAACTCGCCCGATTACAACGGTATGCGTACTTTTCCCCTAGGCCGTTCTGGTTATTCGTTTCGAGTATCAGAACTGTGATAATTTTGAATTTCTCGAGCGTTTCTTGCCTCCAAACTGCCATATCTCGCGAACGGATTGACCAATCCGCAAAATTTCTGTTGCATCTGAAAGTAGAAACTCGCCCGATTACAACGGTATGCGTACGTTTCCCCAAGTCCGTTCTAGTTATTCGTTTCGAGCATCAGAACTGCGAAAATTTTGAGTTTCTCAAGCGTTTCTTACCTCCAAACTGCCATATCTCGCGAAAGGATTGACCAATCCGCAAAATTTCTGTTGCATCTGAAAGTAGAAATTCGCCCGATTACAACGGTATGCGTACTTTTCCCCTAGTCCGTTCTAGTTATTCGTTTCGAGCATCAGAACTGCGAAAATTTTGAGTTTTTCAAGCGTTTCTTACATCCAAATTGCCATACCTCGCGAACGGATTGAGCAATTCGCAAAATTTCTGTTGCATCTGAAGGTAGAAAGTCGCCCGATTACAACGGTATGCGTACTTTTCCCCTAGACCGCTCTAGTTATGCTTGTCGAGCATCAGAACTGCGAAAATTTTGAGTTTCTCAAGCGTTTCTTACCTCCAAACAGCCATATCTCGCGAATGGATTGACCAATCCGCAAAATTTCTGTTGCATCTGAAAGTAGAAAGTCGCCCGATTACAACGGTATGCGTACTTTTCCCCTAGACCGCTCTAGTTATGCTTGTCGAGCATCAGAACTGCGAAAATTTTGAGTTTCTCAAGCGTTTCTTACCTCCAAACTGCCATATCTCGCGAATGGATTGACCAATCCGCAAAATTTCTGTTGCATCTGAAAGTAGAAAGTCGCCCGATTACAACGGTATGCGTACTTTTCCCCTAGAACGTTCTAGTTATGCTTGTCGAGCATCAGAACTGCGAAAATTTTGAGTTTCTCAAGCGTTTCTTACCTCCAAACTGCCATATCTCGCGAACGGATTGACCAATCCGTAAAATTTCTGTTGCATCTGAAAGTAGAAACTCGCCCGATTACAACGGTATGCGTACTTTTCCCCTAGGCCGTTCTAGTTATTCGTTTCGAGCATCAGAACTGCGAAAATGTTGAGTTTCTCAAGCGTTTCTTACCTACAAACTGCCATATCTCGCGAACGGATTGACCAATCCGCAAAATTTCTGTTGCATCTGAAAGTAGAAACTCGCCCGATTACAACGGTAGGTGTAGTTTTCCCCTAGGCCGTTCTAGTTATTCGTTTCGAGCATCAGAACTGCGAAAATGTTGAGTTTCTCAAGCGTTTCTTACCTCCAAACTGCCATATCTCGCGAACGGATTGACCAATCCGCAAAATTTCTGTTGCATCTGAAAGTAGAAACTCGCCCGATTACAACGGTATGCGTACTTTTCCCCTAGAACGTTCTGGTTATGCTTGTCGAGCATCAGAACTGCGAAAATTTTGAGTTTCTCAAGCGTTTCTTACCTCCAAACTGCCATATCTCGCGAACGGATTGACCAATCTGTAAAATTTCTGTTGCATCTGAAAGTAGTAACTCGCCCGATTACAACGGTATGCGTACTTTTCCCCTAGGCCGTTCTAGTTATTCGTTTCGAGCATCAGAACTGCGAAAATTTTGAGTTTCTCAAGCGTTTCTTACCTCCAAACTGACATATCTCGCGAACGGATTGACCAATCCGCAAAATTTCTGTTGCATCTGAAAGTAGAAACTCGCCCGATTACAACGGTATGCGTACTTTTCCCCTAGGCCGTTCTGGTTATTCGTTTCGAGTATCAGAACTGTGATAATTTTGAATTTCTCGACCGTTTCTTGCCTCCAAACTGCCATATCTCGCGAACGGATTGACCAATCCGCAAAATTTCTGTTGCATCTGAAAGTAGAAACTCGCCCGATTACAACGGTATGCGTACGTTTCCCCAAGTCCGTTCTAGTTATTCGTTTCGAGCATCAGAACTGCGAAAATTTTGAGTTTCTCAAGCGTTTCTTACCTCCAAACTGCCATATCTCGCGAAAGGATTGACCAATCCGCAAAATTTCTGTTGCATCTGAAAGTAGAAATTCGCCCGATTACAACGGTATGCGTACTTTTCCCCTAGTCCGTTCTAGTTATTCGTTTCGAGCATCAGAACTGCGAAAATTTTGAGTTTTTCAAGCGTTTCTTACATCCAAATTGCCATACCTCGCGAACGGATTGAGCAATTCGCAAAATTTCTGTTGCATCTGAAGGTAGAAAGTCGCCCGATTACAACGGTATGCGTACTTTTCCCCTAGACCGCTCTAGTTATGCTTGTCGAGCATCAGAACTGCGAAAATTTTGAGTTTCTCAAGCGTTTCTTACCTCCAAACTGCCATATCTCGCGAATGGATTGACCAATCCGCAAAATTTCTGTTGCATCTGAAAGTAGAAAGTCGCCCGATTACAACGGTATGCGTACTTTTCCCCTAGACCGCTCTAGTTATGCTTGTCGAGCATCAGAACTGCGAAAATTTTGAGTTTCTCAAGCGTTTCTTACCTCCAAACTGCCATATCTCGCGAATGGATTGACCAATCCGCAAAATTTCTGTTGCATCTGAAAGTAGAAAGTCGCCCGATTACAACGGTATGCGTACTTTTCCCCTAGAACGTTCTAGTTATGCTTGTCGAGCATCAGAACTGCGAAAATTTTGAGTTTCTCAAGCGTTTCTTACCTCCAAACTGCCATATCTCGCGAACGGATTGACCAATCCGTAAAATTTCTGTTGCATCTGAAAGTAGAAACTCGCCCGATTACAACGGTATGCGTACTTTTCCCCTAGGCCGTTCTAGTTATTCGTTTCGAGCATCAGAACTGCGAAAATGTTGAGTTTCTCAAGCGTTTCTTACCTACAAACTGCCATATCTCGCGAACGGATTGACCAATCCGCAAAATTTCTGTTGCATCTGAAAGTAGAAACTCGCCCGATTACAACGGTAGGTGTAGTTTTCCCCTAGGCCGTTCTAGTTATTCGTTTCGAGCATCAGAACTGCGAAAATGTTGAGTTTCTCAAGCGTTTCTTACCTCCAAACTGCCATATCTCGCGAACGGATTGACCAATCCGCAAAATTTCTGTTGCATCTGAAAGTAGAAACTCGCCCGATTACAACGGTATGCGTACTTTTCCCCTAGGCCGTTCTGGTTATTCGTTTCGAGTATCAGAACTGTGATAATTTTGAATTTCTCGACCGTTTCTTGCCTCCAAACTGCCATATCTCGCGAACGGATTGACCAATCCGCAAAATTTCTGTTGCATCTGAAAGTAGAAACTCGCCCGATTACAACGGTATGCGTATGTTTCCCCAAGTCCGTTCTAGTTATTCGTTTCGAGCATCAGAACTGCGAAAATTTTGAGTTTCTCAAGCGTTTCTTACCTCCAAACTGCCATATCTCGCGAACGGATTGACCAATCCGCAAAATTTCTGTTGCATCTGAAAGTAGAAAGTCGCCCGATTACAACGGTATGCGTACTTTTCCCCTAGAACGTTCTGGTTATGCTTGTCGAGCATCAGAACTGCGAAAATTTTGAGTTTCTCAAGCGTTTCTTACCTCCAAACTGCCATATCTCGCGAACGGATTGACCAATCCGTAAAATTTCTGTTGCATCTGAAAGTAGTAACTCGCCCGATTACAACGGTATGCGTACTTTTCCCCTAGGCCGTTCTAGTTATTCGTTTCGAGCATCAGAACTGCGAAAATTTTGAGTTTCTCAAGCGTTTCTTACCTCCAAACTGACATATCTCGCGAACGGATTGACCAATCCGCAAAATTTCTGTTGCATCTGAAAGTAGAAACTCGCCCGATTACAACGGTATGCGTACTTTTCCCCTAGGCCGTTCTGGTTATTCGTTTCGAGTATCAGAACTGTGATAATTTTGAATTTCTCGACCGTTTCTTGCCTCCAAACTGCCATATCTCGCGAACGGATTGACCAATCCGCAAAATTTCTGTTGCATCTGAAAGTAGAAACTCGCCCGATTACAACGGTATGCGTACGTTTCCCCAAGTCCGTTCTAGTTATTCGTTTCGAGCATCAGAACTGCGAAAATTTTGAGTTTCTCAAGCGTTTCTTACCTCCAAACTGCCATATCTCGCGAAAGGATTGACCAATCCGCAAAATTTCTGTTGCATCTGAAAGTAGAAATTCGCCCGATTACAACGGTATGCGTACTTTTCCCCTAGTCCGTTCTAGTTATTCGTTTCGAGCATCAGAACTGCGAAAATTTTGAGTTTTTCAAGCGTTTCTTACATCCAAATTGCCATACCTCGCGAACGGATTGAGCAATTCGCAAAATTTCTGTTGCATCTGAAGGTAGAAACTCGCCCGTTTACAACGGTATGCGTACTTTTCCCCTAGGCCGTTCTAGTTATTCGTTTCGAGCATCAGAACTGCGAAAATTTTGAGTTTCTCAAGCGTTTCTTACCTCCAAACCGTCATATCTCGCGAACGGATTGACCAATCCGCAAAATTTCTGTTGCATCTGAAAGTAGAAACTCGCCCGATTACAACGGTATGCGTACTTTTCCCCTAGGCCGTTCTAGTTAATCGTTTCGAGCATCAGAACTGCGAAAATTTTGAGTTTCTCAAGCGTTTCTTACTTCCAAACTGCCATATCTCGCGAACGGATTGACCAATCCGCAAAATTTCTGTTGCATCTGAAAGTAGAAACTCGCCCGATTACAACGGTATGCGTACTTTTCCCGTAGGCCGTTGTAGTTATTCGTTTCGAGCATGAGAACTGCGAAAATTTTGTGTTTCTCAAGTGTTTTATACTTCCAAACTGCCATATCTCGCGAACGGATTGACCAATCCGCAAAATTTCTGTTGCATCTGAAAGTAGAAACTCGCCCGATTACAACGGTATGCGTACTTTTCCCCTAGTCCGTTCTAGTTATTCGTTTCGAGCATCAGAACTGCGAAAATTTTGAGTTTTTCAAGCGTTTCTTACTTCCAAATTGCCATACCTCGCGAACGGATTGAGCAATCCGCAAAATTTCTGTTGCATCTGAAGGTAGAAACTCGCCCGTTTACAACGGTATGCGTACTTTTCCCCTAGGCCGTTCTAGTTATTCGTTTCGAGCATCAGAACTGCGAAAATTTTGAGTTTCTCAAGCGTTTCTTACTTCCAAACCGCCATACCTCGCGAACGGATTGACCAATTCGCGAAATTTCTGTTGCATCTGAAAGTAGAAACTCGCCCGATTACAACGGTATGCGTACTTTTCCCCTAGGCCGTTCTAGTTAATCGTTTCGAGCATCAGAACTGCGAAAATTTTGAGTTTCTCAAGCGTTTCTTACTTCCAAACTGCCATATCTCGCGAACGGATTGACCAATCCGCAAAATTTCTGTTGCATCTGAAAGTAGAAACTCGCCCGATTACAACGGTATGCGTACTTTTCCCGTAGGCCGTTGTAGTTATTCGTTTCGAGCATGAGAACTGCGAAAATTTTGTGTTTCTCAAGTGTTTCATACTTCCAAACTGCCATATCTCGCGAACGGATTGACCAATCCGCAAAATTTCTGTTGCATCTGAAAGTAGAAACTCGCCCGATTACAACGGTATGCGTACTTTTCCCCTAGGCCGTTCTAGTTATTCGTTTCGAGCATCAGAACTGCGAAAATTTTGAGTTTCTCAAGCGTTTCTTACCTCCAAACTGCCATATCTCGCGAACGGATTGACCAATCCGCAAAATTTCTGTTGCATCTGAAAGTAGAAACTCGCCCGATTACAACGGTATGCGTACTTTTCCCCTAGTCCGTTCTAGTTATTCGTTTCGAGCATCAGAACTGCGAAAATTTTGAGTTTCTCAAGCGTTTCTTACTTCCAAACTGCCATATCTCGCGAACGGATTGACCAATCCGCAAAATTTCTGTTGCATCTGAAAGTACAAACTCGCCCGATTACAACGGTATGCCTACTTTTCCCCTAGGCCGTTCTAGTTATTCGTTTCGAGCATCAGAACTGCGAAAATGTTGAGTTTCTCAAGCGTTTCTTACCTACAAACTGCCATATCTCGCGAACGGATTGACCAATCCGCAAAATTTCTGTTGCATCTGAAAGTAGAAACACGCCCGATTACAACGGTATGCGTACTTTTCCCCTAGTCCGTTCTGGTTATTCGTTTCGAGCATCAGAACTGCGAAAATTTTGAGTTTCTCAAGCGTTTCTTACCTCCAAACTGCCATATCTCGCGAACGGATTGACCAATCCGCAAAATTTCTGTTGCATCTGAAAGTAGAAACTCGCCCGATTACAACGGTATGCGTACTTTTCCCCTAGTCCGTTCTAGTTATTCGTTTCGAGCATCAGAACTGCGAAAATTTTGAGTTTTTCTAGCGTTTCTTACTTCCAATTTGCCATACCTCGCGAACGGATTGAGCAATCCGCAAAATTTCTGTTGCATCTGAAGGTAGAAACTCGCCCGTTTACAACGGAATGCGTACTTTTCCCCTAGGCCGTTCTAGTTATTCGTTTCGAGCATCAGAACTGCGAAAATTTTGAGTTTCTCAAGCGTTTCTTACTTCCAAACCGCCATATCTCGCGAACGGATTGACCAATCCGCAAAATTTCTGTTGCATCTGAAAGTAGAAACTCGCCCGATTACAACGGTATGCGTGCTTTTCCCCTAGGCCGTTCTAGTTAATCGTTTCGAGCATCAGAACTGCGAAAATTTTGAGTTTCTCTAGCGTTTCTTACTTCCAAACTGCCATATCTCGCGAACGGATTGACCAATCCGCAAAATTTCAGTTGCATCTGAAAGTAGAAAGTCGCCCGATTACAACGGTATGCGTACTTTTCCCCTAGAACGTTCTAGTTATGCTTGTCGAGCTTCAGAACTGCGAAAATTTTGAGTTTCTCAAGCGTCTCTTACCTCCAAACTGCCATATCTCGCGAACGGATTGACCAATCCGTAAAATTTCTGTTGCATCTGAAAGTAGAAACTCGCCCGATTACAACGGTATGCGTACTCTTCCCCTAGGCCGTTCTAGTTATTCGTTTCGAGCATCAGAACTGCGAAAATGTTGAGTTTCTCAAGCGTTTCTTACCTACAAACTGCCATATCTCGCGAACGGATTGACCAATCCGCAAAATTTCTGTTGCATCTGAAAGTAGAAATTCGCCCGATTACAACGGTATGCGTACTTTTCCCCTAGACCGTTCTAGTTATGCTTGTCGAGCATCAGAACTGCGAAAATTTTGAGTTTCTCAAGCGTTTCTTACTTCCAAACTGCCATATCTCGCGAACGGATTGACCAATCCGCAAAATTTCTGTTGCATCTGAAAGTAGAAACTCGCCCGATTACAACGGTAGGTGTAGTTTTCCCCTAGGCCGTTCTAGTTATTCGTTTCGAGCATCAGAACTGCGAAAATGTTGAGTTTCTCAAGCGTTTCTTACCTACAAACTGCCATATCTCGCGAACGGATTGACCAATCCGCAAAATTTCTGTTGCATCTGAAAGTAGAAAGTCGCCCGATTACAACGGTATGCGTACTTTTCCCCTAGATCGTTCTAGCTATGCTTGTCGAGCATCAGAACTGCGAAAATTTTGAGTTTCTCAAGCGTTTCTTACCTCCAAACTGCCATATCTCGCGAACGGATTGACCAATCCGCAAAATTTCTGTTGCATCTGAAAGTAGAAACTCGCCCGATTACAACGGTATGCGTACTTTTCCCCTAGGCCGCACTGGTTATTCGTTTCAAGCATCAGAACTGTGAAAATTTTGAGTTTCTCAACCGTTTCTTACCTCCAAACTGCCATATCTCGCGAACGGATTGACCAATCCGCAAAATTTCTGTTGCAACTGAAAGTAGAAACTCGCCCGATTACAACGGTATGCGCACTTTTCCCCTAGTCGGTTCTAGTTACTCGTTTCGAGCATCAGAACTGCGAAAATTTTGAGTTTCTCAAGCGTTTCTTACCTCCAAACTGCCATATCTCGCGAACGGATTGACCAATCCGCAAAATTTCTGTTGCATCTGAAAGTAGAAACTCGCCCGATTACAACGGTATGCGTACTTTTCCCCTAGGCCGTACTGGTTATTCGTTTCGAGCATCAGAACTGTGAAAATTTTGAGTTTCTCAACCGTTTCTTACCTCCAAACTGCCATATCTCGCGAACGGATTGACCAATCCGCAAAATTTCTGTTGCATCTGAAAGCAGAAAGTCGCCCGATTACAACGGTATGCGTACTTTTCCCCTAGAACGTTCTAGTTATGCTTGTCGAGCATCAGAACTGCGAAAATTTTGAGTTTCTCAAGCGTTTCTTACCTCCAAACTGCCATATCTCGCGAACGGATTGACCAATCCGTAAAATTTCTGTTGCATCTGAAAGTAGAAACTCGCCCGATTACAACGGTATGCGTACTTTTCCCCTAGGCCGTTCTAGTTATTCGTTTCGAGCATCAGAACTGCGAAAATTTTGAGTTTCTCAAGCGTTTCTTACTTCCAAATTGCCATACCTCGCGAACGGATTGAGCAATCCGCAAAATTTGTGTTGCATCTGAAGGTAGAAACTCGCCCGTTTACAACGGTATGCGTACTTTTCCCCTAGGCCGTTCTAGTTATTCGTTTCGAGCATCAGAACTGCGAAAATTTTGAGTTTCTCAAGCGTTTCTTACTTCCAAACCGCCATACCTCGCGAACGGATTGACCAATTCGCGAAATTTCTGTTGCATCTGAAAGTAGAAACTCGCCCGATTACAACGGTATGCGTACTTTTCCCCTAGGCCGTTCTAGTTAATCGTTTCGAGCATCAGAACTGCGAAAATTTTGAGTTTCTCAAGCGTTTCTTACTTCCAAACTGCCATATCTCGCGAACGGATTGACCAATCCGCAAAATTTCTGTTGCATCTGAAAGTAGAAACTCGCCCGATTACAACGGTATGCGTACTTTTCCCCTAGGCCGTTCTAGTTAATCGTTTCGAGCATCAGAACTGCGAAAATTTTGAGTTTTTCTAGCGTTTCTTACTTCCAATTTGCCATACCTCGCGAACGGATTGAGCAATCCGCAAAATTTCTGTTGCATCTGAAGGTAGAAACTCGCCCGTTTACAACGGAATGCGTACTTTTCCCCTAGGCCGTTCTAGTTATTCGTTTCGAGCATCAGAACTGCGAAAATTTTGAGTTTCTCAAGCGTTTCTTACTTCCAAACCGCCATATCTCGCGAACGGATTGACCAATCCGCAAAATTTCTGTTGCATCTGAAAGTAGAAACTCGCCCGATTACAACGGTATGCGTGCTTTTCCCCTAGGCCGTTCTAGTTAATCGTTTCGAGCATCAGAACTGCGAAAATTTTGAGTTTCTCTAGCGTTTCTTACTTCCAAACTGCCATATCTCGCGAACGGATTGACCAATCCGCAAAATTTCAGTTGCATCTGAAAGTAGAAACTCGCCCGATTACAACGGTAGGTGTAGTTTTCCCCTAGGCCGTTCTAGTTATTCGTTTCGAGCATCAGAACTGCGAAAATGTTGAGTTTCTCAAGCGTTTCTTACCTACAAACTGCCATATCTCGCGAACGGATTGACCAATCCGCAAAATTTCTGTTGCATCTGAAAGTAGAAAGTCGCCCGATTACAACGGTATGCGTACTTTTCCCCTAGATCGTTCTAGCTATGCTTGTCGAGCATCAGAACTGCGAAA
This sequence comes from Ptiloglossa arizonensis, assembly GCF_051014685.1. Taxonomy (NCBI): domain Eukaryota; kingdom Metazoa; phylum Arthropoda; class Insecta; order Hymenoptera; family Colletidae; genus Ptiloglossa; species Ptiloglossa arizonensis. The sequence continues at coordinate 336,366 of NW_027478470.1, read as the reverse complement.
ATTTTGAGTTTCTCAAGCGTTTCTTACCTCCAAACTGCCATATCTCGCGAACGGATTGACCAATCCGCAAAATTTCTGTTGCATCTGAAAGTAGAAACTCGCCCGATTACAACGGTATGCGTACTTTTCCCCTAGGCCGTACTGGTTATTCGTTTCAAGCATCAGAACTGTGAAAATTTTGAGTTTCTCAACCGTTTCTTACCTCCAAACTGCCATATCTCGCGAACGGATTGACCAATCCGCAAAATTTCTGTTGCAACTGAAAGTAGAAGCTCGCCCGATTACAACGGTATGCGCACTTTTCCCCTAGTCGGTTCTAGTTACTCGTTTCGAGCATCAGAACTGCGAAAATTTTGAGTTTCTCAAGCGTTTCTTACCTCCAAACTGCCATATCTCGCGAACGGATTGACCAATCCGCAAAATTTCTGTTGCATCTGAAAGTAGAAACTCGCCCGATTACAACGGTATGCGTACTTTTCCCCTAGGCCGTACTGGTTATTCGTTTCGAGCATCAGAACTGTGAAAATTTTGAGTTTCTCAACCGTTTCTTACCTCCAAACTGCCATATCTCGCGAACGGATTGACCAATCCGCAAAATTTCTGTTGCATCTGAAAGCAGAAAGTCGCCCGATTACAACGGTATGCGTACTTTTCCCCTAGAACGTTCTAGTTATGCTTGTCGAGCATCAGAACTGCGAAAATTTTGAGTTTCTCAAGCGTTTCTTACCTCCAAACTGCCATATCTCGCGAACGGATTGACCAATCCGTAAAATTTCTGTTGCATCTGAAAGTAGAAACTCGCCCGATTACAACGGTATGCGTACTTTTCCCCTAGGCCGTTCTAGTTATTCGTTTCGAGCATCAGAACTGCGAAAATGTTGAGTTTCTCAAGCGTTTCTTACCTACAAACTGCCATTTCTCGCGAACGGATTGACCAATCCGCAAAATTTCTGTTGCATCTGAAAGTAGAAATTCGCCCGATTACAACGGTGTGCGTACTTTTCCCCTAGACGGTTCTAGTTATTCGTTTCGAGCATCAGAACTGCGAAAATGTTGAGTTTCTCAAGCGTTTCTTACCTACAAACTTCCATATCTCGCGAACGGATTGACCAATCCGTAAAATTTCTGTTGCATCTGAAAGTAGAAAGTCGCCCGATTACAACGGTAGGCGTACTTTTCCCCTAGACCGCTCTAGTTATGCTTGTCGAGCATCAGAACTGCGAAAATTTTGAGTTTCTCAAGCGTTTCTTACCTCCAAACTGCCATATCTCGCGAACGGATTGACCAATCCGCAAAATTTCTGTTGCATCTGAAAGTAGAAAGTCGCCCGATTACAACGGTATGCGTACTTTTCCCCTAGACCGTTCTAGTTATGCTTGTCGAGCACCAGAACTGCGAAAATTTTGAGTTTCTCAAGAGTTTCTTACCTCCAAACTGCCATATCTCGCGAACGGATTGACCAATCCGCAAAATTTCTGTTGCATCTGAAAGTAGAAACTCGCCCGATTACAACGGTATGCGTACTTTTACCCTAGGCCGTTCTAGTTAATCGTTTCGAGCATCAGAACTGCGAAAATTTTGAGTTTCTCAAGCGTTTCTTACTTCCAAACTGCCATATCTCGCGAACGGATTGACCAATCCGCAAAATTTCTGATGCATCTGAAAGTAGAAACTCGCCCGATTACAACGGTATGCGTACTTTTCCCCTAGGCCGCTCTAGTTATTCGTTTCGAGCATCAGAACTGCGAAAATTTTGTGTTTCTCAAGTGTTTCATACATCCAAACTGCCATATCTCGCGAACGGATTGACCAATCCGCAAAATTTCTGTTGCATCTGAAAGTAGAAACTCGCCCGCTTACAACGGTATGCGTACTTTTCCCCTACGTCGTTCTAGTTATTCGTTTCGAGCATCAGAACTGCGAAAATGTTGAGTTTCTCAAGCGTTTCTTACCTACAAACTGCCATATCTCGCGAACGGATTGACCAATCCGCAAAATTTCTGTTGCATCTGAAAGTAGAAATTCGCCCGATTACAACGGTATGCGTACTTTTCCCCTAGACCGTTCTAGTTATGCTTGTCGAGCATCAGAACTGCGAAAATTTTGTGTTTCTCAAGTGTTTCATACATCCAAACTGCCATATCTCGCGAACGGATTGACCAATCCGCAAAATTTCTGTTGCATCTGAAAGTAGAAACTCGCCCGCTTACAACGGTATGCGTACTTTTCCCCTACGTCGTTCTAGTTATTCGTTTCGAGCATCAGAACTGCGAAAATGTTGAGTTTCTCAAGCGTTTCTTACCTACAAACTGCCATATCTCGCGAACGGATTGACCAATCCGCAAAATTTCTGTTGCATCTGAAAGTAGAAATTCGCCCGATTACAACGGTATGCGTACTTTTCCCCTAGACCGTTCTAGTTATGCTTGTCGAGCATCAGAACTGCGAAAATTTTGAGTTTCTCAAGCGTTTCTTACTTCCAAACTGCCATATCTCGCGAACGGATTGACCAATCCGCAAAATTTCTGTTGCATCTGAAAGTAGAAACTCGCCCGATTACAACGGTAGGTGTAGTTTTCCCCTAGGCCGTTCTAGTTATTCGTTTCGAGCATCAGAACTGCGAAAATTTTGAGTTTCTCAAGCGTTTCTTACCTCCAAACTGCCATATCTCGCGAACGGATTGACCAATCCGCAAAATTTCTGTTGCATCTGAAAGTAGAATGTCGCCCGATTACAACGGTATGCGTACTTTTCCCCTAGACCGTTCTAGTTATGCTTGTCGAGCATCAGAACTGCGAAAATTTTGAGTTTCTCAAGCGTTTCTTACCTCCAAACTGCCATATCTCGCGAACGGATTGACTAATCCGCAAAATTTCTGTTGCATCTGAAAGTAGAAACTCGCCCGATTACAGCGGTATGCGTACTTTTACCCTAGACCGTTCTAGTTATGCTTGTCGAGCATCAGAACTGCGAAAATTTTGAGTTTCTCAAGCGTTTCTTACTTCCAAACTGCCATATCTCGCGAACGGATTGACCAATCCGCAAAATTTCTGTTGCATCTGAAAGTAGAAACTCGCCCGATTACAACGGTAGGTGTAGTTTTCCCCTAGGCCGTTCTAGTTATTCGTTTCGAGCATCAGAACTGCGAAAATGTTGAGTTTCTCAAGCGTTTCTTACCTCCAAACTGCCATATCTCGCGAACGGATTGACCAATCCGCAAAATTTCTGTTGCATCTGAAAGTAGAAACTCGCCCGATTACAACGGTATGCGTACTTTTCCCCTAGGCCGTTCTGGTTATTCGTTTCGAGTATCAGAACTGTGATAATTTTGAATTTCTCGACCGTTTCTTGCGTCCAAAGTGCCATATCTCGCGAACGGATTGACCAATCCGCAAAATTTCTGTTGCATCTGAAAGTAGAAAGTCGCCCGATTACAACGGTATGCGTACTTTTCCCCTAGACCGTTCTAGTTATGCTTGTCGAGTATCAGAACTGCGAAAATTTTGAGTTTCTCAAGCGTTTCTTACATCCAAACTGCCATATCTCGCGAACGGATTGACCAATCCGCAAAATTTCTGTTGCATCTGAAAGTAGAAACTCGCCCGATTACAACGGTATGCGTACTTTTCCCCTAGGCCGTTCTAGTTATTCGTTTCGAGCATCAGAACTGCGAAAATGTTGAGTTTCTCAAGCGTTTCTTACCTACAAACTGCCATATCTCGCGAACGGATTGACCAATCCGCAAAATTTCTGTTGCATCTGAAAGTAGAAACTCGCCCGATTACAACGGTAGGTGTAGTTTTCCCCTAGGCCGTTCTAGTTAATCGTTTCGAGCATCAGAACTGCGAAAATTTTGAGTTTCTCTAGCGTTTCTTACTTCCAAACTGCCATATCTCGCGAACGGATTGACCAATCCGCAAAATTTCAGTTGCATCTGAAAGTAGAAAGTCGCCCGATTACAACGGTATGCGTACTTTTCCCCTAGAACGTTCTAGTTATGCTTGTCGAGCTTCAGAACTGCGAAAATTTTGAGTTTCTCAAGCGTTTCTTACCTCCAAACTGCCATATCTCGCGAACGGATTGACCAATCCGTAAAATTTCTGTTGCATCTGAAAGTAGAAACTCGCCCGATTACAACGGTATGCGTACTCTTACCCTAGGCCGTTCTAGTTATTCGTTTCGAGCATCAGAACTGCGAAAATGTTGAGTTTCTCAAGCGTTTCTTACCTACAAACTGCCATATCTCGCGAACGGATTGACCAATCCGCAAAATTTCTGTTGCATCTGAAAGTAGAAATTCGCCCGATTACAACGGTATGCGTACTTTTCCCCTAGACCGTTCTAGTTATGCTTGTCGAGCATCAGAACTGCGAAAATTTTGAGTTTCTCAAGCGTTTCTTACTTCCAAACTGCCATATCTCGCGAACGGATTGACCAATCCGCAAAATTTCTGTTGCATCTGAAAGTAGAAACTCGCCCGATTACAAAGGTAGGTGTAGTTTTCCCCTAGGCCGTTCTAGTTATTCGTTTCGAGCATCAGAACTGCGAAAATGTTGAGTTTCTCAAGCGTTTCTTACCTACAAACTGCCATATCTCGCGAACGGATTGACCAATCCGCAAAATTTCTGTTGCATCTGAAAGTAGAAAGTCGCCCGATTACAACGGTATGCGTACTTTTCCCCTAGATCGTTCTAGCTATGCTTGTCGAGCATCAGAACTGCGAAAATTTTGAGTTTCTCAAGCGTTTCTTACCTCCAAACTGCCATATCTCGCGAACGGATTGACCAATCCGCAAAATTTCTGTTGCAACTGAAAGTAGAAACTCGCCCGATTACAACGGTATGCGCACTTTTCCCCTAGTCGGTTCTAGTTACTCGTTTCGAGCATCAGAACTGCGAAAATTTTGAGTTTCTCAAGCGTTTCTTACCTCCAAACTGCCATATCTCGCGAACGGATTGACCAATCCGCAAAATTTCTGTTGCATCTGAAAGTAGAAACTCGCCCGATTACAACGGTATGCGTACTTTTCCCCTAGGCCGTACTGGTTATTCGTTTCGAGCATCAGAACTGTGAAAATTTTGAGTTTCTCAACCGTTTCTTACCTCCAAACTGCCATATCTCGCGAACGGATTGACCAATCCGCAAAATTTCTGTTGCATCTGAAAGCAGAAAGTCGCCCGATTACAACGGTATGCGTACTTTTCCCCTAGAACGTTCTAGTTATGCTTGTCGAGCATCAGAACTGCGAAAATTTTGAGTTTCTCAAGCGTTTCTTACCTCCAAACTGCCATATCTCGCGAACGGATTGACCAATCCGTAAAATTTCTGTTGCATCTGAAAGTAGAAACTCGCCCGATTACAACGGTATGCGTACTTTTCCCCTAGGCCGTTCTAGTTATTCGTTTCGAGCATCAGAACTGCGAAAATGTTGAGTTTCTCAAGCGTTTCTTACCTACAAACTGCCATTTCTTGCGAACGGATTGACCAATCCGCAAAATTTCTGTTGCATCTGAAAGTAGAAATTCGCCCGATTACAACGGTGTGCGTACTTTTCCCCTAGACCGTTCTAGTTATTCGTTTCGAGCATCAGAACTGCGAAAATGTTGAGTTTCTCAAGCGTTTCTTACCTACAAACTGCCATATCTCGCGAACGGATTGACCAATCCGTAAAATTTCTGTTGCATCTGAAAGTAGAAAGTCGCCCGATTACAACGGTAGGCGTACTTTTCCCCTAGACCGCTCTAGTTATGCTTGTCGAGCATCAGAACTGCGAAAATTTTGAGTTTCTCAAGCGTTTCTTACCTCCATACTGCCATATCTCGCGAACGGATTGACCAATCCGCAAAATTTCTGTTGCATCTGAAAGTAGAAAGTCGCCCGATTACAACGGTATGCGTACTTTTCCCCTAGAACGTTCTAGTTATGCTTGTCGAGCATCAGAACTGCGAAAATGTTGAGTTTCTCAAGCGTTTCTTACCTACAAACTGCCATATCTCGCGAACGGATTGACCAATCAGCAAAATTTCTGTTGCATCTGAAAGTAGAAATTCGCCCGATTACAACGGTATGCGCACTTTTCCCCTAGACCGTTCTAGTTATGCTTGTCGAGCACCAGAACTGCGAAAATTTTGAGTTTCTCAAGAGTTTCCTACCTCCAAACTGCCATATCTCGCGAACGGATTGACCAATCCGCAAAATTTCTGTTGCATCTGAAAGTAGAAACTCGCCCGATTACAACGGTATGCGTACTTTTACCCTAGGCCGTTCTAGTTAATCGTTTCGAGCATCAGAACTGCGAAAATTTTGAGTTTCTCAAGCGTTTCTTACTTCCAAACTGCCATATCTCGCGAACGGATTGACCAATCCGCAAAATTTCTGATGCATCTGAAAGTAGAAACTCGCCCGATTACAACGGTATGCGTACTTTTCCCCTAGGCCGCTCTAGTTATTCGTTTCGAGCATCAGAACTGCGAAAATTTTGTGTTTCTCAAGTGTTTCATACATCCAAACTGCCATATCTCGCGAACGGATTGACCAATCCGCAAAATTTCTGTTGCATCTGAAAGTAGAAACTCGCCCGGTTACAACGGTATGCGTACTTTTCCCCTACGTCGTTCTAGTTATTCGTTTCGAGCATCAGAACTGCGAAAATGTTGAGTTTCTCAAGCGTTTCTTACCTACAAACTGCCATATCTCGCGAACGGATTGACCAATCCGCAAAATTTCTGTTGCATCTGAAAGTAGAAATTCGCCCGATTACAACGGTATGCGTACTTTTCCCCTAGACCGTTCTAGTTATGCTTGTCGAGCATCAGAACTGCGAAAATTTTGAGTTTCTCAAGCGTTTCTTACTTCCAAACTGCCATATCTCGCGAACGGATTGACCAATCCGCAAAATTTCTGTTGCATCTGAAAGTAGAAACTCGCCCGATTACAACGGTAGGTGTAGTTCTCCCCTAGGCCGTTCTAGTTATTCGTTTCGAGCATCAGAACTGCGAAAATGTTGAGTTTCTCAAGCGTTTCTTACCTCCAAACTGCCATATCTCGCGAACGGATTGACCAATCCGCAAAATTTCTGTTGCATCTGAAAGTAAAAACTCGCCCGATTACAACGGTATGCGTACTTTTCCCCTAGGCCGTTCGGGTTATTCGTTTCGAGTATCAGAACTGTGATAATTTTGAATTTCTCGACCGTTTCTTGCCTCCAAACTGCCATATCTCGCGAACGGATTGACCAATCCGCAAAATTTCTGTTGCATCTGAAAGTAGAAAGTCGCCCGATTACAACGGTATGCGTACTTTTCCCCTAGACCGTTCTAGTTATGCTTGTCGAGCATCAGAACTGCGAAAATTTTGAGTTTCTCAAGCGTTTCTTACCTCCAAACTGCCATATCTCGCGAACGGATTGACTAATCCGCAAAATTTCTGTTGCATCTGAAAGTAGAAACTCGCCCGCTTACAACGGTATGCGTACTTTTCCCCTAGGCCGTTCTAGTTATTCGTTTCGAGCATCAGAACTGCGAAAATTTTGAGTTTCTCAAGCGTTTCTTACCTCCAAACTGCCATATCTCGCGAACGGATTGACCAATCCGCAAAATTTCTGTTGCATCTGAAAGTAGAAACTCGCCCGATTACAACGGTATGCGTAGTTTTCCCCTAGGCCGTTCTAGTTATTCGTTTCGAGCATCAGAACTGCGAAAATGTTGAGTTTCTCAAGCGTTTCTTACCTACAAACTGCCATATCTCGCGAACGGATTGACCAATCCGCAAAATTTCTGTTGCATCTGAAAGTAGAAACTCGCCCGATTACAGCGGTATGCGTACTTTTCCCCTAGGCCGTTCTGGTTATTCGTTTCGAGTATCAGAACTGTGATAATTTTGAATTTCTCGACCGTTTCTTGCCTCCAAACTGCCATATCTCGCGAACGGATTGACCAATCCGCAAAATTTCTGTTGCATCTGAAAGTAGAAACTCGCCCGATTACAACGGTATGCGTACGTTTCCCCAAGTCCGTTCTAGTTATTCGTTTCGAGCATCAGAACTGCGAAAATTTTGAGTTTCTCAAGCGTTTCTTACCTCCAAACTGCCATATCTCGCGAACGGATTGACCAATCCGCAAAATTTCTGTTGCATCTGAAAGTAGAAACTCGCCCGATTACAACGGTATGCGTAGTTTTCCCCTAGGCCGTTCTAGTTATTCGTTTCGAGCATCAGAACTGCGAAAATGTTGAGTTTCTCAAGCGTTTCTTATCTACAAACTGCCATATCTCGCGAACGGATTGACCAATCCGCAAAATTTCTGTTGCATCTGAAAGTAGAAACTCGCCCGATTACAGCGGTATGCGTACTTTTCCCCTAGACCGTTCTAGTTATGCTTGTCGAGCATCAGAACTGCGAAAATTTTGAGTTTCTCAAGCGTTTCTTACTTCCAAACTGCCATATCTCGCGAACGGATTGACCAATCCGCAAAATTTCTGTTGCATCTGAAAGTAGAAACTCGCCCGATTACAACGGTAGGTGTAGTTTTCCCCTAGGCCGTACTAGTTATTCGTTTCGAGCATCAGAACTGCGAAAATTTTGAGTTTCTCAAGCGTTTCTTACCTCCAAACTGCCATACCTCGCGAACGGATTGACCAATCCGCAAAATTTCTGTTGCATCTGAAAGTAGAAACTCGCCCGCTTACAACGGTATGCGTACTTTTCCCCTAGGCCGTTCTAGTTATTCGTTTCGAGCATCAGAACTGCGAAAATTTTGAGTTTCTCAAGCGTTTCTTACCTCCAAACTGCCATATCTCGCGAACGGATTGACCAATCCGCAAAATTTCTGTTGCATCTGAAAGTAGAAACTCGCCCGATTACAACGGTATGCGTAGTTTTCCCCTAGGCCGTTCTAGTTATTCGTTTCGAGCATCAGAACTGCGAAAATGTTGAGTTTCTCAAGCGTTTCTTACCTACAAACTGCCATATCTCGCGAACGGATTGACCAATCCGCAAAATTTCTGTTGCATCTGAAAGTAGAAACTCGCCCGATTACAGCGGTATGCGTACTTTTCCCCTAGACCGTTCTAGTTATGCTTGTCGAGCATCAGAACTGCGAAAATTTTGAGTTTCTCAAGCGTTTCTTACTTCCAAACTGCCATATCTCGCGAACGGATTGACCAATCCGCAAAATTTCTGTTGCATCTGAAAGTAGAAACTCGCCCGATTACAACGGTATGCGTACTTTTCCCCTAGGCCGTACTGGTTATTCGTTTCGAGCATCAGAACTGTGAAAATTTTGAGTTTCTCAACCGTTTCTTACCTCCAAACTGCCATATCTCGCGAACGGATTGACCAATCCGCAAAATTTCTGTTGCATCTGAAAGCAGAAAGTCGCCCGATTACAACGGTATGCGTACTTTTCCCCTAGAACGTTCTAGTTATTCGTTTCGAGCATCAGAACTGCGAAAATGTTGAGTTTCTCAAGCGTTTCTTACCTACAAACTGCCATATCTCGCGAACGGATTGACCAATCCGCAAAATTTCTGTTGCATCTGAAAGTAGAAATTCGCCCGATTACAACGGTATGCGCACTTTTCCCCTAGACCGTTCTAGTTATGCTTGTCGAGCACCAGAACTGCGAAAATTTTGAGTTTCTCAAGAGTTTCTTACCTCCAAACTGCCATATCTCGCGAACGGATTGACCAATCCGCAAAATTTCTGTTGCATCTGAAAGTAGAAACTCGCCCGATTACAACGGTATGCGTACTTTTACCCTAGGCCGTTCTAGTTAATCGTTTCGAGCATCAGAACTGCGAAAATTTTGAGTTTCTCAAGCGTTTCTTACTTCCAAACTGCCATATCTCGCGAACGGATTGACCAATCCGCAAAATTTCTGATGCATCTGAAAGTAGAAACTCGCCCGATTACAACGGTATGCGTACTTTTCCCCTAGGCCGCTCTAGTTATTCGTTTCGAGCATCAGAACTGCGAAAATTTTGTGTTTCTCAAGTGTTTCATACATCCAAACTGCCATATCTCGCGAACGGATTGACCAATCCGCAAAATTTCTGTTGCATCTGAAAGTAGAAACTCGCCCGCTTACAACGGTATGCGTACTTTTCCCCTACGTCGTTCTAGTTATTCGTTTCGAGCATCAGAACTGCGAAAATGTTGAGTTTCTCAAGCGTTTCTTACCTACAAACTGCCATATCTCGCGAACGGATTGACCAATCCGCAAAATTTCTGTTGCATCTGAAAGTAGAAATTCGCCCGATTACAACGGTATGCGTACTTTTCCCCTAGACCGTTCTAGTTATGCTTGTCGAGCATCAGAACTGCGAAAATTTTGAGTTTCTCAAGCGTTTCTTACTTCCAAACTGCCATATCTCGCGAACGGATTGACCAATCCGCAAAATTTCTGTTGCATCTGAAAGTAGAAACTCGCCCGATTACAACGGTAGGTGTAGTTCTCCCCTAGGCCGTTCTAGTTATTCGTTTCGAGCATCAGAACTGCGAAAATGTTGAGTTTCTCAAGCGTTTCTTACCTCCAAACTGCCATATCTCGCGAACGGATTGACCAATCCGCAAAATTTCTGTTGCATCTGAAAGTAAAAACTCGCCCGATTACAACGGTATGCGTACTTTTCCCCTAGGCCGTTCGGGTTATTCGTTTCGAGTATCAGAACTGTGATAATTTTGAATTTCTCGACCGTTTCTTGCCTCCAAACTGCCATATCTCGCGAACGGATTGACCAATCCGCAAAATTTCTGTTGCATCTGAAAGTAGAAAGTCGCCCGATTACAACGGTATGCGTACTTTTCCCCTAGACCGTTCTAGTTATGCTTGTCGAGCATCAGAACTGCGAAAATTTTGAGTTTCTCAAGCGTTTCTTACCTCCAAACTGCCATATCTCGCGAACGGATTGACTAATCCGCAAAATTTCTGTTGCATCTGAAAGTAGAAACTCGCCCGCTTACAACGGTATGCGTACTTTTCCCCTAGGCCGTTCTAGTTATTCGTTTCGAGCATCAGAACTGCGAAAATTTTGAGTTTCTCAAGCGTTTCTTACCTCCAAACTGCCATATCTCGCGAACGGATTGACCAATCCGCAAAATTTCTGTTGCATCTGAAAGTAGAAACTCGCCCGATTACAACGGTATGCGTAGTTTTCCCCCTAGGCCGTTCTAGTTATTCGTTTCGAGCATCAGAACTGCGAAAATGTTGAGTTTCTCAAGCGTTTCTTACCTACAAACTGCCATATCTCGCGAACGGATTGACCAATCCGCAAATTTCTGTTGCATCTGAAAGTAGAAACTCGCCCGATTACAGCGGTATGCGTACTTTTCCCCTAGACGTTCTAGTTATGCTTGTCGAGCATCAGAACTGCGAAAATTTTGAGTTTCTCAAGCGTTTCTTACTTCCAAACTGCCATATCTCGCGAACGGATTGACCAATCCGCAAAATTTCTGTTGCATCTGAAAGTAGAAACTCGCTCGATTACAACGGTATGCGTACGTTTCCCCAAGTCCGTTCTAGTTATTCGTTTCGAGCATCAGAACTGCGAAAATGTTGAGTTTCTCAAGCGTTTCTTACCTACAAACTGCCATATCTCGCGAACGGATTGACCAATCCGCAAAATTTCTGTTGCATCTGAAAGTAGAAACTCGCCCGATTACAACGGTAGGTGTAGTTTTCCCCTAGGCCGTTCTAGTTATTCGTTTGGAGCATCAGAACTGCGAAAATGTTGAGTTTCTCAAGCGTTTCTTACCTCCAAACTGCCATATCTCGCGAACGGATTGACCAATCCGCAAAATTTCTGTTGCATCTGAAAGTAGAAACTCGCCCGATTACAACGGTATGCGTACTTTTCCCCTAGGCCGTTCTGGTTATTCGTTTCGAGTATCAGAACTGTGATAATTTTGAATTTCTCGACCGTTTCTTGCCTCCAAACTGCCATATCTCGCGAACGGATTGACCAATCCGCAAAATTTCTGTTGCATCTGAAAGTAGAAACTCGCCCGATTACAACGGTATGCGTACGTTTCCCCAAGTCCGTTCTAGTTATTCGTTTCGAGCATCAGAACTGCGAAAATTTTGAGTTTCTCAAGCGTTTCTTACCTCCAAACTGCCATATCTCGCGAACGGATTGACCAATCCGCAAAATTTCTGTTGCATCTGAAAGTAGAAACTCGCCCGATTACAACGGTATGCGTAGTTTTCCCCTAGGCCGTTCTAGTTATTCGTTTCGAGCATCAGAACTGCGAAAATGTTGAGTTTCTCAAGCGTTTCTTATCTACAAACTGCCATATCTCGCGAACGGATTGACCAATCCGCAAAATTTCTGTTGCATCTGAAAGTAGAAACTCGCCCGATTACAGCGGTATGCGTACTTTTCCCCTAGACCGTTCTAGTTATGCTTGTCGAGCATCAGAACTGCGAAAATTTTGAGTTTCTCAAGCGTTTCTTACTTCCAAACTGCCATATCTCGCGAACGGATTGACCAATCCGCAAAATTTCTGTTGCATCTGAAAGTAGAAACTCGCCCGATTACAACGGTAGGTGTAGTTTTCCCCTAGGCCGTACTAGTTATTCGTTTCGAGCATCAGAACTGCGAAAATTTTGAGTTTCTCAAGCGTTTCTTACCTCCAAACTGCCATACCTCGCGAACGGATTGACCAATCCGCAAAATTTCTGTTGCATCTGAAAGTAGAAACTCGCCCGCTTACAACGGTATGCGTACTTTTCCCCTAGGCCGTTCTAGTTATTCGTTTCGAGCATCAGAACTGCGAAAATTTTGAGTTTCTCAAGCGTTTCTTACCTCCAAACTGCCATATCTCGCGAACGGATTGACCAATCCGCAAAATTTCTGTTGCATCTGAAAGTAGAAACTCGCCCGATTACAACGGTATGCGTAGTTTTTCCCTAGGCCGTTCTAGTTATTCGTTTCGAGCATCAGAACTGCGAAAATGTTGAGTTTCTCAAGCGTTTCTTACCTACAAACTGCCATATCTCGCGAACGGATTGACCAATCCGCAAAATTTCTGTTGCATCTGAAAGTAGAAACTCGCCCGATTACAGCGGTATGCGTACTTTTCCCCTAGACCGTTCTAGTTATGCTTGTCGAGCATCAGAACTGCGAAAATTTTGAGTTTCTCAAGCGTTTCTTACTTCCAAACTGCCATATCTCGCGAACGGATTGACCAATCCGCAAAATTTCTGTTGCATCTGAAAGTAGAAACTCGCTCGATTACAACGGTATGCGTACGTTTCCCCAAGTCCGTTCTAGTTATTCGTTTCGAGCATCAGAACTGCGAAAATGTTGAGTTTCTCAAGCGTTTCTTACCTACAAACTGCCATATCTCGCGAACGGATTGACCAATCCGCAAAATTTCTGTTGCATCTGAAAGTAGAAACTCGCCCGATTACAACGGTAGGTGTAGTTTTCCCCTAGGCCGTTCTAGTTATTCGTTTGGAGCATCAGAACTGCGAAAATGTTGAGTTTCTCAAGCGTTTCTTACCTCCAAACTGCCATATCTCGCGAACGGATTGACCAATCCGCAAAATTTCTGTTGCATCTGAAAGTAGAAACTCGCCCGATTACAACGGTATGCGTACTTTTCCCCTAGGCCGTTCTGGTTATTCGTTTCGAGTATCAGAACTGTGATAATTTTGAATTTCTCGACCGTTTCTTGCCTCCAAACTGCCATATCTCGCGAACGGATTGACCAATCCGCAAAATTTCTGTTGCATCTGAAAGTAGAAACTCGCCCGATTACAACGGTATGCGTACGTTTCCCCAAGTCCGTTCTAGTTATTCGTTTCGAGCATCAGAACTGCGAAAATTTTGAGTTTCTCAAGCGTTTCTTACCTCCAAACTGCCATATCTCGCGAACGGATTGACCAATCCGCAAAATTTCTGTTGCATCTGAAAGTAGAAACTCGCCCGCTTACAACGGTATGCGTACTTTTCCCCTAGGCCGTTCTAGTTATTCGTTTCGAGCATCAGAACTGCGAAAATTTTGAGTTTCTCAAGCGTTTCTTACCTCCAAACTGCCATATCTCGCGAACGGATTGACCAATCCGCAAAATTTCTGTTGCATCTGAAAGTAGAAACTCGCCCGATTACAACGGTATGCGTAGTTTTTCCCTAGGCCGTTCTAGTTATTCGTTTCGAGCATCAGAACTGCGAAAATGTTGAGTTTCTCAAGCGTTTCTTACCTACAAACTGCCATATCTCGCGAACGGATTGACCAATCCGCAAAATTTCTGTTGCATCTGAAAGTAGAAACTCGCCCGATTACAGCGGTATGCGTACTTTTCCCCTAGACCGTTCTAGTTATGCTTGTCGAGCATCAGAACTGCGAAAATTTTGAGTTTCTCAAGCGTTTCTTACTTCCAAACTGCCATATCTCGCGAACGGATTGACCAATCCGCAAAATTTCTGTTGCATCTGAAAGTAGAAACTCGCTCGATTACAACGGTATGCGTACGTTTCCCCAAGTCCGTTCTAGTTATTCGTTTCGAGCATCAGAACTGCGAAAATGTTGAGTTTCTCAAGCGTTTCTTACCTACAAACTGCCATATCTCGCGAACGGATTGACCAATCCGCAAAATTTCTGTTGCATCTGAAAGTAGAAACTCGCCCGATTACAACGGTAGGTGTAGTTTTCCCCTAGGCCGTTCTAGTTATTCGTTTGGAGCATCAGAACTGCGAAAATGTTGAGTTTCTCAAGCGTTTCTTATCTACAAACTGCCATATCTCGCGAACGGATTGACCAATCCGCAAAATTTCTGTTGCATCTGAAAGTAGAAACTCGCCCGATTACAACGGTATGCGTACTTTTCCCCTAGGCCGTTCTGGTTATTCGTTTCGAGTATCAGAACTGTGATAATTTTGAATTTCTCGACCGTTTCTTGCCTCCAAACTGCCATATCTCGCGAACGGATTGACCAATCCGCAAAATTTCTGTTGCATCTGAAAGTAGAAACTCGCCCGATTACAACGGTATGCGTACGTTTCCCCAAGTCCGTTCTAGTTATTCGTTTCGAGCATCAGAACTGCGAAAATTTTGAGTTTCTCAAGCGTTTCTTACCTCCAAACTGCCATATCTCGCGAACGGATTGACCAATCCGCAAAATTTCTGTTGCATCTGAAAGTAGAAACTCGCCCGATTACAACGGTATGCGTAGTTTTCCCCTAGGCCGTTCTAGTTATTCGTTTCGAGCATCAGAACTGCGAAAATGTTGAGTTTCTCAAGCGTTTCTTACTTCCAAACTGCCATATCTCGCGAACGGATTGACCAATCCGCAAAATTTCTGTTGCATCTGAAAGTAGAAACTCGCCCGATTACAACGGTAGGTGTAGTTTTCCCCTAGGCCGTACTAGTTATTCGTTTCGAGCATCAGAACTGCGAAAATTTTGAGTTTCTCAAGCGTTTCTTACCTCCAAACTGCCATACCTCGCGAACGGATTGACCAATCCGCAAAATTTCTGTTGCATCTGAAAGTAGAATGTCGCCCGATTACAACGGTATGCGTACTTTTCCCCTAGACCGTTCTAGTTATGCTTGTCGAGCATCAGAACTGCGAAAATTTTGAGTTTCTCAAGCGTTTCTTACCACCAAACTGCCATATCTCGCGAACGGATTGACTAATCCGCAAAATTTCTGTTGCATCTGAAAGTAGAAACTCGCCCGCTTACAACGGTATGCGTACTTTTCCCCTAGGCCGTTCTAGTTATTCGTTTCGAGCATCAGAACTGCGAAAATTTTGAGTTTCTCAAGCGTTTCTTACCTCCAAACTGCCATATCTCGCGAACGGATTGACCAATCCGCAAAATTTCTGTTGCATCTGAAGGTAGAAACTCGCCCGATTACAACGGTATGCGTACGTTTCCCCAAGTCCGTTCTAGTTATTCGTTTCGAGCATTAGAACTGCGAAAATTTTGAGTTTCTCAAGCGTTTCTTACCTCCAAACTGCCATATCTCGCGAACGGATTGACCAATCCGCAAAATTTCTGTTGCATCTGAAAGTAGAAACTCGCCCGATTACAACGGTATGCGTACTTTTCCCCTAGGCCGTTCTAGTTATTCGTTTCGAGCATCAGAACTGCGAAAATTTTGAGTTTCTCAAGCGTTTCTTACCTACAAACTGCCATATCTCGCGAACGGATTGACCAATCCGCAAAATTTCTGTTGCATCTGAAAGTAGAAACTCGCCCGATTACAGCGGTATGCGTACTTTTCCCCTAGACCGTTCTAGTTATGCTTGTCGAGCATCAGAACTGCGAAAATTTTGAGTTTCTCAAGCGTTTCTTACTTCCAAACTGCCATATCTCGCGAACGGATTGACCAATCCGCAAAATTTCTGTTGAATCTGAAAGTAGAAACTCGCCCGATTACAACGGTAGGCGTACTTTTCCCCTACGCCGTTCTAGTTATTCGCTTCGAGCATCAGAACTGCGAAAATGTTGAGTTTCTCAAGCGTTTCTTACCTACAAACTGCCATATCTCGCGAACGGATTGACCAATCCGCAAAATTTCTGTTGCATCTGAAAGTAGAAATTCGCCCGATTACAACGGTATGCGTACTTTTCCCCTAGACCGTTCTAGTTATGCTTGTCGAGCATCAGAACTGCGAAAATTTTGAGTTTCTCAAGCGTTTCTTACCTCCAAACTGCCATATCTCGCGAACGGATTGACTAATCCGCAAAATTTCTGTTGCATCTGAAAGTAGAAACTCGCCCGTTTACAACGGTATGCGTACTTTTCCCTAGGCCGTTCTAGTTATTCGTTTCGAGCATCAGAACTGCGAAAATTTTGAGTTTCTCAAGCGTTTCTTACCTCCAAACTGCCATATCTCGCGAACGGATTGACCAATCCGCAAAATTTCTGTTGCATCTGAAAGTAGAAACTCGCCCGATTGCAGCGGTATGCGTACTTTTCCCCTAGACCGTTCTAGTTATGCTTGACGAGCATCAGAACTGCGAAAATTTTGAGTTTCTCAAGCGTTTCTTACCTCCAAACTGCCATATCTCGCGAACGGATTGACCAATCCGCAAAATTTCTGTTGCATCTGAAAGTAGAAACTCGCCCGATTACAACGGTATGCGTACTTTTCCCCTAGGCCGTTCTAGTTATTCGTTTCGAGCATCAGAACTGCGAAAATGTTGAGTTTCTCAAGCGTTTCTTACCTACAAACTGCCATATCTCGCGAACGGATTGACCAATCCGCAAAATTTCTGTTGCATCTGAAAGTAGAAACTCGCCCGATTACAACGGTAGGTGTAGTTTTCCCCTAGGCCGTTCTAGTTATTCGTTTCGAGCATCAGAACTGCGAAAATGTTGAGTTTCTCAAGCGTTTCTTACCTCCAAACTGCCATATCTCGCGAACGGATTGACCAATCCGCAAAATTTCTGTTGCATCTGAAAGTAGAAACTCGCCCGATTACAACGGTATGCGTACTTTTCCCCTAGGCCGTTCTGGTTATTCGTTTCGAGTATCAGAACTGTGATAATTTTGAATTTCTCGACCGTTTCTTGCCTCCAAACTGCCATATCTCGCGAACGGATTGACCAATCCGCAAAATTTCTGTTGCATCTGAAAGTAGAAACTCGCCCGATTACAACGGTATGCGTATGTTTCCCCAAGTCCGTTCTAGTTATTCGTTTCGAGCATCAGAACTGCGAAAATTTTGAGTTTCTCAAGCGTTTCTTACCTCCAAACTGCCATATCTCGCGAACGGATTGACCAATCCGCAAAATTTCTGTTGCATCTGAAAGTAGAAACTCGCCCGATTACAACGGTATGCGTAGTTTTCCCCTAGGCCGTTCTAGTTATTCGTTTCGAGCATCAGAACTGCGAAAATGTTGAGTTTCTCAAGCGTTTCTTACCTACAAACTGCCATATCTCGCGAACGGATTGACCAATCCGCAAAATTTCTGTTGCATCTGAAAGTAGAAACTCGCCCGATTACAGCGGTATGCGTACTTTTCCCCTAGACCGTTCTAGTTATGCTTGTCGAGCATCAGAACTGCGAAAATTTTGAGTTTCTCAAGCGTTTCTTACTTCCAAACTGCCATATCTCGCGAACGGATTGACCAACCCGCAAAATTTCTGTTGCATCTGAAAGTAGAAACTCGCTCGATTACAACGGTATGCGTACGTTTCCCCAAGTCCGTTCTAGTTATTCGTTTCGAGCATTAGAACTGCGAAAATTTTGAGTTTCTCAAGCGTTTCTTACCTCCAAACTGCCATATCTCGCGAACGGATTGACCAATCCGCAAAATTTCTGTTGCATCTGAAAGTAGAAACTCGCCCGATTACAACGGTATGCGTACTTTTCCCCTAGGCCGTTCTAGTTATTCGTTTCGAGCATCAGAACTGCGAAAATGTTGAGTTTCTCAAGCGTTTCTTACCTACAAACTGCCATATCTCGCGAACGGATTGACCAATCCGCAAAATTTCTGTTGCATCTGAAAGTAGAAACTCGCCCGATTACAACGGTAGGTGTAGTTTTCCCCTAGGCCGTTCTAGTTATTCGTTTCGAGCATCAGAACTGCGAAAATGTTGAGTTTCTCAAGCGTTTCTTACCTCCAATCTGCCATATCTCGCGAACGGATTGACCAATCCGCAAAATTTCTGTTGCATCTGAAAGTAGAAACTCGCCCGATTACAACGGTATGCGTACTTTTCCCCTAGGCCGTTCTGGTTATTCGTTTCGAGTATCAGAACTGTGATAATTTTGAATTTCTCGACCGTTTCTTGCCTCCAAACTGCCATATCTCGCGAACGGATTGACCAATCCGCAAAATTTCTGTTGCATCTGAAAGTAGAAACTCGCCCGATTACAACGGTATGCGTATGTTTCCCCAAGTCCGTTCTAGTTATTCGTTTCGAGCATCAGAACTGCGAAAATTTTGAGTTTCTCAAGCGTTTCTTACCTCCAAACTGCCATATCTCGCGAACGGATTGACCAATCCGCAAAATTTCTGTTGCATCTGAAAGTAGAAACTCGCCCGATTACAACGGTATGCGTAGTTTTCCCCTAGGCCGTTCTAGTTATTCGTTTCGAGCATCAGAACTGCGAAAATGTTGAGTTTCTCAAGCGTTTCTTACCTACAAACTGCCATATCTCGCGAACGGATTGACCAATCCGCAAAATTTCTGTTGCATCTGAAAGTAGAAACTCGCCCGATTACAGCGGTATGCGTACTTTTCCCCTAGACCGTTCTAGTTATGCTTGTCGAGCATCAGAACTGCGAAAATTTTGAGTTTCTCAAGCGTTTCTTACTTCCAAACTGCCATATCTCGCGAACGGATTGACCAACCCGCAAAATTTCTGTTGCATCTGAAAGTAGAAACTCGCTCGATTACAACGGTATGCGTACGTTTCCCCAAGTCCGTTCTAGTTATTCGTTTCGAGCATTAGAACTGCGAAAATTTTGAGTTTCTCAAGCGTTTCTTACCTCCAAACTGCCATATCTCGCGAACGGATTGACCAATCCGCAAAATTTCTGTTGCATCTGAAAGTAGAAACTCGCCCGATTACAACGGTATGCGTACTTTTCCCCTAGGCCGTTCTAGTTATTCGTTTCGAGCATCAGAACTGCGAAAATGTTGAGTTTCTCAAGCGTTTCTTACCTACAAACTGCCATATCTCGCGAACGGATTGACCAATCCGCAAAATTTCTGTTGCATCTGAAAGTAGAAACTCGCCCGATTACAACGGTAGGTGTAGTTTTCCCCTAGGCCGTTCTAGTTATTCGTTTCGAGCATCAGAACTGCGAAAATGTTGAGTTTCTCAAGCGTTTCTTACCTCCAATCTGCCATATCTCGCGAACGGATTGACCAATCCGCAAAATTTCTGTTGCATCTGAAAGTAGAAACTCGCCCGATTACAACGGTATGCGTACTTTTCCCCTAGGCCGTTCTAGTTATTCGTTTCGAGCATCAGAACTGCGAAAATGTTGAGTTTCTCAAGCGTTTCTTACCTCCAAACTGCCATATCTCGCGAACGGATTGACCAATCCGCAAAATTTCTGTTGCATCTGAAAGTAGAAACTCGCCCGATTACAACGGTATGCGTAGTTTTCCCCTAGGCCGTTCTAGTTATTCGTTTCGAGCATCAGAACTGCGAAAATGTTGAGTTTCTCAAGCGTTTCTTATCTACAAACTGCCATATCTCGCGAATGGATTGACCAATCCGCAAAATTTCTGTTGCATCTGAAAGTAGAAACTCGCCCGATTACAGCGGTATGCGTACTTTTCCCCTAGACCGTTCTAGTTATGCTTGTCGAGCATCAGAACTGCGAAAATTTTGAGTTTCTCAAGCGTTTCTTACTTCCAAACTGCCATATCTCGCGAACTGATTGACCAATCCGCAAAATTTCTGTTGCATCTGAAAGTAGAAACTCGCCCGATTACAACGGTAGGTGTAGTTTTCCCCTAGGCCGTACTAGTTATTCGTTTCGAGCATCAGAACTGCGAAAATTTTGAGTTTCTCAAGCGTTTCTTACCTCCAAACTGCCATATCTCGCGAACGGATTGACCAATCCGCAAAATTTCTGTTGCATCTGAAAGTAGAATGTCGCCCGATTACAACGGTATGCGTACTTTTCCCCTAGACCGTTCTAGTTATGCTTGTCGAGCATCAGAACTGCGAAAATTTTGAGTTTCTCAAGCGTTTCTTACCTCCAAACTGCCATATCTCGCGAACGGATTGACTAATCCGCAAAATTTCTGTTGCATCTGAAAGTAGAAACTCGCCCGCTTACAACGGTATGCGTACTTTTCCCCTAGGCCGTTCTAGTTATTCGTTTCGAGCATCAGAACTGCGAAAATTTTGAGTTTCTCAAGCGTTTCTTACCTCCAAACTGCCATATCTCGCGAACGGATTGACCAATCCGCAAAATTTCTGTTGCATCTGAAGGTAGAAACTCGCCCGATTACAACGGTATGCGTACGTTTCCCCAAGTCCGTTCTAGTTATTCGTTTCGAGCATTAGAACTGCGAAAATTTTGAGTTTCTCAAGCGTTTCTTACCTCCAAACTGCCATATCTCGCGAACGGATTAACCAATCCGCAAAATTTCTGTTGCATCTGAAAGTAGAAACTCGCCCTATTACAACGGTATGCGTACTTTTCCCCTAGGCCGTTCTAGTTATTCGTTTCGAGCATCAGAACTGCGAAAATGTTGAGTTTCTCAAGCGTTTCTTACCTACAAACTGCCATATCTCGCGAACGGATTGACCAATCCGCAAAATTTCTGTTGCATCTGAAAGTAGAAACTCGCCCGATTACAGCGGTATGCGTACTTTTCCCCTAGACCGTTCTAGTTATGCTTGTCGAGCATCAGAACTGCGAAAATTTTGAGTTTCTCAAGCGTTTCTTACTTCCAAACTGCCATATCTCGCGAACGGATTGACCAATCCGCAAAATTTCTGTTGCATCTGAAAGTAGAAACTCGCCCGATTACAACGGTAGGCGTACTTTTCCCCTACGCCGTTCTAGTTATTCGTTTCGAGCATCAGAACTGCGAAAATGTTGAGTTTCTCAAGCGTTTCTTACCTACAAACTGCCATATCTCGCGAACGGATTGACCAATCCGCAAAATTTCTGTTGCATCTGAAAGGAGAATGTCGCCCGATTACAACGGTATGCGTACTTTTCCCCTAGACCGTTCTAGTTATGCTTGTCGAGCATCAGAACTGCGAAAATTTTGAGTTTCTCAAGCGTTTCTTACCTCCAAACTGCCATATCTCGCGAACGGATTGACCAATCCGCAAAATTTCTGTTGCATCTGAAAGTAGAAACTCGCCCGATTACAACGGTATGCGTACTTTTCCCCTAGGCCGTTCTAGTTATTCGTTTCGAGCATCAGAACTGCGAAAATGTTGAGTTTCTCAAGCGTTTCTTACCTACAAACTGCCATATCTCGCGAACGGATTGACCAATCCGCAAAATTTCTGTTGCATCTGAAAGTAGAAACTCGCCCGATTACAACGGTAGGTGTAGTTTTCCCCTAGGCCGTTCTAGTTATTCGTTTCGAGCATCAGAACTGCGAAAATGTTGAGTTTCTCAAGCGTTTCTTACCTCCAAACTGCCATATCTCGCGAACGGATTGACCAATCCGCAAAATTTCTGTTGCATCTGAAAGTAGAAACTCGCCCGATTACAACGGTATGCGTACTTTTCCCCTAGGCCGTTCTGGTTATTCGTTTCGAGTATCAGAACTGTGATAATTTTGAATTTCTCGACCGTTTCTTGCCTCCAAACTGCCATATCTCGCGAACGGATTGACCAATCCGCAAAATTTCTGTTGCATCTGAAAGTAGAAACTCGCCCGATTACAACGGTATGCGTATGTTTCCCCAAGTCCGTTCTAGTTATTCGTTTCGAGCATCAGAACTGCGAAAATTTTGAGTTTCTCAAGCGTTTCTTACCTCCAAACTGCCATATCTCGCGAACGGATTGACCAATCCGCAAAATTTCTGTTGCATCTGAAAGTAGAAACTCGCCCGATTACAACGGTATGCGTAGTTTTCCCCTAGGCCGTTCTAGTTATTCGTTTCGAGCATCAGAACTGCGAAAATGTTGAGTTTCTCAAGCGTTTCTTACCTACAAACTGCCATATCTCGCGAACGGATTGACCAATCCGCAAAATTTCTGTTGCATCTGAAAGTAGAAACTCGCCCGATTACAGCGGTATGCGTACTTTTCCCCTAGACCGTTCTAGTTATGCTTGTCGAGCATCAGAACTGCGAAAATTTTGAGTTTCTCAAGCGTTTCTTACTTCCAAACTGCCATATCTCGCGAACGGATTGACCAACCCGCAAAATTTCTGTTGCATCTGAAAGTAGAAACTCGCTCGATTACAACGGTATGCGTACGTTTCCCCAAGTCCGTTCTAGTTATTCGTTTCGAGCATTAGAACTGCGAAAATTTTGAGTTTCTCAAGCGTTTCTTACCTCCAAACTGCCATATCTCGCGAACGGATTGACCAATCCGCAAAATTTCTGTTGCATCTGAAAGTAGAAACTCGCCCGATTACAACGGTATGCGTACTTTTCCCCTAGGCCGTTCTAGTTATTCGTTTCGAGCATCAGAACTGCGAAAATGTTGAGTTTCTCAAGCGTTTCTTACCTACAAACTGCCATATCTCGCGAACGGATTGACCAATCCGCAAAATTTCTGTTGCATCTGAAAGTAGAAACTCGCCCGATTACAACGGTAGGTGTAGTTTTCCCCTAGGCCGTTCTAGTTATTCGTTTCGAGCATCAGAACTGCGAAAATGTTGAGTTTCTCAAGCGTTTCTTACCTCCAATCTGCCATATCTCGCGAACGGATTGACCAATCCGCAAAATTTCTGTTGCATCTGAAAGTAGAAACTCGCCCGATTACAACGGTATGCGTACTTTTCCCCTAGGCCGTTCTGGTTATTCGTTTCGAGTATCAGAACTGTGATAATTTTGAATTTCTCGACCGTTTCTTGCCTCCAAACTGCCATATCTCGCGAACGGATTGACCAATCCGCAAAATTTCTGTTGCATCTGAAAGTAGAAACTCGCCCGATTACAACGGTATGCGTATGTTTCCCCAAGTCCGTTCTAGTTATTCGTTTCGAGCATCAGAACTGCGAAAATTTTGAGTTTCTCAAGCGTTTCTTACCTCCAAACTGCCATATCTCGCGAACGGATTGACCAATCCGCAAAATTTCTGTTGCATCTGAAAGTAGAAACTCGCCCGATTACAACGGTATGCGTAGTTTTCCCCTAGGCCGTTCTAGTTATTCGTTTCGAGCATCAGAACTGCGAAAATGTTGAGTTTCTCAAGCGTTTCTTACCTACAAACTGCCATATCTCGCGAACGGATTGACCAATCCGCAAAATTTCTGTTGCATCTGAAAGTAGAAACTCGCCCGATTACAGCGGTATGCGTACTTTTCCCCTAGACCGTTCTAGTTATGCTTGTCGAGCATCAGAACTGCGAAAATTTTGAGTTTCTCAAGCGTTTCTTACTTCCAAACTGCCATATCTCGCGAACGGATTGACCAACCCGCAAAATTTCTGTTGCATCTGAAAGTAGAAACTCGCTCGATTACAACGGTATGCGTACGTTTCCCCAAGTCCGTTCTAGTTATTCGTTTCGAGCATTAGAACTGCGAAAATTTTGAGTTTCTCAAGCGTTTCTTACCTCCAAACTGCCATATCTCGCGAACGGATTGACCAATCCGCAAAATTTCTGTTGCATCTGAAAGTAGAAACTCGCCCGATTACAACGGTATGCGTACTTTTCCCCTAGGCCGTTCTAGTTATTCGTTTCGAGCATCAGAACTGCGAAAATGTTGAGTTTCTCAAGCGTTTCTTACCTACAAACTGCCATATCTCGCGAACGGATTGACCAATCCGCAAAATTTCTGTTGCATCTGAAAGTAGAAACTCGCCCGATTACAACGGTAGGTGTAGTTTTCCCCTAGGCCGTTCTAGTTATTCGTTTCGAGCATCAGAACTGCGAAAATGTTGAGTTTCTCAAGCGTTTCTTACCTCCAATCTGCCATATCTCGCGAACGGATTGACCAATCCGCAAAATTTCTGTTGCATCTGAAAGTAGAAACTCGCCCGATTACAACGGTATGCGTACTTTTCCCCTAGGCCGTTCTAGTTATTCGTTTCGAGCATCAGAACTGCGAAAATGTTGAGTTTCTCAAGCGTTTCTTACCTCCAAACTGCCATATCTCGCGAACGGATTGACCAATCCGCAAAATTTCTGTTGCATCTGAAAGTAGAAACTCGCCCGATTACAACGGTATGCGTAGTTTTCCCCTAGGCCGTTCTAGTTATTCGTTTCGAGCATCAGAACTGCGAAAATGTTGAGTTTCTCAAGCGTTTCTTATCTACAAACTGCCATATCTCGCGAATGGATTGACCAATCCGCAAAATTTCTGTTGCATCTGAAAGTAGAAACTCGCCCGATTACAGCGGTATGCGTACTTTTCCCCTAGACCGTTCTAGTTATGCTTGTCGAGCATCAGAACTGCGAAAATTTTGAGTTTCTCAAGCGTTTCTTACTTCCAAACTGCCATATCTCGCGAACTGATTGACCAATCCGCAAAATTTCTGTTGCATCTGAAAGTAGAAACTCGCCCGATTACAACGGTAGGTGTAGTTTTCCCCTAGGCCGTACTAGTTATTCGTTTCGAGCATCAGAACTGCGAAAATTTTGAGTTTCTCAAGCGTTTCTTACCTCCAAACTGCCATATCTCGCGAACGGATTGACCAATCCGCAAAATTTCTGTTGCATCTGAAAGTAGAATGTCGCCCGATTACAACGGTATGCGTACTTTTCCCCTAGACCGTTCTAGTTATGCTTGTCGAGCATCAGAACTGCGAAAATTTTGAGTTTCTCAAGCGTTTCTTACCTCCAAACTGCCATATCTCGCGAACGGATTGACTAATCCGCAAAATTTCTGTTGCATCTGAAAGTAGAAACTCGCCCGCTTACAACGGTATGCGTACTTTTCCCCTAGGCCGTTCTAGTTATTCGTTTCGAGCATCAGAACTGCGAAAATTTTGAGTTTCTCAAGCGTTTCTTACCTCCAAACTGCCATATCTCGCGAACGGATTGACCAATCCGCAAAATTTCTGTTGCATCTGAAGGTAGAAACTCGCCCGATTACAACGGTATGCGTACGTTTCCCCAAGTCCGTTCTAGTTATTCGTTTCGAGCATTAGAACTGCGAAAATTTTGAGTTTCTCAAGCGTTTCTTACCTCCAAACTGCCATATCTCGCGAACGGATTAACCAATCCGCAAAATTTCTGTTGCATCTGAAAGTAGAAACTCGCCCTATTACAACGGTATGCGTACTTTTCCCCTAGGCCGTTCTAGTTATTCGTTTCGAGCATCAGAACTGCGAAAATGTTGAGTTTCTCAAGCGTTTCTTACCTACAAACTGCCATATCTCGCGAACGGATTGACCAATCCGCAAAATTTCTGTTGCATCTGAAAGTAGAAACTCGCCCGATTACAGCGGTATGCGTACTTTTCCCCTAGACCGTTCTAGTTATGCTTGTCGAGCATCAGAACTGCGAAAATTTTGAGTTTCTCAAGCGTTTCTTACTTCCAAACTGCCATATCTCGCGAACGGATTGACCAATCCGCAAAATTTCTGTTGCATCTGAAAGTAGAAACTCGCCCGATTACAACGGTAGGCGTACTTTTCCCCTACGCCGTTCTAGTTATTCGTTTCGAGCATCAGAACTGCGAAAATGTTGAGTTTCTCAAGCGTTTCTTACCTACAAACTGCCATATCTCGCGAACGGATTGACCAATCCGCAAAATTTCTGTTGCATCTGAAAGGAGAATGTCGCCCGATTACAACGGTATGCGTACTTTTCCCCTAGACCGTTCTAGTTATGCTTGTCGAGCATCAGAACTGCGAAAATTTTGAGTTTCTCAAGCGTTTCTTACATCCAAACTGCCATATCTCGCGAACGGATTGACTAATCCGCAAAATTTCTGTTGCATCTGAAAGTAGAAACTCGCCCTATTACAACGGTATGCGTACTTTTCCCCTAGGCCGTTCTAGTTATTCGTTTCGAGCATCAGAACTGCGAAAATGTTGAGTTTCTCAAGCGTTTCTTACCTACAAACTGCCATATCTCGCGAACGGATTGACCAATCCGCAAAATTTCTGTTGCATCTGAAAGTAGAAACTCGCCCGATTACAGCGGTATGCGTACTTTTCCCCTAGACCGTTCTAGTTATGCTTGTCGAGCATCAGAACTGCGAAAATTTTGAGTTTCTCAAGCGTTTCTTACTTCCAAACTGCCATATCTCGCGAACGGATTGACCAATCCGCAAAATTTCTGTTGCATCTGAAAGTAGAAACTCGCCCGATTACAACGGTAGGCGTACTTTTCCCCTACGCCGTTCTAGTTATTCGTTTCGAGCATCAGAACTGCGAAAATGTTGAGTTTCTCAAGCGTTTCTTACCTACAAACTGCCATATCTCGCGAACGGATTGACCAATCCGCAAAATTTCTGTTGCATCTGAAAGTAGAAACTCGCCCGATTACAGCGGTATGCGTACTTTTCCCCTAGACCGTTCTAGTTATGCTTGTCGAGCATTAGAACTGCGAAAATTTTGAGTTTCTCAAGCGTTTCTTACTTCCAAACTGCCATATCTCGCGAACGGATTGACCAATCCGCAAAATTTCTGTTGCATCTGAAAGTAGAAACTCGCCCGATTACAACGGTAGGTGTAGTTTTCCCCTAGGCCGTTCTAGTTATTCGTTTCGAGCATCAGAACTGCGAAAATTTTAAGTTTCTCAAGCGTTTCTTACCTCCAAACTGCCATATCTCGCGAAAGGAATGACCAATCCGCAAAATTTCTGTTGCATCTGAAAGTAGAAACTCGCCCGATTACAACGGTATGCGTACTTTTCCCCTAGTCCGTTCTAGTTATTCGTTTCGAGCATCAGAACTGCGAAAATTTTGAGTTTCTCAAGCGTTTCTTACCTCCAAACTGCCATATCTCGCGAACGGATTGACCAATCCGCAAAATTTCTGTTGCATCTGAAAGTAGAAATTCGCCCGATTACAACGGTATGCGTACTTTTCCCCTAGAACGTTCTGGTTATGCTTGTCGAGCATCAGAACTGCTAAAATTTTGAGTTTCTCAAGCGTTTCTTACCTCCAAACTGCCATATCTCGCGAACGGATTGACCAATCCGTAAAATTTCTGTTGCATCTGAAAGTAGAAACTCGCCCGATTACAACGGTATGCGTACTTTTCCCCTAGGCCGTTCTAGTTATTCGTTTCGAGCATCAGAACTGCGAAAATGTTGAGTTTCTCAAGCGTTTCTTACCTACAAACTGCCATATCTCGCGAACGGATTGACCAATCCGCAAAATTTCTGTTGCATCTGAAAGTAGAAATTCGCCCGATTACAACGGTATGCGTACTTTTCCCCTAGACCGTTCTAGTTATGCTTGTCGAGCATCAGAACTGCGAAAATTTTGAGTTTCTCAAGCGTTTCTTACCTCCAAACTGCCATATCTCGCGAACGGATTGACTAATCCGCAAAATTTCTGTTGCATCTGAAAGTAGAAACTCGCCCGTTTACAACGGTATGCGTACTTTTCCCTAGGCCGTTCTAGTTATTCGTTTCGAGCATCAGAACTGCGAAAATTTTGAGTTTCTCAAGCGTTTCTTACCTCCAAACTGCCATATCTCGCGAACGGATTGACCAATCCGCAAAATTTCTGTTGCATCTGAAAGTAGAAACTCGCCCGATTGCAGCGGTATGCGTACTTTTCCCCTAGACCGTTCTAGTTATGCTTGTCGAGCATCAGAACTGCGAAAATTTTGAGTTTCTCAAGCGTTTCTTACTTCCAAACTGCCATATCTCGCGAACGGATTGACCAATCCGCAAAATTTCTGTTGCATCTGAAAGTAGAAACTCGCCCGATTACAACGGTAGGTGTAGTTTTCCCCTAGGCCGTTCTAGTTATTCGTTTCGAGCATCAGAACTGCGAAAATGTTGAGTTTCTCAAGCGTTTCTTACCTCCAAACTGCCATATCTCGCGAACGGATTGACCAATCCGCAAAATTTCTGTTGCATCTGAAAGTAGAAACTCGCCCGATTACAACGGTATGCGTACTTTTCCCCTAGGCCGTTCTGGTTATTCGTTTCGAGTATCAGAACTGTGATAATTTTGAATTTCTCGACCGTTTCTTGCCTCCAAACTGCCATATCTCGCGAACGGATTGACCAATCCGCAAAATTTCTGTTGCATCTGAAAGTAGAAACTCGCCCGATTACAACGGTATGCGTACGTTTCCCCAAGTCCGTTCTAGTTATTCGTTTCGAGCATCAGAACTGCGAAAATTTTGAGTTTCACAAGCGTTTCTTACCTCCAAACTGCCATATCTCGCGAACGGATTGACCAATCCGCAAAATTTCTGTTGCATCTGAAAGTAGAAACTCGCCCGATTACAACGGTATGCGTAGTTTTCCCCTAGGCCGTTCTAGTTATTCGTTTCGAGCATCAGAACTGCGAAAATGTTGAGTTTCTCAAGCGTTTCTTACCTACAAACTGCCATATCTCGCGAACGGATTGACCAATCCGCAAAATTTCTGTTGCATCTGAAAGTAGAAACTGGCCCGATTACAGCGGTATGCGTACTTTTCCCCTAGACCGTTCTAGTTATGCTTGTCGAGCATCAGAACTGCGAAAATTTTGAGTTTCTCAAGCGTTTCTTACTTCCAAACTGCCATATCTCGCGAACGGATTGACCAATCCGCAAAATTTCTGTTGCATCTGAAAGTAGAAAGTCGCCCGATTACAACGGTATGTGTACTTTTCCCCTAGACCGTTCTAGTTATGCTTGTCGAGCATCAGAACTGCGAAAATTTTGAGTTTCTCAAGCGTTTCTTACCTCCAAACTGCCATATCTCGCGAACGGATTGACTAATCCGCAAAATTTCTGCTGCATCTGAAAGTAGAAACTCGCCCGCTTACAACGGTATGCGTACTTTTCCCCTAGGCCGTTCTAGTTATTCGTTTCGAGCATCAGAACTGCGAAAATTTTGAGTTTCTCAAGCGTTTCTTACCTCCAAACTGCCATATCTCGCGAACGGATTGACCAATCCGCAAAATTTCTGTTGCATCTGAAGGTAGAAACTCGCCCGATTACAACGGTATGCGTACGTTTCCCCAAGTCCGTTCTAGTTATTCGTTTCGAGCATTAGAACTGCGAAAATTTTGAGTTTCTCAAGCGTTTCTTACCTCCAAACTGCCATATCTCGCGAACGGATTGACCAATCCGCAAAATTTCTGTTGCATCTGAAAGTAGAAACTCGCCCGATTACAACGGTAGGTGTAGTTTTCCCCTAGGCCGTTCTAGTTATTCGTTTCGAGCATCAGAACTGCGAAAATTTTGAGTTTCTCAAGCGTTTCTTACCTCCAAACTGCCATATCTCGCGAACGGATTGACCAATCCGCAAAATTTCTGTTGCATCTGAAAGTAGAATGTCGCCCGATTACAACGGTATGCGTACTTTTCCCCTAGACCGTTCTAGTTATGCTTGTCGAGCATCAGAACTGCGAAAATTTTGAGTTTCTCAAGCGTTTCTTACCTCCAAACTGCCATATCTCGCGAACGGATTGACTAATCCGCAAAATTTCTGTTGCATCTGAAAGTAGAAACTCGCCCGCTTACAACGGTATGCGTACTTTTCCCCTAGGCCGTTCTAGTTATTCGTTTCGAGCATCAGAACTGCGAAAATTTTGAGTTTCTCAAGCGTTTCTTACCTCCAAACTGCCATATCTCGCGAACGGATTGACCAATCCGCAAAATTTCTGTTGCATCTGAAGGTAGAAACTCGCCCGATTACAACGGTATGCGTACGTTTCCCCAAGTCCGTTCTAGTTATTCGTTTCGAGCATTAGAACTGCGAAAATTTTGAGTTTCTCAAGCGTTTCTTACCTCTAAACTGCCATATCTCGCGAACGGATTGACCAATCCGCAAAATTTCTGTTGCATCTGAAAGTAGAAACTCGCCCGATTACAACGGTATGCGTACTTTTCCCCTAGGCCGTTCTAGTTATTCGTTTCGAGCATCAGAACTGCGAAAATGTTGAGTTTCTCAAGCGTTTCTTACCTACAAACTGCCATATCTCGCGAACGGATTGACCAATCCGCAAAATTTCTGTTGCATCTGAAAGTAGAAACTCGCCCGATTACAGCGGTATGCGTACTTTTCCCCTAGACCGTTCTAGTTATGCTTGTCGAGCATCAGAACTGCGAAAATTTTGAGTTTCTCAAGCGTTTCTTACATCCAAACTGCCATATCTCGCGAACGGATTGACCATTCCGCAAAATTTCTGTTGCATCTGAAAGTAGAAACTCGCCCGATTACAACGGTAGGCGTACTTTTCCCCTACGCCGTTCTAGTTATTCGTTTCGAGCATCAGAACTGCGAAAATGTTGAGTTTCTCAAGCGTTTCTTACCTACAACCTGCCATATCTCGCGAACGGATTGACCAATCCGCAAAATTTCTGTTGCATCTGAAAGTAGAAACTCGCCCGATTACAGCGGTATGCGTACTTTTCCCCTAGACCGTTCTAGTTATGCTTGTCGAGCATCAGAACTGCGAAAATTTTGAGTTTCTCAAGCGTTTCTTACTTCCAAACTGCCATATCTCGCGAACGGATTGACCAATCCGCAAAATTTCTGTTGCATCTGAAAGTAGAAACTCGCCCGATTACAACGGTAGGTGTAGTTTTCCCCTAGGCCGTTCTAGTTATTCGTTTCGAGCATCAGAACTGCGAAAATTTTGAGTTTCTCAAGCGTTTCTTACCTCCAAACTGCCATATCTCGCGAACGGATTGACCAATCCGCAAAATTTCTGTTGCATCTGAAAGTAGAAATTCGCCCGATTACAACGGTATGCGTACTTTTCCCCTAGAACGTTCTGGTTATGCTTGTCGAGCATCAGAACTGCTAAAATTTTGAGTTTCTCAAGCGTTTCTTACCTCCAAACTGCCATATCTCGCGAGCGGATTGACCAATCCGTAAAATTTCTGTTGCATCTGAAAGTAGAAACTCGCCCGATTACAACGGTAGGTGTAGTGTTCCCCTAGGCCGTTCTGGTTATTCGTTTCGAGTATCAGAACTGTGATAATTTTGAATTTCTCGACCGTTTCTTGCCTCCAAACTGCCATATCTCGCGAACGGATTGACCAATCCGCAAAATTTCTGTTGCATCTGAAAGTAGAAAGTCGCCCGATTACAACGGTATGCGTACTTTTCCCCTAGACCGTTCTAGTTATGCTTGTCGAGCATCAGAACTGCGAAAATTTTGAGTTTCTCAAGCGTTTCTTACCTCCAAACTGCCATATCTCGCGAACGGATTGACTAATCCGCAAAATTTCTGTTGCATCTGAAAGTAGAAACTCGCCCGCTTACAACGGTATGCGTACTTTTCCCTAGGCCGTTCTAGTTATTCGTTTCGAGCATCAGAACTGCGAAAATTTTGAGTTTCTCAAGCGTTTCTTACCTCCAAACTGCCATATCTCGCGAACGGATTGACCAATCCGCAAAATTTCTGTTGCATCTGAAAGTAGAAACTCGCTCGATTACAACGGTATGCGTACGTTTCCCCAAGTCCGTTCTAGTTATTCGTTTCGAGCATTAGAACTGCGAAAATTTTGAGTTTCTCAAGCGTTTCTTACCTCCAAACTGCCATATCTCGCGAACGGATTGACCAATCCGCAAAATTTCTGTTGCATCTGAAAGTAGAAACTCGCCCGATTACAACGGTATGCGTACTTTTCCCCTAGGCCGTTCTAGTTATTCGTTTCGAGCATCAGAACTGCGAAAATGTTGAGTTTCTCAAGCGTTTCTTACCTCCAAACTGCCATATCTCGCGAACGGAATGACCAATCCGCAAAATTTCTGTTGCATCTGAAAGTAGAAACTCGCCCGATTGCAGCGGTATGCGTACTTTTCCCCTAGACCGTTCTAGTTATGCTTGTCGAGCATCAGAACTGCGAAAATTTTGAGTTTCTCAAGCGTTTCTTACTTCCAAACTGCCATATCTCGCGAACGGATTGACCAATCCGCAAAATTTCTGTTGCATCTGAAAGTAGAAACTCGCCCGATTACAACGGTAGGTGTAGTTTTCCCCTAGGCCGTTCTAGTTATTCGTTTCGAGCATCAGAACTGCGAAAATGTTGAGTTTCTCAAGCGTTTCTTACTTCCAAACTGCCATATCTCGCGAACGGATTGACCAATCCGCAAAATTTCTGTTGCATCTGAAAGTAGAAACTCGCCCGATTACAACGGTAGGTGTAGTTTTCCCCTAGGCCGTTCTAGTTATTCGTTTCGAGCATCAGAACTGCGAAAATGTTGAGTTTCTCAAGCGTTTCTTACCTCCAAACTGCCATATCTCGCGAACGGATTGACCAATCCGCAAAATTTCTGTTGCATCTGAAAGTAGAAACTCGCCCGATTACAACGGTATGCGTACTTTTCCCCTAGGCCGTTCTGCTTATTCGTTTCGAGTATCAGAACTGTGATAATTTTGAATTTCTCGACCGTTTCTTGCCTCCAAACTGCCATATCTCGCGAACGGATTGACCAATCCGCAAAATTTCTGTTGCATCTGAAAGTAGAAACTCGCCCGATTACAACGGTATGCGTACGTTTCCCCAAGTCCGTTCTAGTTATTCGTTTCGAGCATCAGAACTGCGAAAATTTTGAGTTTCTCAAGCGTTTCTTACCTCCAAACTGCCATATCTCGCGAACGGATTGACCAATCCGCAAAATTTCTGTTGCATCTGAAAGTAGAAACTCGCCCGATTACAACGGTAGGTGTAGTTTTCCCCTAGGCCGTTCTTCTTATTCGTTTCGAGTATCAGAACTGTGATAATTTTGAATTTCTCGACCGTTTCTTGCCTCCAAACTGCCATATCTCGCGAACGGATTGACCAATCCGCAAAATTTCTGTTGCATCTGAAAGTAGAAACTCGCCCGATTACAACGGTATGCGTACGTTTCCCCAAGTCCGTTCTAGTTATTCGTTTCGAGCATCAGAACTGCGAAAATTTTGAGTTTCTCAAGCGTTTCTTACCTCCAAACTGCCATATCTCGCGAACGGATTGACCAATCCGCAAAATTTCTGTTGCATCTGAAAGTAGAAACTCGCCCGATTACAACGGTATGCGTAGTTTTCCCCTAGGCCGTTCTAGTTATTCGTTTCGAGCATCAGAACTGCGAAAATGTTGAGTTTCTCAAGCGTTTCTTACCTACAAACTGCCATATCTCGCGAACGGATTGACCAATCCGCAAAATTTCTGTTGCATCTGAAAGTAGAAACTCGCCCGATTACAGCGGTATGCGTACTTTTCCCCTAGACCATTCTAGTTATGCTTGTCGAGCATCAGAACTGCGAAAATTTTGAGTTTCTCAAGCGTTTCTTACTTCCAAACTGCCATATCTCGCGAACGGATTGACCAATCCGCAAAAGTTCTGTTGCATCTGAAAGTAGAAACTCGCTCGATTAAAACGGTAGGTGTAGTTTTCCCCTAGGCCGTTCTAGTTATTCGTTTCGAGCATCAGAACGGCGAAAATTTTGAGTTTCTCAAGCGTTTCTTACCTCCAAACTGCCATATCTCGCGAACGGATTGACCAATCCGCAAAATTTCTGTTGCATCTGAAAGTAGAAAGTCGCCCGATTACAACGGTATGCGTACTTTTCCCCTAGACCGTTCTAGTTATGCTTGTCGAGCATCAGAACTGCGAAAATTTTGAGTTTCTCAAGCGTTTCTTACCTCCAAACTGCCATATCTCGCGAACGGATTGACTAATCCGCAAAATTTCTGTTGCATCTGAAAGTAGAAACTCGCCCGCTTACAACGGTATGCGTACTTTTCCCCTAGGCCGTTCTAGTTATTCGTTTCGAGCATCAGAACTGCGAAAATTTTGAGTTTCTCAAGCGTTTCTTACCTCCAAACTGCCATATCTCGCGAACGGATTGACCAATCCGCAAAATTTCTGTTGCATCTGAAGGTAGAAACTCGCCCGATTACAACGGTATGCGTACGTTTCCCCAAGTCCGTTCTAGTTATTCGTTTCGAGCATTAGAACTGCGAAAATTTTGAGTTTCTCAAGCGTTTCTTACCTCCAAACTGCCATATCTCGCGAACGGATTGACCAATCCGCAAAATTTCTGTTGCATCTGAAAGTAGAAACTCGCCCGATTACAACGGTGGGCGTACTTTTCCCCTACGCCGTTCTAGTTATTCGTTTCGAGCATCAGAACTGCGAAAATGTTGAGTTTCTCAAGCGTTTCTTACCTACAAACTGCCATATCTCGCGAACGGATTGACCAATCCGCAAAATTTCTGTTGCATCTGAAAGTAGAAACTCGCCCGATTACAGCGGTATGCGTACTTTTCCCCTAGACCGTTCTAGTTATGCTTGTCGAGCATCAGAACTGCGAAAATTTTGAGTTTCTCAAGCGTTTCTTACTTCCAAACTGCCATATCTCGCGAACGGATTGACCAATCCGCAAAATTTCTGTTGCATCTGAAAGTAGAAACTCGCCCGATTACAACGGTAGGTGTAGTTTTCCCCTAGGCCGTTCTAGTTATTCGTTTCGAGCATCAGAACTGCGAAAATTTTGAGTTTCTCAAGCGTTTCTTACCTCCAAACTGCCATATCTCGCGAACGGATTGACCAATCCGCAAAATTTCTGTTGCATCTGAAGGTAGAAACTCGCCCGATTACAACGGTATGCGTACGTTTCCCCAAGTCCGTTCTAGTTATTCGTTTCGAGCATTAGAACTGCGAAAATTTTGAGTTTCTCAAGCGTTTCTTACCTCCAAACTGCCATATCTCGCGAACGGATTGACCAATCCGCAAAATTTCTGTTGCATCTGAAAGTAGAAACTCGCCCGATTACAACGGTGGGCGTACTTTTCCCCTACGCCGTTCTAGTTATTCGTTTCGAGCATCCGAACTGCGAAAATGTTGAGTTTCTCAAGCGTTTCTTACCTACAAACTGCCATATCTCGCGAACGGATTGACCAATCCGCAAAATTTCTGTTGCATCTGAAAGTAGAAACTCGCCCGATTACAGCGGTATGCGTACTTTTCCCCTAGACCGTTCTAGTTATGCTTGTCGAGCATCAGAACTGCGAAAATTTTGAGTTTCTCAAGCGTTTCTTACTTCCAAACTGCCATATCTCGCGAACGGATTGACCAATCCGCAAAATTTCTGTTGCATCTGAAAGTAGAAACTCGCCCGATTACAACGGTAGGTGTAGTTTTCCCCTAGGCCGTTCTAGTTATTCGTTTCGAGCATCAGAACTGCGAAAATTTTGAGTTTCTCAAGCGTTTCTTACCTCCAAACTGCCATATCTCGCGAAAGGAATGACCATCCGCAAAATTTCTGTTGCATCTGAAAGTCGAAACTCGCCCGATTACAACGGTATGCGTACTTTTCCCCTAGGCCGTTCTAGTTATTCGTTTCGAGCATCAGAACTGCGAAAATTTTGAGTTTCTCAAGCGTTTCTTACCTCCAAACTGCCATATCTCGCGAACGGATTGACCAATCCGCAAAATTTCTGTTGCATCTGAAAGTAGAAACTCGCCCGATTACAACGGTGGGCGTACTTTTCCCCTACGCCGTTCTAGTTATTCGTTTCGAGCATCCGAACTGCGAAAATGTTGAGTTTCTCAAGCGTTTCTTACCTACAAACTGCCATATCTCGCGAACGGATTGACCAATCCGCAAAATTTCTGTTGCATCTGAAAGTAGAAACTCGCCCGATTACAGCGGTATGCGTACTTTTCCCCTAGACCGTTCTAGTTATGCTTGTCGAGCATCAGAACTGCGAAAATTTTGAGTTTCTCAAGCGTTTCTTACTTCCAAACTGCCATATCTCGCGAACGGATTGACCAATCCGCAAAATTTCTGTTGCATCTGAAAGTAGAAACTCGCCCGATTACAACGGTAGGTGTAGTTTTCCCCTAGGCCGTTCTAGTTATTCGTTTCGAGCATCAGAACTGCGAAAATTTTGAGTTTCTCAAGCGTTTCTTACCTCCAAACTGCCATATCTCGCGAAAGGAATGACCATCCGCAAAATTTCTGTTGCATCTGAAAGTCGAAACTCGCCCGATTACAACGGTATGCGTACTTTTCCCCTAGGCCGTTCTAGTTATTCGTTTCGAGCATCAGAACTGCGAAAATTTTGAGTTTCTCAAGCGTTTCTTACCTCCAAACTGCCATATCTCGCGAACGGATTGACCAATCCGCAAAATTTCTGTTGCATCTGAAGGTAGAAACTCGCCCGATTACAACGGTATGCGTACGTTTCCCCAAGTCCGTTCTAGTTATTCGTTTCGAGCATTAGAACTGCGAAAATTTTGAGTTTCTCAAGCGTTTCTTACCTCCAAACTGCCATATCTCGCGAACGGATTGACCAATCCGCAAAATTTCTGTTGCATCTGAAAGTAGAAACTCGCCCGATTACAACGGTGGGCGTACTTTTCCCCTACGCCGTTCTAGTTATTCGTTTCGAGCATCAGAACTGCGAAAATGTTGAGTTTCTCAAGCGTTTCTTACCTACAAACTGCCATATCTCGCGAACGGATTGACCAATCCGCAAAATTTCTGTTGCATCTGAAAGTAGAAATTCGCCCGATTACAACGGTATGCGTACTTTTCCCCTAGAACGTTCTGGTTATGCTTGTCGAGCATCAGAACGGCTAAAATTTTGAGTTTCTCAAGCGTTTCTTACATCCAAACTGCCATATCTCGCGAACGGATTGACCAATCCGTAAAATTTCTGTTGCATCTGAAAGTAGAAACTCGCCCGATTACAACGGTATGCGTACTTTTCCCCTAGGCCGTTCTAGTTATTCGTTTCGAGCATCAGAACTGCGAAAATGTTGAGTTTCTCAAGCGTTTCTTACCTACAAACTGCCATATCTCGCGAACGGATTGACCAATCCGCAAAATTTCTGTTGCATCTGAAAGTAGAAATTCGCCCGATTACAACGGTATGCGTACTTTTCCCCTAGACCGTTCTAGTTATGCTTGTCGAGCATCAGAACTGCGAAAATTTTGAGTTTCTCAAGCGTTTCTTACCTCCAAACTGCCATATCTCGCGAACAGATTGACCAATCCGCAAAACTTCTGTTGCATCTGAAAGTAGAAAGTCGCCCGGTTACAACGGTATGCGTACTTTTCCCCTAGAACGTTCTGGTTATGCTTGTCGAGCATCAGAACGGCTAAAATTTTGAGTTTCTCAAGCGTTTCTTACCTCCAAACTGCCATATCTCGCGAACGGATTGACCAATCCGTAAAATTTCTGTTGCATCTGAAAGTAGAAACTCGCCCGATTACAACGGTATGCGTACTTTTCCCCTAGGCCGTTCTAGTTATTCGTTTCGAGCATCAGAACTGCGAAAATGTTGAGTTTCTCAAGCGTTTCTTACCTACAAACTGCCATATCTCGCGAACGGATTGACCAATCCGCAAAATTTCTGTTGCATCTGAAAGTAGAAATTCGCCCGATTACAACGGTATGCGTACTTTTCCCCTAGACCGTTCTAGTTATGCTTGTCGAGCATCAGAACTGCGAAAATTTTGAGTTTCTCAAGCGTTTCTTACCTCCAAACTGCCATATCTCGCGAACGGATTGACCAATCCGCAAAATTTCTGTTGCATCTGAAAGTAGAAAGTCGCCC
The DNA here is from genome assembly GCF_051014685.1 of Ptiloglossa arizonensis. Lineage (NCBI taxonomy): Eukaryota > Metazoa > Arthropoda > Insecta > Hymenoptera > Colletidae > Ptiloglossa > Ptiloglossa arizonensis. The sequence goes on along the minus strand of NW_027478470.1, from coordinate 298,118 downwards.
GATTACAACGGTATGCGTACTTTTCTCCTAGACCGTTCTAGTTATGCTTGTCGAGCATCAGAACTGCGAAAATTTTGAGTTTCTCAAGCCTTTCTTACCTCCAAACTGCCATATCTCGCGAACGGATTGACTAATCCGCAAAATTTCTGTTGCATCTGAAAGTAGAAACTCGCCCGCTTACAACGGTATGCGTACTTTTCCCCTAGGCCGTTCTAGTTATTCGTTTCGAGCATCAGAACTGCGAAAATTTTGAGTTTCTCAAGCGTTTCTTACCTCCAAACTGCCATATCTCGCGAACGGATTGACCAATCCGCAAAATTTCTGTTGCATCTGAAGGTAGAAACTCGCCCGATTACAACGGTATGCGTACGTTTCCCCAAGTCCGTTCTAGTTATTCGTTTCGAGCATTAGAACTGCGAAAATTTTGAGTTTCTCAAGCGTTTCTTACCTCCAAACTGCCATATCTCGCGAACGGATTGACCAATCCGCAAAATTTCTGTTGCATCTGAAAGTAGAAACTCGCCCGATTACAACGGTGGGCGTACTTTTCCCCTACGCCGTTCTAGTTATTCGTTTCGAGCATCAGAACTGCGAAAATGTTGAGTTTCTCAAGCGTTTCTTACCTACAAACTGCCATATCTCGCGAACGGATTGACCAATCCGCAAAATTTCTGTTGCATCTGAAAGTAGAAATTCGCCCGATTACAACGGTATGCGTACTTTTCCCCTAGAACGTTCTGGTTATGCTTGTCGAGCATCAGAACGGCTAAAATTTTGAGTTTCTCAAGCGTTTCTTACCTCCAAACTGCCATATCTCGCGAACGGATTGACCAATCCGTAAAATTTCTGTTGCATCTGAAAGTAGAAACTCGCCCGATTACAACGGTATGCGTACTTTTCCCCTAGGCCGTTCTAGTTATTCGTTTCGAGCATCAGAACTGCGAAAATGTTGAGTTTCTCAAGCGTTTCTTACCTACAAACTGCCATATCTCGCGAACGGATTGACCAATCCGCAAAATTTCTGTTGCATCTGAAAGTAGAAATTCGCCCGATTACAACGGTATGCGTACTTTTCCCCTAGACCGTTCTAGTTATGCTTGTCGAGCATCAGAACTGCGAAAATTTTGAGTTTCTCAAGCGTTTCTTACCTCCAAACTGCCATATCTCGCGAACGGATTGACCAATCCGCAAAATTTCTGTTGCATCTGAAAGTAGAAAGTCGCCCGGTTACAACGATATGCGTACTTTTCCCCTAGAACGTTCTGGTTATGCTTGTCGAGCATCAGAACTGCGAAAATTTTGAGTTTCTCAAGCGTTTCTTACCTACAAACTGCCATATCCCGCGAACGGATTGACCAATCCGCAAAATTTCTGTTGCATCTGAAAGTAGAAATTCGCCCGATTACAACGGTATGCGTACTTTTCCCCTAGAACGTTCTGGTTATGCTTGTCGAGCATCAGAACGGCTAAAATTTTGAGTTTCTCAAGCGTTTCTTACCTCCAAACTGCCATATCTCGCGAACGGATTGACCAATCCGTAAAATTTCTGTTGCATCTGAAAGTAGAAACTCGCCCGATTACAACGGTATGCGTACTTTTCCCCTAGGCCGTTCTAGTTATTCGTTTCGAGCATCAGAACTGCGAAAATGTTGAGTTTCTCAAGCGTTTCTTACCTACAAACTGCCATATCTCGCGAACGGATTGACCAATCCGCAAAATTTCTGTTGCATCTGAAAGTAGAAATTCGCCCGATTACAACGGTATGCGTACTTTTCCCCTAGACCGTTCTAGTTATGCTTGTCGAGCATCAGAACTGCGAAAATTTTGAGTTTCTCAAGCGTTTCTTACCTCCAAACTGCCATATCTCGCGAACGGATTGACCAATCCGCAAAATTTCTGTTGCATCTGAAAGTAGAAAGTCGCCCGGTTACAACGGTATGCGTACTTTTCCCCTAGAACGTTCTGGTTATGCTTGTCGAGCATCAGAACTGCGAAAATTTTGAGTTTCTCAAGCGTTTCTTACCTCCAAACTGCCATATCTCGCGAACGGATTGACCAATCCGTAAAATTTCTGTTGCATCTGAAAGTAGAAACTCGCCCGATTACAACGGTAGGTGTAGTGTTCCCCTAGGCCGTTCTAGTTATTCGTTTCGAGCATCAGAACTGCGAAAATTTTGAGTTTCTCAAGCGTTTCTTACCTCCAAACTGCCATATCTCGCGAACGGATTGACCAATCCGCAAAATTTCTGTTGCATCTGAAAGTAGAAAGTCGCCCGATTACAACGGTATGCGTACTTTTCCCCTAGACCGTTCTAGTTATGCTTGTCGAGCATCAGAACTGCGAAAATTTTGAGTTTCTCAAGCGTTTCTTACTTCCAAACTGCCATATCTCGCGAACGGATTGACCAATCCGCAAAATTTCTGTTGCATCTGAAAGTAGAAATTCGCGCGATTACAAGGGTATGCGTACTTTTCCCCTAGACCGCTCTAGTTATGCTTGTCGAGCATCAGAACTGCGAAAATTTTGAGTTTCTCAAGCGTTTCTTACCTCCAAACTGCCATATCTCGCGAACGGATTGACCAATCCGCAAAATTTCTGTTGCATCTGAAAGTAGAAAGTCGCCCGGTTACAACGGTATGCGTACTTTTCCCCTAGAACGTTCTGGTTATGCTTGTCGAGCATCAGAACTGCGAAAATTTTGAGTTTCTCAAGCGTTTCTTACCTCCAAACTGCCATATCTCGCGAACGGATTGACCAATCCGTAAAATTTCTGTTGCATCTGAAAGTAGAAACTCGCCCGATTACAACGGTAGGTGTAGTGTTCCCCTAGGCCGTTCTAGTTATTCGTTTCGAGCATCAGAACTGCGAAAATTTTGAGTTTCTCAAGCGTTTCTTACCTCCAAACTGCCATATCTCGCGAACGGATTGACTAATCCGCAAAATTTCTGTTGCATCTGAAAGTAGAAATTCGCCCGATTACAACGGTATGCGTACTTTTCCCCTAGACCGTTCTAGTTATGCTTGTCGAGCACCAGAACTGCGAAAATTTTAAGTTTCTCAAGAGTTTCTTACCTCCAAACTGCCATATCTCGCGAACGGATTGACCAATCCGCAAAATTTCTGTTGCATCTGAAAGTAGAAAGTCGCCCGGTTACAACGGTATGCGTACTTTTCCCCTAGAACGTTCTGGTTATGCTTGTCGAGCATCAGAACTGCGAAAATTTTGAGTTTCTCAAGCGTTTCTTACCTCCAAACTGCCATATCTCGCGAACGGATTGACCAATCCGTAAAATTTCTGTTGCATCTGAAAGTAGAAACTCGCCCGATTACAACGGTAGGTGTAGTGTTCCCCTAGGCCGTTCTAGTTATTCGTTTCGAGCATCAGAACTGCGAAAATTTTGAGTTTCTCAAGCGTTTCTTACCTCCAAACTGCCATATCTCGCGAACGGATTGACTAATCCGCAAAATTTCTGTTGCATCTGAAAGTAGAAATTCGCCCGATTACAACGGTATGCGTACTTTTCCCCTAGACCGTTCTAGTTATGCTTGTCGAGCACCAGAACTGCGAAAATTTTAAGTTTCTCAAGAGTTTCTTACCTCCAAACTGCCATATCTCGCGAACGGATTGACCAATCCGCAAAATTTCTGTTGCATCTGAAAGTAGAAACTCGCCCGATTACAACGGTATGCGTACTTTTACCCTAGGCCGTTCTAGTTAATCGTTTCGAGCATCAGAACTGCGAAAATTTTGAGTTTCTCAAGCGTTTCTTACTTCCAAACTGCCATATCTCGCGAACGGATTGACCAATCCGCAAAATTTCTGATGCATCTGAAAGTAGAAACTCGCCCGATTACAACGGTATGCGTACTTTTCCCCTAGGCCGCTCTAGTTATTCGTTTCGAGCATCAGAACTGCGAAAATTTTGTGTTTCTCAAGTGTTTCATACATCCAAACTGCCATATCTCGCGAACGGATTGACCAATCCGCAAAATTTCTGTTGCATCTGAAAGTAGAAACTCGCCCGCTTACAACGGTATGCGTACTTTTCCCCTAGGTCGTTCTAGTTATTCGTTTCGAGCATCAGAACTGCGAAAATGTTGAGTTTCTCAAGCGTTTCTTACCTACAAACTGCCATATCTCGCGAACGGATTGACCAATCCGCAAAATTTCTGTTGCATCTGAAAGTAGAAACTCGCCCGATTACAGCGGTATGCGTACTTTTACCCTAGACCGTTCTAGTTATGCTTGTCGAGCATCAGAACTGCGAAAATTTTGAGTTTCTCAAGCGTTTCTTATTTCCAAACTGCCATATCTCGCGAACGGATTGACCAATCCGCAAAATTTCTGTTGCATCTGAAAGTAGAAACTCGCCCGATTACAACGGTAGGTGTAGTTTTCCCCTAGGCCGTTCTAGTTATTCGTTTCGAGCATCAGAACTGCGAAAATGTTGAGTTTCTCAAGCGTTTCTTACCTCCAAACTGCCATATCTCGCGAACGGATTGACCAATCCGCAAAATTTCTGTTGCATCTGAAAGTAGAAACACGCCCGATTACAACGGTATGCGTACTTTTCCCCTAGGCCGTTCTGGTTATTCGTTTCGAGTATCAGAACTGTGATAATTTTGAATTTCTCGACCGTTTCTTGCATCCAAACTGCCATATCTCCTGAACGGATTGACCAATCCGCAAAATTTCTGTTGCATCTGAAAGTAGAAACTCGCCCGATTACAGCGGTATGCGTACTTTTACCCTAGACCGTTCTAGTTATGCTTGTCGAGCATCAGAACTGCGAAAATTTTGAGTTTCTCAAGCGTTTCTTATTTCCAAACTGCCATATCTCGCGAACGGATTGACCAATCCGCAAAATTTCTGTTGCATCTGAAAGTAGAAACTCGCCCGATTACAACGGTAGGTGTAGTTTTCCCCTAGGCCGTTCTAGTTATTCGTTTCGAGCATCAGAACTGCGAAAATGTTGAGTTTCTCAAGCGTTTCTTACCTCCAAACTGCCATATCTCGCGAACGGATTGACCAATCCGCAAAATTTCTGTTGCATCTGAAAGTAGAAACACGCCCGATTACAACGGTATGCGTACTTTTCCCCTAGGCCGTTCTGGTTATTCGTTTCGAGTATCAGAACTGTGATAATTTTGAATTTCTCGACCGTTTCTTGCCTCCAAACTGCCATATCTCGCGAACGGATTGACCAATCCGCAAAATTTCTGTTGCATCTGAAAGTAGAAAGTCGCCCGATTACAACGGTATGCGTACTTTTCCCCTAGACCGTTCTACTTATGCTTGTCGAGCATCAGAACTGCGAAAATTTTGAGTTTCTCAAGCGTTTCTTACCTCCAAACTGCCATATCTCGCGAACGGATTGACTAATCCGCAAAATTTCTGTTGCATCTGAAAGTAGAAACTCGCCCGCTTACAACGGTAGGTGTAGTTTTCCCCTAGGCCGTTCTAGTTATTCGTTTCGAGCATCAGAACTGCGAAAATGTTGAGTTTCTCAAGCGTTTCTTACCTCCAAACTGCCATATCTCGCGAACGGATTGACCAATCCGCAAAATTTCTGTTGCATCTGAAAGTAGAAACTCGCCCGATTACAACGGTATGCGTACTTTTCCCCTAGGCCGCTCTAGTTATTCGTTTCGAGCATCAGAACTGCGAAAATTTTGTGTTTCTCAAGTGTTTCATACATCCAAACTGCCATATCTCGCGAACGGATTGACCAATCCGCAAAATTTCTGTTGCATCTGAAAGTAGAAACTCGCCCGCTTACAACGGTATGCGTACTTTTCCCCTAGGTCGTTCTAGTTATTCGTTTCGAGCATCAGAACTGCGAAAATGTTGAGTTTCTCAAGCGTTTCTTACCTACAAACTGCCATATCTCGCGAACGGATTGACCAATCCGCAAAATTTCTGTTGCATCTGAAAGTAGAAACTCGCCCGATTACAGCGGTATGCGTACTTTTACCCTAGACCGTTCTAGTTATGCTTGTCGAGCATCAGAACTGCGAAAATTTTGAGTTTCTCAAGCGTTTCTTATTTCCAAACTGCCATATCTCGCGAACGGATTGACCAATCCGCAAAATTTCTGTTGCATCTGAAAGTAGAAACTCGCCCGATTACAACGGTAGGTGTAGTTTTCCCCTAGGCCGTTCTAGTTATTCGTTTCGAGCATCAGAACTGCGAAAATGTTGAGTTTCTCAAGCGTTTCTTACCTCCAAACTGCCATATCTCGCGAACGGATTGACCAATCCGCAAAATTTCTGTTGCATCTGAAAGTAGAAACACGCCCGATTACAACGGTATGCGTACTTTTCCCCTAGGCCGTTCTGGTTATTCGTTTCGAGTATCAGAACTGTGATAATTTTGAATTTCTCGACCGTTTCTTGCCTCCAAACTGCCATATCTCGCGAACGGATTGACCAATCCGCAAAATTTCTGTTGCATCTGAAAGTAGAAACTCGCCCGATTACAGCGGTATGCGTACTTTTACCCTAGACCGTTCTAGTTATGCTTGTCGAGCATCAGAACTGCGAAAATTTTGAGTTTCTCAAGCGTTTCTTATTTCCAAACTGCCATATCTCGCGAACGGATTGACCAATCCGCAAAATTTCTGTTGCATCTGAAAGTAGAAACTCGCCCGATTACAACGGTAGGTGTAGTTTTCCCCTAGGCCGTTCTAGTTATTCGTTTCGAGCATCAGAACTGCGAAAATGTTGAGTTTCTCAAGCGTTTCTTACCTCCAAACTGCCATATCTCGCGAACGGATTGACCAATCCGCAAAATTTCTGTTGCATCTGAAAGTAGAAACACGCCCGATTACAACGGTATGCGTACTTTTCCCCTAGGCCGTTCTGGTTATTCGTTTCGAGTATCAGAACTGTGATAATTTTGAATTTCTCGACCGTTTCTTGCCTCCAAACTGCCATATCTCGCGAACGGATTGACCAATCCGCAAAATTTCTGTTGCATCTGAAAGTAGAAAGTCGCCCGATTACAACGGTATGCGTACTTTTCCCCTAGACCGTTCTACTTATGCTTGTCGAGCATCAGAACTGCGAAAATTTTGAGTTTCTCAAGCGTTTCTTACCTCCAAACTGCCATATCTCGCGAACGGATTGACTAATCCGCAAAATTTCTGTTGCATCTGAAAGTAGAAACTCGCCCGCTTACAACGGTAGGTGTAGTTTTCCCCTAGGCCGTTCTAGTTATTCGTTTCGAGCATCAGAACTGCGAAAATGTTGAGTTTCTCAAGCGTTTCTTACCTCCAAACTGCCATATCTCGCGAACGGATTGACCAATCCGCAAAATTTCTGTTGCATCTGAAAGTAGAAACTCGCTCGATTACAACGGTATGCGTACGTTTCCCCAAGTCCGTTCTAGTTATTCGTTTCGAGCATTAGAACTGCGAAAATTTTGAGTTTCTCAAGCGTTTCTTACCTCCAAACTGCCATATCTCGCGAACGGATTGACCTATCCGCAAAATTTCTGTTGCATCTGAAAGTAGAAACTCACCCGATTACAACGGTATGCGTACTTTTCCCCTAGACCGTTCTAGTTATGCTTGTCGAGCATCAGAACTGCGAAAATTTTGAGTTTCTCAAGCGTTTCTTCCTTCCAAACTGCCATATCTCGCGAACGGATTGACCAATCCGCAAAATTTCTGTTGCATCTGAAAGTAGAAACTCGCCTGATTACAACGGTAGGTGTAGTTTTCCCCTAGGCCGTTCTAGTTATTCGTTTCGAGCATCAGAACTGCGAAAATTTTGAGTTTCTCAAGCGTTTCTTACCTCCAAACTGCCATATCTCGCGAACGGATTGACCAATCCGCAAAATTTCTGTTGCATCTGAAAGTAGAATGTCGCCCGATTACAACGGTATGCGTACTTTTCCCCTAGACCGTTCTAGTTATGCTTGTCGAGCATCAGAACTGCGAAAATTTTGAGTTTCTCAAGCGTTTCTTACCTCCAAACTGCCATATCTCGCGAACGGATTGACTAATCCGCAAAATTTCTGTTGCATCTGAAAGTAGAAACTCGCCCGCTTACAACGGTATGCGTACTTTTCCCCTAGGCCGTTCTAGTTATTCGTTTCGAGCATCAGAACTGCGAAAATTTTGAGTTTCTCAAGCGTTTCTTACCTCCAAACTGCCATATCTCGCGAACGGATTGACCAATCCGCAAAATTTCTGTTGCATCTGAAGGTAGAAACTCGCCCGATTACAACGGTATGCGTACGTTTCCCCAAGTCCGTTCTAGTTATTCGTTTCGAGCATTAGAACTGCGAAAATTTTGAGTTTCTCAAGCGTTTCTTACCTGCAAACTGCCATATCTCGCGAACGGATTGACCAATCCGCAAAATTTCTGTTGCATCTGAAAGTAGAAACTCGCCCGATTACAACGGTATGCGTACTTTTCCCCTAGGCCGTTCTAGTTATTCGTTTCGAGCATCAGAACTGCGAAAATGTTGAGTTTCTCAAGCGTTTCACACCTACAAACTGCCATATCTCGCGAACGGATTGACCAATCCGCAAAATTTCTGTTGCATCTGAAAGTAGAAACTCGCCCGATTACAGCGGTGTGCGTACTTTTCCCCTAGACCGTTCTAGTTATGCTTGTCGAGCATCAGAACTGCGAAAATTTTGAGTTTCTCAAGCGTTTCTTACCTCCAAACTGCCATATCTCGCGAACGGATTGACCAATCCGCAAAATTTCTGTTGCATCTGAAAGTAGAAACTCGCCCGATTACAACGGTAGGTGTAGTTTTCCCCTAGGCCGTTCTAGTTATTCGTTTCGAGCATCAGAACTGCGAAAATTTTGAGTTTCTCAAGCGTTTCTTACTTCCAAACTGCCATATCTCGCGAACGGATTGACCAATCCGCAAAATTTCTGTTGCATCTGAAAGTAGAAACTCGCCCGATTACAACGGTAGGCGTACTTTTCCCCTAGTCCGTTCTAGTTATTCGTTTCGAGCATCAGAACTGCGAAAATTTTGAGTTTCTCAAGCGTTTCTTACCTCCAAACTGCCATATCTCGCGAACGGATTGACCAATCCGCAAAATTTCTGTTGCATCTGAAAGTAGAAATTCGCCCGATTACAACGGTATGCGTACTTTTCCCCTAGAACGTTCTGGTTATGCTTGTCGAGCATCAGAACTGCTAAAATTTTGAGTTTCTCAAGCGTTTCTTACCTCCAAACTGCCATATCTCGCGAACGGATTGACCAATCCGTAAAATTTCTGTTGCATCTGAAAGTAGAAACTCGCCCGATTACAACGGTTTGCGTACTTTTCCCCTAGGCCGTTCTAGTTATTCGTTTCGAGCATCAGAACTGCGAAAATGTTGAGTTTCTCAAGCGTTTCTTACCTACAAACTGCCATATCTCGCGAACGGATTGACCAATCCGCAAAATTTCTGTTGCATCTGAAAGTAGATATTCGCCCGATTACAACGGTATGCGTACTTTTCCCCTAGACCGTTCTAGTTATGCTTGTCGAGCATCAGAACTGCGAAAATTTTGAGTTTCTTAAGCGTTTCTTACTTCCAAACTGCCATATCTCGCGAACGGATTGACCAATCCGCAAAATTTCTGTTGCATCTGAAAGTAGAAACTCGCCCGATTACAACGGTAGGTGTAGTTTTCCCCTAGGCCGTTCTAGTTATTCGTTTCGAGCATCAGAACTGCGAAAATTTTGAGTTTCTCAAGCGTTTCTTACCTCCAAACTGCCATATCTCGCGAACGGATTGACCAATCCGCAAAATTTCTGTTGCATCTGAAAGTAGAAAGTGGCCCGATTACAACGGTATGCGTACTTTTCCCCTAGACCGTTGTAGTTATGCTTGTCGAGCATCAGAACTGCGAAAATTTTTGAGTTTCACAAGCGTTTCTTACCTCGAAACTGCCATATCTCGCGAACGGATTGACTAATCCGCAAAATTTCTGTTGCATCTGAAAGTAGAAACTCGCCCGCTTACAACGGTATGCGTACTTTTCCCCTAGGCCGTTCTAGTTATTCGTTTCGAGCATCAGAACTGCGAAAATTTTGAGTTTCTCAAGCGTTTCTTACCTCCAAACTACCATATCTCGCGAACGGATTGACCAATCCGCAAAATTTCTGTTGCATCTGAAAGTAGAAACTCGCTCGATTACAACGGTATGCGTACGTTTCCCCAAGTCCGTTCTAGTTATTCGTTTCGAGCATTAGAACTGCGAAAATTTTGAGTTTCTCAAGCGTTTCTTACCTCCAAACTACCATATCTCGCGAACGGATTGACCAATCCGCAAAATTTCTGTTGCATCTGAAAGTAGAAACTCGCCCGATTACAACGGTATGCGTACTTTTCCCCTATGCCGTTCTAGTTATTCGTTTCGAGCATCAGAACTGCGAAAATGTTGAGTTTCTCAAGCGTTTCTTACCTACAAACTGCCATATCTCGCGAACGGATTGACCAATCCGCAAAATTTCTGTTGCATCTGAAAGTAGAAACTCGCCCGCTTACAACGGTATGCGTACTTTTCCCCTAGACCGTTCTAGTTATGCTTGTCGAGCATCAGAACTGCGAAAATTTTGAGTTTCTCAAGCGTTTCTTCCTTCCAAACTGCCATATCTCGCGAACGGATTGACCAATCCGAAAAATTTCTGTTGCATCTGAAAGTAGAAACTCGCCCGATTACAACGGTAGGTGTAGTTTTCCCCTAGGCCGTTCTAGTTATTCGTTTCGAGCATCAGAACTGCGAAAATTTTGAGTTTCTCAAGCGTTTCTTACCTCCAAACTGCCATATCTCGCGAACGGATTGACCAATCCGCAAAATTTCTGTTGCATCTGAAAGTAGAAAGTGGCCCGATTACAACGGTATGCGTACTTTTCCCCTAGACCGTTCTAGTTATGCTTGTCGAGCATCAGAACTGCGAAAATTTTTGAGTTTCACAAGCGTTTCTTACCTCGAAACTGCCATATCTCGCGAACGGATTGACTAATCCGCAAAATTTCTGTTGCATCTGAAAGTAGAAACTCGCCCGCTTACAACGGTATGCGTACTTTTCCCCTAGGCCGTTCTAGTTATTCGTTTCGAGCATCAGAACTGCGAAAATTTTGAGTTTCTCAAGCGTTTCTTACCTCCAAACTACCATATCTCGCGAACGGATTGACCAATCCGCAAAATTTCTGTTGCATCTGAAAGTAGAAACTCGCTCGATTACAACGGTATGCGTACGTTTCCCCAAGTCCGTTCTAGTTATTCGTTTCGAGCATTAGAACTGCGAAAATTTTGAGTTTCTCAAGCGTTTCTTACCTCCAAACTACCATATCTCGCGAACGGATTGACCAATCCGCAAAATTTCTGTTGCATCTGAAAGTAGAAACTCGCCCGATTACAACGGTATGCGTACTTTTCCCCTATGCCGTTCTAGTTATTCGTTTCGAGCATCAGAACTGCGAAAATGTTGAGTTTCTCAAGCGTTTCTTACCTACAAACTGCCATATCTCGCGAACGGATTGACCAATCCGCAAAATTTCTGTTGCATCTGAAAGTAGAAACTCGCCCGATTACAGCGGAATGCGTACTTTTCCCCTAGACCGTTCTAGTTATGCTTGTCGAGCATCAGAACTGCGAAAATTTTGAGTTTCTCAAGCGTTTCTTCCTTCCAAACTGCCATATCTCGCGAACGGATTGACCAATCCGAAAAATTTCTGTTGCATCTGAAAGTAGAAACTCGCCCGATTACAACGGTAGGTGTAGTTTTCCCCTAGGCCGTTCTAGTTATTCGTTTCGAGCATCAGAACTGCGAAAATGTTGAGTTTCTCAAGCGTTTCTTACCTCCAAACTGCCATATCTCGCGAACGGATTGACCAATCCGCAAAATTTCTGTTGCATCTGAAAGTAGAAACTCGCCCGATTACAACGGTATGCGTACTTTTCCCCTAGGCCGTTCTGGTTATTCGTTTCGAGTATCAGAACTGTGATAATTTTGAATTTCTCGACCGTTTCTTGCCTCCAAACTGCCATATCTCGCGAACGGATTGACCAATCCGCAAAATTTCTGTTGCATCTGAAAGTAGAAACTCGCCCGATTACAACGGTATGCGTACTTTTCCCCTAGACCGTTCTAGTTATGCTTGTCGAGCATCAGAACTGCGAAAATTTTGAGTTTCTTAAGCGTTTCTTACTTCCAAACTGCCATATCTCGCGAACGGATTGACCAATCCGCAAAATTTCTGTTGCATCTGAAAGTAGAAACTCGCCCGATTACAACGGTAGGTGTAGTTTTCCCCAAGTCCGTTCTAGTTATCCGTTTCGAGCATCAGAACTGCGAAAATTTTGAGTTTCTCAAGCGTTTCTTACCTCCAAACTGCCATATCTCGCGAACGGATTGACCAATCCGCAAAATTTCTGTTGCATCTGAAAGTAGAAACTCGCCCGATTACAACGGTATGCGTAGTTTTCCCCTAGGCCGTTCTAGTTATTCGTTTCGAGCATCAGAACTGCGAAAATGTTGAGTTTCTCAAGCGTTTCTTACCTACAAACTGCCATATCTCGCGAACGGATTGACCAATCCGCAAAATTTCTGTTGCATCTGAAAGTAGAAACTCGCCCGATTACAGCGGTATGCGTACTTTTCCCCTAGACCGTTCTAGTTATGCTTGTCGATCATCAGAACTGCGAAAATTTTGAGTTTCTTAAGCGTTTCTTACTTCCAAACTGCCATATCTCGCGAACGGATTGACCAATCCGCAAAATTTCTGTTGCATCTGAAAGTAGAAACTCGCCCGATTACAACGGTAGGTGTAGTTTTCCCCTAGGCCGTTCTAGTTATTCGTTTCGAGCATCAGAACTGCGAAAATTTTGAGTTTCTCAAGCGTTTCTTACCTCCAAACTGCCATATCTCGCGAACGGATTGACCAATCCGCAAAATTTCTGTTGCATCTGAAAGTAGAAAGTCGCCCGATTACAACGGTATGCGTACTTTTCCCCTAGACCGTTATAGTTATGCTTGTCGAGCATCAGAACTGCGAAAATTTTTGAGTTTCACAAGCGTTTCTTACCTCCAAACTGCCATATCTCGCGAACGGATTGACTAATCCGCAAAATTTCTGTTGCATCTGAAAGTAGAAACTCGCCCGCTTACAACGGTATGCGTACTTTTCCCCTAGGCCGTTCTAGTTATTCGTTTCGAGCATCAGAACTGCGAAAATTTTGAGTTTCTCAAGCGTTTCTTACCTCCAAACTGCCATATCTCGCGAACGGATTGACCAATCCGCAAAATTTCTGTTGCATCTGAAGGTAGAAACTCGCCCGATTACAACGGTATGCGTACGTTTCCCCAAGTCCGTTCTAGTTATTCGTTTCGAGCATTAGAACTGCGAAAATTTTGAGTTTCTCAAGCGTTTCTTACCTCCAAACTGCCATATCTCGCGAACGGATTGACCAATCCGCAAAATTTCTGTTGCATCTGAAAGTAGAAACTCGCCCGATTACAACGGTATGCGTACTTTTCCCCTATGCTGTTCTAGTTATTCGTTTCGAGCATCAGAACTGCGAAAATGTTGAGTTTCTCAAGCGTTTCTTACCTACAAACTGCCATATCTCGCGAACGGATTGACCAATCCGCAAAATTTCTGTTGCATCTGAAAGTAGAAACTCGCCCGATTACAGCGGAATGCGTACTTTTCCCCTAGACCGTTCTAGTTATGCTTGTCGAGCATCAGAACTGCGAAAATTTTGAGTTTCTCAAGCGTTTCTTCCTTCCAAACTGCCATATCTCGCGAACGGATTGACCAATCCGAAAAATTTCTGTTGCATCTGAAAGTAGAAACTCGCCCGATTACAACGGTAGGTGTAGTTTTCCCCTAGGCCGTTCTAGTTATTCGTTTCGAGCATCAGAACTGCGAAAATGTTGAGTTTCTCAAGCGTTTCTTACCTCCAAACTGCCATATCTCGCGAACGGATTGACCAATCCGCAAAATTTCTGTTGCATCTGAAAGTAGAAACTCGCCCGATTACAACGGTATGCGTACTTTTCCCCTAGGCCGTTCTGGTTATTCGTTTCGAGTATCAGAACTGTGATAATTTTGAATTTCTCGACCGTTTCTTGCCTCCAAACTGCCATATCTCGCGAACGGATTGACCAATCCGCAAAATTTCTGTTGCATCTGAAAGTAGAAACTCGCCCGATTACAACGGTATGCGTACTTTTCCCCTAGACCGTTCTAGTTATGCTTGTCGAGCATCAGAACTGCGAAAATTTTGAGTTTCTTAAGCGTTTCTTACTTCCAAACTGCCATATCTCGCGAACGGATTGACCAATCCGCAAAATTTCTGTTGCATCTGAAAGTAGAAACTCGCCCGATTACAACGGTAGGTGTAGTTTTCCCCAAGTCCGTTCTAGTTATCCGTTTCGAGCATCAGAACTGCGAAAATTTTGAGTTTCTCAAGCGTTTCTTACCTCCAAACTGCCATATCTCGCGAACGGATTGACCAATCCGCAAAATTTCTGTTGCATCTGAAAGTAGAAACTCGCCCGATTACAACGGTATGCGTAGTTTTCCCCTAGGCCGTTCTAGTTATTCGTTTCGAGCATCAGAACTGCGAAAATGTTGAGTTTCTCAAGCGTTTCTTACCTACAAACTGCCATATCTCGCGAACGGATTGACCAATCCGCAAAATTTCTGTTGCATCTGAAAGTAGAAACTCGCCCGATTACAGCGGTATGCGTACTTTTCCCCTAGACCGTTCTAGTTATGCTTGTCGATCATCAGAACTGCGAAAATTTTGAGTTTCTTAAGCGTTTCTTACTTCCAAACTGCCATATCTCGCGAACGGATTGACCAATCCGCAAAATTTCTGTTGCATCTGAAAGTAGAAACTCGCCCGATTACAACGGTAGGTGTAGTTTTCCCCTAGGCCGTTCTAGTTATTCGTTTCGAGCATCAGAACTGCGAAAATTTTGAGTTTCTCAAGCGTTTCTTACCTCCAAACTGCCATATCTCGCGAACGGATTGACCAATCCGCAAAATTTCTGTTGCATCTGAAAGTAGAAAGTCGCCCGATTACAACGGTATGCGTACTTTTCCCCTAGACCGTTATAGTTATGCTTGTCGAGCATCAGAACTGCGAAAATTTTTGAGTTTCACAAGCGTTTCTTACCTCCAAACTGCCATATCTCGCGAACGGATTGACTAATCCGCAAAATTTCTGTTGCATCTGAAAGTAGAAACTCGCCCGCTTACAACGGTATGCGTACTTTTCCCCTAGGCCGTTCTAGTTATTCGTTTCGAGCATCAGAACTGCGAAAATTTTGAGTTTCTCAAGCGTTTCTTACCTCCAAACTGCCATATCTCGCGAACGGATTGACCAATCCGCAAAATTTCTGTTGCATCTGAAGGTAGAAACTCGCCCGATTACAACGGTATGCGTACGTTTCCCCAAGTCCGTTCTAGTTATTCGTTTCGAGCATTAGAACTGCGAAAATTTTGAGTTTCTCAAGCGTTTCTTACCTCCAAACTGCCATATCTCGCGAACGGATTGACCAATCCGCAAAATTTCTGTTGCATCTGAAAGTAGAAACTCGCCCGATTACAACGGTATGCGTACTTTTCCCCTAGGCCGTTCTAGTTATTCGTTTCGAGCATCAGAACTGCGAAAATGTTGAGTTTCTCAAGCGTTTCTTACCTACAAACTGCCATATCTCGCGAACGGATTGACCAATCCGCAAAATTTCTGTTGCATCTGAAAGTAGAAACTCGCCCGATTACAGCGGTATGCGTACTTTTCCCCTAGACCGTTCTAGTTATGCTTGTCGAGCATCAGAACTGCGAAAATTTTGAGTTTCTCAAGCGTTTCTTACTTCCAAACTGCCATATCTCGCGAACGGATTGACCAATCCGCAAAATTTCTGTTGCATCTGAAAGTAGAAACTCGCCCGATTACAGCGGTATGCGTACTTTTCCCCTAGACCGTTCTAGTTATGCTTGTCGAGCATCAGAACTGCGAAAATTTTGAGTTTCTCAAGCGTTTCTTACTTCCAAACTGCCATATCTCGCGAACGGATTGACCAATCCGCAAAATTTCTGTTGCATCTGAAAGTAGAAACTCGCCCGATTACAACGGTAGGTGTAGTTTTCCCCTAGGCCGTTCTAGTTATTCGTTTCGAGCATCAGAACTGCGAAAATGTTGAGTTTCTCAAGCGTTTCTTACCTCCAAACTGCCATATCTCGCGAACGGATTGACCAATCCGCAAAATTTCTGTTGCATCTGAAAGTAGAAACTCGCCCGATTACAACGGTATGCGTACTTTTTCCCTAGGCCGTTCTGGTTATTCGTTTCGAGTATCAGAACTGTGATAATTTTGAATTTCTCGTCCGTTTCTTGCCTCCAAACTGCCATATCTCGCGAACGGATTGACCAATCCGCAAAATTTCTGTTGCATCTGAAAGTAGAAACTCGCCCGATTACAACGGTATGCGTACGTTTCCCCAAGTCCGTTCTAGTTATTCGTTTCGAGCATCAGAACTGCGAAAATTTTGAGTTTCTCAAGCGTTTCTTACATCCAAACTGCCATATCTCGCGAACGGATTGACCAATCCGCAAAATTTCTCTTGCATCTGAAAGTAGAAACCCGCCCGATTACAACGGTATGCGTAGTTTTCCCCTAGGTCGTTCTAGTTATTCGTTTCGAGCATCAGAACTGCGAAAATGTTGAGTTTCTCAAGCGTTTCCTACCTACAAACTGCCATATCTCGCGAACGGATTGACCAATCCGCAAAATTTCTGTTGCATCTGAAAGTAGAAACTCGCCCGATTACAGCGGTATGCGTACTTTTCCCCTAGACCGTTCTAGTTATGCTTGTCGAGCATCAGAACTGCGAAAATTTTGAGTTTCTCAAGCGTTTCTTACTTCCAAACTGCCATATCTCGCGAACGGATTGACCAATCCGCAAAATTTCTGTTGCATCTGAAAGTAGAAACTCGACCGATTACAACGGTAGGTGTAGTTTTCCCCTAGGCCGTTCTAGTTATTCGTTTCGAGCATCAGAACTGCGAAAATTTTGAGTTTCTCAAGCGTTTCTTACCTCCAAACTGCCATATCTCGCGAACGGATTGACCAATCCGCAAAATTTCTGTTGCATCTGAAAGTAGAAACTCGCCCGATTACAACGGTATGAGTACTTTTCCCCTAGGCCGTTCTGGTTATTCGTTTCGAGTCAAGAACTGCGATAATTTTGAGTTTCTCGACCGTTTCTTGCCCCCAAACTGCCATATCTCGCGAACGGATTGACCAATCCGCAAAATTTCTGTTGCATCTGAAAGTAGAAACTCGCCCGATTACAACGGTATGCGTACTTTTACCCTAGGCCGTTCTAGTTAATCGTTTCGAGCATCAGAACTGCGAAAATTTTGAGTTTCTCAAGCGTTTCTTACTTCCAAACTGCCATATCTCGCGAACGGATTGACCAATCCGCAAAATTTCTGATGCATCTGAAAGTAGAAACTCGCCCGATTACAACGGTATGCGTACTTTTCCCCTAGGCCGCCCTAGTTATTCGTTTCGAGCATCAGAACTGCGAAAATTTTGTGTTTCTCAAGTGTTTCATACATCCAAACTGCCATATCTCGCGAACGGATTGACCAATCCGCAAAATTTCTGTTGCATCTGAAAGTAGAAACTCGCCCGATTACAACGGTAGGTGTAGTTTTCCCCTAGGCCGTTCTAGTTATTCGTTTCGAGCATCAGAACTGCGAAAATTTTGAGTTTCTCAAGCGTTTCTTACCTCCAAACTGCCATATCTCGCGAACGGATTGACCAATCCGCAAAATTTCTGTTGCATCTGAAAGTAGAAAGTCGCCCGATTACAACGGTATGCGTACTTTTCCCCTAGACCGTTATAGTTATGCTTGTCGAGCATCAGAACTGCGAAAATTTTTGAGTTTCACAAGCGTTTCTTACCTCCAAACTGCCATATCTCGCGAACGGATTGACTAATCCGCAAAATTTCTGTTGCATCTGAAAGTAGAAACTCGCCCGCTTACAACGGTATGCGTACTTTTCCCCTAGGCCGTTCTAGTTATTCGTTTCGAGCATCAGAACTGCGAAAATTTTGAGTTTCTCAAGCGTTTCTTACCTCCAAACTGCCATATCTCGCGAACGGATTGACCAATCCGCAAAATTTCTGTTGCATCTGAAGGTAGAAACTCGCCCGATTACAACGGTATGCGTACGTTTCCCCAAGTCCGTTCTAGTTATTCGTTTCGAGCATTAGAACTGCGAAAATTTTGAGTTTCTCAAGCGTTTCTTACCTCCAAACTGCCATATCTCGCGAACGGATTGACCAATCCGCAAAATTTCTGTTGCATCTGAAAGTAGAAACTCGCCCGATTACAACGGTATGCGTACTTTTCCCCTAGGCCGTTCTAGTTATTCGTTTCGAGCATCAGAACTGCGAAAATGTTGAGTTTCTCAAGCGTTTCTTACCTACAAACTGCCATATCTCGCGAACGGATTGACCAATCCGCAAAATTTCTGTTGCATCTGAAAGTAGAAACTCGCCCGATTACAGCGGTATGCGTACTTTTCCCCTAGACCGTTCTAGTTATGCTTGTCGAGCATCAGAACTGCGAAAATTTTGAGTTTCTCAAGCGTTTCTTACTTCCAAACTGCCATATCTCGCGAACGGATTGACCAATCCGCAAAATTTCTGTTGCATCTGAAAGTAGAAACTCGCCCGATTACAGCGGTATGCGTACTTTTCCCCTAGACCGTTCTAGTTATGCTTGTCGAGCATCAGAACTGCGAAAATTTTGAGTTTCTCAAGCGTTTCTTACTTCCAAACTGCCATATCTCGCGAACGGATTGACCAATCCGCAAAATTTCTGTTGCATCTGAAAGTAGAAACTCGCCCGATTACAACGGTAGGTGTAGTTTTCCCCTAGGCCGTTCTAGTTATTCGTTTCGAGCATCAGAACTGCGAAAATGTTGAGTTTCTCAAGCGTTTCTTACCTCCAAACTGCCATATCTCGCGAACGGATTGACCAATCCGCAAAATTTCTGTTGCATCTGAAAGTAGAAACTCGCCCGATTACAACGGTATGCGTACTTTTCCCCTAGGCCGTTCTGGTTATTCGTTTCGAGTATCAGAACTGTGATAATTTTGAATTTCTCGTCCGTTTCTTGCCTCCAAACTGCCATATCTCGCGAACGGATTGACCAATCCGCAAAATTTCTGTTGCATCTGAAAGTAGAAACTCGCCCGATTACAACGGTATGCGTACGTTTCCCCAAGTCCGTTCTAGTTATTCGTTTCGAGCATCAGAACTGCGAAAATTTTGAGTTTCTCAAGCGTTTCTTACATCCAAACTGCCATATCTCGCGAACGGATTGACCAATCCGCAAAATTTCTCTTGCATCTGAAAGTAGAAACCCGCCCGATTACAACGGTATGCGTAGTTTTCCCCTAGGTCGTTCTAGTTATTCGTTTCGAGCATCAGAACTGCGAAAATGTTGAGTTTCTCAAGCGTTTCCTACCTACAAACTGCCATATCTCGCGAACGGATTGACCAATCCGCAAAATTTCTGTTGCATCTGAAAGTAGAAACTCGCCCGATTACAGCGGTATGCGTACTTTTCCCCTAGACCGTTCTAGTTATGCTTGTCGAGCATCAGAACTGCGAAAATTTTGAGTTTCTCAAGCGTTTCTTACTTCCAAACTGCCATATCTCGCGAACGGATTGACCAATCCGCAAAATTTCTGTTGCATCTGAAAGTAGAAACTCGACCGATTACAACGGTAGGTGTAGTTTTCCCCTAGGCCGTTCTAGTTATTCGTTTCGAGCATCAGAACTGCGAAAATTTTGAGTTTCTCAAGCGTTTCTTACCTCCAAACTGCCATATCTCGCGAACGGATTGACCAATCCGCAAAATTTCTGTTGCATCTGAAAGTAGAAACTCGCCCGATTACAACGGTATGAGTACTTTTCCCCTAGGCCGTTCTGGTTATTCGTTTCGAGTCAAGAACTGCGATAATTTTGAGTTTCTCGACCGTTTCTTGCCCCCAAACTGCCATATCTCGCGAACGGATTGACCAATCCGCAAAATTTCTGTTGCATCTGAAAGTAGAAACTCGCCCGATTACAACGGTATGCGTACTTTTACCCTAGGCCGTTCTAGTTAATCGTTTCGAGCATCAGAACTGCGAAAATTTTGAGTTTCTCAAGCGTTTCTTACTTCCAAACTGCCATATCTCGCGAACGGATTGACCAATCCGCAAAATTTCTGATGCATCTGAAAGTAGAAACTCGCCCGATTACAACGGTATGCGTACTTTTCCCCTAGGCCGCCCTAGTTATTCGTTTCGAGCATCAGAACTGCGAAAATTTTGTGTTTCTCAAGTGTTTCATACATCCAAACTGCCATATCTCGCGAACGGATTGACCAATCCGCAAAATTTCTGTTGCATCTGAAAGTAGAAACTCGCCCGCTTACAACGGTATGCGTACTTTTCCCCTAGGCCGTTCTAGTTATTCGTTTCGAGCATCAGAACTGCGAAAATGTTGAGTTTCTCAAGCGTTTCTTACCTACAAACTGCCATATCTCGCGAACGGATTGACCAATCCGCAAAATTTCTGTTGCATCTGAAAGTAGAAACTCGCCCGATTACAACGGTATGCGTACTTTTCCCCTAGTCCGTTCTAGTTATTCGTTTCGAGCATCAGAACTGCGAAAATTTTGAGTTTCTCAAGCGTTTCTTACCTCCAAACTGCCATATCTCGCGAACGAATTGACCCATCCGCAAAATTTCTGTTGCATCTGAAAGTAGAAACTCGCCCGATTACAACGGTGTGCGTACTTTTCCCCTAGTCCGTTCTAGTTATTCGTTTCGAGCATCAGAACTGCGAAAATTTTGAGTTTCTCAAGCGTTTCTTACTTCCAAACTGCCATATCTCGCGAACGGATTGACCAATCCGCAAAATTTCTGTTGCATCTGAAAGTAGAAACTCGCCCGCTTACAACGGTATGCGTACTTTTCCCCTAGGCCGTTCTAGTTATTCGTTTCGAGCATCAGAACTGCGAAAATGTTGAGTTTCTCAAGCGTTTCTTACCTACAAACTGCCATATCTCGCGAACGGATTGACCAATCCGCAAAATTTCTGTTGCATCTGAAAGTAGAAACTCGCCCGATTACAACGGTATGCGTACTTTTCCCCTAGTCCGTTCTAGTTATTCGTTTCGAGCATCAGAACTGCGAAAATTTTGAGTTTCTCAAGCGTTTCTTACCTCCAAACTGCCATATCTCGCGAACGAATTGACCCATCCGCAAAATTTCTGTTGCATCTGAAAGTAGAAACTCGCCCGATTACAACGGTATGCGTACGTTTCCCCAAGTCCGTTCTAGTTATTCGTTTCGAGCATCAGAACTGCGAAAATTTTGAGTTTCTCAAGCGTTTCTTACATCCAAACTGCCATATCTCGCGAACGGATTGACCAATCCGCAAAATTTCTCTTGCATCTGAAAGTAGAAACCCGCCCGATTACAACGGTATGCGTAGTTTTCCCCTAGGTCGTTCTAGTTATTCGTTTCGAGCATCAGAACTGCGAAAATGTTGAGTTTCTCAAGCGTTTCCTACCTACAAACTGCCATATCTCGCGAACGGATTGACCAATCCGCAAAATTTCTGTTGCATCTGAAAGTAGAAACTCGCCCGATTACAGCGGTATGCGTACTTTTCCCCTAGACCGTTCTAGTTATGCTTGTCGAGCATCAGAACTGCGAAAATTTTGAGTTTCTCAAGCGTTTCTTACTTCCAAACTGCCATATCTCGCGAACGGATTGACCAATCCGCAAAATTTCTGTTGCATCTGAAAGTAGAAACTCGACCGATTACAACGGTAGGTGTAGTTTTCCCCTAGGCCGTTCTAGTTATTCGTTTCGAGCATCAGAACTGCGAAAATTTTGAGTTTCTCAAGCGTTTCTTACCTCCAAACTGCCATATCTCGCGAACGGATTGACCAATCCGCAAAATTTCTGTTGCATCTGAAAGTAGAAACTCGCCCGATTACAACGGTATGAGTACTTTTCCCCTAGGCCGTTCTGGTTATTCGTTTCGAGTCAAGAACTGCGATAATTTTGAGTTTCTCGACCGTTTCTTGCCCCCAAACTGCCATATCTCGCGAACGGATTGACCAATCCGCAAAATTTCTGTTGCATCTGAAAGTAGAAACTCGCCCGATTACAACGGTATGCGTACTTTTACCCTAGGCCGTTCTAGTTAATCGTTTCGAGCATCAGAACTGCGAAAATTTTGAGTTTCTCAAGCGTTTCTTACTTCCAAACTGCCATATCTCGCGAACGGATTGACCAATCCGCAAAATTTCTGATGCATCTGAAAGTAGAAACTCGCCCGATTACAACGGTATGCGTACTTTTCCCCTAGGCCGCCCTAGTTATTCGTTTCGAGCATCAGAACTGCGAAAATTTTGTGTTTCTCAAGTGTTTCATACATCCAAACTGCCATATCTCGCGAACGGATTGACCAATCCGCAAAATTTCTGTTGCATCTGAAAGTAGAAACTCGCCCGCTTACAACGGTATGCGTACTTTTCCCCTAGGCCGTTCTAGTTATTCGTTTCGAGCATCAGAACTGCGAAAATGTTGAGTTTCTCAAGCGTTTCTTACCTACAAACTGCCATATCTCGCGAACGGATTGACCAATCCGCAAAATTTCTGTTGCATCTGAAAGTAGAAACTCGCCCGATTACAACGGTATGCGTACTTTTCCCCTAGTCCGTTCTAGTTATTCGTTTCGAGCATCAGAACTGCGAAAATTTTGAGTTTCTCAAGCGTTTCTTACCTCCAAACTGCCATATCTCGCGAACGAATTGACCCATCCGCAAAATTTCTGTTGCATCTGAAAGTAGAAACTCGCCCGATTACAACGGTGTGCGTACTTTTCCCCTAGTCCGTTCTAGTTATTCGTTTCGAGCATCAGAACTGCGAAAATTTTGAGTTTCTCAAGCGTTTCTTACTTCCAAACTGCCATATCTCGCGAACGGATTGACCAATCCGCAAAATTTCTGTTGCATCTGAAAGTAGAAACTCGCCCGCTTACAACGGTATGCGTACTTTTCCCCTAGGCCGTTCTAGTTATTCGTTTCGAGCATCAGAACTGCGAAAATGTTGAGTTTCTCAAGCGTTTCTTACCTACAAACTGCCATATCTCGCGAACGGATTGACCAATCCGCAAAATTTCTGTTGCATCTGAAAGTAGAAACTCGCCCGATTACAACGGTATGCGTACTTTTCCCCTAGTCCGTTCTAGTTATTCGTTTCGAGCATCAGAACTGCGAAAATTTTGAGTTTCTCAAGCGTTTCTTACCTCCAAACTGCCATATCTCGCGAACGAATTGACCCATCCGCAAAATTTCTGTTGCATCTGAAAGTAGAAACTCGCCCGATTACAACGGTATGCGTACTTTTCCCCTAGTCCGTTCTAGTTATTCGTTTCGAGCATCAGAACTGCGAAAATTTTGAGTTTCTCAAGCGTTTCTTACTTCCAAACTGCCATATCTCGCGAACGGATTGACCAATCCGCAAAATTTCTGTTGCATCTGAAAGTAGAAACTCGCCCGATTACAACGGTATGCGTACTTTTCCCCTAGGCCGTTCTGGTTATTCGTTTCGAGCATCAGAACTGTGAAAATTTTGAGTTTCTCAACCGTTTCTTACCTCCAAACTGCCATATCTCGCGAACGAATTGACCAATCCGCAAAATTTCTGTTGCATCTGAAAGTTGAAAGTCGCCCGATTACAACGGTATGCGTACTTTTCCCCTAGACCGTTCTAGTTATGCTTGTCGAGCATCAGAACTGCGAAAATTTTGAGTTTCTCAAGCGTTTCTTACCTCCAAACTGCCATATCTCGCGAACGGATTGACTAATCCGCAAAATTTCTGTTGCACCTGAAAGTAGAAACTCGCCCGCTTACAACGGTATGCGTACTTTTCCCCTAGGCCGTTCTAGTTATTCGTTTCGAGCATCAGAACTGCGAAAATTTTGAGTTTCTCAAGCGTTTCTTACCTCCAAACTGCCATATCTCGCGAACGGATTGACCAATCCGCAAAATTTCTGTTGCATCTGAAAGTAGAAACTCGCCCGATTGCAGCGGTATGCGTACTTTTCCCCTAGACCGTTCTAGTTATGCTTGTCGAGCATCAGAACTGCGAAAATTTTGAGTTTCTCAAGCGTTTCTTACTTCCAAACTGCCATATCTCGCGAACGGATTGACCAATCCGCAAAATTTCTGTTGCATCTGAAAGTAGAAACTCGCCCGATTACAACGGTAGGTGTAGTTTTCCCCTAGGCCGTTCTGGTTATTCGTTTCGAGTATCAGAACTGTGATAATTTTGAATTTCTCGTCCGTTTCTTGCCTCCAAACTGCCATATCTCGCGAACGGGTTGACCAATCCGCAAAATTTCTGTTGCATCTGAAAGTAGAAACTCGCCCGATTACAACGGTATGCGTACGTTTCCCCAAGTCCGTTCTAGTTATTCGTTTCGAGCATCAGAACTGCGAAAATTTTGAGTTTCTCAAGCGTTTCTTACCTCCAAACTGCCATATCTCGCGAACGGATTGACCAATCCGCAAAATTTCTCTTGCATCTGAAAGTAGAAACTCGCCCGATTACAACGGTAGGTGTAGTTTTCCCCTAGGCCGTTCTAGTTATTCGTTTCGAGCATCAGAACTGCGAAAATGTTGAGTTTCTCAAGCGTTTCTTACCTCCAAACTGCCATATCTCGCGAACGGATTGACCAATCCGCAAAATTTCTGTTGCATCTGAAAGTAGAAACTCGCCCGATTACAGCGGTATGCGTACTTTTCCCCTAGACCGTTCTAGTTATGCTTGTCGAGCATCAGAACTGCGAAAATTTTGAGTTTCTCAAGCGTTTCTTACCTCCAAACTGCCATATCTCGCGAACGGATTGACCAATCCGCAAAATTTCTGTTGCATCTGAAAGTAGAAACTCGCCCGATTACAACGGTATGCGTACTTTTCCACTAGGCCGATCTATTTATTCGTTTCGAGCATCAGAACTGCGAAAATGTTGAGTTTCTCAAGCGTTTCTTACCTACAAACTGCCATATCTCGCGAACGGATTGACCAATCCGCAAAATTTCTGTTGCATCTGAAAGTAGAAACTCGCCCGATTACAACGGTATGCGTACTTTTCCCCTAGACCGTTATAGTTATGCTTGTCGAGCATCAGAACTGCGAAAATTTTTGAGTTTCACAAGCGTTTCTTACCTCCAAACTGCCATATCTCGCGAACGGATTGACTAATCCGCAAAATTTCTGTTGCATCTGAAAGTAGAAACTCGCCCGCTTACAACGGTATGCGTACTTTTCCCCTAGGCCGTTCTAGTTATTCGTTTCGAGCATCAGAACTGCGAAAATTTTGAGTTTCTCAAGCGTTTCTTACCTCCAAACTGCCATATCTCGCGAACGGATTGACCAATCCGCAAAATTTCTGTTGCATCTGAAGGTAGAAACTCGCCCGATTACAACGGTATGCGTACGTTTCCCCAAGTCCGTTCTAGTTATTCGTTTCGAGCATTAGAACTGCGAAAATTTTGAGTTTCTCAAGCGTTTCTTACCTCCAAACTGCCATATCTCGCGAACGGATTGACCAATCCGCAAAATTTCTGTTGCATCTGAAAGTAGAAACTCGCCCGATTACAGCGGTATGCGTACTTTTCCCCTAGACCGTTCTAGTTATGCTTGTCGAGCATCAGAACTGCGAAAATTTTGAGTTTCTCAAGCGTTTCTTACTTCCAAACTGCCATATCTCGCGAACGGATTGACCAATCCGCAAAATTTCTGTTGCATCTGAAAGTAGAAACTCGCCCGATTACAGCGGTATGCGTACTTTTCCCCTAGACCGTTCTAGTTATGCTTGTCGAGCATCAGAACTGCGAAAATTTTGAGTTTCTCAAGCGTTTCTTACTTCCAAACTGCCATATCTCGCGAACGGATTGACCAATCCGCAAAATTTCTGTTGCATCTGAAAGTAGAAACTCGCCCGATTACAACGGTAGGTGTAGTTTTCCCCTAGGCCGTTCTAGTTATTCGTTTCGAGCATCAGAACTGCGAAAATGTTGAGTTTCTCAAGCGTTTCTTACCTCCAAACTGCCATATCTCGCGAACGGATTGACCAATCCGCAAAATTTCTGTTGCATCTGAAAGTAGAAACTCGCCCGATTACAACGGTATGCGTACTTTTCCCCTAGGCCGTTCTGGTTATTCGTTTCGAGTATCAGAACTGTGATAATTTTGAATTTCTCGTCCGTTTCTTGCCTCCAAACTGCCATATCTCGCGAACGGATTGACCAATCCGCAAAATTTCTGTTGCATCTGAAAGTAGAAACTCGCCCGATTACAACGGTATGCGTACGTTTCCCCAAGTCCGTTCTAGTTATTCGTTTCGAGCATCAGAACTGCGAAAATTTTGAGTTTCTCAAGCGTTTCTTACATCCAAACTGCCATATCTCGCGAACGGATTGACCAATCCGCAAAATTTCTCTTGCATCTGAAAGTAGAAACCCGCCCGATTACAACGGTATGCGTAGTTTTCCCCTAGGTCGTTCTAGTTATTCGTTTCGAGCATCAGAACTGCGAAAATGTTGAGTTTCTCAAGCGTTTCCTACCTACAAACTGCCATATCTCGCGAACGGATTGACCAATCCGCAAAATTTCTGTTGCATCTGAAAGTAGAAACTCGCCCGATTACAGCGGTATGCGTACTTTTCCCCTAGACCGTTCTAGTTATGCTTGTCGAGCATCAGAACTGCGAAAATTTTGAGTTTCTCAAGCGTTTCTTACTTCCAAACTGCCATATCTCGCGAACGGATTGACCAATCCGCAAAATTTCTGTTGCATCTGAAAGTAGAAACTCGACCGATTACAACGGTAGGTGTAGTTTTCCCCTAGGCCGTTCTAGTTATTCGTTTCGAGCATCAGAACTGCGAAAATTTTGAGTTTCTCAAGCGTTTCTTACCTCCAAACTGCCATATCTCGCGAACGGATTGACCAATCCGCAAAATTTCTGTTGCATCTGAAAGTAGAAACTCGCCCGATTACAACGGTATGAGTACTTTTCCCCTAGGCCGTTCTGGTTATTCGTTTCGAGTCAAGAACTGCGATAATTTTGAGTTTCTCGACCGTTTCTTGCCCCCAAACTGCCATATCTCGCGAACGGATTGACCAATCCGCAAAATTTCTGTTGCATCTGAAAGTAGAAACTCGCCCGATTACAACGGTATGCGTACTTTTACCCTAGGCCGTTCTAGTTAATCGTTTCGAGCATCAGAACTGCGAAAATTTTGAGTTTCTCAAGCGTTTCTTACTTCCAAACTGCCATATCTCGCGAACGGATTGACCAATCCGCAAAATTTCTGATGCATCTGAAAGTAGAAACTCGCCCGATTACAACGGTATGCGTACTTTTCCCCTAGGCCGCCCTAGTTATTCGTTTCGAGCATCAGAACTGCGAAAATTTTGTGTTTCTCAAGTGTTTCATACATCCAAACTGCCATATCTCGCGAACGGATTGACCAATCCGCAAAATTTCTGTTGCATCTGAAAGTAGAAACTCGCCCGCTTACAACGGTATGCGTACTTTTCCCCTAGGCCGTTCTAGTTATTCGTTTCGAGCATCAGAACTGCGAAAATGTTGAGTTTCTCAAGCGTTTCTTACCTACAAACTGCCATATCTCGCGAACGGATTGACCAATCCGCAAAATTTCTGTTGCATCTGAAAGTAGAAACTCGCCCGATTACAACGGTATGCGTACTTTTCCCCTAGTCCGTTCTAGTTATTCGTTTCGAGCATCAGAACTGCGAAAATTTTGAGTTTCTCAAGCGTTTCTTACCTCCAAACTGCCATATCTCGCGAACGAATTGACCCATCCGCAAAATTTCTGTTGCATCTGAAAGTAGAAACTCGCCCGATTACAACGGTGTGCGTACTTTTCCCCTAGTCCGTTCTAGTTATTCGTTTCGAGCATCAGAACTGCGAAAATTTTGAGTTTCTCAAGCGTTTCTTACTTCCAAACTGCCATATCTCGCGAACGGATTGACCAATCCGCAAAATTTCTGTTGCATCTGAAAGTAGAAACTCGCCCGCTTACAACGGTATGCGTACTTTTCCCCTAGGCCGTTCTAGTTATTCGTTTCGAGCATCAGAACTGCGAAAATGTTGAGTTTCTCAAGCGTTTCTTACCTACAAACTGCCATATCTCGCGAACGGATTGACCAATCCGCAAAATTTCTGTTGCATCTGAAAGTAGAAACTCGCCCGATTACAACGGTATGCGTACTTTTCCCCTAGTCCGTTCTAGTTATTCGTTTCGAGCATCAGAACTGCGAAAATTTTGAGTTTCTCAAGCGTTTCTTACCTCCAAACTGCCATATCTCGCGAACGAATTGACCCATCCGCAAAATTTCTGTTGCATCTGAAAGTAGAAACTCGCCCGATTACAACGGTATGCGTACTTTTCCCCTAGTCCGTTCTAGTTATTCGTTTCGAGCATCAGAACTGCGAAAATTTTGAGTTTCTCAAGCGTTTCTTACTTCCAAACTGCCATATCTCGCGAACGGATTGACCAATCCGCAAAATTTCTGTTGCATCTGAAAGTAGAAACTCGCCCGATTACAACGGTATGCGTACTTTTCCCCTAGGCCGTTCTGGTTATTCGTTTCGAGCATCAGAACTGTGAAAATTTTGAGTTTCTCAACCGTTTCTTACCTCCAAACTGCCATATCTCGCGAACGAATTGACCAATCCGCAAAATTTCTGTTGCATCTGAAAGTTGAAAGTCGCCCGATTACAACGGTATGCGTACTTTTCCCCTAGACCGTTCTAGTTATGCTTGTCGAGCATCAGAACTGCGAAAATTTTGAGTTTCTCAAGCGTTTCTTACCTCCAAACTGCCATATCTCGCGAACGGATTGACTAATCCGCAAAATTTCTGTTGCACCTGAAAGTAGAAACTCGCCCGCTTACAACGGTATGCGTACTTTTCCCCTAGGCCGTTCTAGTTATTCGTTTCGAGCATCAGAACTGCGAAAATTTTGAGTTTCTCAAGCGTTTCTTACCTCCAAACTGCCATATCTCGCGAACGGATTGACCAATCCGCAAAATTTCTGTTGCATCTGAAAGTAGAAACTCGCCCGATTGCAGCGGTATGCGTACTTTTCCCCTAGACCGTTCTAGTTATGCTTGTCGAGCATCAGAACTGCGAAAATTTTGAGTTTCTCAAGCGTTTCTTACTTCCAAACTGCCATATCTCGCGAACGGATTGACCAATCCGCAAAATTTCTGTTGCATCTGAAAGTAGAAACTCGCCCGATTACAACGGTATGCGTACTTTTACCCTAGGCCGTTCTAGTTAATCGTTTCGAGCATCAGAACTGCGAAAATTTTGAGTTTCTCAAGCGTTTCTTACTTCCAAACTGCCATATCTCGCGAACGGATTGACCAATCCGCAAAATTTCTGTTGCATCTGAAAGTAGAAACTCGCCCGATTACAACGGTATGAGTACTTTTCCCCTAGGCCGTTCTGGTTATTCGTTTCGAGTCAAGAACTGCGATAATTTTGAGTTTCTCGACCGTTTCTTGCCCCCAAACTGCCATATCTCGCGAACGGATTGACCAATCCGCAAAATTTCTGTTGCATCTGAAAGTAGAAACTCGCCCGATTACAACGGTATGCGTACTTTTACCCTAGGCCGTTCTAGTTAATCGTTTCGAGCATCAGAACTGCGAAAATTTTGAGTTTCTCAAGCGTTTCTTACTTCCAAACTGCCATATCTCGCGAACGGATTGACCAATCCGCAAAATTTCTGATGCATCTGAAAGTAGAAACTCGCCCGATTACAACGGTATGCGTACTTTTCCCCTAGGCCGCCCTAGTTATTCGTTTCGAGCATCAGAACTGCGAAAATTTTGTGTTTCTCAAGTGTTTCATACATCCAAACTGCCATATCTCGCGAACGGATTGACCAATCCGCAAAATTTCTGTTGCATCTGAAAGTAGAAACTCGCCCGCTTACAACGGTATGCGTACTTTTCCCCTAGGCCGTTCTAGTTATTCGTTTCGAGCATCAGAACTGCGAAAATGTTGAGTTTCTCAAGCGTTTCTTACCTACAAACTGCCATATCTCGCGAACGGATTGACCAATCCGCAAAATTTCTGTTGCATCTGAAAGTAGAAACTCGCCCGATTACAACGGTATGCGTACTTTTCCCCTAGTCCGTTCTAGTTATTCGTTTCGAGCATCAGAACTGCGAAAATTTTGAGTTTCTCAAGCGTTTCTTACCTCCAAACTGCCATATCTCGCGAACGAATTGACCCATCCGCAAAATTTCTGTTGCATCTGAAAGTAGAAACTCGCCCGATTACAACGGTGTGCGTACTTTTCCCCTAGTCCGTTCTAGTTATTCGTTTCGAGCATCAGAACTGCGAAAATTTTGAGTTTCTCAAGCGTTTCTTACTTCCAAACTGCCATATCTCGCGAACGGATTGACCAATCCGCAAAATTTCTGTTGCATCTGAAAGTAGAAACTCGCCCGCTTACAACGGTATGCGTACTTTTCCCCTAGGCCGTTCTAGTTATTCGTTTCGAGCATCAGAACTGCGAAAATGTTGAGTTTCTCAAGCGTTTCTTACCTACAAACTGCCATATCTCGCGAACGGATTGACCAATCCGCAAAATTTCTGTTGCATCTGAAAGTAGAAACTCGCCCGATTACAACGGTATGCGTACTTTTCCCCTAGTCCGTTCTAGTTATTCGTTTCGAGCATCAGAACTGCGAAAATTTTGAGTTTCTCAAGCGTTTCTTACCTCCAAACTGCCATATCTCGCGAACGAATTGACCCATCCGCAAAATTTCTGTTGCATCTGAAAGTAGAAACTCGCCCGATTACAACGGTATGCGTACTTTTCCCCTAGTCCGTTCTAGTTATTCGTTTCGAGCATCAGAACTGCGAAAATTTTGAGTTTCTCAAGCGTTTCTTACTTCCAAACTGCCATATCTCGCGAACGGATTGACCAATCCGCAAAATTTCTGTTGCATCTGAAAGTAGAAACTCGCCCGATTACAACGGTATGCGTACTTTTCCCCTAGGCCGTTCTGGTTATTCGTTTCGAGCATCAGAACTGTGAAAATTTTGAGTTTCTCAACCGTTTCTTACCTCCAAACTGCCATATCTCGCGAACGAATTGACCAATCCGCAAAATTTCTGTTGCATCTGAAAGTTGAAAGTCGCCCGATTACAACGGTATGCGTACTTTTCCCCTAGACCGTTCTAGTTATGCTTGTCGAGCATCAGAACTGCGAAAATTTTGAGTTTCTCAAGCGTTTCTTACCTCCAAACTGCCATATCTCGCGAACGGATTGACTAATCCGCAAAATTTCTGTTGCACCTGAAAGTAGAAACTCGCCCGCTTACAACGGTATGCGTACTTTTCCCCTAGGCCGATCTAGTTATTCGTTTCGAGCATCAGAACTGCGAAAATTTTGAGTTTCTCAAGCGTTTCTTACCTCCAAACTGCCATATCTCGCGAACGGATTGACCAATCCGCAAAATTTCTGTTGCATCTGAAAGTAGAAACTCGCCCGATTGCAGCGGTATGCGTACTTTTCCCCTAGACCGTTCTAGTTATGCTTGTCGAGCATCAGAACTGCGAAAATTTTGAGTTTCTCAAGCGTTTCTTACTTCCAAACTGCCATATCTCGCGAACGGATTGACCAATCCGCAAAATTTCTGTTGCATCTGAAAGTAGAAACTCGCCCGATTACAACGGTAGGTGTAGTTTTCCCCTAGGCCGTTCTGGTTATTCGTTTCGAGTATCAGAACTGTGATAATTTTGAATTTCTCGTCCGTTTCTTGCCTCCAAACTGCCATATCTCGCGAACGGGTTGACCAATCCGCAAAATTTCTGTTGCATCTGAAAGTAGAAACTCGCCCGATTACAACGGTATGCGTACGTTTCCCCAAGTCCGTTCTAGTTATTCGTTTCGAGCATCAGAACTGCGAAAATTTTGAGTTTCTCAAGCGTTTCTTACCTCCAAACTGCCATATCTCGCGAACGGATTGACCAATCCGCAAAATTTCTCTTGCATCTGAAAGTAGAAACTCGCCCGATTACAACGGTAGGTGTAGTTTTCCCCTAGGCCGTTCTAGTTATTCGTTTCGAGCATCAGAACTGCGAAAATTTTGAGTTTCTCAAGCGTTTCTTACCTCCAAACTGCCATATCTCGCGAACGAATTGACCCATCCGCAAAATTTCTGTTGCATCTGAAAGTAGAA
Source organism: Ptiloglossa arizonensis (assembly GCF_051014685.1). NCBI lineage: Eukaryota > Metazoa > Arthropoda > Insecta > Hymenoptera > Colletidae > Ptiloglossa > Ptiloglossa arizonensis. The sequence goes on along the minus strand of NW_027478470.1, from coordinate 265,750 downwards.
ACTCGCCCGATTACAACGGTGTGCGTACTTTTCCCCTAGTCCGTTCTAGTTATTCGTTTCGAGCATCAGAACTGCGAAAATTTTGAGTTTCTCAAGCGTTTCTTACTTCCAAACTGCCATATCTCGCGAACGGATTGACCAATCCGCAAAATTTCTGTTGCATCTGAAAGTAGAAACTCGCCCGCTTACAACGGTATGCGTACTTTTCCCCTAGGCCGTTCTAGTTATTCGTTTCGAGCATCAGAACTGCGAAAATGTTGAGTTTCTCAAGCGTTTCTTACCTACAAACTGCCATATCTCGCGAACGGATTGACCAATCCGCAAAATTTCTGTTGCATCTGAAAGTAGAAACTCGCCCGATTACAACGGTATGCGTACTTTTCCCCTAGTCCGTTCTAGTTATTCGTTTCGAGCATCAGAACTGCGAAAATTTTGAGTTTCTCAAGCGTTTCTTACCTCCAAACTGCCATATCTCGCGAACGAATTGACCCATCCGCAAAATTTCTGTTGCATCTGAAAGTAGAAACTCGCCCGATTACAACGGTATGCGTACTTTTCCCCTAGTCCGTTCTAGTTATTCGTTTCGAGCATCAGAACTGCGAAAATTTTGAGTTTCTCAAGCGTTTCTTACTTCCAAACTGCCATATCTCGCGAACGGATTGACCAATCCGCAAAATTTCTGTTGCATCTGAAAGTAGAAACTCGCCCGATTACAACGGTATGCGTACTTTTCCCCTAGGCCGTTCTGGTTATTCGTTTCGAGCATCAGAACTGTGAAAATTTTGAGTTTCTCAACCGTTTCTTACCTCCAAACTGCCATATCTCGCGAACGAATTGACCAATCCGCAAAATTTCTGTTGCATCTGAAAGTTGAAAGTCGCCCGATTACAACGGTATGCGTACTTTTCCCCTAGACCGTTCTAGTTATGCTTGTCGAGCATCAGAACTGCGAAAATTTTGAGTTTCTCAAGCGTTTCTTACCTCCAAACTGCCATATCTCGCGAACGGATTGACTAATCCGCAAAATTTCTGTTGCACCTGAAAGTAGAAACTCGCCCGCTTACAACGGTATGCGTACTTTTCCCCTAGGCCGTTCTAGTTATTCGTTTCGAGCATCAGAACTGCGAAAATTTTGAGTTTCTCAAGCGTTTCTTACCTCCAAACTGCCATATCTCGCGAACGGATTGACCAATCCGCAAAATTTCTGTTGCATCTGAAAGTAGAAACTCGCCCGATTGCAGCGGTATGCGTACTTTTCCCCTAGACCGTTCTAGTTATGCTTGTCGAGCATCAGAACTGCGAAAATTTTGAGTTTCTCAAGCGTTTCTTACTTCCAAACTGCCATATCTCGCGAACGGATTGACCAATCCGCAAAATTTCTGTTGCATCTGAAAGTAGAAACTCGCCCGATTACAACGGTAGGTGTAGTTTTCCCCTAGGCCGTTCTGGTTATTCGTTTCGAGTATCAGAACTGTGATAATTTTGAATTTCTCGTCCGTTTCTTGCCTCCAAACTGCCATATCTCGCGAACGGGTTGACCAATCCGCAAAATTTCTGTTGCATCTGAAAGTAGAAACTCGCCCGATTACAACGGTATGCGTACGTTTCCCCAAGTCCGTTCTAGTTATTCGTTTCGAGCATCAGAACTGCGAAAATTTTGAGTTTCTCAAGCGTTTCTTACCTCCAAACTGCCATATCTCGCGAACGGATTGACCAATCCGCAAAATTTCTCTTGCATCTGAAAGTAGAAACTCGCCCGATTACAACGGTAGGTGTAGTTTTCCCCTAGGCCGTTCTAGTTATTCGTTTCGAGCATCAGAACTGCGAAAATGTTGAGTTTCTCAAGCGTTTCTTACCTCCAAACTGCCATATCTCGCGAACGGATTGACCAATCCGCAAAATTTCTGTTGCATCTGAAAGTAGAAACTCGCCCGATTACAGCGGTATGCGTACTTTTCCCCTAGACCGTTCTAGTTATGCTTGTCGAGCATCAGAACTGCGAAAATTTTGAGTTTCTCAAGCGTTTCTTACCTCCAAACTGCCATATCTCGCGAACGGATTGACCAATCCGCAAAATTTCTGTTGCATCTGAAAGTAGAAACTCGCCCGATTACAACGGTATGCGTACTTTTCCACTAGGCCGATCTAGTTATTCGTTTCGAGCATCAGAACTGCGAAAATGTTGAGTTTCTCAAGCGTTTCTTACCTACAAACTGCCATATCTCGCGAACGGATTGACCAATCCGCAAAATTTCTGTTGCATCTGAAAGTAGAAACTCGCCCGATTGCAGCGGTATGCGTACTTTTCCCCTAGACCGTTCTAGTTATGCTTGTCGAGCATCAGAACTGCGAAAATTTTGAGTTTCTCAAGCGTTTCTTACCTCCAAACTGCCATATCTCGCGAACGGATTGACCAATCCGCAAAATTTCTGTTGCATCTGAAAGTAGAAACTCGCCCGATTACAACGGTATGCGTACTTTTCCCCTAGGCTGTTCTAGTTATTCGTTTCGAGTATCAGAACTGTGATAATTTTGAATTTCTCGTCCGTTTCGTGCCTCCAAACTGCCATATCTCGCGAACGGATTGACCAATCCGCAAAATTTCTGTTGCATCTGAAAGTAGAAACTCGCCCGATTACAACGGTATGCGTACGTTTCCCCAAGTCCGTTCTAGTTATTCGTTTCGAGCATCAGAACTGGGAAAATTTTGAGTTTCTCAAGCGTTTCTTACCTCCAAACTGCCATATCTCGCGAACGGATTGACCAATCCGCAAAATTTCTCTTGCATCTGAAAGTAGAAACTCGCCCGATTACAACGGTAGGTGTAGTTTTCCCCTAGGCCGTTCTAGTTATTCGTTTCGAGCATCAGAACTGCGAAAATGTTGAGTTTCTCAAGCGTTTCTTACCTCCAAACTGCCATATCTCGCGAACGGATTGACCAATCCGCAAAATTTCTGTTGCATCTGAAAGTAGAAACTCGCCCGATTACAACGGTATGCGTACTTTTCCCCTAGGCCGTTCTGGTTATTCGTTTCGAGTATCAGAACTGTGATAATTTTGAATTTCTCGTCCGTTTCTTGCCTCCAAACTGCCATATCTCGCGAACGGATTGACCAATCCGCAAAATTTCTGTTGCATCTGAAAGTAGAAACTCGCCCGATTACAACGGTATGCGTACTTTTCCCCTAGGCTGTTCTAGTTATTCGTTTCGAGTATCAGAACTGTGATAATTTTGAATTTCTCGTCCGTTTCTTGCCTCCAAACTGCCATATCTCGCGAACGGATTGACCAATCCGCAAAATTTCTGTTGCATCTGAAAGTAGAAACTCGCCCGATTACAACGGTATGCGTACGTTTCCCCAAGTCCGTTCTAGTTATTCGTTTCGAGCATCAGAACTGCGAAAATTTTGAGTTTCTCAAGCGTTTCTTACCTCCAAACTGCCATATCTCGCGAACGGATTGACCAATCCGCAAAATTTCTCTTGCATCTGAAAGTAGAAACTCGCCCGATTACAACGGTAGGTGTAGTTTTCCCCTAGGCCGTTCTAGTTATTCGTTTCGCGCATCAGAACTGCGAAAATGTTGAGTTTCTCAAGCGTTTCTTACCTCCAAACTGCCATATCTCGCGAACGGATTGACCAATCCGCAAAATTTCTGTTGCATCTGAAAGTAGAAACTCGCCCGATTACAGCGGTATGCGTACTTTTCCCCTAGACCGTTCTAGTTATGCTTGTCGAGCATCAGAACTGCGAAAATTTTGAGTTTCTCAAGCGTTTCTTACTTCCAAACTGCCATATCTCGCGAACGGATTGACCAATCCGCAAAATTTCTGATGCATCTGAAAGTAGAAACTCGCCCGATTACAACGGTATGCGTACTTTTCCCCTAGGCCGCCCTAGTTATTCGTTTCGAGCATCAGAACTGCGAAAATTTTGTGTTTCTCAAGTGTTTCATACATCCAAACTGCCATATCTCGCGAACGGATTGACCAATCCGCAAAATTTCTGTTGCATCTGAAAGTAGAAACTCGCCCGCTTACAACGGTATGCGTACTTTTCCCCTAGGCCGTTCTAGTTATTCGTTTCGAGCATCAGAACTGCGAAAATGTTGAGTTTCTCAAGCGTTTCTTACCTACAAACTGCCAAATCTCGCGAACGGAATGACCAATCCGCAAAATTTCTGTTGCATCTGAAAGTAGAAACTCGCCCGATTACAATGGTATGCGTACTTTTCCCCTAGGCCGTTCTGGTTATTCGTTTCGAGTCAAGAACTGTGATAATTTTGAGTTTCTCGACCGTTTCTTGCCTCCAAACTGCCATATCTCGCGAACGGATTGACCAATCCGCAAAATTTCTGTTGCATCTGAAAGTAGAAACTCGCCCGATTACAACGGTATGCGTACTTTTCCCCTAGGCCGCCCTAGTTATTCGTTTCGAGCATCAGAACTGCGAAAATTTTGTGTTTCTCAAGTGTTTCATACATCCAAACTGCCATATCTCGCGAACGGATTGACCAATCCGCAAAATTTCTGTTGCATCTGAAAGTAGAAACTCGCCCGCTTACAACGTTATGCGTACTTTTCCCCTAGGCCGTTCTAGTTATTCGTTTCGAGCATCAGAACTGCGAAAATGTTGAGTTTCTCAAGCGCTTCTTACCTACAAACTGCCATATCTCGCGCACGGATTGACCAATCCGCAAAATTTCTGTTGCATCTGAAAGTAGAAACTCGCCCGATTACAGCGGTATGCGTACTTTTCCCCTAGACCGTTCTAGTTATGCTTGTCGAGCATCAGAACTGCGAAAATTTTGGGTTTCTCAAGCGTTTCTTACTTCCAAACTGCCATATCTCGCGAACGGATTGACCAATCCGCAAAATTTCTGTTGCATCTGAAAGTAGAAACTCGCCCGATTACAACGGTAGGTGTAGTTTTCCCCTAGGCCGTTCTAGTTATTCGTTTCGAGCATCAGAACTGCGAAAATGTTGAGTTTCTCAAGCGTTTCTTACCTCCAAACTGCCATATCTCGCGAACGGATTGACCAATCCGCAAAATTTCTGTTGCATCTGAAGGTAGAAACTCGCCAGATTACAACGGTATGCGTACTTTTCCCCTAGGCCGTTCTGGTTATTCGTTTCGAGTATCAGAACTGTGATAATTTTGAATTTCTCGTCCGTTTCTTGCCTCCAAACTGCCATATCTCGCGAACGGATTGACCAATCCGCAAAATTTCTGTTGCATCTGAAAGTAGAAACTCGCCCGATTACAACGGTATGCGTACGTTTCCCCAAGTCCGTTCTAGTTATTCGTTTCGAGCATCAGAACTGCGAAAATTTTGAGTTTCTCAAGCGTTTCTTACCTCCAAACTGCCATATCTCGCGAACGGATTGACCAATCCGCAAAATTTCTCTTGCATCTGAAAGTAGAAACTCGCCCGATTACAACGGTAGGTGTAGTTTTCCCCTAGGCCGTTCTAGTTATTCGTTTCGAGCATCAGAACTGCGAAAATGTTGAGTTTCTCAAGCGTTTCTTACCTCCAAACTGCCATATCTCGCGAACGGATTGACCAATCCGCAAAATTTCTGTTGCATCTGAAAGTAGAAACTCGCCCGATTACAACGGTAGGTGTAGTTTTCCCCTAGGCCGTTCTAGTTATTCGGTTCGAGCATCAGAACTGCGAAAATTTTGAGTTTCTCAAGCGTTTCTTACCTCCAAACTGCCATATCTCGCGAACGGATTGACCAATCCGCAAAATTTCTGTTGCATCTGAAAGTAGAAACTCGCCCGATTACAACGGTATGCGTACTTTTCCCCTAGGCCGTTCTGGTTATTCGTTTCGAGTCAAGAACTGCGATAATTTTGAGTTTCTCGACCGTTTCTTGCCTCCAAACTGCCATATCTCGCGAACGGATTGACCAATCCGCAAAATTTCTGTTGCATCTGAAAGTAGAAACTCGACCGATTACAACGGTATGCGTACTTTTACCCTAGGCCGTTCTAGTTAATCGTTTCGAGCATCAGAACTGCGAAAATTTTGAGTTTCTCAAGCGTTTCTTACTTCCAAACTGCCATATCTCGCGAACGGATTGACCAATCCGCAAAATTTCTGATGCATCTGAAAGTAGAAACTCGCCCGATTACAACGGTATGCGTACTTTTCCCCTAGGCCGCCCTAGTTATTCGTTTCGAGCATCAGAACTGCGAAAATTTTGTGTTTCTCAAGTGTTTCATACATCCAAACTGCCATATCTCGCGAACGGATTGACCAATCCGCAAAATTTCTGTTGCATCTGAAAGTAGAAACTCGCCCGCTTACAACGGTATGCGTACTTTTCCCCTAGGCCGTTCTAGTTATTCGTTTCGAGCATCAGAACTGCGAAAATGTTGAGTTTCTCAAGCGTTTCTTACCTACAAACTGCCATATCTCGCGAACGGATTGACCAATCCGCAAAATTTCTGTTGCATCTGAAAGTAGAAACTCGCCCGATTACAGCGGTATGCGTACTTTTCCCCTAGACCGTTCTAGTTATGCTTGTCGAGCATCAGAACTGCGAAAATTTTGAGTTTCTCAAGCGTTTCTTACTTCCAAACTGCCATATCTCGCGAACGGATTGACCAATCCGCAAAATTTCTGTTGCATCTGAAAGTAGAAACTCGCCCGATTACAACGGTAGGTGTAGTTTTCCCCTAGGCCGTTCTAGTTATTCGTTTCGAGCATCAGAACTGCGAAAATGTTGAGTTTCTCAAGCGTTTCTTACCTCCAAACTGCCAAATCTCGCGAACGGAATGACCAATCCGCAAAATTTCTGTTGCATCTGAAAGTAGAAACTCGCCCGATTACAACGGTATGCGTACTTTTCCCCTAGGCCGTTCTGGTTATTCGTTTCGAGTCAAGAACTGTGATAATTTTGAGTTTCTCGACCGTTTCTTGCCTCCAAACTGCCATATCTCGCGAACGGATTGACCAATCCGCAAAATTTCTGTTGCATCTGAAAGTAGAAAGTCGCCCGATTACAACGGTATGCGTACTTTTCCCCTAGACCGCTCTAGTTATGCTTGTCGAGCATCAGAACTGCGAAAATTTTGTGTTTCTCAAGTGTTTCATACATCCAAACTGCCATATCTCGCGAACGGATTGACCAATCCGCAAAATTTCTGTTGCATCTGAAAGTAGAAACTCGCCCGCTTACAACGTTATGCGTACTTTTCCCCTAGGCCGTTCTAGTTATTCGTTTCGAGCATCAGAACTGCGAAAATGTTGAGTTTCTCAAGCGCTTCTTACCTACAAACTGCCATATCTCGCGAACGGATTGACCAATCCGCAAAATTTCTGTTGCATCTGAAAGTAGAAACTCGCCCGATTACAACGGTAGGTGTAGTTTTCCCCTAGGCCGTTCTAGTTATTCGTTTCGAGCATCAGAACTGCGAAAATGTTGAGTTTCTCAAGCGTTTCTTACCTCCAAACTGCCAAATCTCGCGAACGGAATGACCAATCCGCAAAATTTCTGTTGCATCTGAAAGTAGAAACTCGCCCGATTACAACGGTATGCGTACTTTTCCCCTAGGCCGTTCTGGTTATTCGTTTCGAGTCAAGAACTGTGATAATTTTGAGTTTCTCGACCGTTTCTTGCCTCCAAACTGCCATATCTCGCGAACGGATTGACCAATCCGCAAAATTTCTGTTGCATCTGAAAGTAGAAACCCGCCCGATTACAACGGTATGCGTACTTTTCCCCTAGGCCGCCCTAGTTATTCGTTTCGAGCATCAGAACTGCGAAAATTTTGTGTTTCTCAAGTGCTTCATACATCCAAACTGCCATATCTCGCGAACGGATTGACCAATCCGCAAAATTTCTGTTGCATCTGACAGTAGAAACTCGCCCGCTTACAACGTTATGCGTACTTTTCCCCTAGGCCGTTCTAGTTATTCGTTTCGAGCATCAGAACTGCGAAAATGTTGAGTTTCTCAAGCGCTTCTTACCTACAAACTGCCATATCTCGCGAACGGATTGACCAATCCGCAAAATTTCTGTTGCATCTGAAAGTAGAAACTCGCCCGATTACAGCGGTATGCGTACTTTTCCCCTAGACCGTTCTAGTTATGCTTGTCGAGCATCAGAACTGCGAAAATTTTGGGTTTCTCAAGCGTTTCTTACTTCCAAACTGCCATATCTCGCGAACGGATTGACCAATCCGCAAAATTTCTGTTGCATCTGAAAGTAGAAACTCGCCCGATTACAACGGTATGCGTACTTCTCCCGTAGGCCGTTGTAGTTATTCGTTTCGAGCATGAGAACTGCGAATATTTTGGGTTTCTCAAGCGTTGCTTACCTCCAAACTGCCATATCTCGTGAACGGATTGACCAATCCGCAAAATTTCTGTTGCATCTGAAAGTAGAAACTCGCCCGATTACAACGGTAGGTGTAGTTTTCCCCTAGGCCGTTCTAGTTATTCGTTTCGAGCATCAGAACTGCGAAAATGTTGAGTTTCTCAAGCGTTTCTTACCTCCAAACTGCCATATCTCGCGAACGGATTGACCAATCCGCAAAATTTCTATTGCATCTGAAAGTAGAAACTCGCCCAATTACAACGGTATGCGTACTTTTCCCCTAGGCCGTTCTGGTTATTCGTTTCGAGTATCAGAACTGTGATAATTTTGAATTTCTCGACCGTTTCTTGCCTCCAAACTGCCATATCTCGCGAACGGATTGACCAATCCGCAAAATTTCTGTTGCATCTGAAAGTAGAAAGTCGCCCGATTACAACGGTATGCGTACTTTCCCCCTAGACCGTTCTAGTTATGCTTGTCGAGCATCAGAACTGCGAAAATTTTGAGTTTCTCAAGCGTTTCTTACCTCCAAACTGCCATATCTCGCGAACGGATTGACTAATCCGCAAAATTTCTGTTGCATCTGAAAGTAGAAACTCGCCCGCTTACAACGGTTTGCGTACTTTTCCCCTAGGCCGTTCTAGTTATTCGTTTCGAGCATCAGAACTGCGAAAATTTTGAGTTTCTCAAGCGTTTCTTACCTCCAAACTGCCATATCTCGCGAACGGATTGACAAATCCGCAAAATTTCTGTTGCATCTGAAAGTAGAAACTCGCCCGATTACAACGGTATGCGTACTTTTCCCCTAGGCCGTTCTGGTTATTCGTTTCGAGTCAAGAACTGTGATAATTTTGAGTTTCTCGACCGTTTCTTGCCTCCAAACTGCCATATCTCGCGAACGGATTGACCAATCCGCAAAATTTCTGTTGCATCTGAAAGTAGAAACTCGCCCGATTACAACGGTATGCGTACGTTTCCCCAAGTCCGTTCTAGTTATTCGTTTCGAGCATCAGAACTGCGAAAATTTTGAGTTTCTCAAGCGTTTCTTACCTCCAAACTGCCATAACTCGCGAACGGATTGACCAATCCGCAAAATTTCTGTTGCATCTGAAAGTAGAAACTCGCCCGATTACAACGGTATGCGTACTTTTACCCTAGGCCGTTCTAGTTAATCGTTTCGAGCATCAGAACTGCGAAAATGTTGAGTTTCTCAAGCGTTTCTTACTTCCAAACTGCCATATCTCGCGAACGGATTGACCAATCCGCAAAATTTCTGATGCATCTGAAAGTAGAAACTCGCCCGATTACAACGGTATGCGTACTTTTCCCCTAGGCCGTTCTGGTTATTCGTTTCGAGTATCAGAACTGTGATAATTTTGAATTTCTCGACCGTTTCTTGCCTCCAAACTGCCATATCTCGCGAACGGATTGACCAATCCGCAAAATTTCTGTTGCATCTGAAAGTAGAAACTCGCCTGATTAAAACGGTATGCGTACGTTTCCCCAAGTCCGTTCTAGTTATTCGTTTCGAGCATCAGAACTGCGAAAATTTTGAGTTTCTCAAGCGTTTCTTACCTCCAAACTGCCATATCTCGCGAACGTATTGACCAATCCGCAAAATTTCTGTTGCATCTGAAAGTAGAAAGTCGCCCGATTACAACGGTATGCGTACTTTTCCCCTAGACCGTTCTAGTTATGCTTGTCGAGCATCAGAACTGCGAAAATTTTGAGTTTCTCAAGCGTTTCTTACCTCCAAACTGCCATATCTCGCGAACGGAATGACTAATCCGCAAAATTTCTGTTGCATCTGAAAGTAGAAACTCGCCCGATTACAACGGTATGCGTACTTTTCCCCTAGGCCGTTCTAGTTATTCGTTTCGAGCATCAGAACTGCGAAAATTTTGAGTTTCTCAAGCGTTTCTTACCTACAAACTGCCATATCTCGCGAACGGATTGACCATTCCGCAAAATTTCTGTTGCATCTGAAAGTAGAAACTCGCCCGATTACAACGGTAGGCGTACTTTTCCCCTACGCCGTTCTAGTTATTCGTTTCGAGCATCAGAACTGCGAAAATTTTGAGATTCTCAAGCGTTTCTTACCTCCAAACTGCCATATCTCGCGAAAGGAATGACCAATCCGCAAAATTTCTGTTGCATCTGAAAGTAGAAACTCGCCCGATTACAACGGTATGCGTACTTCTCCCCTAGTCCGTTCTAGTTATTCGTTTCGAGCATCAGAACTGCGAAAATTTTGAGTTTCTCAAGCGTTTCTTACTTCCAAACTGCCATATCTCGCGAACGGATTGACCAATCCGCAAAATTTCTGTTGCATCTGAAAGTACAAACTCGCCCGATTACAACGGTATGCGTACTTTTCCCCTAGGCCGTTCTAGTTATTCGTTCCGAGCATCAGAACTGCGAAAATTTTGAGTTTCTCAAGCGTTTCTTACTTCCAAACTGCCATATCTCGCGAACGGATTGACCAATCCGCAAAATTTCTAATGCATCTGAAAGTAGAAACTCGCCCGATTACAACGGTATGCGTACTTTTCCCCTAGGCCGTTCTAGTTATTCGTTTCGAGCATCAGAACTGCGAAAATTTTGAGTTTCTCAAGCGTTTCTTACCTCCAAACTGCCATATCTCGCGAACGGATTGACCAATCCGCAAAATTTCTGTTGCATCTGAAAGTACAAACTCGCCCGATTACAACGGTATGCGTACTTTTCCCCTAGGCCGTTCTAGTTATTCGTTCCGAGCATCAGAACTGCGAAAATTTTGAGTTTCTCAAGCGTTTCTTACTTCCAAACTGCCATATCTCGCGAACGGATTGACCAATCCGCAAAATTTCTAATGCATCTGAAAGTAGAAACTCGCCCGATTACAACGGTAGGCGTACTTTTCCCCTACGCCGTTCTAGTTATTCGTTTCGAGCATCAGAATTGCGAAAATTTTGAGATTCTCAAGCGTTTCTTACCTCCAAACTGCCATATCTCGCGAAAGGAATGACCAATCCGCAAAATTTCTGTTGCATCTGAAAGTAGAAACTCGCCCGATTACAACGGTATGCGTACTTCTCCCCTAGTCCGTTCTAGTTATTCGTTTCGAGCATCAGAACTGCGAAAATTTTGAGTTTCTCAAGCGTTTCTTACTTCCAAACTGCCATATCTCGCGAACGGATTGACCAATCCGCAAAATTTCTAATGCATCTGAAAGTAGAAACTCGCCCGATTACAACGGTAGGCGTACTGTTCCCCTAGGCCGTTCTAGTTATTCGTTTCGAGCATCAGAACTGCGAAAATTTTGAGTTTCTCAAGCGTTTCTTACCTCCAAACTGCCATATCTCGCGAACGGATTTACCAATCCGCAAAATTTCTGTTGCATCTGAAAGTAGAAACTCGCCCGATTACAACGGTATGCGTACTTTTCCCCTAGGCCGTTCTGGTTATTCGTTTCGAGTCAAGAACTGTGATAATTTTGAGTTTCTCGACCGTTTCTTGCCTCCAAACTGCCATATCTCGCGAACGGATTGACCAATCCGCAAAATTTCTGTTGCATCTGAAAGTAGAAACTCGCCCGATTACAACGGTATGCGTACGTTTCCCCAAGTCCGTTCTAGTTATTCGTTTCGAGCATCAGAACTGCGAAAATTTTGAGTTTCTCAAGCGTTTCTTACCTCCAAACTGCCATATCTCGCGAACGGATTGACCAATCCGCAAAATTTCTGTTGCATCTGAAAGTAGAAACTCGCCCGATTACAACGGTATGCGTACTTTTACCCTAGGCCGTTCTAGTTAATCGTTTCGAGCATCAGAACTGCGAAAATTTTGAGTTTCTCAAGCGTTTCTTACTTCCAAACTGCCATATCTCGCGAACGGATTGACCAATCCGCAAAATTTCTGATGCATCTGAAAGTAGAAACTCGCCCGATTACAACGGTATGCGTACTTTTCCCCTAGGCCGTTCTGGTTATTCGTTTCGAGTATCAGAACTGTGATAATTTTGAATTTCTCGACCGTTTCTTGCCTCCAAACTGCCATATCTCGCGAACGGATTGACCAATCCGCAAAATTTCTGTTGCATCTGAAAGTAGAAAGTCGCCCGATTACAACGGTATGCGTACTTTTCCCCTAGACCGTTCTAGTTATGCTTGTCGAGCATCAGAACTGCGAAAATTTTGAGTTTCTCAAGCGTTTCTTACCTCCAAACTGCCATATCTCGCGAACGGATTGACCAATCCGCAAAATTTCTGTTGCATCTGAAAGTAGAAAGTCGCCCGATTACAACGGTATGCGTACTTTTCCCCTAGACCGTTCTAGTTATGCTTGTCGAGCATCAGAACTGCGAAAATTTTGAGTTTCTCAAGCGTTTCTTACCTCCAAACTGCCATATCTCGCGAACGGAATGACTAATCCGCAAAATTTCTGTTGCATCTGAAAGTAGAAACTCGCCCGATTACAACGGTATGCGTACTTTTCCCCTAGGCCGTTCTAGTTATTCGTTTCGAGCATCAGAACTGCGAAAATTTTGAGTTTCTCAAGCGTTTCTTACCTACAAACTGCCATATCTCGCGAACGGATTGACCAATCCGCAAAATTTCTGTTGCATCTGAAAGTAGAAACTCGCCCGATTACAACGGTAGGCGTACTTTTCCCCTACGCCGTTCTAGTTATTCGTTTCGAGCATCAGAACTGCGAAAATTTTGAGATTCTCAAGCGTTTCTTACCTCCAAACTGCCATATCTCGCGAAAGGAATGACCAATCCGCAAAATTTCTGTTGCATCTGAAAGTAGAAACTCGCCCGATTACAACGGTATGCGTTCTTCTCCCCTAGTCCGTTCTAGTTATTCGTTTCGAGCATCAGAACTGCGAAAATTTTGAGTTTCTCAAGCGTTTCTTACCTCCAAACTGCCATATCTCGCGAACGGTTTGACCAATCCGCAAAATTTCTGTTGCATCTGAAAGTAGAAACTCGTCCGATTACAACGGTATGCGTACTTTTCCCCTAGGCCGTTCTAGTTATTCGTTTCGAGCATCAGAACTGCGAAAATGTTGAGTTTCTCAAGCGTTTCTTACCTACAAACTGCCATATCTCGCGAACGGATTGACCAATCCGCAAAATTTCTGTTGCATCTGAAAGTAGAAACTCGCCCGATAACAACGGTATGCGTACTTTTCCCCTAGGCCGTTCTAGTTATTCGTTTCGAGCATCAGAACTGCGAAAATTTTGAGTTTCTCAAGCGTTTCTTACCTCCAAACTGCCATATCTCGCGAACGGATTGACCAATCCGCAAAATTTCTGTTGCATCTGAAAGTACAAACTCGCCCGATTACAACGGTATGCGTACTTTTCCCCTAGGCCGTTCTAGTTATTCGTTCCGAGCATCAGAACTGCGAAAATTTTGAGTTTCTCAAGCGTTTCTTACTTCCAAACTGCCATATCTCGCGAACGGATTGACCAATCCGCAAAATTTCTAATGCATCTGAAAGTAGAAACTCGCCCGATTACAACGGTAGGCGTACTTTTCCCCTACGCCGTTCTAGTTATTCGTTTCGAGCATCAGAACTGCGAAAATTTTGAGATTCTCAAGCGTTTCTTACCTCCAAACTGCCATATCTCGCGAAAGGAATGACCAATCCGCAAAATTTCTGTTGCATCTGAAAGTAGAAACTCGCCCGATTACAACGGTATGCGTACTTCTCCCCTAGTCCGTTCTAGTTATTCGTTTCGAGCATCAGAACTGCGAAAATTTTGAGTTTCTCAAGCGTTTCTTACCTCCAAACTGCCACATCTCGCGAACGGTTTGACCAATCCGCAAAATTTCTGTTGCATCTGAAAGTAGAAACTCGCCCGATTACAACGGTATGCGTACTTTTCCCCTAGGCCGTTCTAGTTATTCGTTCCGAGCATCAGAACTGCGAAAATTTTGAGTTTCTCAAGCGTTTCTTACTTCCAAACTGCCATATCTCGCGAACGGATTGACCAATCCGCAAAATTTCTAATGCATCTGAAAGTAGAAACTCGCCCGATTACAACGGTAGGCGTACTTTTCCCCTACGCCGTTCTAGTTATTCGTTTCGAGCATCAGAACTGCGAAAATTTTGAGATTCTCAAGCGTTTCTTACCTCCAAACTGCCATATCTCGCGAAAGGAATGACCAATCCGCAAAATTTCTGTTGCATCTGAAAGTAGAAACTCGCCCGATTACAACGGTATGCGTACTTCTCCCCTAGTCCGTTCTAGTTATTCGTTTCGAGCATCAGAACTGCGAAAATTTTGAGTTTCTCAAGCGTTTCTTACCTCCAAACTGCCACATCTCGCGAACGGTTTGACCAATCCGCAAAATTTCTGTTGCATCTGAAAGTAGAAACTCGCCCGATTACAACGGTATGCGTACTTTTCCCCTAGGCCGTTCTAGTTATTCGTTTCGAGCATCAGAACTGCGAAAATGTTGAGTTTCTCAAGCGTTTCTTACCTACAAACTGCCATATCTCGCGAACGGATTGACCAATCCGCAAAATTTCTGTTGCATCTGAAAGTAGAAACTCGCCCGATAACAACGGTATGCGTACTTTTCCCCTAGGCCGTTCTAGTTATTCGTTTCGAGCATCAGAACTGCGAAAATTTTGAGTTTCTCAAGCGTTTCTTACCTCCAAACTGCCATATCTCGCGAACGGATTGACCAATCCGCAAAATTTCTGTTGCATCTGAAAGTACAAACTCGCCCGATTACAACGGTATGCGTACTTTTCCCCTAGGCCGTTCTAGTTATTCGTTCCGAGCATCAGAACTGCGAAAATTTTGAGTTTCTCAAGCGTTTCTTACTTCCAAACTGCCATATCTCGCGAACGGATTGACCAATCCGCAAAATTTCTAATGCATCTGAAAGTAGAAACTCGCCCGATTACAACGGTATGCGTACTTTTCCCCTAGGCCGTTCTAGTTATTCGTTTCGAGCATCAGAACTGCGAAAATTTTGAGTTTCTCAAGCGTTTCTTACCTCCAAACTGCCATATCTCGCGAACGGATTGACCAATCCGCAAAATTTCTGTTGCATCTGAAAGTACAAACTCGCCCGATTACAACGGTATGCGTACTTTTCCCCTAGGCCGTTCTAGTTATTCGTTCCGAGCATCAGAACTGCGAAAATTTTGAGTTTCTCAAGCGTTTCTTACTTCCAAACTGCCATATCTCGCGAACGGATTGACCAATCCGCAAAATTTCTAATGCATCTGAAAGTAGAAACTCGCCCGATTACAACGGTATGCGTACTTTTCCCCTCGGCCGTTCTAGTTATTCGTTTCGAGCATCAGAACTGCGAAAATTTTGAGTTTCTCAAGCGTTTCTTACCTCCAAACTGCCATATCTCGCGAACGGATTGACCAATCCGCAAAATTTCTGTTGCATCTGAAAGTACGAACTCGCCGGATTACAACGGTAGGCGTACTTTTCCCCTAGGCCGTTCTAGTTATTCGTTCCGAGCATCAGAACTGCGAAAATTTTGAGTTTCTCAAGCGTTTCTTACTTCCAAACTGCCATATCTCGCGAACGGATTGAACAATCCGCAAAATTTCTAATGCATCTGAAAGTAGAAACTCGCCCGATTACAACGGTAGGCGTACTTTTCCCCTACGCCGTTCTAGTTATTCGTTTCGAGCATCAGAACTGCGAAAATTTTGAGATTCTCAAGCGTTTCTTACCTCCAAACTGCCATATCTCGCGAAAGGAATGACCAATCCGCAAAATTTCTGTTGCATCTGAAAGTAGAAACTCGCCCGATTACAACGGTATGCGTACTTCTCCCCTAGTCCGTTCTAGTTATTCGTTTCGAGCATCAGAACTGCGAAAATTTTGAGTTTCTCAAGCGTTTCTTACCTCCAAACTGCCACATCTCGCGAACGGTTTGACCAATCCGCAAAATTTCTGTTGCATCTGAAAGTAGAAACTCGCCCGATTACAACGGTATGCGTACTTTTCCCCTAGGCCGTTCTAGTTATTCGTTTCGAGCATCAGAACTGCGAAAATGTTGAGTTTCTCAAGCGTTTCTTACCTACAAACTGCCATATCTCGCGAACGGATTGACCAATCCGCAAAATTTCTGTTGCATCTGAAAGTACAAACTCGCCCGATTACAACGGTATGCGTACTTTTCCCCTAGGCCGTTCTAGTTATTCGTTTCGAGCATCAGAACTGCGAAAATTTTGAGTTTCTCAAGCGTTTCTTACCTCCAAACTGCCATATCTCGCGAACGGATTGACCAATCCGCAAAATTTCTGTTGCATCTGAAAGTACAAACTCGCCCGATTACAACGGTATGCGTACTTTTCCCCTAGGCCGTTCTAGTTATTCGTTCCGAGCATCAGAACTGCGAAAATTTTGAGTTTCTCAAGCGTTTCTTACTTCCAAACTGCCATATCTCGCGAACGGATTGACCAATCCGCAAAATTTCTAATGCATCTGAAAGTAGAAACTCGCCCGATTACAACGGTATGCGTACTTTTCCCCTAGGCCGTTCTAGTTATTCGTTTCGAGCATCAGAACTGCGAAAATTTTGAGTTTCTCAAGCGTTTCTTACCTCCAAACTGCCATATCTCGCGAACGGATTGACCAATCCGCAAAATTTCTGTTGCATCTGAAAGTACGAACTCGCCCGATTACAACGGTATGCGTACTTTTCCCCTAGGCCGTTCTAGTTATTCGTTCCGAGCATCAGAACTGCGAAAATTTTGAGTTTCTCAAGCGTTTCTTACTTCCAAACTGCCATATCTCGCGAACGGATTGACCAATCCGCAAAATTTCTAATGCATCTGAAAGTAGAAACTCGCCCGATTACAACGGTAGGCGTACTTTTCCCCTACGCCGTTCTAGTTATTCGTTTCGAGCATCAGAACTGCGAAAATTTTGAGATTCTCAAGCGTTTCTTACCTCCAAACTGCCATATCTCGCGAAAGGAATGACCAATCCGCAAAATTTCTGTTGCATCTGAAAGTAGAAACTCGCCCGATTACAACGGTATGCGTACTTCTCCCCTAGTCCGTTCTAGTTATTCGTTTCGAGCATCAGAACTGCGAAAATTTTGAGTTTCTCAAGCGTTTCTTACCTCCAAACTGCCACATCTCGCGAACGGTTTGACCAATCCGCAAAATTTCTGTTGCATCTGAAAGTAGAAACTCGCCCGATTACAACGGTATGCGTACTTTTCCCCTAGGCCGTTCTAGTTATTCGTTTCGAGCATCAGAACTGCGAAAATGTTGAGTTTCTCAAGCGTTTCTTACCTACAAACTGCCATATCTCGCGAACGGATTGACCAATCCGCAAAATTTCTGTTGCATCTGAAAGTAGAAACTCGCCCGATAACAACGGTATGCGTACTTTTCCCCTAGGCCGTTCTAGTTATTCGTTTCGAGCATCAGAACTGCGAAAATTTTGAGTTTCTCAAGCGTTTCTTACCTCCAAACTGCCATATCTCGCGAACGGATTGACCAATCCGCAAAATTTCTGTTGCATCTGAAAGTACAAACTCGCCCGATTACAACGGTATGCGTACTTTTCCCCTAGGCCGTTCTAGTTATTCGTTCCGAGCATCAGAACTGCGAAAATTTTGAGTTTCTTAAGCGTTTCTTACTTCCAAACTGCCATATCTCGCGAACGGATTGACCAATCCGCAAAATTTCTAATGCATCTGAAAGTAGAAACTCGCCCGATTACAACGGTATGCGTACTTTTCCCCTAGGCCGTTCTAGTTATTCGTTCCGAGCATCAGAACTGCGAAAATTTTGAGTTTCTCAAGCGTTTCTTACTTCCAAACTGCCATATCTCGCGAACGGATTGACCAATCCGCAAAATTTCTAATGCATCTGAAAGTAGAAACTCGCCCGATTACAACGGTAGGCGTACTTTTCCCCTACGCCGTTCTAGTTATTCGTTTCGAGCATCAGAACTGCGAAAATTTTGAGATTCTCAAGCGTTTCTTACCTCCAAACTGCCATATCTCGCGAAAGGAATGACCAATCCGCAAAATTTCTGTTGCATCTGAAAGTAGAAACTCGCCCGATTACAACGGTATGCGTACTTCTCCCCTAGTCCGTTCTAGTTATTCGTTTCGAGCATCAGAACTGCGAAAATGTTGAGTTTCTCAAGCGTTTCTTACCTACAAACTGCCATATCTCGCGAACGGATTGACCAATCCGCAAAATTTCTGTTGCATCTGAAAGTACAAACTCGCCCGATTACAACGGTATGCGTACTTTTCCCCTAGGCCGTTCTAGTTATTCGTTTCGAGCATCAGAACTGCGAAAATTTTGAGTTTCTCAAGCGTTTCTTACCTCCAAACTGCCATATCTCGCGAACGGATTGACCAATCCGCAAAATTTCTGTTGCATCTGAAAGTACAAACTCGCCCGATTACAACGGTATGCGTACTTTTCCCCTAGGCCGTTCTAGTTATTCGTTCCGAGCATCAGAACTGCGAAAATTTTGAGTTTCTCAAGCGTTTCTTACTTCCAAACTGCCATATCTCGCGAACGGATTGACCAATCCGCAAAATTTCTAATGCATCTGAAAGTAGAAACTCGCCCGATTACAACGGTATGCGTACTTTTCCCCTAGGCCGTTCTAGTTATTCGTTTCGAGCATCAGAACTGCGAAAATTTTGAGTTTCTCAAGCGTTTCTTACCTCCAAACTGCCATATCTCGCGAACGGATTGACCAATCCGCAAAGTTTCTGTTGCATCTGAAAGTACGAACTCGCCCGATTACAACGGTATGCGTACTTTTCCCCTAGGCCGTTCTAGTTATTCGTTCCGAGCATCAGAACTGCGAAAATTTTGAGTTTCTCAAGCGTTTCTTACTTCCAAACTGCCATATCTCGCGAACGGATTGACCAATCCGCAAAATTTCTAATGCATCTGAAAGTAGAAACTCGCCCGATTACAACGGTAGGCGTACTTTTCCCCTACGCCGTTCTAGTTATTCGTTTCGAGCATCAGAACTGCGAAAATTTTGAGATTCTCAAGCGTTTCTTACCTCCAAACTGCCATATCTCGCGAAAGGAATGACCAATCCGCAAAATTTCTGTTGCATCTGAAAGTAGAAACTCGCCCGATTACAACGGTATGCGTACTTCTCCCCTAGTCCGTTCTAGTTATTCGTTTCGAGCATCAGAACTGCGAAAATTTTGAGTTTCTCAAGCGTTTCTTACCTCCAAACTGCCACATCTCGCGAACGGTTTGACCAATCCGCAAAATTTCTGTTGCATCTGAAAGTAGAAACTCGCCCGATTACAACGGTATGCGTACTTTTCCCCTAGGCCGTTCTAGTTATTCGTTTCGAGCATCAGAACTGCGAAAATGTTGAGTTTCTCAAGCGTTTCTTACCTACAAACTGCCATATCTCGCGAACGGATTGACCAATCCGCAAAATTTCTGTTGCATCTGAAAGTAGAAACTCGCCCGATAACAACGGTATGCGTACTTTTCCCCTAGGCCGTTCTAGTTATTCGTTTCGAGCATCAGAACTGCGAAAATTTTGAGTTTCTCAAGCGTTTCTTACCTCCAAACTGCCATATCTCGCGAACGGATTGACCAATCCGCAAAATTTCTGTTGCATCTGAAAGTACAAACTCGCCCGATTACAACGGTATGCGTACTTTTCCCCTAGGCCGTTCTAGTTATTCGTTCCGAGCATCAGAACTGCGAAAATTTTGAGTTTCTCAAGCGTTTCTTACCTACAAACTGCCATATCTCGCGAACGGATTGACCAATCCGCAAAATTTCTGTTGCATCTGAAAGTACAAACTCGCCCGATTACAACGGTATGCGTACTTTTCCCCTAGGCCGTTCTAGTTATTCGTTTCGAGCATCAGAACTGCGAAAATTTTGAGTTTCTCAAGCGTTTCTTACCTCCAAACTGCCATATCTCGCGAACGGATTGACCAATCCGCAAAATTTCTGTTGCATCTGAAAGTACAAACTCGCCCGATTACAACGGTATGCGTACTTTTCCCCTAGGCCGTTCTAGTTATTCGTTCCGAGCATCAGAACTGCGAAAATTTTGAGTTTCTCAAGCGTTTCTTACTTCCAAACTGCCATATCTCGCGAACGGATTGACCAATCCGCAAAATTTCTAATGCATCTGAAAGTAGAAACTCGCCCGATTACAACGGTATGCGTACTTTTCCCCTAGGCCGTTCTAGTTATTCGTTTCGAGCATCAGAACTGCGAAAATTTTGAGTTTCTCAAGCGTTTCTTACCTCCAAACTGCCATATCTCGCGAACGGATTGACCAATCCCCAAAATTTCTGTTGCATCTGAAAGTACGAACTCGCCCGATTACAACGGTATGCGTACTTTTCCCCTAGGCCGTTCTAGTTATTCGTTCCGAGCATCAGAACTGCGAAAATTTTGAGTTTCTCAAGCGTTTCTTACCTCCAAACTGCCATATCTCGCGAACGGATTGACCAATCCGCAAAATTTCTGTTGCATCTGAAAGTACGAACTCGCCCGATTACAACGGTATGCGTACTTTTCCCCTAGGCCGTTCTAGTTATTCGTTCCGAGCATCAGAACTGCGAAAATTTTGAGTTTCTCAAGCGTTTCTTACTTCCAAACTGCCATATCTCGCGAACGGATTGACCAATCCGCAAAATTTCTAATGCATCTGAAAGTAGAAACTCGCCCGATTACAACGGTAGGCGTACTTTTCCCCTACGCCGTT
The DNA here is from genome assembly GCF_051014685.1 of Ptiloglossa arizonensis. Classification (NCBI taxonomy): domain Eukaryota; kingdom Metazoa; phylum Arthropoda; class Insecta; order Hymenoptera; family Colletidae; genus Ptiloglossa; species Ptiloglossa arizonensis. The sequence goes on along the minus strand of NW_027478470.1, from coordinate 244,711 downwards.
CTAGTTATTCGTTTCGAGCATCAGAACTGCGAAAATTTTGAGATTCTCAAGCGTTTCTTACCTCCAAACTGCCATATCTCGCGAAAGGAATGACCAATCCGCAAAATTTCTGTTGCATCTGAAAGTAGAAACTCGCCCGATTACAACGGTATGCGTACTTCTCCCCTAGTCCGTTCTAGTTATTCGTTTCGAGCATCAGAACTGCGAAAATTTTGAGTTTCTCAAGCGTTTCTTACCTCCAAACTGCCATATCTCGCGAACGGATTGACCAATCCGCAAAATTTCTGTTGCATCTGAAAGTACAAACTCGCCCGATTACAACGGTATGCGTACTTTTCCCCTAGGCCGTTCTAGTTATTCGTTCCGAGCATCAGAACTGCGAAAATTTTGAGTTTCTCAAGCGTTTCTTACTTCCAAACTGCCATATCTCGCGAACGGATTGACCAATCCGCAAAATTTCTAATGCATCTGAAAGTAGAAACTCGCCCGATTACAACGGTATGCGTACTTTTCCCCTAGGCCGTTCTAGTTATTCGTTTCGAGCATCAGAACTGCGAAAATTTTGAGTTTCTCAAGCGTTTCTTACCTCCAAACTGCCATATCTCGCGAACGGATTGACCAATCCGCAAAATTTCTAATGCATCTGAAAGTAGAAACTCGCCCGATTACAACGGTAGGCGTACTTTTCCCCTACGCCGTTCTAGTTATTCGTTTCGAGCATCAGAACTGCGAAAATTTTGAGATTCTCAAGCGTTTCTTACCTCCAAACTGCCATATCTCGCGAAAGGAATGACCAATCCGCAAAATTTCTGTTGCATCTGAAAGTAGAAACTCGCCCGATTACAACGGTATGCGTACTTCTCCCCTAGTCCGTTCTAGTTATTCGTTTCGAGCATCAGAACTGCGAAAATTTTGAGTTTCTCAAGCGTTTCTTACCTCCAAACTGCCACATCTCGCGAACGGTTTGACCAATCCGCAAAATTTCTATTGCATCTGAAAGTAGAAACTCGCCCGATTACAACGGTATGCGTACTTTTCCCCTAGGCCGTTCTAGTTATTCGTTTCGAGCATCAGAACTGCGAAAATGTTGAGTTTCTCAAGCGTTTCTTACCTACAAACTGCCATATCTCGCGAACGGATTGACCAATCCGCAAAATTTCTGTTGCATCTGAAAGTAGAAACTCGCCCGATAACAACGGTATGCGTACTTTTCCCCTAGGCCGTTCTAGTTATTCGTTTCGAGCATCAGAACTGCGAAAATTTTGAGTTTCTCAAGCGTTTCTTACCTCCAAACTGCCATATCTCGCGAACGGATTGACCAATCCGCAAAATTTCTGTTGCATCTGAAAGTACAAACTCGCCCGATTACAACGGTATGCGTACTTTTCCCCTAGGCCGTTCTAGTTATTCGTTCCGAGCATCAGAACTGCGAAAATTTTGAGTTTCTCAAGCGTTTCTTACTTCCAAACTGCCATATCTCGCGAACGGATTGACCAATCCGCAAAATTTCTAATGCATCTGAAAGTAGAAACTCGCCCGATTACAACGGTATGCGTACTTTTCCCCTAGGCCGTTCTAGTTATTCGTTTCGAGCATCAGAACTGCGAAAATTTTGAGTTTCTCAAGCGTTTCTTACCTCCAAACTGCCATATCTCGCGAACGGATTGACCAATCCGCAAAATTTCTGTTGCATCTGAAAGTACAAACTCGCCCGATTACAACGGTAGGCGTACTTTTCCCCTAGGCCGTTCTAGTTATTCGTTCCGAGCATCAGAACTGCGAAAATTTTGAGTTTCTCAAGCGTTTCTTACTTCCAAACTGCCATATCTCGCGAACGGATTGACCAATCCGCAAAATTTCTAATGCATCTGAAAGTAGAAACTCGCCCGATTACAACGGTATGCGTACTTTTCCCCTAGGCCGTTCTAGTTATTCGTTTCGAGCATCAGAACTGCGAAAATTTTGAGTTTCTCAAGCGTTTCTTACCTCCAAACTGCCATATCTCGCGAACGGATTGACCAATCCGCAAAATTTCTGTTGCATCTGAAAGTACGAACTCGCCCGATTACAACGGTATGCGTACTTTTCCCCTAGGCCGTTCTAGTTATTCGTTCCGAGCATCAGAACTGCGAAAATTTTGAGTTTCTCAAGCGTTTCTTACTTCCAAACTGCCATATCTCGCGAACGGATTGACCAATCCGCAAAATTTCTAATGCATCTGAAAGTAGAAACTCGCCCGATTACAACGGTAGGCGTACTTTTCCCCTACGCCGTTCTAGTTATTCGTTTCGAGCATCAGAACTGCGAAAATTTTGAGATTCTCAAGCGTTTCTTACCTCCAAACTGCCATATCTCGCGAAAGGAATGACCAATCCGCAAAATTTCTGTTGCGTCTGAAAGTAGAAACTCGCCCGATTACAACGGTATGCGTACTTCTCCCCTAGTCCGTTCTAGTTATTCGTTTCGAGCATCAGAACTGCGAAAATGTTGAGTTTCTCAAGCGTTTCTTACCTACAAACTGCCATATCTCGCGAACGGATTGACCAATCCGCAAAATTTCTGTTGCATCTGAAAGTACAAACTCGCCCGATTACAACGGTATGCGTACTTTTCCCCTAGGCCGTTCTAGTTATTCGTTCCGAGCATCAGAACTGCGAAAATTTTGAGTTTCTCAAGCGTTTCTTACTTCCAAACTGCCATATCTCGCGAACGGATTGACCAATCCGCAAAATTTCTAATGCATCTGAAAGTAGAAACTCGCCCGATTACAACGGTATGCGTACTTTTCCCCTAGGCCGTTCTAGTTATTCGTTTCGAGCATCAGAACTGCGAAAATTTTGAGTTTTTCAAGCGTTTCTTACCTCCAAACTGCCATATCTCGCGAACGGATTGACCAATCCGCAAAATTTCTGTTGCATCTGAAAGTACAAACTCGCCCGATTACAACGGTATGCGTACTTTTCCCCTAGGCCGTTCTAGTTATTCGTTCCGAGCATCAGAACTGCGAAAATTTTGAGTTTCTCAAGCGTTTCTTACTTCCAAACTGCCATATCTCGCGAACGGATTGACCAATCCGCAAAATTTCTAATGCATCTGAAAGTAGAAACTCGCCCGATTACAACGGTATGCGTACTTTTCCCCTAGGCCGTTCTAGTTATTCGTTTCGAGCATCAGAACTGCGAAAATTTTGAGTTTCTCAAGCGTTTCTTACCTCCAAACTGCCATATCTCGCGAACGGATTGACCAATCCGCAAAATTTCTGTTGCATCTGAAAGTACGAACTCGCCCGATTACAACGGTATGCGTACTTTTCCCCTAGGCCGTTCTAGTTATTCGTTCCGAGCATCAGAACTGCGAAAATTTTGAGTTTCTCAAGCGTTTCTTACTTCCAAACTGCCATATCTCGCGAACGGATTGACCAATCCGCAAAATTTCTAATGCATCTGAAAGTAGAAACTCGCCCGATTACAACGGTAGGCGTACTTTTCCCCTACGCCGTTCTAGTTATTCGTTTCGAGCATCAGAACTGCGAAAATTTTGAGATTCTCAAGCGTTTCTTACCTCCAAACTGCCATATCTCGCGAAAGGAATGACCAATCCGCAAAATTTCTGTTGCATCTGAAAGTAGAAACTCGCCCGATTACAACGGTATGCGTACTTCTCCCCTAGTCCGTTCTAGTTATTCGTTTCGAGCATCAGAACTGCGAAAATTTTGAGTTTCTCAAGCGTTTCTTACCTCCAAACTGCCATATCTCGCGAACGGTTTGACCAATCCGCAAAATTTCTGTTGCATCTGAAAGTAGAAACTCGCCCGATTACAACGGTATGCGTACTTTTCCCCTAGGCCGTTCTAGTTATTCGTTTCGAGCATCAGAACTGCGAAAATGTAGAGTTTCTCAAGCGTTTCTTACTTACAAACTGCCATATCTCGCGAACGGATTAACCAATCCGCAAAATTTCTGTTGCATCTGAAAGTAGAAACTCGCCCGATAACAACGGTATGCGTACTTTTCCCCTAGGCCGTTCTAGTTATTCGTTTCGAGCATCAGAAATGCGAAAATTTTGAGTTTCTCAAGCGTTTCTTACCTCCAAACTGCCATATCTCGCGAACGGATTGACCAATCCGCAAAATTTCTGTTGCATCTGAAAGTACAAACTCGCCCGATTACAACGGTATGCGTACTTTTCCCCTAGGCCGTTCTAGTTATTCGTTCCGAGCATCAGAACTGCGAAAATTTTGAGTTTCTCAAGCGTTTCTTACTTCCAAACTGCCATATCTCGCGAACGGATTGACCAATCCGCAAAATATCTAATGCATCTGAAAGTAGAAACTCGCCCGATTACAACGGTATGCGTACTTTTCCCCTAGGCCGTTCTAGTTATTCGTTTCGAGCATCAGAACTGCGAAAATTTTGAGTTTCTCAAGCGTTTCTTACCTCCAAACTGCCATATCTCGCGAACGGATTGACCAATCCGCAAAATTTCTGTTGCATCTGAAAGTACAAACTCGCCCGATTACAACGGTATGCGTACTTTTCCCCTAGGCCGTTCTAGTTATTCGTTCCGAGCATCAGAACTGCGAAAATCTTGAGTTTCTCAAGCGTTTCTTACTTCCAAACTGCCATATCTCGCGAACGGATTGACCAATCCGCAAAATTTCTAATGCATCTGAAAGTAGAAACTCGCCCGATTACAACGGTATGCGTACTTTTCCCCTAGGCCGTTCTAGTTATTCGTTTCGAGCATCAGAACTGCGAAAATGTTGAGTTTCTCAAGCGTTTCTTACCTCCAAACTGCCATATCTCGCGAACGGATTGACCAATCCGCAAAATTTCTGTTGCATCTGAAAGTAGAAACTCGCCCGATTACAACGGTATGCGTACTTTTCCCCTAGGCCGCTCTAGTTATTCGTTTCGAGCATCAGAACTGTGAAAATTTTGAGTTTCTCAACCGTTTCTTACCTCCAAACTGCCATATCTCGCGAACGGATTGACCAATCCGCAAAATTTCTGTTGCATCTGAAAGTAGAAAGTCGCCCGATTACAACGGTATGCGTACTTTTCCCCTAGACCGCTCTAGTTATGCTTGTCGAGCATCAGAACTGCGAAAATTTTGAGTTTCTCAAGCGTTTCTTACCTCCAAACTGCCATATCTCGCGAACGGATTGACCAATCCGCAAAATTTCTGTTGCATCTGAAAGTAGGAACTCGCCCGATTACAACGGTATGCGTACTTTTCCCCTAGGCCGTTCTAGTTATTCGTTTCGAGCAGCAGAACTGCGAAAATGTTGAGTTTCTCAAGCGTTTCTTACCTACAAACTGCCATATCTCGCGAACGGATTGACCAATCCGCAAAATTTCTGTTGCATCTGAAAGTAGAAACTCGCCCGATTACAACGGTATGCGTACTTTTCCCCTAGGCCGTTCTAGTTATTCGTTTCGAGCATCAGAACTGCGAAAATTTTGAGTTTCTCAAGCGTTTCTTACCTCCAAACTGCCATATCTCGCGAACGGATTGACCAATCCGCAAAATTTCTGTTGCATCTGAAAGTACAAACTCGCCCGATTACAACGGTATGCGTACTTTTCCCCTAGGCCGTTCTAGTTATTCGTTCCGAGCATCAGAACTGCGAAAATTTTGAGTTTCTCAAGCGTTTCTTACTTCCAAACTGCCATATCTCGCGATCGGATTGACCAATCCGCAAAATTTCTAATGCATCTGAAAGTAGAAACTCGCCCGATTACAACGGTATGCGTACTATTCCCCTAGGCCGTTCTAGTTATTCGTTTCGAGCATCAGAACTGCGAAAATGTTGAGTTTCTCAAGCGTTTCTTACCTCCAAACTGCCATATCTCGCGAACGGATTGACCAATCCGCAAAATTTCTGTTGCATCTGAAAGTAGAAACTCGCCCGATTACAACGGTATGCGTACTTTTCCCCTAGGCCGCTCTAGTTATTCGTTTCGAGCATCAGAACTGTGAAAATTTTGAGTTTCTCAACCGTTTCTTACCTCCAAACTGTCATATCTCGCGAACGGATTGACCAATCCGCAAAATTTCTGTTGCATCTGAAAGTAGAAAGTCGCCCGATTACAACGGTATGCGTACTTTTCCCCTAGACCGCTCTAGTTATGCTTGTCGAGCATCAGAACTGCGAAAATTTTGAGTTTCTCAAGCGTTTCTTACCTCCAAACTGCCATATCTCGCGAACGGATTGACCAATCCGCAAAATTTCTGTTGCATCTGAAAGTAGAAACTCGCCCGATTACAACGGTATGCGAACTTTTCCCCTAGGCCGCTCTAGTTATTCGTTTCGAGCATCAGAACTGTGAAAATTTTGAGTTTCTCAAGCGTTTCTTACTTCCAAACTGCCATATCTCGCGAACGGATTGACCAATCCGCAAAATTTCTGTTGCATCTGAAAGTAGAAACTCGCCGGATTACAACGGTATGCGTACTTTTCCCGTAGGCCGTTGTAGTTATTCGTTTCGAGCATGAGAACTGCGAAAATTTTGGGTTTCTCAAGCGTTGCTTACCTCCAAACTGCCATATCTCGCGAACGGATTGACCAATCCGCAAAATTTCTGTTGCATCTGAAAGTACAAACTCGCCCGATTACAACGGTATGCGTACTTTTCCCCTAGGCCGTTCTAGTTATTCGTTCCGAGCATCAGAACTGCGAAAATTTTGAGTTTCTCAAGCGTTTCTTACTTCCAAACTGCCATATCTCGCGAACGGATTGACCAATCCGCAAAATTTCTAATGCATCTGAAAGTAGAAACTCGCCCGATTACAACGGTATGCGTACTTTTCCCCTAGGCCGTTCTAGTTATTCGTTTCGAGCATCAGAACTGCGAAAATTTTGAGTTTCTCAAGCGTTTCTTACCTCCAAACTGCCATATCTCGCGAACGGATTGACCAATCCGCAAAATTTCTGTTGCATCTGAAAGTACGAACTCGCCCGATTACAACGGTATGCGTACTTTTCCCCTAGGCCGTTCTAGTTATTCGTTCCGAGCATCAGAACTGCGAAAATTTTGAGTTTCTCAAGCGTTTCTTACTTCCAAACTGCCATATCTCGCGAACGGATTGACCAATCCGCAAAATTTCTAATGCATCTGAAAGTAGAAACTCGCCCGATTACAACGGTATGCGTACTTTTCCCCTAGGCCGTTCTAGTTATTCGTTTCGAGCATCAGAACTGCGAAAATGTTGAGTTTCTCAAGCGTTTCTTACCTCCAAACTGCCATATCTCGCGAACGGATTGACCAATCCGCAAAATTTCTGTTGCATCTGAAAGTAGAAACTCGCCCGATTACAACGGTATGCGTACTTTTCCCCTAGGCCGCTCTAGTTATTCGTTTCGAGCATCAGAACTGTGAAAATTTTGAGTTTCTCAACCGTTTCTTACCTCCAAACTGCCATATCTCGCGAACGGATTGACCAATCCGCAAAATTTCTGTTGCATCTGAAAGTAGAAAGTCGCCCGATTACAACGGTATGCGTACTTTTCCCCTAGACCGCTATAGTTATGCTTGTCGAGCATCAGAACTGCGAAAATTTTGAGTTTCTCAAGCGTTTCTTACCTCCAAACTGCCATATCTCGCGAACGGATTGACCAATCCGCAAAATTTCTGTTGCATCTGAAAGTAGGAACTCGCCCGATTACAACGGTATGCGTACTTTTCCCCTAGGCCGTTCTAGTTATTCGTTTCGAGCAGCAGAACTGCGAAAATGTTGAGTTTCTCAAGCGTTTCTTACCTACAAACTGCCATATCTCGCGAACGGATTGACCAATCCGCAAAATTTCTGTTGCATCTGAAAGTAGAAACTCGCCCGATTACAACGGTATGCGTACTTTTCCCCTAGGCCGTTCTAGTTATTCGTTTCGAGCATCAGAACTGCGAAAATTTTGAGTTTCTCAAGCGTTTCTTACCTCCAAACTGCCATATCTCGCGAACGGATTGACCAATCCGCAAAATTTCTGTTGCATCTGAAAGTACGAACTCGCCCGATTACAACGGTATGCGTACTTTTCCCCTAGGCCGTTCTAGTTATTCGTTCCGAGCATCAGAACTGCGAAAATTTTGAGTTTCTCAAGCGTTTCTTACTTCCAAACTGCCATATCTCGCGAACGGATTGACCAATCTGCAAAATTTCTAATGCATCTGAAAGTAGAAACTCGCCCGATTACAACGGTAGGCGTACTTTTCCCCTACGCCGTTCTAGTTATTCGTTTCGAGCATCAGAACTGCGAAAATTTTGAGATTCTCAAGCGTTCCTTACCTCCAAACTGCCATATCTCGCGAACGGATTGACCAATCCGCAAAATTTCTGTTGCATCTGAAAGTACAAACTCGCCCGATTACAACGGTATGCGTACTTTTCCCCTAGGCCGTTCTAGTTATTCGTTCCGAGCATCAGAACTGCGAAAATTTTGATTTTCTCAAGCGTTTCTTACTTCCAAACTGCCATATCTCGCGAACGGATTGACCAATCCGCAAAATTTCTGTTGCATCTGAAAGTACAAACTCGCCCGATTACAACGGTATGCGTACTTTTCCCCTAGGCCGTTCTAGTTATTCGTTCCGAGCATCAGAACTGCGAAAATTTTGATTTTCTCAAGCGTTTCTTACTTCCAAACTGCCATATCTCGCGAACGGATTGACCAATCCGCAAAATATCTAATGCATCTGAAAGTAGAAACTCGCCCGATTACAACGGAATGCGTACTTTTCCCCTAGGCCGTTCTAGTTATTCGTTTCGAGCATCAGAACTGCGAAAATTTTGAGTTTCTCAAGCGTTTCTTACCTCCAAACTGCCATATCTCGCGAACGGATTGACCAATCCGCAAAATTTCTGTTGCATCTGAAAGTACAAACTCGCCCGATTACAACGGTATGCGTACTTTTCCCCTAGGCCGTTCTAGTTATTCGTTCCGAGCATCAGAACTGCGAAAATCTTGAGTTTCTCAAGCGTTTCTTACTTCCAAACTGCCATATCTCGCGAACGGATTGACCAATCCGCAAAATTTCTAATGCATCTGAAAGTAGAAACTCGCCCGATTACAACGGTATGCGTACTTTTCCCCTAGGCCGTTCTAGTTATTCGTTTCGAGCATCAGAACTGCGAAAATGTTGAGTTTCTCAAGCGTTTCTTACCTCCAAACTGCCATATCTCGCGAACGGATTGACCAATCCGCAAAATTTCTGTTGCATCTGAAAGTAGAAACTCGCCCGATTACAACGGTATGCGTACTTTTCCCCTAGGCCGCTCTAGTTATTCGTTTCGAGCATCAGAACTGTGAAAATTTTGAGTTTCTCAACCGTTTCTTACCTCCAAACTGCCATATCTCGCGAACGGATTGACCAATCCGCAAAATTTCTGTTGCATCTGAAAGTAGAAAGTCGCCCGATTACAACGGTATGCGTACTTTTCCCCTAGACGGCTCTAGTTATGCTTGTCGAGCATCAGAACTGCGAAAATTTTGAGTTTCTCAAGCGTTTCTTACCTCCAAACTGCCATATCTCGCGAACGGATTGACCAATCCGCAAAATTTCTGTTGCATCTGAAAGTAGGAACTCGCCCGATTACAACGGTATGCGTACTTTTCCCCTAGGCCGTTCTAGTTATTCGTTTCGAGCAGCAGAACTGCGAAAATGTTGAGTTTCTCAAGCGTTTCTTACCTACAAACTGCCATATCTCGCGAACGGATTGACCAATCCGCAAAATTTCTGTTGCATCTGAAAGTAGAAACTCGCCCGATTACAACGGTATGCGTACTTTTCCCCTAGGCCGTTCTAGTTATTCGTTTCGAGCATCAGAACTGCGAAAATTTTGAGTTTCTCAAGCGTTTCTTACCTCCAAACTGCCATATCTCGCGAACGGATTGACCAATCCGCAAAATTTCTGTTGCATCTGAAAGTACAAACTCGCCCGATTACAACGGTATGCGTACTTTTCCCCTAGGCCGTTCTAGTTATTCGTTCCGAGCATCAGAACTGCGAAAATTTTGAGTTTCTCAAGCGTTTCTTACTTCCAAACTGCCATATCTCGCGATCGGATTGACCAATCCGCAAAATTTCTAATGCATCTGAAAGTAGAAACTCGCCCGATTACAACGGTATGCGTACTTTTCCCCTAGGCCGTTCTAGTTATTCGTTTCGAGCATCAGAACTGCGAAAATGTTGAGTTTCTCAAGCGTTTCTTACCTCCAAACTGCCATATCTCGCGAACGGATTGACCAATCCGCAAAATTTCTGTTGCATCTGAAAGTAGAAACTCGCCCGATTACAACGGTATGCGTACTTTTCCCCTAGGCCGCTCTAGTTATTCGTTTCGAGCATCAGAACTGTGAAAATTTTGAGTTTCTCAACCGTTTCTTACCTCCAAACTGTCATATCTCGCGAACGGATTGACCAATCCGCAAAATTTCTGTTGCATCTGAAAGTAGAAAGTCGCCCGATTACAACGGTATGCGTACTTTTCCCCTAGACCGCTCTAGTTATGCTTGTCGAGCATCAGAACTGCGAAAATTTTGAGTTTCTCAAGCGTTTCTTACCTCCAAACTGCCATATCTCGCGAACGGATTGACCAATCCGCAAAATTTCTGTTGCATCTGAAAGTAGAAACTCGCCCGATTACAACGGTATGCGAACTTTTCCCCTAGGCCGCTCTAGTTATTCGTTTCGAGCATCAGAACTGTGAAAATTTTGAGTTTCTCAAGCGTTTCTTACTTCCAAACTGCCATATCTCGCGAACGGATTGACCAATCCGCAAAATTTCTGTTGCATCTGAAAGTAGAAACTCGCCGGATTACAACGGTATGCGTACTTTTCCCGTAGGCCGTTGTAGTTATTCGTTTCGAGCATGAGAACTGCGAAAATTTTGGGTTTCTCAAGCGTTGCTTACCTCCAAACTGCCATATCTCGCGAACGGATTGACCAATCCGCAAAATTTCTGTTGCATCTGAAAGTACAAACTCGCCCGATTACAACGGTATGCGTACTTTTCCCCTAGGCCGTTCTAGTTATTCGTTCCGAGCATCAGAACTGCGAAAATTTTGAGTTTCTCAAGCGTTTCTTACTTCCAAACTGCCATATCTCGCGAACGGATTGACCAATCCGCAAAATTTCTAATGCATCTGAAAGTAGAAACTCGCCCGATTACAACGGTAGGCGTACTTTTCCCCTACGCCGTTCTAGTTATTCGTTTCGAGCATCAGAACTGCGAAAATTTTGAGATTCTCAAGCGTTTCTTACCTCCAAACTGCCATATCTCGCGAACGGTTTGACCAATCCGCAAAATTTCTGTTGCATCTGAAAGTAGAAACTCGCCCGATTACAACGGTATGCGTACTTTTCCCCTAGGCCGTTCTAGTTATTCGTTTCGAGCATCAGAACTGCGAAAATGTTGAGTTTCTCAAGCGTTTCTTACTTACAAACTGCCATATCTCGCGAACGGATTAACCAATCCGCAAAATTTCTGTTGCATCTGAAAGTAGAAACTCGCCCGATAACAACGGTATGCGTACTTTTCCCCTAGGCCGTTCTAGTTATTCGTTTCGAGCATCAGAACTGCGAAAATTTTGAGTTTCTCAAGCGTTTCTTACCTCCAAACTGCCATATCTCGCGAACGGATTGACCAATCCGCAAAATTTCTGTTGCATCTGAAAGTACAAACTCGCCCGATTACAACGGTATGCGTACTTTTCCCCTAGGCCGTTCTAGTTATTCGTTCCGAGCATCAGAACTGCGAAAATTTTGAGTTTCTCAAGCGTTTCTTACTTCCAAACTGCCATATCTCGCGAACGGATTGACCAATCCGCAAAATATCTAATGCATCTGAAAGTAGAAACTCGCCCGATTACAACGGTATGCGTACTTTTCCCCTAGGCCGTTCTAGTTATTCGTTTCGAGCATCAGAACTGCGAAAATTTTGAGTTTCTCAAGCGTTTCTTACCTCCAAACTGCCATATCTCGCGAACGGATTGACCAATCCGCAAAATTTCTGTTGCATCTGAAAGTACAAACTCGCCCGATTACAACGGTATGCGTACTTTTCCCCTAGGCCGTTCTAGTTATTCGTTTCGAGCATCAGAACTGCGAAAATGTTGAGTTTCTCAAGCGTTTCTTACCTCCAAACTGCCATATCTCGCGAACGGATTGACCAATCCGCAAAATTTCTGTTGCATCTGAAAGTAGAAACTCGCCCGATTACAACGGTATGCGTACTTTTCCCCTAGGCCGCTCTAGTTATTCGTTTCGAGCATCAGAACTGTGAAAATTTTGAGTTTCTCAACCGTTTCTTACCTCCAAACTGCCATATCTCGCGAACGGATTGACCAATCCGCAAAATTTCTGTTGCATCTGAAAGTAGAAAGTCGCCCGATTACAACGGTATGCGTACTTTTCCCCTAGACCGCTCTAGTTATGCTTGTCGAGCATCAGAACTGCGAAAATTTTGAGTTTCTCAAGCGTTTCTTACCTCCAAACTGCCATATCTCGCGAACGGATTGACCAATCCGCAAAATTTCTGTTGCATCTGAAAGTAGGAACTCGCCCGATTACAACGGTATGCGTACTTTTCCCCTAGGCCGTTCTAGTTATTCGTTTCGAGCAGCAGAACTGCGAAAATGTTGAGTTTCTCAAGCGTTTCTTACCTACAAACTGCCATATCTCGCGAACGGATTGACCAATCCGCAAAATTTCTGTTGCATCTGAAAGTAGAAACTCGCCCGATTACAACGGTATGCGTACTTTTCCCCTAGGCCGTTCTAGTTATTCGTTTCGAGCATCAGAACTGCGAAAATTTTGAGTTTCTCAAGCGTTTCTTACCTCCAAACTGCCATATCTCGCGAACGGATTGACCAATCCGCAAAATTTCTGTTGCATCTGAAAGTACGAACTCGCCCGATTACAACGGTATGCGTACTTTTCCCCTAGGCCGTTCTAGTTATTCGTTCCGAGCATCAGAACTGCGAAAATTTTGAGTTTCTCAAGCGTTTCTTACTTCCAAACTGCCATATCTCGCGAACGGATTGACCAATCTGCAAAATTTCTAATGCATCTGAAAGTAGAAACTCGCCCGATTACAACGGTAGGCGTACTTTTCCCCTACGCCGTTCTAGTTATTCGTTTCGAGCATCAGAACTGCGAAAATTTTGAGATTCTCAAGCGTTTCTTACCTCCAAACTGCCATATCTCGCGAAAGGAATGACCAATCCGCAAAATTTCTGTTGCATCTGAAAGTAGAAACTCGCCCGATTACAACGGTATGCGTACTTCTCCCCTAGTCCGTTCTAGTTATTCGTTTCGAGCATCAGAACTGCGAAAATTTTGAGTTTCTCAAGCGTTTCTTACCTCCAAACTGCCATATCTCGCGAACGGTTTGACCAATCCGCAAAATTTCTGTTGCATCTGAAAGTAGAAACTCGCCCGATTACAACGGTATGCGTACTTTTCCCCTAGGCCGTTCTAGTTATTCGTTTCGAGCATCAGAACTGCGAAAATGTTGAGTTTCTCAAGCGTTTCTTACTTACAAACTGCCATATCTCGCGAACGGATTAACCAATCCGCAAAATTTCTGTTGCATCTGAAAGTAGAAACTCGCCCGATTACAACGGTATGCGTACTTTTCCCCTAGGCCGTTCTAGTTATTCGTTCCGAGCATCAGAACTGCGAAAATCTTGAGTTTCTCAAGCGTTTCTTACTTCCAAACTGCCATATCTCGCGAACGGATTGACCAATCCGCAAAATTTCTAATGCATCTGAAAGTAGAAACTCGCCCGATTACAACGGTATGCGTACTTTTCCCCTAGGCCGTTCTAGTTATTCGTTTCGAGCATCAGAACTGCGAAAATGTTGAGTTTCTCAAGCGTTTCTTACCTCCAAACTGCCATATCTCGCGAACGGATTGACCAATCCGCAAAATTTCTGTTGCATCTGAAAGTAGAAACTCGCCCGATTACAACGGTATGCGTACTTTTCCCCTAGGCCGCTCTAGTTATTCGTTTCGAGCATCAGAACTGTGAAAATTTTGAGTTTCTCAACCGTTTCTTACCTCCAAACTGCCATATCTCGCGAACGGATTGACCAATCCGCAAAATTTCTGTTGCATCTGAAAGTAGAAAGTCGCCCGATTACAACGGTATGCGTACTTTTCCCCTAGACCGCTCTAGTTATGCTTGTCGAGCATCAGAACTGCGAAAATTTTGAGTTTCTCAAGCGTTTCTTACCTCCAAACTGCCATATCTCGCGAACGGATTGACCAATCCGCAAAATTTCTGTTGCATCTGAAAGTAGGAACTCGCCCGATTACAACGGTATGCGTACTTTTCCCCTAGGCCGTTCTAGTTATTCGTTTCGAGCAGCAGAACTGCGAAAATGTTGAGTTTCTCAAGCGTTTCTTACCTACAAACTGCCATATCTCGCGAACGGATTGACCAATCCGCAAAATTTCTGTTGCATCTGAAAGTAGAAACTCGCCCGATTACAACGGTATGCGTACTTTTCCCCTAGGCCGTTCTAGTTATTCGTTTCGAGCATCAGAACTGCGAAAATTTTGAGTTTCTCAAGCGTTTCTTACCTCCAAACTGCCATATCTCGCGAACGGATTGACCAATCCGCAAAATTTCTGTTGCATCTGAAAGTACAAACTCGCCCGATTACAACGGTATGCGTACTTTTCCCCTAGGCCGTTCTAGTTATTCGTTCCGAGCATCAGAACTGCGAAAATTTTGAGTTTCTCAAGCGTTTCTTACTTCCAAACTGCCATATCTCGCGATCGGATTGACCAATCCGCAAAATTTCTAATGCATCTGAAAGTAGAAACTCGCCCGATTACAACGGTATGCGTACTTTTCCCCTAGGCCGTTCTAGTTATTCGTTTCGAGCATCAGAACTGCGAAAATGTTGAGTTTCTCAAGCGCTTCTTACCTCCAAACTGCCATATCTCGCGAACGGATTGACCAATCCGCAAAATTTCTGTTGCATCTGAAAGTAGAAACTCGCCCGATTACAACGGTATGCGTACTTTTCCCCTAGGCCGCTCTAGTTATTCGTTTCGAGCATCAGAACTGTGAAAATTTTGAGTTTCTCAACCGTTTCTTACCTCCAAACTGCCATATCTCGCGAACGGATTGACCAATCCGCAAAATTTCTGTTGCATCTGAAAGTAGAAAGTCGCCCGATTACAACGGTAGGCGTACTTTTCCCCTACGCCGTTCTAGTTATGCTTGTCGAGCATCAGAACTGCGAAAATTTTGAGTTTCTCAAGCGTTTCTTACCTCCAAACTGCCATATCTCGCGAACGGATTGACCAATCCGCAAAATTTCTGTTGCATCTGAAAGTAGGAACTCGCCCGATTACAACGGTATGCGTACTTTTCCCCTAGGCCGTTCTAGTTATTCGTTTCGAGCAGCAGAACTGCGAAAATGTTGAGTTTCTCAAGCGTTTCTTACCTACAAACTGCCATATCTCGCGAACGGATTGACCAATCCGCAAAATTTCTGTTGCATCTGAAAGTAGAAACTCGCCCGATTACAACGGTATGCGTACTTTTCCCCTAGGCCGTTCTAGTTATTCGTTTCGAGCATCAGAACTGCGAAAATTTTGAGTTTCTCAAGCGTTTCTTACCTCCAAACTGCCATATCTCGCGAACGGATTGACCAATCCGCAAAATTTCTGTTGCATCTGAAAGTACAAACTCGCCCGATTACAACGGTATGCGTACTTTTCCCCTAGGCCGTTCTAGTTATTCGTTCCGAGCATCAGAACTGCGAAAATTTTGAGTTTCTCAAGCGTTTCTTACTTCCAAACTGCCATATCTCGCGATCGGATTGACCAATCCGCAAAATTTCTAATGCATCTGAAAGTAGAAACTCGCCCGATTACAACGGTATGCGTACTTTTCCCCTAGGCCGTTCTAGTTATTCGTTTCGAGCATCAGAACTGCGAAAATGTTGAGTTTCTCAAGCGCTTCTTACCTCCAAACTGCCATATCTCGCGAACGGATTGACCAATCCGCAAAATTTCTGTTGCATCTGAAAGTAGAAACTCGCCCGATTACAACGGTATGCGTACTTTTCCCCTAGGCCGCTCTAGTTATTCGTTTCGAGCATCAGAACTGTGAAAATTTTGAGTTTCTCAACCGTTTCTTACCTCCAAACTGCCATATCTCGCGAACGGATTGACCAATCCGCAAAATTTCTGTTGCATCTGAAAGTAGAAAGTCGCCCGATTACAACGGTAGGCGTACTTTTCCCCTACGCCGTTCTAGTTATGCTTGTCGAGCATCAGAACTGCGAAAATTTTGAGTTTCTCAAGCGTTTCTTACCTCCAAACTGCCATATCTCGCGAACGGATTGACCAATCCGCAAAATTTCTGTTGCATCTGAAAGTAGGAACTCGCCCGATTACAACGGTATGCGTACTTTTCCCCTAGGCCGTTCTAGTTATTCGTTTCGAGCAGCAGAACTGCGAAAATGTTGAGTTTCTCAAGCGTTTCTTACCTACAAACTGCCATATCTCGCGAACGGATTGACCAATCCGCAAAATTTCTGTTGCATCTGAAAGTAGAAACTCGCCCGATTACAACGGTATGCGTACTTTTCCCCTAGGCCGTTCTAGTTATTCGTTTCGAGCATCAGAACTGCGAAAATTTTGAGTTTCTCAAGCGTTTCTTACCTCCAAACTGCCATATCTCGCGAACGGATTGACCAATCCGCAAAATTTCTGTTGCATCTGAAAGTACAAACTCGCCCGATTACAACGGTATGCGTACTTTTCCCCTAGGCCGTTCTAGTTATTCGTTCCGAGCATCAGAACTGCGAAAATTTTGAGTTTCTCAAGCGTTTCTTACTTCCAAACTGCCATATCTCGCGATCGGATTGACCAATCCGCAAAATTTCTAACGCATCTGAAAGTAGAAACTCGCCCGATTACAACGGTATGCGTACTTTTCCCCTAGGCCGTTCTAGTTATTCGTTTCGAGCATCAGAACTGCGAAAATGTTGAGTTTCTCAAGCGTTTCTTACCTCCAAACTGCCATATCTCGCGAACGGATTGACCAATCCGCAAAATTTCTGTTGCATCTGAAAGTAGAAACTCGCCCGATTACAACGGTATGCGTACTTTTCCCCTAGGCCGCTCTAGTTATTCGTTTCGAGCATCAGAACTGTGAAAATTTTGAGTTTCTCAACCGTTTCTTACCTCCAAACTGTCATATCTCGCGAACGGATTGACCAATCCGCAAAATTTCTGTTGCATCTGAAAGTAGAAAGTCGCCCGATTACAACGGTATGCGTACTTTTCCCCTAGACCGCTCTAGTTATGCTTGTCGAGCATCAGAACTGCGAAAATTTTGAGTTTCTCAAGCGTTTCTTACCTCCAAACTGCCATATCTCGCGAACGGATTGACCAATCCGCAAAATTTCTGTTGCATCTGAAAGTAGAAACTCGCCCGATTACAACGGTATGCGAACTTTTCCCCTAGGCCGCTCTAGTTATTCGTTTCGAGCATCAGAACTGTGAAAATTTTGAGTTTCTCAAGCGTTTCTTACTTCCAAACTGCCATATCTCGCGAACGGATTGACCAATCCGCAAAATTTCTGTTGCATCTGAAAGTAGAAACTCGCCGGATTACAACGGTATGCGTACTTTTCCCGTAGGCCGTTGTAGTTATTCGTTTCGAGCATGAGAACTGCGAAAATTTTGGGTTTCTCAAGCGTTGCTTACCTCCAAACTGCCATATCTCGCGAACGGATTGACCAATCCGCAAAATTTCTGTTGCATCTGAAAGTAGAAACTCGCCCGATTACAACGGTATGCGTACTTTTCCCCTGGGCCGTTCTGGTTATTCGTTTCGAGTATCAGAACTGTGATAATTTTGAGTTTCTCGACCGTTTCTTACTTCCAAACTGCCATATCTCGCGAACGGATTGACCAATCCGCAAAATTTCTGTTGCATCTGAAAGTAGAATGTCGCCCGATTACAACGGTATGCGTACTTTTCCCCTAGACCGTTCTAGTTATGCTTGTCGAGCATCAGAACTGCGAAAATTTTGAGTTTCTCAAGCGTTTCTTACCTCCAAACTGCCATATCTCGCGAACGGAATGACTAATCCGCAAAATTTCTGTTGCATCTGAAAGTAGAAACTCGCCCGATTACAACGGTATGCGAACTTTTCCCCTAGGCCGTTCTAGTTATTCGTTTCGAGCATCAGAACTGCGAAAATTTTGAGTTTCTCAAGCGTTTCTTACATACAAACTGCCATATCTCGCGAACGGATTGACCAATCCGCAAAATTTCTGTTGCATCTGAAAGTAGAAACTCGCCCGATTACAACGGTAGGCGTACTTTTCCCCTACGCCGTTCTAGTTATTCGTTTCGAGCATCAGAACTGCGAAAATTTTGAGATTCTCAAGCGTTTCTTACCTCCAAACTGCCATATCTCGCGAACGGTTTGACCAATCCGCAAAATTTCTGTTGCATCTGAAAGTAGAAACTCGCCCGATTACAACGGTATGCGTACTTCTCCCCTAGTCCGTTCTAGTTATTCGTTTCGAGCATCAGAACTGCGAAAATTTTGAGTTTCTCAAGCGTTTCTTACCTCCAAACTGCCATATCTCGCGAAAGGAATGACCAATCCGCAAAATTTCTGTTGCATCTGAAAGTAGAAACTCGCCCGATTACAACGGTATGCGTACTTCTTCCCTAGTCCGTTCTAGTTATTCGTTTCGAGCATCAGAACTGCGAAAATTTTGAGTTTCTCAAGCGTTTCTTACCTCCAAACTGCCATATCTCGCGAACGGATTGACCAATCCGCAAAATTTCTGTTGCATCTGAAAGTAGAAAGTCGCCCGATTACAACGGTATGCGTACTTTTCCCCTAGACCGTTCTAGTTATGCTTGTCGAGCATCAGAACTGCGAAAATTTTGAGTTTCTCAAGCGTTTCTTACCTCCAAACTGCCATATCTCGCGAACGGAATGACTAATCCGCAAAATTTCTGTTGCATCTGAAAGTAGAAACTCGCCCGATTACAACGGTATGCGTACTTTTCCCCTAGGCCGTTCTAGTTATTCGTTTCGAGCATCAGAACTGCGAAAATTTTGAGTTTCTCAAAAGTTTCTTACCTACAAACTGCCATATCTCGCGAACGGATTGACCAATCCGCAAAATTTCTGTTGCATCTGAAAGTAGAAACTCGCCCGATTACAACGGTAGGCGTACTTTTCCCCTACGCCGTTCTAGTTATTCGTTTCGAGCATCAGAACCGCGAAAATTTTGAGATTCTCAAGCGTTTCTTACCTCCAAACTGCCATATCTCGCGAACGGTTTGACCAATCCGCAAAATTTCTGTTGCATCTGAAAGTAGAAACTCGCCCGATTACAACGGTATGCGTACTTCTCCCCTAGTCCGTTCTAGTTATTCGTTTCGAGCATCAGAACTGCGAAAATTTTGAGTTTCTCAAGCGTTTCTTACCTCCAAACTGCCATATCTCGCGAAAGGAATGACCAATCCGCAAAATTTCTGTTGCATCTGAAAGTAGAAACTCGCCCGATTACAACGGTAGGCGTACTTTTCCCCTACGCCGTTCTAGTTATTCGTTTCGAGCATCAGAACCGCGAAAATTTTGAGATTCTCAAGCGTTTCTTACCTCCAAACTGCCATATCTCGCGAACGGTTTGACCAATCCGCAAAATTTCTGTTGCATCTGAAAGTAGAAACTCGCCCGATTACAACGGTATGCGTACTTCTCCCCTAGTCCGTTCTAGTTATTCGTTTCGAGCATCAGAACTGCGAAAATTTTGAGTTTCTCAAGCGTTTCTTACCTCCAAACTGCCATATCTCGCGAAAGGAATGACCAATCCGCAAAATTTCTGTTGCATCTGAAAGTAGAAACTCGCCCGATTACAACGGTATGCGTACTTCTCCCCTAGTCCGTTCTAGTTATTCGTTTCGAGCATCAGAACTGCGAAAATTTTGAGTTTCTCAAGCGTTTCTTACCTCCAAACTGCCATATCTCGCGAACGGATTGACCAATCCGCAAAATTTCTGTTGCATCTGAAAGTAGAAAGTCGCCCGATTACAACGGTATGCGTACTTTTCCCCTAGACCGTTCTAGTTATGCTTGTCGAGCATCAGAACTGCGAAAATTTTGAGTTTCTCAAACGTTTCTTACCTCCAAACTGCCATATCTCGCGAACGGAATGACTAATCCGCAAAATTTCTGTTGCATCTGAAAGTAGAAACTCGCCCGATTACAACGGTATGCGTACTTTTCCCCTAGGCCGTTCTAGTTATTCGTTTCGAGCATCAGAACTGCGAAAATTTTGAGTTTCTCAAGCGTTTCTTACCTACAAACTGCCATATCTCGCGAACGGATTGA
The DNA here is from genome assembly GCF_051014685.1 of Ptiloglossa arizonensis. Taxonomy (NCBI): domain Eukaryota; kingdom Metazoa; phylum Arthropoda; class Insecta; order Hymenoptera; family Colletidae; genus Ptiloglossa; species Ptiloglossa arizonensis. The sequence goes on along the minus strand of NW_027478470.1, from coordinate 224,318 downwards.
CCAATCCGCAAAATTTCTGTTGCGCCTGAAAGTAGAAACTCGCCCGATTACAACGGTAGGCGTACTTTTCCCCTACGCCGTTCTAGTTATTCGTTTCGAGCATCAGAACTGCGAAAATTTTGAGATTCTCAAGCGTTTCTTACATCCAAACTGCCATATCTCGCGAAAGGAATGACCAATCCGCAAAATTTCTGTTGCATCTGAAAGTAGAAACTCGCCCGATTACAACGGTATGCGTACTTCTCCCCTAGTCCGTTCTAGTTATTCGTTTCGAGCATCAGAACTGCGAAAATTTTGAGTTTCTCAAGCGTTTCTTACCTCCAAACTGCCATATCTCGCGAACGGTTTGACCAATCCGCAAAATTTCTGTTGCATCTGAAAGTAGAAACTCGCCCGATTACAACGGTATGCGTACTTTTCCCCTAGGCCGTTCTAGTTATTCGTTTCGAGCATCAGAACTGCGAAAATGTTGAGTTTCTCAAGCGTTTCTTACCTCCAAACTGCCATATCTCGCGAACGGTTTGACCAATCCGCAAAATTTCTGTTGCATCTGAAAGTAGAAACTCGCCCGATTACAACGGTATGCGTACTTTTCCCCTAGGCCGTTCTAGTTATTCGTTTCGAGCATCAGATCTGCGAAAATGTTGAGTTTCTCAAGCGTTTCTTACCTACAAACTGCCATATCTCGCGAACGGATTGACCAATCCGCAAAATTTCTGTTGCATCTGAAAGTAGAAACGCGCCCGATAACAACGGTATGCGTACTTTTCCCCTAGGCCGTTCTAGTTATTCGTTTCGAGCATCAGAACTGCGAAAATTTTGAGTTTCTCAAGCGTTTCTTACCTCCAAACTGCCATATCTCGCGAACGGATTGACCAATCCGCAAAATTTCTGTTGCATCTGAAAGTACAAACTCGCCCGATTACAACGGTATGCGTACTTTTCCCCTAGGCCGTTCTAGTTATTCGTTCCGAGCATCAGAACTGCGAAAATTTTGAGTTTCTCAAGCGTTTCTTACCTCCAAACTGCCATATCTCGCGAACGGAATGACTAATCCGCAAAATTTCTGTTGCATCTGAAAGTAGAAACTCGCCCGATTACAACGGTATGCGTACTTTTCCCCTAGGCCGTTCTAGTTATTCGTTTCGAGCATCAGAACTGCGAAAATTTTGAGTTTCTCAAGCGTTTCTTACCTACAAACTGCCATATCTCGCGAACGGATTGACCAATCCGCAAAATTTCTGTTGCATCTGAAAGTAGAAACTCGCCCGATTACAACGGTAGGCGTACTTTTCCCCTACGCCGTTCTAGTTATTCGTTTCGAGCATCAGAACTGCGAAAATTTTGAGATTCTCAAGCGTTTCTTACCTCCAAACTGCCATATCTCGCGAACGGTTTGACCAATCCGCAAAATTTCTGTTGCATCTGAAAGTAGAAACTCGCCCGATTACAACGGTATGCGTACTTCTCCCCTAGTCCGTTCTAGTTATTCGTTTCGAGCATCAGAACTGCGAAAATTTTGAGTTTCTCAAGCGTTTCTTACCTCCAAACTGCCATATCTCGCGAAAGGAATGACCAATCCGCAAAATTTCTGTTGCATCTGAAAGTAGAAACTCGCCCGATTACAACGGTATGCGTACTTCTCCCCTAGTCCGTTCTAGTTATTCGTTTCGAGCATCAGAACTGCGAAAATTTTGAGTTTCTCAAGCGTTTCTTACCTCCAAACTGCCATATCTCGCGAACGGATTGACCAATCCGCAAAATTTCTGTTGCATCTGAAAGTAGAAAGTCGCCCGATTACAACGGTATGCGTACTTTTCCCCTAGACCGTTCTAGTTATGCTTGTCGAGCATCAGAACTGCGAAAATTTTGAGTTTCTCAAGCGTTTCTTACCTCCAAACTGCCATATCTCGCGAACGGAATGACTAATCCGCAAAATTTCTGTTGCATCTGAAAGTAGAAACTCGCCCGATTACAACGGTATGCGTACTTTTCCCGTAGGCCGTTCTGGTTATTCGTTTCGAGCATCAGAACTGCGAAAATTTTGAGTTGCTCAAGCGTTTCTTACCTCCAAACTGCCATATCTCGCGAACGGATAGACCAATCCGCAAAATTTCTGTTGCATCTGAATGAAGAAACACGCCCAATTGCAACGGTATGTGTACTTTTCCCCTAGGCCGTTCTAGTTATTCGTTTCGAGCATCAGAACTGCAAAAATTTTGAGTTTCTCCAGCGTTTCTTACATCCAGACTGCCATATCTCGCGAACGGATAGACCAATCCGCAAAATTTCTGTTGCATCTGAAAGTAGAAACTAGCCCGATTACATCAGTATTTGTACTTTTCCCCTAGGCCGTTCTAGTTATGCTTGTCGAGCATCAGAACTGCGAAAATTTTGAGTTTCTCAAGCGTTTCTTACATCCAAACTGCCATATCTCGCGAAAGGATTGACGAATCCGCAAAATTTCTGTTGCACCTGAAAGTAGAAACTCGCGCGATTACAACGGTATGCGTACTTTTCCCCTAGGACGTTCTAGTTATTCGTTTCGAGCATCAGAACTGCCAAAATTTTGAGTTTCTCAAGCGTTTCTTACCTCCAAACTGCCATATCTCGCGAACGGATTGACCAATCCGCAAAATTTCTGTTGCATCTGAAAGTAGAAACTCGCCCGATTACAATGGTGTGCGTACTTTTCCCGTAGGCCGTTCTGGTTATTCGTTTCGAGCAACAGAACTGCGAAAATTTTGAGTTTCTCAAGCGTTTCTTACATCCAAACTGCCATATCTCGCGAAAGGATTGACGAATCCGCAAAATTTCTGTTGCACCTGAAAGTAGAAACTCGCGCGATTACAAAGGTATGCGTGCTTTTCCCCTAAGACGTTCTAGTTATTCGTTTCGAGCATCAGAACTGCCAAAATTTTGAGTTTCTCAAGCGTTTCTTACCTCCAAACTGCCATATCTCGCGAACGGATACACCAATCCGCAAAATTGCTGTTGCATCTGAAAGTAGAAACTAGCCCGATTACATCAGTATGAGTACTTTTCCCCTAGGCCGTTCTAGTTATGCTTGTCGAGCATCAGAACTGCGAAAATTTTGAGTTTGTCAAGCGTTTCTTACATCCAAACTGCCATATCTCGTGAAAGGATTGACGAATCCGCAAAATTTCTGTTGCACCTGAAAGTAGAAACTCGCGCGATTACAACGGTATGCGTACTTTTCCCCTAGGACGTTCTAGTTATTCGTTTCGAGCATCAGAACTGCCAAAATTTTCAGTTTCTCAAGCGTTTCTTACCTCCAAACTGCCATATCTCGCGAACGGATTGACCAATCCGCAAAATTTCTGTTGCATCTGAAAGTAGAAACTCGCCCGATTACAATGGTGTGCGTACTTTTCCCGTAGGCCGTTCTGGTTATTCGTTTCGAGCATCAGAACTGCGAAAATTTTGAGTTTCTCAAGCGTTTCTTACATCCAAACTGCCATATCTCGCGAAAGGATTGACGAATCCGCAAAATTTCTGTTGCACCTGAAAGTAGAAACTCGCGCGATTACAAAGGTATGCGTGCTTTTCCCCTAAGACGTTCTAGTTATTCGTTTCGAGCATCAGAACTGCCAAAATTTTGAGTTTCTCAAGCGTTTCTTACCTCCAAACTGCCATATCTCGCGAACGGATACACCAATCCGCAAAATTGCTGTTGCATCTGAAAGTAGAAACTAGCCCGATTACATCAGTATGAGTACTTTTCCCCTAGGCCGTTCTAGTTATGCTTGTCGAGCATCAGAACTGCGAAAATTTTGAGTTTGTCAAGCGTTTCTTACATCCAAACTGCCATATCTCGTGAAAGGATTGACGAATCCGCAAAATTTCTGTTGCACCTGAAAGTAGAAACTCGCGCGATTACAACGGTATGCGTACTTTTCCCCTAGGACGTTCTAGTTATTCGTTTCGAGCATCAGAACTGCCAAAATTTTGAGTTTCTCAAGCGTTTCTTACCTCCAAACTGCCATATCTCGCGAACGGATAGACCAATCCGCAAAACTTCTGTTGCATCTGAAAGAAGAAACACGCCCAATTGCAACGGTATGTGTACTTTTCCCCTAGGCCGTTCTAGTTATTCGTTTCGAGCATCAGAACTGTGAAAATTTTGAGTTTCTCAAGCGTTTCTCACCTCCAAACTGCCATATCGCGCGAACGGAATGACCAATCCGCAAACTTTCTGTTGCATCTGAAAGTAGAAACTCGCCCGATTACAACTGTATGCGTACTTTTCCCCTAAGCCGTTCTAGTTATTCGTTTCGAGCATCAGAACTGCGAAAATTTTGAGTTTCTCAAGCGTTTCTTACCTCCAAACTGCCATATCTCGCGAACGGATAGACCAATCCGCAAACTTTCTGTTGCATCTGAAAGTTGAAACACGCCCGATTACAACGGTATGAGTACTCTTCCCCTAGGCCGTTCTAGTTATTCGTTTCGAGCATCAGAACTGCGAAAATTTTGAGTTTCTCATGCGTTTCTTACCTCCAAACTGCCATATCTCGCGAACGGATTGACCAATCCGTAAAATTTCTGTTGCATCTGAAAGTAGATACTCGCCCGATTACAACGGTATGAGTACTTTTCCCCTAGGCCGTTCTAGTTATTCGTTTCGAGCATCAGAAATGTGAAAATTTCGAGTTTCTCAGCCGTTTCTTTCCTCCAAACTGCCATATCTCGCGAACGGATTGACCAATCCGCAAAATTTCTGTTGCATCTGAAAGTAGAAACTCGCCCGATTACAATGGTATGCGTACTTTTCCCGTAGGCCGTTCTGGTTATTCGTTTCGAGCATCAGAACTGCGAAAATTTTGAGTTGCTCAAGCGTTTCTTACCTCCAAACTGCCATATCTCGCGAACGGATAGACCAATCCGCAAAATTTCTGTTGCATCTGAAAGTACAAACACGCCCAATTGCAACGGTATGTGTACTTTTCCCCTAGGCCGTTCTAGTTATTCGTTTCGAGCATCAGAACTGCGAAAATTTTGAGTTTCTCATGCGTTTCTTACCTCCAAACTGCCATATCTCGCGAACGGATTGACCAATCCGCAAAATTTCTGTTGCATCTGAAAGTAGAAACTCGCCCGATTACAATGGTATGCGTACTTTTCCCGTAGGCCGTTCTGGTTATTCGTTTCGAGCATCAGAACTGCGAAAATTTTGAGTTGCTCAAGCGTTTCTTACCTCCAAACTGCCATATCTCGCGAACGGATAGACCAATCCGCAAAATTTCTGTTGCATCTGAAAGAAGAAACACGCCCAATTGCAACGGTATGTGTACTTTTCCCCTAGGCCGTTCTAGTTATTCGTTTCGAGCATCAGAACTGCGAAAATTTTGAGTTTCTCATGCGTTTCTTACCTCCAAACTGCCATATCTCGCGAACGGATTGACCAATCCGCAAAATTTCTGTTGCATCTGAAAGTACAAACTCGCCCGATTACAACTGTATGCGTACTTTTCCCCTAAGCCGTTCTAGTTATTCGTTTCGAGCATCAGAACTGCGAAAATTTTGAGTTTCTCAAGCGTTTCTTACCTCCAAACTGCCATATCTCGCGAACGGATAGACCAATCCGCAAACTTTCTGTTGCATCTGAAAGTTGAAACACGCCCGATTACAACGGTATGAGTACTTTTCCCCTAGGCCGTTCTAGTTATTCGTTTCGAGCATCAGAACTGCGAAAATTTTGAGTTTCTCATGCGTTTCTTACCTCCAAACTGCCATATCTCGCGAACGGATTGACCAATCCGTAAAATTTCTGTTGCATCTGAAGGTAGATACTCGCCCGATTACAACGGTATGAGTACTTTTCCCCTAGGCCGTTCTAGTTATTCGTTTCGAGCATCAGAAATGTGAAAATTTCGAGTTTCTCAGCCGTTTCTTTCCTCCAAACTGCCATATCTCGCGAACGGATTGACCAATCCGCAAAATTTCTGTTGCATCTGAAAGTAGAAACTCGCCCGATTACAATGGTATGCGTACTTTTCCCGTAGGCCGTTCTGGTTATTCGTTTCGAGCAACAGAACTGCGAAAATTTTGAGTTTCTCAAGCGTTTCTTACATCCAAACTGCCATATCTCGCGAAAGGATTGACGAATCCGCAAAATTTCTGTTGCACCTGAAAGTAGAAACTCGCGCGATTACAAAGGTATGCGTGCTTTTCCCCTAAGACGTTGTAGTTATTCGTTTCGAGCATCAGAACTGCCAAAATTTTGAGTTTCTCAAGCGTTTCTTACCTCCAAACTGCCATATCTCGCGAACGGATACACCAATCCGCAAAATTGCTGTTGCATCTGAAAGTAGAAACTAGCCCGATTACATCAGTATGAGTACTTTTCCTCTAGGCCGTTCTAGTTATGCTTGTCGAGCATCAGAACTGCGAAAATTTTGAGTTTGTCAAGCGTTTCTTACATCCAAACTGCCATATCTCGTGAAAGGATTGACGAATCCGCAAAATTTCTGTTGCACCTGAAAGTAGAAACTCGCGCGATTACAACGGTATGCGTACTTTTCCCCTAGGACGTTCTAGTTATTCGTTTCGAGCATCAGAACTGCCAAAATTTTGAGTTTCTCAAGCGTTTCTTACCTCCAAACTGCCATATCACGCGAACGGATTGACCAATCCGCAAAATTTCTGTTGCATCTGAAAGTAGAAACTCGCCCGATTACAACGGTATGCGTACTTTTCCCCTAGGCCCTTCTAGTTATGCTTGTCGAGCATCAGAACTGCGAAAATTTTGAGTTTCTCAAGCGTTTCTCACCTCCAAACTGCCATATCGCGCGAACGGAATGACCAATCCGCAAACTTTCTGTTGCATCTGAAAGTAGAAACTCGCCCGATTACAACTGTATGCGTACTTTTCCCCTAAGACGTTCTAGTTATTCGTTTCGAGCATCAGAACTCCGAAAATTTTGAGTTTCTCAAGCGTTTCTTACCTCCAAACTGCCATATCTCGCGAACGGATTGTCCAATCCGCAAAATTTCTGTTGCATCTGAAAGTAGAAACTCGCCCGATTTCAACGGTATGCGTACTTTTCCCCTAGGCCGTTCTAGTTATTCGTTTCGAGCATCAGAACTGCGAAAATTTTGAGTTTCTCAAGCGTTTCTTACCTCCAAACAGCCATATCTCGCGAACGGATTGAACAATCCGCAAAATTTCTGTTGCATCTGAAAGTAGAAACTCGCCCGATTACAACTGTATGCGTACTTTTCCCCTATGCCGTTCTAATTATTCGTTTCGAGCATCAGAAATGTGAAAATGTCGAGTTTCTCAGCCGTTTCTTTCCTTCAAACTGCCATATCTCGCGAACGGATTGACCAATCCGCAAAATTTCTGATGCATCTGAAAGTAGAAACTCGCCCGATTACAATGGTATGCGTACTTTTCCCGTAGGCCGTTCTGGTTATTCGTTTCGAGCATCAGAACTGCGAAAATTTTGAGTTGCTCAAGCGTTTCTTACATCCAAACTGCCATATCTCGCGAACGGATAGACCAATCCGCAAAATTTCTGTTGCATCTGAAAGAAGAAACACGCCCAATTGCAACGGTATGTGTACTTTTCCCCTAGGCCGTTCTAGTTATTCGTTTCGAGCATCAGAACTGCAAAAATTTTGAGTTTCTCCAGCGTTTCTTACATCCAGACTGCCATATCTCGCGAACGGATAAGACCAATCCGCAAAATTTCTGTTGCATCTGAAAGTAGAAACTAGCCCGATTACATCAGTATGAGTACTTTTCCCCTAGGCCGTTCTAGTTATGCTTGTCGAGCATCAGAACTGCGAAAATTTTGAGTTTCTCAGCGTTTCTTTCATCCAAACTGCCATATCTCGCGAAAGGATTGACGAATCCGCAAAATTTCTGTTGCACCTGAAAGTAGAAACTCGCGCGACTGCAACGGTATGCGTACTTTTTCCCCTAGGACGTTCTAGTTATTCGTTTCGAGCATCAGAACTGCCAAAATTTTGAGTTTCTCAAGCGTTTCTTACCTCCAAACAGCCATATCTCGCGAACGGATAGACCAATCCGCAAAATTTCTGTTGCATCTGAAAGTAGAAACTAGCCCGATTACATCAGTATGAGTACTTTTCCCCTAGGCCCTTCTAGTTATGCTTGTCGAGCATCAGAACTGCGAAAATTTTGAGTTTCTCAAGCGTTTCTCACCTCCAAACAGCCATATCTCGCGAACGGATTGAACAATCCGCAAAATTTCTGTTGCATCTGAAAGTAGAAACTCGCCCGATTACAACGGTATGCGTACTTTTCCCGTAAGTCGTTCTAGTTATTCGTTTCGAGCATCAGAACTGCGAAAATTTTGAGTTTCTCATGCGAATCTTACCTCCAAACTGCCACATCTCGCGAACGGATTGACGAATCCGCAAAATTTCTGTTGCACCTGAAAGTAGAAACTCGCCCGATTACAACGGTATGCGAACCTTTCCCCTAGGCCGTTCTAGTTATTCGTTTCGAGCATCAGAACTGCGAAAATTTTGAGTTTCTCAAGAGTTTCTTACGTCCAAACTGCCATATCTCGCGAAAGGATTGACGAATCCGCAAAATTTCTGTTGCACCTGAAAGTAGAAACTCGAGCGATTACAACGGTATGCGTACTTTTCCCCTAGGCCGTTCTAGTTATGCTTGTCGAGCATCAGAACTGCGAAAATTTTGAGTTTCTCAAGCGTTTCTCACCTCCAAACTGCCATATCGCGCGAACGGATTGACCAATCCGCAAACTTTCTGTTGCATCTGAAAGTAGAAACTCGCCCGATTACAACTGTATGCGTACTTTTCCCCTAAGCCGTTCTAGTTATTCGTTTCGAGCATCAGAACTGCGAAAATTTTGAGTTTCTCAAGCGTTTCTTTCCTCCAAACTACCATATCTCGGGAACGGATTGACCAATCCGCAAAATTTCTGTTGCATCTGAAAGTAGAAACTAGCCCGATTACAACGGTATGCGTACTTTTCCCCTAGGCCGTTCTAGTTATTCGTTTCGAGCATCAGAACTGCGAAAATTTTTAGTTTCTCAAGCGTTTCTTACGTCCAAACTGCCATATCTCGCGAACGGATTGACCAATCCGCAAAATTTCTGTTGCATCTGAAAGTTGAAACACGACCGATTACAACGGTATGCGTACTTTTCCCCTAGGCCGTTCTAGTTATGCTTGTCGAGCATCAGAACTGCGAAAATTTTGAGTTTCTCAAGCGTTTCTCACCTCCAAACTGCCATATCTCGAGAACGGATTGACGAATCCGCAAAATTTCTGTTGCACCTGAAAGTCGAAACTCGCCCAATTACAACGGTATGCGTACTTTTCCCCTAGGCCGTTCTAGTTATTCGTTTCGAGCATCAGAACTGCGAAAATTTTGAGTTTCTCAAGCGTTTCTTACCTCCAAACTGCCATATCTCGCGAACGGATTGACAAATCCGCAGAATTTCTGTTGCACCTGAAAGTCGAAACTCGCCCCATTACAACGGTATGCGTGGTTTTCCCCTAGGCCGTTCTAGTTATTCGTGTCGAGCATCAGAACTGCGAAAATTGTGTGTTTCTCAAGCGTTTCTCTCCTCCAAACTGCCATATCTCGAGAACGGATAGACCAATCAGCAAAATTTCTGTTGCATCTGAAAGTGGAAACTCGCCCGAGTACAACGGTATGCGTACTTTTCCCCTAGGCCGTTCTGGTTATTCGTTTCGAACATCAGAACTGCGAAAATTTTGAGTTACTTAAGCGTTTCTTACCTCCAAACTGCCATATCTCGAGAACGGATTCACCAATCAGCAAAATTTCTGTTGCCTCTGAATGTAGAAACTCGCCCGATTACAACGGTATGCGTACTTTTCCCCTAGGCCGTTCTACTTATTCGTTGCGAGCATCAGAACTGCGAAAATTTTGAGTTTCTCAAGCGTTTCTTACCTCCAAACTGCCATATCTCGCGATCGAATTGACGAATCCGCAAAATTTCTGTTGTACCTGAAAGTAGAAACTCGCGCGATTACAACGGTATTCGTACTTTTCCCCTAGGCCATTCTAGTTATTCGTTTCGAGCATCAGAACTGCGAAAATTTTTTGAGTTTCTCAAGCGTTTCTTACCTCCAAACTGCCATATCTCGCGAACGGATTGAACAATCCGCAAAATTTCTGTTGCACCTGAAAGTAGAAACTCGCCCAATTACAACAGTATGCGTACTTTTCCCCTAGGCCGTTCTACTTATTCGTTGGGAGCATCAGAACTGCGAAAATTTTGAGTTTCTCAAGCGTTTCTTACCTCCAAACTGCCATATCTCGCGAACGGATAGACCAATCCGCAAAATTTCTGTTGCACCTGAAAGTAGAAGCTCGCCCGATTACAACGGTATGAGTACTTTTCCCCTAGGCCGTTCTAGTTATGCTTCTCGAGCATCAGAACTGCCAAAATTTTGAGTTTCTCAAGCGTTTCTCACATCCAAACTGCCATATCTCGCGAACGGGTTGACCAATCCGCAAAATTTCAGTTGCATCTGAAAGTAGAAACTTGCCCGATTACAACGGTATGCGTACTTTTCCCCTAGGCCGTTCTAGTTATTCGTTTCGAGCAACAGAACTGCGAAAATTTTGAGTTTCTCAAGCGTTTCTTACATACAAACTGACACATCTCGCGGACGGATTGACCAATCCGCAAAATTTCTGTTGCACCTGAAAGTCGAAACTCGCCCGATTACAACGGTATGCGTGGTTTTCCCCTAGGCCGTTCTAGTTATTCGTTTCGAGCATCAGAACTGCGAAAATTTTGAGTTTCTCAAGCGTTTCTTACCTCCAAACTGCCATATCTCGCGAACGGATTGACCAATCCGCAAAATTTCTGTTGCATCTGAAAGTTGAAACACGCCCGATTACAACGGTATGCGTACTTTTCCCCTAGGCCGTTCTAGTTATGCTTGTCGAGCATCAGAACTGCGAAAATTTTGAGTTTCTCAAGCGTTTCTCACCTCCAAACTGCCATATCTCGAGAACGGATTGACGAATCCGCAAAATTTCTGTTGCACCTGAAAGTCGAAACTCGCCCAATTACAACGGTATGCGTACTTTTCCCCTAGGCCGTTCTAGTTATTCGTTTCGAGCATCAGAACTGCGAAAATTTTGAGTTTCTCAAGCGTTTCTTACCTCCAAACTGCCATATCTCGCGAACGGATTGACAAATCCGCAAAATTTCTGTTGCACCTGAAAGTCGAAACTCGCCCCATTACAACGGTATGCGTGGTTTTCCCCTAGGCCGTTCTAGTTATTCGTGTCGAGCATCAGAACTGCGAAAATTGTGTGTTTCTCAAGCGTTTCTCTCCTCCAAGCTGCCATATCTCGAGAACGGATAGACCAATCAGCAAAATTTCTGTTGCATCTGAACGTGGAAACTCGCCCGAGTACAACGGTATGCGTACTTTTCCCCTAGGCCGTTCTGGTTATTCGTTTCGAACATCAGAACTGCGAAAATTTTGAGTTACTTAAGCGTTTCTTACCTCCAAACTGCCATATCTCGAAAACGGATTGACCAATCAGCAAAATTTCTGTTGCCTCTGAATGTAGAAACTCGCCGATTACAACGGTATGCGTGCTTTTCCCCTAGGCCGTTCTACTTATTCGTTGCGAGCATCAGAACTGCGAAAATTTTGAGTTTCTCAAGCGTTTCTTACCTCCAAACTGCCATATCTCGCGATCGAATTGACGAATCCGCAAAATTTCTGTTGCACCTGAAAGTAGAAACTCGCGCGATTACAACGGTATTCGTACTTTTCCCCCTAGGCCATTCTAGTTATTTGTTTCGAGCAACAGAACTGCGAAAATTTTGAGTTTCTCAAGCGTTTCTTACATACAAACTGACACATCTCGCGGACGGATTGACCAATCCGCAAAATTTCTGTTGCACCTGAAAGTCGAAACTCGCCCGATTACAACGGTATGCGTGGTTTTCCCCTAGGCCGTTCTAGTTATTCGTTTCGAGCATCAGAACTGCGAAAATTTTGAGTTTCTCAAGCGTTTTCTTACCTCCAAACTGCCATATCTCGCGAACGGATTGACAAATCCGCAAAATTTCTGTTGCACCTGAAAGTCGAAACTCGCCCCATTACAACGGTATGTGTGGTTTTCCCCTAGGCCGTTCTAGTTATGCTTCTCGAGCATCAGAACTGCGAAAATCTTGAGTTTCTCAAGCGTTTCTTACCTCCAAACTGCCATATCTCGCGAACGGATTGACGAATCCGCAAAATTTCTGTTGCACCTGTAAGTAGAAACTCGCGCGATTACAACGGTATGCGTAGTTTTCCCCTAGGACGTTCTAGTTATTCGTTTCGAGCATCAGAACTGCCAAAATTTTGAGTTTCTCAAGGCGTTTCTCACATCCAAACTGCCATATCTCGCGAACGGGTTGACCAATCCGCAAAATTTCTGTTGCATCTGTAAGTCGAAACTCGCCCCATTACAACGGTATGCGTGGTTTTCCCCTAGGCCGTTCTAGTTATTCGTTTCGAGCATCAGAACTGCGAAAATTGTGTGTTTCTCAAGCGTTTCTCACCTCCAAACTGCCATATCTCGAGAACGGATAGACCAATCAGCAAAATTTCTGTTGCATCTGAAAGTGGAAACTCGCCCGAGTCCAACGGTATGCGTACTTTTCCCCTAGGCCGTTCTAGTTATTCGTTGCGAGCATCAGAACTGCGAAAATTTTGAGTTTCTCAAGCGTTTCTTACCTCCAAACTGCCATATCTCGAGAACGGATAGACCAATCAGCAAAATTTCTGTTGCATCTGAATGTAGAAACTCGCCCGATTACAACGGTATGCGTACTTTTCCCCTAGGCGTTCTAGTTATTCGTTTCGAGCATCAGAACTGCGAAAATCTTGTGTTTCTCAAGCGTTTCTTACCTCCAAACTGCCATATCTCGCGAACGGATTGACCAATCCGCAAAATGTCTGTTGCATCTGAAAGTAGAAACTCGCCGGATTACAACAGTATGCGTACTTTTCTACTAGGCCGTTCTAGTTATTCGTTGCGAGCAACAGAACTGCGAAAATTTTGAGTTTCTCAAGCGTTTTTTACCTCCAAACTGCCATATCTCGCGAAAGGATTGACGAATCCCCAAAAATTTCTGTTGCACCTGAAAGTCGAAACTCGCCCAATTACAACGGTATGCGTACTTTTCCCCTAGACCGTTCTAGTTATTCGTTTCGAGCATTAGAACTGCCAAAATTTTGAGTTTCTGAAGCGTTTCTTACATCCAAACTGCCATATCTCGCGAACGGATTGACCAATCCGCAAAATGTCTGTTGTATCTGAAAGTAGAAACTCGCCCAATTACAACGGTATGAGTACATTTCCCCTAGGCCATTCTAGTTATTCGTTTCGAGCATCAGAACTGCGAAAATTTTGAGTTTCTCAAGCGTTTCTTACCTCCAAACTGCCATATCTCGCGAACGGATTGACCAATCCGCAAAACGTCTGTTGCATCTGAAAGTAGAAACTCGCCCCGATTACAACAGTGTGCGTACATTTCCACTAGGCCGTTCTAGTTATGCTTCTCGAGCATCAGAACTGCGAAAATCTTGAGTTTCTCAAGCGTTTCTTACCTCCAAACTATCATATCTCGCGAACGGATTGACGAATCCGCAAAATTTCTGTTGCACCTGAAAGTAGAAAACTCGCCCGATTACAACGGTGTGAGTACTTTTCCCCTATGCCGTTCTGGTTATTCGTTTCGAGCATCAGAACTGCGAAAATTTTGAGTTTCTCAAGCGTTTCTTACCTACAAACTGCCACATCTCGCGGACGGATTGACCAATCCGCAAAATTTCTATTGCATCTGCAAGTAGAAACTCGCCCAATTAGAACGGTATGTGTACATTTCCCCTAGGCCATTCTAGTTATTCGTTTCGAGCATCAGAACTGCGAAAATTTTGAGTTTCTCAAGCGTTTCTTACCTCCAAACTGCCATATCTCGCGAACGGATTGACCAATCCGCAAAGTTTCTGTTGCATCTGAAAGTAGGAACTCGCCCGATTACAACTGTATGCGTACTTTTCCCCTAGGCCGTTCTGGTTATTCGTTTCGAGCATCAGAACTGCGAAAATTGTGTGTTTCTCAAGCGTTTCTCTCCTCCAAACTGCCATATCTCGAGAACGGATAGACCAATCAGCAAAATTTCTGTTGCATCTGAACGTGGAAACTCGCCCGAGTACAACGGTATGCGTACTTTTCCCCTAGGCCGTTCTGGTTATTCGTTTCGAACATCAGAACTGCGAAAATTTTGAGTTACTTAAGCGTTTCTTACCTCCAAACTGCCATATCTCGAGAACGGATTGACCAATCAGCAAAATTTCTGTTGCCTCTGAATGTAGAAACTCGCCCGATTACAACAGTATGCGTGCTTTTCCCCTAGGCCGTTCTACTTATTCGTTGCGAGCATCAGAACTGCGAAAATTTTGAGTTTCTCAAGCGTTTCTTACCTCCAAACTGCCATATCTCGCGATCGAATTGACGAATCCGCAAAATTTCTGTTGCACCTGAAAGTAGAAACTCGCGCGATTACAACGGTATTCGTACTTTTCCCCTAGGCCATTCTAGTTATTCGTTTCGAGCATCAGAACTGCGAAAATTTTTTGAGTTTCTCAAGCGTTTCTTACCTCCAAACTGCCATATCTCGCGAACGGATTGACCAATCCGCAAAATTTCTGTTGCACCTGAAAGTAGAAACTCGCCCAATTACAACAGTATGCGTACTTTTCCCCTAGGCCGTTCTACTTATTCGTTGGGAGCATCAGAACTGCGAAAATTTTGAGTTTCTCAAGCGTTTCTTACCTCCAAACTGCCATATCTCGCGAACGGATAGACCAATCCGCAAAATTTCTGTTGCACCTGAAAGTAGAAGCTCGCCCGATTACAACGGTATGAGTACTTTTCCCCTAGGCCGTTCTAGTTATGCTTCTCGAGCATCAGAACTGCCAAAATTTTGAGTTTCTCAAGCGTTTCTCACATCCAAACTGCCATATCTCGCGAACGGGTTGACCAATCCGCAAAATTTCAGTTGCATCTGAAAGTAGAAACTTGCCCGATTACAACGGTATGCGTACTTTTCCCCTAGGCCGTTCTAGTTATTCGTTTCGAGCAACAGAACTGCGAAAATTTTGAGTTTCTCAAGCGTTTCTTACATACAAACTGACACATCTCGCGGACGGATTGACCAATCCGCAAAATTTCTGTTGCACCTGAAAGTCGAAACTCGCCCGATTACAACGGTATGCGTGGTTTTCCCCTAGGCCGTTCTAGTTATTCGTTTCGAGCATCAGAACTGCGAAAATTTTGAGTTTCTCAAGCGTTTCTTACCTCCAAACTGCCATATCTCGCGAACGGATTGACAAATCCGCAAAATTTCTGTTGCACCTGAAAGTCGAAACTCGCCCCATTACAACGGTATGTGTGGTTTTCCCCTAGGCCGTTCTAGTTATGCTTCTCGAGCATCAGAACTGCGAAAATCTTGAGTTTCTCAAGCGTTTCTTACCTCCAAACTGCCATATCTCGCGAACGGATTGACGAATCCGCAAAATTTCTGTTGCACCTGTAAGTAGAAACTCGCGCGATTACAACGGTATGCGTAGTTTTCCCCTAGGACGTTCTAGTTATTCGTTTCGAGCATCAGAACTGCCAAAATTTTGAGTTTCTCAAGCGTTTCTCACATCCAAACTGCCATATCTCGCGAACGGGTTGACCAATCCGCAAAATTTCTGTTGCATCTGTAAGTCGAAACTCGCCCCATTACAACGGTATGCGTGGTTTTCCCCTAGGCCGTTCTAGTTATTCGTTTCGAGCATCAGAACTGCGAAAATTGTGTGTTTCTCAAGCGTTTCTCACCTCCAAACTGCCATATCTCGAGAACGGATAGACCAATCAGCAAAATTTCTGTTGCATCTGAAAGTGGAAACTCGCCCGAGTCCAACGGTATGCGTACTTTTCCCCTAGGCCGTTCTAGTTATTCGTTGCGAGCATCAGAACTGCGAAAATTTTGAGTTTCTCAAGCGTTTCTTACCTCCAAACTGCCATATCTCGAGAACGGATAGACCAATCAGCAAAATTTCTGTTGCATCTGAATGTAGAAACTCGCCCGATTACAACGGTATGCGTACTTTTCCCCTAGGCCGTTCTAGTTATTCGTTTCGAGCATCAGAACTGCGAAAATCTTGTGTTTCTCAAGCGTTTCTTACCTCCAAACTGCCATATCTCGCGAACGGATTGACCAATCCGCAAAATGTCTGTTGCATCTGAAAGTAGAAACTCGCCGGATTACAACAGTATGCGTACTTTTCTACTAGGCCGTTCTAGTTATTCGTTGCGAGCAACAGAACTGCGAAAATTTTGAGTTTCTCAAGCGTTTTTTACCTCCAAACTGCCATATCTCGCGAAAGGATTGACGAATCCGCAAAATTTCTGTTGCACCTGAAAGTCGAAACTCGCCCAACTACAACGGTATGCGTACTTTTCCCCTAGACCGTTCTAGTTATTCGTTTCGAGCATTAGAACTGCCAAAATTTTGAGTTTCTGAAGCGTTTCTTACATCCAAACTGCCATATCTCGCGAACGGATTGACCAATCCGCAAAATGTCTGTTGTATCTGAAAGTAGAAACTCGCCCAATTACAACGGTATGAGTACATTTCCCCTAGGCCATTCTAGTTATTCGTTTCGAGCATCAGAACTGCGAAAATTTTGAGTTTCTCAAGCGTTTCTTACCTCCAAACTGCCATATCTCGCGAACGGATTGACCAATCCGCAAAACGTCTGTTGCATCTGAAAGTAGAAACTCGCCCGATTACAACAGTGTGCGTACATTTCCACTAGGCCGTTCTAGTTATGCTTCTCGAGCATCAGAACTGCGAAAATCTTGAGTTTCTCAAGCGTTTCTTACCTCCAAACTATCATATCTCGCGAACGGATTGACGAATCCGCAAAATTTCTGTTGCACCTGAAAGTAGAAACTCGCCCGATTACAACGGTGTGAGTACTTTTCCCCTATGCCGTTCTGGTTATTCGTTTCGAGCATCAGAACTGCGAAAATTTTGAGTTTCTCAAGCGTTTCTTACCTACAAACTGCCACATCTCGCGGACGGATTGACCAATCCGCAAAATTTCTATTGCATCTGCAAGTAGAAACTCGCCCAATTAGAACGGTATGTGTACATTTCCCCTAGGCCATTCTAGTTATTCGTTTCGAGCATCAGAACTGCGAAAATTTTGAGTTTCTCAAGCGTTTCTTACCTCCAAACTGCCATATCTCGCGAACGGATTGACCAATCCGCAAAGTTTCTGTTGCATCTGAAAGTAGGAACTCGCCCGATTACAACTGTATGCGTACTTTTCCCCTAGGCCGTTCTGGTTATTCGTTTCGAGCATCAGAACTGTGAAAATTTTGAGT
The DNA here is from genome assembly GCF_051014685.1 of Ptiloglossa arizonensis. Taxonomy (NCBI): domain Eukaryota; kingdom Metazoa; phylum Arthropoda; class Insecta; order Hymenoptera; family Colletidae; genus Ptiloglossa; species Ptiloglossa arizonensis. The sequence goes on along the minus strand of NW_027478470.1, from coordinate 206,859 downwards.
TTCTCAAGCGTTTCTTACCTCCAAACTGCCATATCTCGCGAACGGATTGACCAATCCGCAAAATGTCTGTTGCATCTGAAAGTGGAAACTCGCCCGATTACAACGGTATGCGTTCTTTTCCCCTAGGCCGTTCTGGTTATTCCTTTCGAGCATCAGAACTGCGAAAATTTTGAGTTTCTCAAGCGTTTCTTACCTCCAAACTGCCATATCTCGCGAACGGATTGACCAATCCGCAAAATGTCTGTTGCATCTGCAAGTAGAAACTCGCCCAATTACAACGGTATGTGTACATTTCCCCTAGGCCATTCTAGTTATTCGTTTCGAGCATCAGAACTGCGAAAATTTTGAGTTTCTCAAGCGTTTCTTACCTCCAAACTGCCATATCTCGCGAACGGATTGACCAATCCGCAAAATGTCTGTTGCATCTGAAAGTAGAAGCTCGCCCGATTACAACGGTATGAGTACTTTTCCCCTATGCCGTTCTAGTTATTTGTTTCGAGCATCAGAACTGCGAAAATTTTGAGTTTCTCAAGCGTTTCTCACATCCAAACTGCCATATCTCGCGAACGGATTGACCAATCCGCAAAATTTCTGTTGCACCTGAAAGTAGAAGCTCGCCCGATTACAACGGTATGAGTACATTTCCCCTAGGCCGTTCTAGTTATTCGTTTCGAGCATCAGAACTGCGAAAATTTTGAGTTTCTCAAGCGTTTCTTACCTCCAAACTGCCATATCTCGCGAACGGATTGACCAGTCCACAAAATTTCTGTTGCATCTGTAAGTAGAAACTCGCCCGATTACAACGGTATTCGTACTTTTCCCCTAGGACGTTCTAGTTATTCGTTTCGAGCATCAGAACTGCGAAAATCTTGAGTTTCTCAAGCGTTTCTTACCACCAAACTGCCATATTTCGCGAACGGATTGACCAATCCGCAAAATGTCTGTTGCATCTGAAAGTAGAAACTCGCCCAATTACAACGGTATGAGTACATTTCCCCTAGGCCATTCTAGTTATTCGTTTCGAGCATCAGGTCTGCGAAAATTTTGAGTTTCTCAAGCGTTTCTTACCTCCAAACTGCCATATCTCGCGAACGGATTGACCAATCCGCAAAATTTCTGTTGCATCTGAAAGTAGGAACTCGCCCGATTACAACAATATGCGTACTTTTCCCCTAGGCCGTTCTAGTTATTCGTTGCGAGCATCAGAACTGCGAAAATTTTGAGTTTCTCAAGCGTTTCTTACCTACAAACTGCCGCATCTCGCGGACGGATTGACCAATCCGCAAAATTTCTGTTGCATCTGTAAGTAGAAACTCGCCCGATTACAACCGTATTCGTACTTTTCCCCTAGGACGTTCTAGTTATTCGTTTCGAGCATCAGAACTGCGAAAATCTTGAGTTTCTCAAGCGTTTCTTACCTCCAAACAGCCATATCTCGCGAACGGATTGACTAATCCGCAAAATTTCTGTTGCATCTGAAAGTAGAAACCCGCCCAATTACAACGGTATGTGTACTTTTCCCCTAGGCCGTTCTAGTTATTCGTTTCGAGCATCAGAACTGCGAAAATTTTGAGTTTCTCAAGCGTTTCTTACCTCCAAACTGCCATATCTCGCGAACGGATTGACCAATCCGCAAAACGTCTGTTGCATCTGAAAGTGGAAACTCGCCCGATTACAACGGTATGCGTACTTTTCCCCTAGGCCGTTCTGGTTATTCGTTTCGAACATCAGAACTGCGAAAATCTTGAGTTTTTCAAGCGTTTCTTACCTCCAAACTGCCATATCTCGCGAACGGATTGACCAATCCGCAAAGTGTCTGTTGCATCTGAAAGTAGAAACTCGCCCGATTACAACGGTATGTGTACATTTCCCCTAGGCCCTTCTAGTTATTCGTTTCGAGCATCAGAACTGCGAAAATTTTGAGTTTCTCAAGCGTTTCTTACCTCCAAACTGCCATATCTCGCGAACGGATTGACCAATCCGCAAAATGTCTGTTGCATCTGAAAGTAGAAACTCGCCGGATTACAACAGTATGCGTACTTTTCCACTAGGCCGTTCTAGTTATTCGTTGCGAGCATCAGAACTGCGAAAATTTTGAGTTTCTCAAGCGTTTTTTACCTCCAAACTGCCATATCTCGCTAAAGGATTGACGAATCCGCAAAATTTCTGTTGCACCTGAAAGTCGAAACTCGCCCAATTACAACGGTATGCGTACTTTTCCCCTAGACCGTTCTAGTTATTCGTTTCGAGCATCAGAACTGCCAAAATTTTGACTTTCTGAAGCGTTTCTTACCTCCAAACTGCCATATCTCGCGAACGGATAGACCAATCAGCAAAATTTCTGTTGCATCTGAATGTAGAAACTCGCCCGATTACAACGGTATGTGTACATTTCCCCTAGGCCATTCTAGTTATTCGTTTCGAGCATCAGAACTGCGAAAATCTTGAGTTTTTCAAGCGTTTCTTACCTCCAAACTGCCATATCTCGCGAACGGATTGACCAATCCGCAAAGTGTCTGTTGCATCTGAAAGTAGAAACTCGCCCGATTACAACGGTATGTGTACATTTCCCCTAGGCCATTCTAGTTATTCGTTTCGAGCATCAGAACTGCGAAAATTTTGAGTTTCTCAAGCGTTTCTTACCTCCAAACTGCCATATCTCGCGAACGGATTGACCAATCCGCAAAATGTCTGTTGCATCTGAAAGAAGAAACTCGCCGGATTACAACAGTATGCGTACTTTTCCACTAGGCCGTTCTAGTTATTCGTTGCGAGCATCAGAACTGCGAAAATTTTGAGTTTCTCAAGCGTTTTTTACCTCCAAACTGCCATATCTCGCGAAAGGATTGACGAATCCGCAAAATTTCTGTTGCACCTGAAAGTCGAAACTCGCCCAATTACAACGGTATGCGTACTTTTCCCCTAGACCGTTCTAGTTATTCGTTTCGAACATCAGAACTGCCAAAATTTTGAGTTTCTGAAGCGTTTCTTACCTCCAAACTGCCATATTTCGCGAACGGATTGACCAATCCGCAAAATGTCTGTTGCATCTGAAAGAAGAAACTCGCCGGATTACAACAGTATGCGTACTTTTCCACTAGGCCGTTCTAGTTATTCGTTGCGAGCATCAGAACTGCGAAAATTTTGAGTTTCTCAAGCGTTTTTTACCTCCAAACTGCCATATCTCGCGAAAGGATTGACCAATCCGCAAAATGTCTGTTGCATCTGAAAGTGGAAACTCGCCCGATTACAACGGTATTCGTACTATTCCCCTAGGACGTTCTGGTTATTCGCTTCGAGCATCAGAACTGCGAAAATCTTGAGTTTCTCAAGCGTTTCTTACCTCCAAACTGCCATATCTCGCGAACGGATTGACGAATCCGCAAAATTTCTGTGCACCTGAAAGTAGAAACTCGCCCGATTACAACGGTATGAGTACTTTTCCCCTAGGCCGTTCTAGTTATTCGTTTCGAGCATCAGAACTGCGAAAATTTTGAGTTTCTCAAGCGTTTCTTACCTCCAAACTGCCATATCTCGCGAACGGATTGACCAGTCCGCAAAATTTCTGTTGCATCTGTAAGTAGAAACTCGCCCGATTACAACGGTATTCGTACTATTCCCCTAGGACGTTCTGGTTATTCGTTTCGAGCATCAGAACTGCGAAAATCTTGAGTTTCTCAAGCGTTTCTTACCTCCAAACTGCCATATTTCGCGAACGGATTGACCAATCCGCAAAATGTCTGTTGCATCTGAAAGTAGAAACTCGCCCAATTACAACGGTATGTGTACATTTCCCCTAGGGCATTCTAGTTATTCGTTTCGAGCATCAGAACTGCGAAAATCTTGAGTTTTTCAAGCGTTTCTTACCTCCAAACTGCCATATCTCGCGAACGGATTGACCAATCCGCAAAGTGTCTGTTGCATCTGAAAGTAGAAACTCGCCCGATTACAACGGTATGTGTACATTTCCCCTAGGCCATTCTAGTTATTCGTTTCGAGCATCAGAACTGCGAAAATTTTGAGTTTCTCAAGCGTTTCTTACCTCCAAACTGCCATATCTCGCGAACGGATTGACCAATCCGCAAAATGTCTGTTGCATCTGAAAGAAGAAACTCGCCGGATTACAACAGTATGCGTACTTTTCCACTAGGCCGTTCTAGTTATTCGTTGCGAGCATCAGAACTGCGAAAATTTTGAGTTTCTCAAGCGTTTTTTACCTCCAAACTGCCATATCTCGCGAAAGGATTGACGAATCCGCAAAATTTCTGTTGCACCTGAAAGTCGAAACTCGCCCAATTACAACGGTATGCGTACTTTTCCCCTAGACCGTTCTAGTTATTCGTTTCGAACATCAGAACTGCCAAAATTTTGAGTTTCTGAAGCGTTTCTTACCTCCAAACTGCCATATCTCGCGAACGGATTGACCAATCCGCAAAATGTCTGTTGCATCTGAAAGTAGATTCTCGCCCAATTACAACGGTATGTGTACATTTCCCCTAGGCCGTTCTAGTTATTCGTTGCGAGCATCAGAACTGCGAAAATTTTGAGTTTCTCATGCGTTTTTTACCTCCAAACTGCCATATCTCGCGAACGGATAGACCAATCAGCAAAATTTCTGTTGCATCTGAATGTAGAAACTCGCCCGATTACAACGGTATGTGTACATTTCCCCTAGGCCATTCTAGTTATTCGTTGCGAGCGTCAGAACTGCGAAAATTTTGAGTTTCTCAAGCGTTTCTTACCTCCAAACTGCCATATCTCGAGAACGGATAGACCAATCAGCAAAATTTCTGTTGCATCTGAATGTAGAAACTCGCCCGATTACAACGGTATGTGTACATTTCCCCTAGGCCATTCTAGTTATTCGTTTCGAGCATCAGAACTGCGAAAATTTTTGAGTTTCTCAAGCGTTTCTTACCTCCAAACTGCCATATCTCGCGAACGGATTGACCAATCCGCAAAATGTCTGTTGCATCTGAAAGTGGAAACTCGCCCGATTACAACGGTATTCGTACTATTCCCCTAGGACGTTCTGGTTATTCGTTTCGAGCATCAGAACTGCGAAAATCTTGAGTTTCTCAAGCGTTTCTTACCTCCAAACTGCCATATTTCGCGAACGGATTGACCAATCCGCAAAATGTCTGTTGCATCTGAAAGTAGAAACTCGCCCGATTACAACGGTATTCGTACTTTTCCCCTAGGACGTTCTAGTCATTCGTTTCGAGCATCAGAACTGCGAAAATCTTGAGTTTCTCAAGCGTTTCTTACCTCCAAACTGCCATATTTCGCGAACGGATAGACCAATCCGCAAAATGTCTGTTGCATCTGAAAGTAGAAACTCGCCCAATTACAACGGTGTGTGTACATTTCCCCTAGGCCGTTCTGGTTATTCGTTTCGAGCATCAGAACTGCGAAAATTTTGAGTTTCTCAAGCGTTTCTTACCTCCAAACTGCCATATCTCGCGAACGGATTGACCAATCCGCAAAATTTCTGTTGCACCTGAAAGTAGAAACTCGCCCGATTACAACGGTATGAGTACTTTTCCCCTAGGCCGTTCTAGATATTCGTTTCGAGCATCAGAACTGCGAAAATTTTGAGTTTCTCAAGCGTTTCTTACCTCCAAACTGCCATATCTCGCGAACGGATTGACGAATCCGCAAAATTTCTGTTGCACCTGAAAGTAGAAACTCGCCCGATTACAACGGTATGAGTACTTTTCCCCTATGCCGTTCTAGTTATTCGTTTCGAGCATCAGAACTGCGAAAATTTTGAGTTTCTCAAGCGTTTCTTACCTCCAAACTGCCATATCTCGCGAACGGATTGACGAATCCGCAAAATTTCTGTTGCACCTGAAAGTAGAAACTCGCCCGATTACAACGGTATGAGTACTTTTCCCCTAGGCCGTTCTAGTTATTCGTTTCGAGCATCAGAACTGCGAAAATTTTGAGTTTCTCAAGCGTTTCTTACCTCCAAACTGCCATATCTCGCGAACCGATTGACGAATCCGCAAAATTTCTGTGCACCTGAAAGTAGAAACTCGCCCGATTACAACGGTATGAGTACTTTTCCCCTAGGCCGTTCTAGTTATTCGTTTCGAGCATCAGAACTGCGAAAATTTTGAGTTTCTCAAGCGTTTCTTACCTCCAAACTGCCATATCTCGCGAACGGATTGACCAGTCCGCAAAATTTCTGTTGCATCTGTAAGTAGAAACTCGCCCGATTACAACGGTATTCGTACTATTCCCCTAGGACGTTCTGGTTATTCGTTTCGAGCATCAGAACTGCGAAAATCTTGAGTTCCTCAAGCGTTTCTTACCTCCAAACTGCCATATTTCGCGAACGGATTGACCAATCCGCAAAATGTCTGTTGCATCTGAAAGTAGAAACTCGCCCAATTACAACGGTATGTGTACATTTCCCCTAGGCCATTCTAGTTATTCGTTTCGAGCATCAGAACTGCGAAAATCTTGAGTTTTTCAAGCGTTTCTTACCTCCAAACTGCCATATCTCGCGAACGGATTGACCAATCCGCAAAGTGTCTGTTGCATCTGAAAGTAGAAACTCGCCCGATTACAACGGTATGTGTACATTTCCCCTAGGCCATTCTAGTTATTCGTTTCGAGCATCAGAACTGCGAAAATTTTGAGTTTCTCAAGCGTTTCTTACCTCCAAACTGCCATATCTCGCGAACGGATTGACCAATCCGCAAAATGTCTGTTGCATCTGAAAGTAGAAACTCGCCGGATTACAACAGTATGCGTACTTTTCCACTAGGCCGTTCTAGTTATTCGTTGCGAGCATCAGAACTGCGAAAATTTTGAGTTTCTCAAGCGTTTTTTACCTCCAAACTGCCATATCTCGCGAAAGGATTGACGAATCCGCAAAATGTCTGTTGCACCTGAAAGTCGAAACTCGCCCAGTTACAACGGTATGCGTACTTTTCCCCTAGACCGTTCTAGTTATTCGTTTCGAGCATCAGAACTGCCAAAATTTTGAGTTTCTGAAGCGTTTCTTACGTCCAAACTGCCATATCTCGCGAACGGATTGACCAATCCGCAAAATGTCTGTTGCATCTGAAAGTAGATTCTCGCCCAATTACAACGGTATGAGTACATTTCCCCTAGGCCATTCTAGTTATTCGTTTCGAGCATCAGAACTGCGAAAATTTTGAGTTTCTCAAGCGTTTCTTACCTCCAAACTGCCATATCTCGCGAACGGATTGACCAATCCGCAAAATGTCTGTTGCATCTGAAAGTAGAAACTCGCCCGATTACAACAGTGTGCGTACATTTCCACTAGGCCGTTCTAGTTATGCTTCTCGAGCATCAGAACTGCGAAAATCTTGAGTTTCTCAAGCGTTTCTTACCTCCAAACTGCCATATCTCGCGAACGGTTTGACGAATCCGCAAAATTTCTGTTGCACCTGAAAGTAGAAACTCGCGCGATTACAACGCTATGCGTACTTTTCCCCTAGGACGTTCTAGTTATGCGTCTCGAGCATCAGAACTGCGAAAATTTTGAGTTTCTCAAGCGTTTCTTACCTACAAACTGCCATATCTCGCGAACGGATAGACCAATCCGCAAAATTTCTGTTGCACCTGAAAGTAGAAACTCGCCCGATTACAACGGTATGAGTACTTTTCCCCTAGGCCGTTCTAGTTATTCGTTTCGAGCATCAGAACTGCGAAAATTTTGAGTTTCTCAAGCGTTTCTTACCTCCAAACTGCCATATCTCGCGAACGGATTGACCAGTCCGCAAAATTTCTGTTGCATCTGTAAGTAGAAACTCGCCCGATTACAACGGTATGAGTACTTTTCCCCTAGGCCGTTCTGGTTATTCGTTGCGAGCATCAGAACTGCGAAAATTTTGAGTTCCTCAAGCGTTTTTTACCTCCAAACTGCCATATCTCGCGAACGGTTTGACGAATCCGCAAAATTTCTGTTGCACCTGAAAGTAGAAACTCGCGCGATTACAACGCTATGCGTACTTTTCCCCTAGGACGTTCTAGTTATGCGTCTCGAGCATCAGAACTGCGAAAATTTTGAGTTTCTCAAGCGTTTCTTACCTACAAACTGCCATATCTCGCGAACGGATAGACCAATCCGCAAAATTTCTGTTGCACCTGAAAGTAGAAACTCGCCCGATTACAACGGTATGCGTTCTTTTCCCCTAGGCCATTCTAGTTATTCGTTTCGAGCATCAGAACTGCGAAAATTTTGAGTTTCTCAAGCGTTTCTTACCTCCAAACTGCCATATCTCGCGAACGGATTGACCAATCCGCAAAATGTCTGTTACATCTGAAAGTAGAAACTCGCCCGATTACAAAAGTGTGCGTACATTTCCACTAGGCCGTTCTAGTTATGCTTCTCGAGCATCAGAACTGCGAAAATCTTGAGTTTCTCAAGCGTTTCTTACCTCCAAACTGCCATATCTCGCGAACGGATTGACGAATCCGCAAAATTTCTGTTGCACCTGAAAGTAGAAACTCGCGCGATTACAACGCTATGCGTACTTTTCCCCTAGGACGTTCTAGTTATGCGTCTCGAGCATCAGAACTGCGAAAATTTTGAGTTTCTCAAGCGTTTCTTACCTCCAAACTGCCATATCTCGCGAACGGATTGACCAATCCGCAAAATGTCTGTTGCATCTGAAAGTAGAAACTCGCCGGATTAAAACAGTATGCGTACTTTTCCACTAGGCCGTTCTAGTTATTCGTTGCGAGCATCAGAACTGCGAAAATTTTGAGTTTCTCAAGCGTTTTTTACCTCCAAACTGCCATATCTCGCGAAAGGATTGACGAATCCGCAAAATTTCTGTTGCACCTGAAAGTCGAAACTCGCCCAATTACAACGGTATGCGTACTTTTCCCCTAGAACGTTCTAGTTATTCGTTTCGAGCATCAGAACTGCCAAAATTTTGAGTTTCTGAAGCGTTTCTTACCTCCAAACTGCCATATCTCGCGAACGGATTGACCAATCCGCAAAATGTCTGTTGCATCTGAAAGTAGATTCTCGCCCAATTACAACGGTATGTGTACATTTCCCCTAGGCCATTCTAGTTATTCGTTTCGAGCATCAGAACTGCGAAAATTTTGAGTTTCTCAAGCGTTTCTTACCTCCAAACTGCCATATCTCGCGAACGGATTGACCAATCCGCAAAATGTCTGTTGCATCTGAAAGTAGAAACTCGCCCGATTACAACAGTGTGCGTACATTTCCACTAGGCCGTTCTAGTTATGCTTCTCGAGCATCAGAACTGCGAAAATCTTGAGTTTCTCAAGCGTTTCTTACCTCCAAACTGCCATATCTCGCGAACGGATTGACCAATCCGCAAAATTTCTGATGCACCTGAAAGTAGAAACTCGCTCGATTACAACGGTATGAGAACTATTCCCCTAGGCCGTTCTAGTTATTCGTTTCGAGCATCAGAACTGCGAAAATTTTGAGTTTCTCAAGCGTTTCTTATCTCCAAACTGCCATATCTCGCGAACGGATTGGCCAATCAGCAAAATTTCTGTTGCATCTGAATGTAGAAACTCGCCCGATTACAACGGTATGCGTACTTTTCCCCTAGGCCTTTCTAGTTATTCGTTTCGAGCATCAGAACTGCGAAAATTTTGAGTTTCTCAAGCGTTTCTTACCTCCAAACTGCCATATCTCGCGAACGGATTGACGAATCCGCAAAATATCTGTTGCATCTGAAAGTAGAAACTTGCCCAATTACAACGGTATGCGTACTTTTCCCCTAGGCCGTTCTAGTTATTCGTTTCGAGCATCAGAACTGCGAAAATTTTGAGTTTCTCAAGCGTTTCTTACCTCCAAACTGCCATATCTCGAGAACGGATTGACCAATCAGCAAAATTTCTGTTGCATCTGAATGTAGAAACTCGCCCGATTACAACGGTATGCGTACTTTTCCCCTAGGCCGTTCTAGTTATGCTTGTCGAGCAACAGAACTGCGAAAATTTTGAGTTTCTCAAGCGTTTCTTACCTCCAAACTGCCATATCTCGAGAACGGATAGACCAATCAGCAAAATTTCTGTTGCATCTGAATGTAGAAACTCGCCCGATTACAACGGTATGTGTACATTTCCCCTAGGCCATTCTAGTTATTCGTTTCGAGCATCAGAACTGCGAAAATTTTTGAGTTTCTCAAGCGTTTCTTACCTCCAAACTGCCATATCTCGCGAACGGATTGACCAATCCGCAAAATGTCTGTTGCATCTGAAAGTGGAAACTCGCCCGATTACAACGGTATTCGTACTATTCCCCTAGGACGTTCTGGTTATTCGTTTCGAGCATCAGAACTGCGAAAATCTTGAGTTTCTCAAGCGTTTCTTACCTCCAAACTGCCATATTTCGCGAACGGATTGACCAATCCGCAAAATGTCTGTTGCATCTGAAAGTAGAAACTCGCCCGATTACAACGGTATTCGTACTTTTCCCCTAGGACGTTCTAGTCATTCGTTTCGAGCATCAGAACTGCGAAAATCTTGAGTTTCTCAAGCGTTTCTTACCTCCAAACTGCCATATTTCGCGAACGGATAGACCAATCCGCAAAATGTCTGTTGCATCTGAAAGTAGAAACTCGCCCAATTACAACGGTGTGTGTACATTTCCCCTAGGCCGTTCTGGTTATTCGTTTCGAGCATCAGAACTGCGAAAATTTTGAGTTTCTCAAGCGTTTCTTACCTCCAAACTGCCATATCTCGCGAACGGATTGACCAATCCGCAAAATTTCTGTTGCACCTGAAAGTAGAAACTCGCCCGATTACAACGGTATGAGTACTTTTCCCCTAGGCCGTTCTAGATATTCGTTTCGAGCATCAGAACTGCGAAAATTTTGAGTTTCTCAAGCGTTTCTTACCTCCAAACTGCCATATCTCGCGAACGGATTGACGAATCCGCAAAATTTCTGTTGCACCTGAAAGTAGAAACTCGCCCGATTACAACGGTATGAGTACTTTTCCCCTATGCCGTTCTAGTTATTCGTTTCGAGCATCAGAACTGCGAAAATTTTGAGTTTCTCAAGCGTTTCTTACCTCCAAACTGCCATATCTCGCGAACGGATTGACGAATCCGCAAAATTTCTGTTGCACCTGAAAGTAGAAACTCGCGCGATTACAACGCTATGCGTACTTTTCCCCTAGGACGTTCTAGTTATGCGTCTCGAGCATCAGAACTGCGAAAATTTTGAGTTTCTCAAGCGTTTCTTACCTACAAACTGCCATATCTCGCGAACGGATAGACCAATCCGCAAAATTTCTGTTGCACCTGAAAGTAGAAACTCGCCCGATTACAACGGTATGAGTACTTTTCCCCTAGGCCGTTCTAGTTATTCGTTTCGAGCATCAGAACTGCGAAAATTTTGAGTTTCTCAAGCGTTTCTTACCTCCAAACTGCCATATCTCGCGAACGGATTGACCAGTCCGCAAAATTTCTGTTGCATCTGTAAGTAGAAACTCGCCCGATTACAACGGTATGAGTACTTTTCCCCTAGGCCGTTCTGGTTATTCGTTGCGAGCATCAGAACTGCGAAAATTTTGAGTTCCTCAAGCGTTTTTTACCTCCAAACTGCCATATCTCGCGAACGGTTTGACGAATCCGCAAAATTTCTGTTGCACCTGAAAGTAGAAACTCGCGCGATTACAACGCTATGCGTACTTTTCCCCTAGGACGTTCTAGTTATGCGTCTCGAGCATCAGAACTGCGAAAATTTTGAGTTTCTCAAGCGTTTCTTACCTACAAACTGCCATATCTCGCGAACGGATAGACCAATCCGCAAAATTTCTGTTGCACCTGAAAGTAGAAACTCGCCCGATTACAACGGTATGCGTTCTTTTCCCCTAGGCCATTCTAGTTATTCGTTTCGAGCATCAGAACTGCGAAAATTTTGAGTTTCTCAAGCGTTTCTTACCTCCAAACTGCCATATCTCGCGAACGGATTGACCAATCCGCAAAATGTCTGTTACATCTGAAAGTAGAAACTCGCCCGATTACAAAAGTGTGCGTACATTTCCACTAGGCCGTTCTAGTTATGCTTCTCGAGCATCAGAACTGCGAAAATCTTGAGTTTCTCAAGCGTTTCTTACCTCCAAACTGCCATATCTCGCGAACGGATTGACGAATCCGCAAAATTTCTGTTGCACCTGAAAGTAGAAACTCGCGCGATTACAACGCTATGCGTACTTTTCCCCTAGGACGTTCTAGTTATGCGTCTCGAGCATCAGAACTGCGAAAATTTTGAGTTTCTCAAGCGTTTCTTACCTCCAAACTGCCATATCTCGCGAACGGATTGACCAATCCGCAAAATGTCTGTTGCATCTGAAAGTAGAAACTCGCCGGATTAAAACAGTATGCGTACTTTTCCACTAGGCCGTTCTAGTTATTCGTTGCGAGCATCAGAACTGCGAAAATTTTGAGTTTCTCAAGCGTTTTTTACCTCCAAACTGCCATATCTCGCGAAAGGATTGACGAATCCGCAAAATTTCTGTTGCACCTGAAAGTCGAAACTCGCCCAATTACAACGGTATGCGTACTTTTCCCCTAGAACGTTCTAGTTATTCGTTTCGAGCATCAGAACTGCCAAAATTTTGAGTTTCTGAAGCGTTTCTTACCTCCAAACTGCCATATCTCGCGAACGGATTGACCAATCCGCAAAATGTCTGTTGCATCTGAAAGTAGATTCTCGCCCAATTACAACGGTATGTGTACATTTCCCCTAGGCCATTCTAGTTATTCGTTTCGAGCATCAGAACTGCGAAAATTTTGAGTTTCTCAAGCGTTTCTTACCTCCAAACTGCCATATCTCGCGAACGGATTGACCAATCCGCAAAATGTCTGTTGCATCTGAAAGTAGAAACTCGCCCGATTACAACAGTGTGCGTACATTTCCACTAGGCCGTTCTAGTTATGCTTCTCGAGCATCAGAACTGCGAAAATCTTGAGTTTCTCAAGCGTTTCTTACCTCCAAACTGCCATATCTCGCGAACGGATTGACCAATCCGCAAAATTTCTGATGCACCTGAAAGTAGAAACTCGCTCGATTACAACGGTATGAGAACTATTCCCCTAGGCCGTTCTAGTTATTCGTTTCGAGCATCAGAACTGCGAAAATTTTGAGTTTCTCAAGCGTTTCTTATCTCCAAACTGCCATATCTCGCGAACGGATTGGCCAATCAGCAAAATTTCTGTTGCATCTGAATGTAGAAACTCGCCCGATTACAACGGTATGCGTACTTTTCCCCTAGGCCTTTCTAGTTATTCGTTTCGAGCATCAGAACTGCGAAAATTTTGAGTTTCTCAAGCGTTTCTTACCTCCAAACTGCCATATCTCGCGAACGGATTGACGAATCCGCAAAATATCTGTTGCATCTGAAAGTAGAAACTTGCCCAATTACAACGGTATGCGTACTTTTCCCCTAGGCCGTTCTAGTTATTCGTTTCGAGCATCAGAACTGCGAAAATTTTGAGTTTCTCAAGCGTTTCTTACCTCCAAACTGCCATATCTCGAGAACGGATTGACCAATCAGCAAAATTTCTGTTGCATCTGAATGTAGAAACTCGCCCGATTACAACGGTATGCGTACTTTTCCCCTAGGCCGTTCTAGTTATGCTTGTCGAGCAACAGAACTGCGAAAATTTTGAGTTTCTCAAGCGTTTCTTACCTCCAAACTGCCATATCTCGAGAACGGATAGACCAATCAGCAAAATTTCTGTTGCATCTGAATGTAGAAACTCGCCCGATTACAACGGTATGTGTACATTTCCCCTAGGCCATTCTAGTTATTCGTTTCGAGCATCAGAACTGCGAAAATTTTTGAGTTTCTCAAGCGTTTCTTACCTCCAAACTGCCATATCTCGCGAACGGATTGACCAATCCGCAAAATGTCTGTTGCATCTGAAAGTGGAAACTCGCCCGATTACAACGGTATTCGTACTATTCCCCTAGGACGTTCTGGTTATTCGTTTCGAGCATCAGAACTGCGAAAATCTTGAGTTTCTCAAGCGTTTCTTACCTCCAAACTGCCATATTTCGCGAACGGATTGACCAATCCGCAAAATGTCTGTTGCATCTGAAAGTAGAAACTCGCCCGATTACAACGGTATTCGTACTTTTCCCCTAGGACGTTCTAGTCATTCGTTTCGAGCATCAGAACTGCGAAAATCTTGAGTTTCTCAAGCGTTTCTTACCTCCAAACTGCCATATTTCGCGAACGGATAGACCAATCCGCAAAATGTCTGTTGCATCTGAAAGTAGAAACTCGCCCAATTACAACGGTGTGTGTACATTTCCCCTAGGCCGTTCTGGTTATTCGTTTCGAGCATCAGAACTGCGAAAATTTTGAGTTTCTCAAGCGTTTCTTACCTCCAAACTGCCATATCTCGCGAACGGATTGACCAATCCGCAAAATTTCTGTTGCACCTGAAAGTAGAAACTCGCCCGATTACAACGGTATGAGTACTTTTCCCCTAGGCCGTTCTAGATATTCGTTTCGAGCATCAGAACTGCGAAAATTTTGAGTTTCTCAAGCGTTTCTTACCTCCAAACTGCCATATCTCGCGAACGGATTGACGAATCCGCAAAATTTCTGTTGCACCTGAAAGTAGAAACTCGCCCGATTACAACGGTATGAGTACTTTTCCCCTATGCCGTTCTAGTTATTCGTTTCGAGCATCAGAACTGCGAAAATTTTGAGTTTCTCAAGCGTTTCTTACCTCCAAACTGCCATATCTCGCGAACGGATTGACGAATCCGCAAAATTTCTGTTGCACCTGAAAGTAGAAACTCGCCCGATTACAACGGTATGAGTACTTTTCCCCTAGGCCGTTCTAGTTATTCGTTTCGAGCATCAGAACTGCGAAAATTTTGAGTTTCTCAAGCGTTTCTTACCTCCAAACTGCCATATCTCGCGAACCGATTGACGAATCCGCAAAATTTCTGTGCACCTGAAAGTAGAAACTCGCCCGATTACAACGGTATGAGTACTTTTCCCCTAGGCCGTTCTAGTTATTCGTTTCGAGCATCAGAACTGCGAAAATTTTGAGTTTCTCAAGCGTTTCTTACCTCCAAACTGCCATATCTCGCGAACGGATTGACCAGTCCGCAAAATTTCTGTTGCATCTGTAAGTAGAAACTCGCCCGATTACAACGGTATTCGTACTATTCCCCTAGGACGTTCTGGTTATTCGTTTCGAGCATCAGAACTGCGAAAATCTTGAGTTCCTCAAGCGTTTCTTACCTCCAAACTGCCATATTTCGCGAACGGATTGACCAATCCGCAAAATGTCTGTTGCATCTGAAAGTAGAAACTCGCCCAATTACAACGGTATGTGTACATTTCCCCTAGGCCATTCTAGTTATTCGTTTCGAGCATCAGAACTGCGAAAATCTTGAGTTTTTCAAGCGTTTCTTACCTCCAAACTGCCATATCTCGCGAACGGATTGACCAATCCGCAAAGTGTCTGTTGCATCTGAAAGTAGAAACTCGCCCGATTACAACGGTATGTGTACATTTCCCCTAGGCCATTCTAGTTATTCGTTTCGAGCATCAGAACTGCGAAAATTTTGAGTTTCTCAAGCGTTTCTTACCTCCAAACTGCCATATCTCGCGAACGGATTGACCAATCCGCAAAATGTCTGTTGCATCTGAAAGTAGAAACTCGCCGGATTACAACAGTATGCGTACTTTTCCACTAGGCCGTTCTAGTTATTCGTTGCGAGCATCAGAACTGCGAAAATTTTGAGTTTCTCAAGCGTTTTTTACCTCCAAACTGCCATATCTCGCGAAAGGATTGACGAATCCGCAAAATGTCTGTTGCACCTGAAAGTCGAAACTCGCCCAATTACAACGGTATGCGTACTTTTCCCCTAGACCGTTCTAGTTATTCGTTTCGAGCATCAGAACTGCCAAAATTTTGAGTTTCTGAAGCGTTTCTTACGTCCAAACTGCCATATCTCGCGAACGGATTGACCAATCCGCAAAATGTCTGTTGCATCTGAAAGTAGATTCTCGCCCAATTACAACGGTATGAGTACATTTCCCCTAGGCCATTCTAGTTATTCGTTTCGAGCATCAGAACTGCGAAAATTTTGAGTTTCTCAAGCGTTTCTTACCTCCAAACTGCCATATCTCGCGAACGGATTGACCAATCCGCAAAATGTCTGTTGCATCTGAAAGTAGAAACTCGCCCGATTACAACAGTGTGCGTACATTTCCACTAGGCCGTTCTAGTTATGCTTCTCGAGCATCAGAACTGCGAAAATCTTGAGTTTCTCAAGCGTTTCTTACCTCCAAACTGCCATATCTCGCGAACGGTTTGACGAATCCGCAAAATTTCTGTTGCACCTGAAAGTAGAAACTCGCGCGATTACAACGCTATGCGTACTTTTCCCCTAGGACGTTCTAGTTATGCGTCTCGAGCATCAGAACTGCGAAAATTTTGAGTTTCTCAAGCGTTTCTTACCTACAAACTGCCATATCTCGCGAACGGATAGACCAATCCGCAAAATTTCTGTTGCACCTGAAAGTAGAAACTCGCCCGATTACAACGGTATGAGTACTTTTCCCCTAGGCCGTTCTAGTTATTCGTTTCGAGCATCAGAACTGCGAAAATTTTGAGTTTCTCAAGCGTTTCTTACCTCCAAACTGCCATATCTCGCGAACGGATTGACCAGTCCGCAAAATTTCTGTTGCATCTGTAAGTAGAAACTCGCCCGATTACAACGGTATGAGTACTTTTCCCCTAGGCCGTTCTGGTTATTCGTTGCGAGCATCAGAACTGCGAAAATTTTGAGTTCCTCAAGCGTTTTTTACCTCCAAACTGCCATATCTCGCGAACGGTTTGACGAATCCGCAAAATTTCCGTTGCACCTGAAAGTAGAAACTCGCGCGATTACAACGCTATGCGTACTTTTCCCCTAGGACGTTCTAGTTATGCGTCTCGAGCATCAGAACTGCGAAAATTTTGAGTTTCTCAAGCGTTTCTTACCTACAAACTGCCATATCTCGCGAACGGATAGACCAATCCGCAAAATTTCTGTTGCACCTGAAAGTAGAAACTCGCCCGATTACAACGGTATGCGTTCTTTTCCCCTAGGCCATTCTAGTTATTCGTTTCGAGCATCAGAACTGCGAAAATTTTGAGTTTCTCAAGCGTTTCTTACCTCCAAACTGCCATATCTCGCGAACGGATTGACCAATCCGCAAAATGTCTGTTACATCTGAAAGTAGAAACTCGCCCGATTACAAAAGTGTGCGTACATTTCCACTAGGCCGTTCTAGTTATGCTTCTCGAGCATCAGAACTGCGAAAATCTTGAGTTTCTCAAGCGTTTCTTACCTCCAAACTGCCATATCTCGCGAACGGATTGACGAATCCGCAAAATTTCTGTTGCACCTGAAAGTAGAAACTCGCGCGATTACAACGCTATGCGTACTTTTCCCCTAGGACGTTCTAGTTATGCGTCTCGAGCATCAGAACTGCGAAAATTTTGAGTTTCTCAAGCGTTTCTTACCTCCAAACTGCCATATCTCGCGAACGGATTGACCAATCCGCAAAATGTCTGTTGCATCTGAAAGTAGAAACTCGCCGGATTAAAACAGTATGCGTACTTTTCCACTAGGCCGTTCTAGTTATTCGTTGCGAGCATCAGAACTGCGAAAATTTTGAGTTTCTCAAGCGTTTTTTACCTCCAAACTGCCATATCTCGCGAAAGGATTGACGAATCCGCAAAATTTCTGTTGCACCTGAAAGTCGAAACTCGCCCAATTACAACGGTATGCGTACTTTTCCCCTAGAACGTTCTAGTTATTCGTTTCGAGCATCAGAACTGCCAAAATTTTGAGTTTCTGAAGCGTTTCTTACCTCCAAACTGCCATATCTCGCGAACGGATTGACCAATCCGCAAAATGTCTGTTGCATCTGAAAGTAGATTCTCGCCCAATTACAACGGTATGTGTACATTTCCCCTAGGCCATTCTAGTTATTCGTTTCGAGCATCAGAACTGCGAAAATTTTGAGTTTCTCAAGCGTTTCTTACCTCCAAACTGCCATATCTCGCGAACGGATTGACCAATCCGCAAAATGTCTGTGGCATCTGAAAGTAGAAACTCGCCCGATTACAACAGTGTGCGTACATTTCCACTAGGCCGTTCTAGTTATGCTTCTCGAGCATCAGAACTGCGAAAATCTTGAGTTTCTCAAGCGTTTCTTACCTCCAAACTGCCATATCTCGCGAACGGATTGACCAATCCGCAAAATTTCTGATGCACCTGAAAGTAGAAACTCGCTCGATTACAACGGTATGAGAACTATTCCCCTAGGCCGTTCTAGTTATTCGTTTCGAGCATCAGAACTGCGAAAATTTTGAGTTTCTCAAGCGTTTCTTATCTCCAAACTGCCATATCTCGCGAACGGATTGGCCAATCAGCAAAATTTCTGTTGCATCTGAATGTAGAAACTCGCCCGATTACAACGGTATGCGTACTTTTCCCCTAGGCCTTTCTAGTTATTCGTTTCGAGCATCAGAACTGCGAAAATTTTGAGTTTCTCAAGCGTTTCTTACCTCCAAACTGCCATATCTCGCGAACGGATTGACGAATCCGCAAAATATCTGTTGCATCTGAAAGTAGAAACTTGCCCAATTACAACGGTATGCGTACTTTTCCCCTAGGCCGTTCTAGTTATTCGTTTCGAGCATCAGAACTGCGAAAATTTTGAGTTTCTCAAGCGTTTCTTACCTCCAAACTGCCATATCTCGAGAACGGATTGACCAATCAGCAAAATTTCTGTTGCATCTGAATGTAGAAACTCGCCCGATTACAACGGTATGCGTACTTTTCCCCTAGGCCGTTCTAGTTATGCTTGTCGAGCAACAGAACTGCGAAAATTTTGAGTTTCTCAAGCGTTTCTTACCTCCAAACTGCCATATCTCGCGAACCGATTGACCAGTCCGCAAAATTTCTATTGCATCTGTAAGTAGAAACTCGCCCGATTACAACGGTATTCGTACTTTTCCCCTAGGACGTTCTAGTTATTCGTTTCGAGCATCAGAACTGCGAAAATTTTGAGTTTCTCAAGCGTTTCTTACCTCCAAACTGCCATATCTCGCGAACGGATTGACAAATCCGCAAAATATCTGTTGCATCTGAAAGTAGAAACTTGCCCAATTACAACGGTATGCGTACTTTTCCCCTAGGCCGTTCTAGTTATTCGTTTCGAGCATCAGAACTGCGAAAATTTTGAGTTTCTCAAGCGTTTCTTACTTCCAAACTGCCATATCTCGAGAACGGATTGACCAGTCAGCAAAATTTCTGTTGCATCTGAATGTAGAAACTCGCCCGATTACAACGGTATGCGTACTTTTCCCCTAGACCGTTCTAGTTATTCGTTTGGAGCATCAGAACTGCGAAAATTTTGAGTTTCTCAAGCGTTTCTTACCTCCAAACTGCCATATCTCGCGAACGGATTGACCAGTCCGCAAAATTTCTGTTGCATCTGTAAGTAGAAACTCGCCCGATTACAACGGTATTCGTACTTTTCCCCTAGGACGTTCTAGTTATTCGTTTCGAGCATCAGAACTGCGAAAATCTTGAGTTTCTCAAGCGTTTCTTATTCCCAAACTGCCATATCTCGCGGACGGATTGACCAATCCGCAAAATTTCTGTTGCATCTGAAAGTAGAAACTCGCCCAATTAGAACGGTATGTGTACATTTCCCCTAGGCCGTTCTAGTTATTCGTTTCGAGCATCAGAACTGCGAAAATTTTGAGTTTCTCAAGCGTTTCTTGTCTCCAAACTGCCATATCTCGCGGACGGATTGGCCAATCAGCAAAATTTCTGTTGCATCTGAATGTAGAAACTCGCCCGATTACAACGGTATGCGTACTTTTCCCCTAGGCCTTTCTAGTTATTCGTTTCGAGCATCAGAACTGCGAAAATTTTGAGTTTCTCAAGCGTTTCTTACCTCCAAACTGCCATATCTCGCGAACGGATTGACGAATCCGCAAAATATCTGTTGCATCTGAAAGTAGAAACTTGCCCAATTACAACGGTATGCGTACTTTTCCCCTAGGCCGTTCTAGTTATTCGTTTCGAGCATCAGAACTGCGAAAATTTTGAGTTTCTCAAGCGTTTCTTACCACCAAACTGCCATATCTCGAGAACGGATTGACCAATCAGCAAAATTTCTGTTGCATCTGAATGTAGAAACTCGCCCGATTACAACGGTATGCGTACTTTTCCCCTAGGCCGTTCTAGTTATGCTTGTCGAGCAACAGAACTGCGAAAATTTTGAGTTTCTCAAGCGTTTCTTACCTCCAAACTGCCATATCTCGCGAACCGATTGACCAGTCCGCAAAATTTCTGTTGCATCTGTAAGTAGAAACTCGCCCGATTACAACGGTATTCGTACTTTTCCCCTAGGACGTTCTAGTTATTCGTTTCGAACATCAGAACTGCGAAAATTTTGAGTTTCTCAAGCGTTTCTTACCTCCAAACTGCCATATCTCGCGAACGGATTGACAAATCCGCAAAATATCTGTTGCATCTGAAAGTAGAAACTTGCCCAATTACAACGGTATGCGTACTTTTCCCCTAGGCCGTTCTAGTTATTCGTTTCGAGCATCAGAACTGCGAAAATTTTGAGTTTCTCAAGCGTTTCTTACTTCCAAACTGCCATATCTCGAGAACGGATTGACCAGTCAGCAAAATTTCTGTTGCATCTGAATGTAGAAACTCGCCCGATTACAACGGTATGCGTACTTTTCCCCTAGACCGTTCTAGTTATTCGTTTGGAGCATCAGAACTGCGAAAATTTTGAGTTTCTCAAGCGTTTCTTACCTCCAAACTGCCATATCTCGCGAACGGATTGACCAGTCCGCAAAATTTCTGTTGCATCTGTAAGTAGAAACTCGCCCGATTACAACGGTATTCGTACTTTTCCCCTAGGACGTTCTAGTTATTCGTTTCGAGCATCAGAACTGCGAAAATCTTGAGTTTCTCAAGCGTTTCTTATACCCAAACAGCCATATCTCGCGGACGGATTGACCAATCCGCAAAATTTCTGTTGCATCTGAAAGTAGAAACTCGCCCAATTAGAACGGTATGTGTACATTTCCCCTAGGCCATTCTAGTTATTCGTTTCGAGCATCAGAACTGCGAAAATTTTGAGTTTCTCAAGCGTTTTTTACCTCCAAACTGCCATATTTCGCGAAAGGATTGACCAATCCGCAAAATTTCTGTTGCATCTGAAAATAGCATCTGGCCCGATTACAACGGTATGCGTACTCTTCCCCTAGGCCGTTCTAGTTATTCGTTTGGAGCATCAGAAGTGTGAAAATTTTGAGTTTCTCAACCGTTTCTTACCTCCAAACTGCCATATCTCGCGAACGGATTGACCAATCCGTAAAACTTCTGTTGCATCTGATAGTAGAAACCCGCCCGATTACAACGGTAGGCGTACATTTCCCCTAGGCCGTTCTAGTTATTCGTTTCGAGCATCAGAACTGCGAAAATTTTGAGCTTCTCAAGCGTTTCTTACCTACAAACTGCCATATCTCGCGAACGGATAGACCAATCCGCAAAATTTCTGTTGCATCTGAAAGTAGAAACCCGCCCGATTACAACGGTATGCGTACTTTTCCCGTAGGCCGTTCTGGTTATTCGTTTCGAGCATCAGAACTGCGAAAATTTTGAGTTTCTCAAGCGTTTCTTACCTCCAAACTGCCATATCTCGCGAACGGATAGACCAATCCGCAAAATTTCTGTTGCATCTGAAAGTAGAAACTCGCCCGATTACAATGGTATCCGTACTTTTCCCATAGGCCGTTCTAGTTATTCGTTTCGAGCATCAGAACTGCGAAAATTTTGAGTTTCTCAAGCGTTTCTTACCTACAAACTGCCACATCTCGCGAACGGATAGACCAATCCGCAAAATTTCTGTTGCATCTGAACGTAGAAACTCGCCCAATTACAACGGTATGTGCACTTTCCCCTAGGCCATTTTACTAATTCGTTTCGAGCATCAGAGATGCGAAAATTTTGAGTTTCTCAAGCGTTTCTTTCCTCCAAACTGCCATATCTCGCGAACGGATTGACCAATCCGCAAAATTTCAGTTGCATCTGAAAGTAGAAACTTGCCCGATTACAACGGTATGCGTACTTTTACCCTAGGCCGTTCTGGTTATTCGTTTCGAGCATCAGAACTGCGAAAATTTTGAGTTGCTCAAGCGTTTCTTACATCCAAACTGTCATATCTCGCGAACGGATACACCAATCCGCAAAATTTCTGTTGCATCTGAAAGTAGATACTCGCCCGATTACAACGGGATGTGTACTTTTCCCCTAAGCCGTTCTAGTTATTCGTTTCGAGCATAAGAACTGCGAAAATTTTGAGTTTCTCATGCGTTTCTTACCTACAAACTGCCATATCTCGCGAACGGATACACCAATCCGCAAAATTTCTGTTGCATCTGAAAATAGCATCTGGCCCGATTACAACGGTATGCGTACTCTTCCCCTAGGCCATTCTAGTTATTCGTTTCGAGCATCAGAACTGCGAAAATTTTGAGTTTCTCAGGCGTTTCTTACCTCCAAACTGCCATATCTCGCGAACGGATTGACTAATCCGCAAAATTTTCGTTGCATCTGAAAGTAGAAACTCGCCCGATTACAATGGCATGTGTACTTTTCCCCTAGGACGTTCTAGTTATTCGTTTCGAGCATCAGAACTGCGAAAATTTTGAGTTTCTCAAGCGTTTCTTACCTACAAACTGCCATATCTCGCGAACGGATAGACCAATCCCCAAAATTTCTGTTGCATCTGAAAGTAGAAACTCGCCCGATTACAACGGTATCCGTACTTTTCCCATAGGCCGTTCTAGTTATACGTTTCGAGCATCAGAACTGCGAAAATTTTGAGTTTCTCAAGCGTTTCTTACCTACAAACTGCCACATCTCGCGAACGGATAGACCAATCCGCAAAATTTATGTTGCATCTGAACGTAGAAACTCGCCCAATTACAACGGTATGTGCACTTTTCCCCTAGGCCATTTTACTAATTCGTTTCGAGCATCAGATCTGCGAAAATTTTGAGTTTCTCAAGCGTTTCTTACCTCCAAACTGCCATATCTCGCGAACGGATTGACCAATCCGCAAAATTTCTGTTGCATCTGAAAGTAGAAACTCGCCGGATTACAACTGTATGCGTACTTTTCCCGTAGGCCGTTCTGGTTATTCGTTTCGAGCATCAGAACTGCGAAAATTTTGAGTTTCTCAAGCGTTTCTTACCTCCAAACTGCCATATCTCGCGAACGGATAGACTAATCCGCAAAATTTCTGTTGCATCTGAAAGTAGAAACTCGCCCGATTACAATGGTATCCGTACTTTTCCCATAGGTCGTTCTAGTTGTTCGTTTCGAGCATCAGAACTGCGAAAGTTTTGAGTTTCTCAAGCGTTTCTTACCTCCAAACTGCCATATTTCGCGAACGGATAGACCAATCCGCAAAATTTCTGTTGCATCTGAACGTAGAAACTCGCCCGATTACAACGGTATGAGTACTTTTCCCCTAGGCCGTTCTAGTTATTCGTTTCGAGCATCAGAAGTGTGAAAATTTTGAGTTTCTGAAGCGTTTCTTGCCTCCAAACTGCCATATCTCGCGAACGGATTGACCAATCCGCAAAATTTCTGTTGCATCTGAAAGTAGAAACTCGCCGGATTACAACTGTATGCGTACTTTTCCCGTAGGCCGTTCTGGTTATTCGTTTCGAGCATCAGAACTGCGAAAATTTTGAGTTTCTCAAGCGTTTCTTACCTCCAAACTGCCATATCTCGCGAACGGATAGACTAATCCGCAAAATTTCTGTTGCATCTGAAAGTAGAAACTCGCCCGATTACAATGGTATCCGTACTTTTCCCATAGGTCGTTCTAGTTATTCGTTTCGAGCATCAGAACTGCGAAAGTTTTGAGTTTCTCAAGCGTTTCTTACCTCCAAACTGCCATATTTCGCGAACGGATAGACCAATCCGCAAAATTTCTGTTGCATCTGAACGTAGAAACTCGCCCGATTACAACGGTATGAGTACTTTTCCCCTAGGCCGTTCTAGTTATTCGTTTCGAGCATCAGAAGTGTGAAAATTTTGAGTTTCTGAAGCGTTTCTTGCCTCCAAACTGCCATATCTCGCGAACGGATTGACCAATCCGCAAAATGTCTGTTGCATCTGAAAGTAGAAACTCGCCCGATTACAATGGTATCCGTACTTTTCCGCTACGCCGGTCTAGTTATTCGTTTCGAGCATCAGAACTGCGAAAATTTTGAGTTTCTCAAGCGTTTCTTACTTCCAAACTGCCATATCTCGCGAACGGATAGACCAATCCGCAAAATTTCTGTTGCATCTGAAAGTAGAAACCCGCCCGATTACAACGGTATGAGTACTTTTCCCCTAGGCCGTTCTAGTTATTCGTTTCGAGCATCAGAACTGCGAAAATTTTGAGATTCTCATACGTTTCTTACCTCCAAACTGCCATATCTCGCGAACGGATTGACCGATCCGCAAAATTTCTGTTGCATCTGAAAGTAGAAACTCGCCCGATTACAACGGTATCCGTACTTTTCCCCTACGCCGTTCTAGTTACTCCTTTCGTGCATCAGAACTGCGAAAATTTTGAGTTTCTCAAGCGTTTCTTACCTCCAAACTGCCATATCTCGCGAACGGAATGACCAATCCGCAAAATTTCTGTTGCATCTGAAAGTAGAAACTAGCCCGATTACAACGGTATGCGTACTTCTCCCCTAGGCCGTTCTATTCATTCGATTCGAGCATCAGAACTGCGAAAATTTTGAGTTTCTCAAGCGTTTCTTACCTCCAAACTGCCATATCTCGCGAACGGATTGACCAATCCGCAAAATTTCTGTTGCATCTGAAAGTAGAAACTCGCCGGATTACAACTGTATGCGTACTTTTCCCGTAGGCCGTTCTGGTTATTCGTTTCGAGCATCAGAACTGCGAAAATTTTGAGTTTCTCAAGCGTTTCTTACCTCCAAACTGCCATATCTCGCGAACGGATAGACTAATCCGCAAAATTTCTGTTGCATCTGAAAGTAGAAACTCGCCCGATTACAATGGTATCCGTACTTTTCCCATAGGTCGTTCTAGTTATTCGTTTCGAGCATCAGAACTGCGAAAGTTTTGAGTTTCTCAAGCGTTTCTTACCTCCAAACTGCCATATTTCGCGAACGGATAGACCAATCCGCAAAATTTCTGTTGCATCTGAACGTAGAAACTCGCCCGATTACAACGGTATGAGTACTTTTCCCCTAGGCCGTTCTAGTTATTCGTTTCGAGCATCAGAAGTGTGAAAATTTTGAGTTTCTCAGGCGTTTCTTACATCCAAACTGCCATATCTCGCGAACGGATTGACTAATCCGCAAAATTTCCGTTGCATCTGAAAGTAGAAACTCGCCCGATTACAACGGTATGAGTACTTTTCCCCTAGGCCGTTCTCGTTATTCGTTGCGAGCATCTGAACTGCGAAAATTTTGAGTTTCTCATGTGTTTCTTACATCCAAACTGCCATATCTCGCGAACGGATTGACCAATCTGCAAAATATCTGTTGCATCTGAAAGTAGAAACTCGCCCGATTACAACGGTATGAGTACTTTTCCCCTAGGCCGTTCTAGTTATTCGTTTCGAGCATCAGAAGTGTGAAAATTTTGAGTTTCTCAACCGTTTCTTACCTCCAAACTGCCATATCTCGCGAACGGATTGACCAATCCGTAAATCTTCTGTTGCATCTGATAGTAGAAACCCGCCCGATTACAACGGTAGGCGTACATTTCCTCTAGGCCGTTCTAGTTATTCGTTTCGAGCATCAGAACTGCGAAAATTTTGAGTTTCTCAAGCGTTTCTTACCTACAAACTGCCATATCTCGCGAACGGATTGACCAATCCGCAAAATTTCTGTTGCATCTGAAAGTAGAAACTCGCCCGATTACAACGGTATGCGTACTTTTCCCGTAGGCCGTTCTGGTTATTCGTTTCGAGCATCAGAACTGCGAAAATTTTGAGTTTCTCAACCGTTTCTTACCTCCAAACTGCCATATCTCGCGAACGGATTGGCCAATCTGCAAAATTTCTGTTGCATCTGAAAGTAGAAACTCGCCCGATTACAACGGTATGCGTACTTTTCCCGTAGGCCGTTCTGGTTATTCGTTTCGGGCTTCAGAACTGCGAAAATTTTGAGTTTCTCAAGCGTTTCTTACCTCCAACCTGCCATATCTCGCGAACGGATAGACCAATCCGCAAAATTTCTGTTGCATCTGAAAGTAGAAACTCGCCCGATTACAACGGTATGTGTACTTTTCCCCTAGGCCGTCCTAGTTATTCGTTTCGAGCATCAGAACTGCGAAAATTTTGAGTTTCTCATGCGTTTCTTACCTCCAAACTGCCATATTTCGCGAACGGATAGACCAATCCGCAAAATTTCTGTTGCATCTGAAAGTAGAAACTCGCCCAATTGCAAAGGTATGTGTGCTTTTCCCCTTGGCCGTTCTAGTTATTCGTTTCGAGCATCAGAACTGCGAAAATTTTGAGTTTCTCAAGCGTTTCTTACCTCCAAACTGCCATACCTCGCGAACGGATTGACCAATCCGCAAATTTTCCGTTGCATCTGAAAGTAGAAACTCGCCCGATTACAATGGTATCCGTACTTTTCCGCTACGCCGGTCTAGTTATTCGTTTCGAGCATCAGAACTGCGAAAATTTTGAGTTTCTCAAGCGTTTCTTACTTCCAAACTGCCATATCTCGCGAACGGATAGACCAATCCGCAAAATTTCTGTTGCATCTGAAAGTAGAAACCCGCCCGATTACAACGGTATGAGTACTTTTCCCCTAGGCCGTTCTAGTTATTCGTTTCGAGCATCAGAACTGCGAAAATTTTGAGATTCTCATACGTTTCTTACCTCCAAACTGCCATATCTCGCGAACGGATTGACCGATCCGCAAAATTTCTGTTGCATCTGAAAGTAGAAACTCGCCCGATTACAACGGTATCCGTACTTTTCCCCTACGCCGTTCTAGTTACTCCTTTCGTGCATCAGAACTGCGAAAATTTTGAGTTTCTCAAGCGTTTCTTACCTCCAAACTGCCATATCTCGCGAACGGAATGACCAATCCGCAAAATTTCTGTTGCATCTGAAAGTAGAAACTAGCCCGATTACAACGGTATGCGTACTTCTCCCCTAGGCCGTTCTATTCATTCGATTCGAGCATCAGAACTGCGAAAATTTTGAGTTTCTCAAGCGTTTCTTATCCCCAAATTGCCATATCTCGCGAACGGATTGACCACTCCGCAAAATTTCTGTTGCATCTGAAAGTAGAGACTCGCCCGATTACAACGGTATGCGTACTTTTCCCGTAGGCCGTTCTGGTTATTCGTTTCGAGCATCAGAACTGCGAAAATTTTGAGTTTCTCAAGCGTTTCTTACATCCAAACTGCCATATCTCGCGAACGGATTGACCAATCTGCAAAATTTCTGTTGCATCTGAAAGTAGAAACTCGCCCGATTACAACGGAATGCGTACTTTTCCCGTAGGCCGTTCTGGTTATTCGTTTCGGGCTTCAGAACTGCGAAAATTTTGAGTTTCTCAAGCGTTTCTTACCTCCAACCTGCCATATCTCGCGAACGGATAGACCAATCCGCAAAATTTCTGTTGCATCTGAAAGTAGAAACTCGCCCGATTACAACGGTATGTGTACTTTTCCCCTAGGCCGTCCTAGTTATTCGTTTCGAGCATCAGAACTGCGAAAATTTTGAGTTTCTCATGCGTTTCTTACCTCCAAACTGCCATATTTCGCGAACGGATAGACCAATCCGCAAAATTTCTGTTGCATCTGAAAGTAGAAACTCGCCCAATTGCAAAGGTATGTGTGCTTTTCCCCTTGGCCGTTCTAGTTATTCGTTTCGAGCATCAGAACTGCGAAAATTTTGAGTTTCTCAAGCGTTTCTTACCTCCAAACTGCCATACCTCGCGAACGGATTGACCAATCCGCAAATTTTCCGTTGCATCTGAAAGTAGAAACTCGCCCGATTACAATGGTATCCGTACTTTTCCGCTACGCCGGTCTAGTTATTCGTTTCGAGCATCAGAACTGCGAAAATTTTGAGTTTCTCAAGCGTTTCTTAATTCCAAACTGCCATATCTCGCGAACGGATAGACCAATCCGCAAAATTTCTGTTGCATCTGAAAGTAGAAACCCGCCCGATTACAACGGTATGAGTACTTTTCCCCTAGGCCGTTCTAGTTATTCGTTTCGAGCATCAGAACTGCGAAAATTTTGAGATTCTCATGCGTTTCTTACTTCCAAACTGCCATATCTCGCGAACGGATAGACCAATCCGCAAAATTTCTGTTGCATCTGAAAGTAGAAACCCGCCCGATTACAACGGTATGAGTACTTTTCCCCTAGGCCGTTCTAGTTATTCGTTTCGAGCATCAGAACTGCGAAAATTTTGAGATTCTCATGCGTTTCTTACCTCCAAACTGCCATATCTCGCGAACGGATTGACCGATCCGCAAAATTTCTGTTGCATCTGAAAGTAGAAACTCGCCCGATTACAACGGTATCCGTACTTTTCCCCTACGCCGTTCTAGTTACTCCTTTCGTGCATCAGAACTGCGAAAATTATGAGTTTCTCAAGCGTTTCTTACCTCCAAACTGCCATATCTCGCGAACGGAATGACCAATCCGCAAAATTTCTGTTGCATCTGAAAGTAGAAACTAGCCCGATTACAACGGTATGCGTACTTCTCCCCTAGGCCGTTCTATTCATTCGATTCGAGCATCAGAACTGCGAAAATTTTGAGTTTCTCAAGCGTTTCTTATCCCCAAATTGCCATATCTCGCGAACGGATTGACCACTCCGCAAAATTTCTGTTGCATCTGAAAGTAGAGACTCGCCCGATTACAACGGTATGCGTTCTTTTCCCGTAGACCGTTCTGGTTATTCTTTTCGAGCATCAGAACTGCGAAAATTTTGAGTTTCTCAAGCGTTTCTTACATCCAAACTGCCATATCTCGCGAACGGATTGACCAATCTGCAAAATTTCTGTTGCATCTGAAAGTAGAAACTCGCCCGATTACAACGGTATGCGTACTTTTCCCGTAGGCCGTTCTGGTTATTCGTTTCGGGCTTCAGAACTGCGAAAATTTTGAGTTTCTCAAGCGTTTCTTACCTCCAACCTGCCATATCTCGCGAACGGTTAGACCAATCCGCAAAATTTCTGTTGCATCTGAAAGTAGAAACTCGCCCGATTACAACGGTATGTGTACTTTTCCCCTAGGCAGTCCTAGTTATTCGTTTCGAGCATCAGAACTGCGAAAATTTTGAGTTTCTCATGCGTTTCTTACCTCCAAACTGCCATATTTCGCGAACGGATAGACCAATCCGCAAAATTTCTGTTGCATCTGAAAGTAGAAACGCGCCCGATTACAACGGTATGCGCACTTTTCCCCTAGGCCGTTCTAGTTGTTCGTTTCGAGCATCAGAACTGCGAAAATTTTGAGTTTCTCAAGCGTTTCTACATCCAAACTGCCATATCTCGCGAACGGATTGACCGATCCGCAAAATTTCTGTTGCATCTGAAAGTAGAAACTTGCCCGATTATAACGGTATGCGCACTCTTCCCCTAGGCCGTTCTAGTTATTCGTTTCGAGCATCAGAACTGCGCAAATTTTGAGTTTCTCAAGCGTTTCTTACATCCAAACTGCCATATCTCGCGAACGGATTGACCATTCCGCAAAATTTCTGTTGCATCTGAAAGTAGAAACTTGCCCGATTATAACGGTATGCGCACTCTTCCCCTAGGCCGTTGTAGTCATTCGTTTCGAGCATCAGAACTGCGAAAATTTTGAGTTTCTCAAGCGTTTCTTATCTCCAAACTAACATATCTCGCGAACGGATTGTTCAATCCGCAAAATTTCTGTTTCATCTGAAAGTAGAAACTCGCCCGATTACAACGGTATGCGCACTTTTCCCCTAGCCCGTTCTAGTTATTCGTTTCGAGCATCAGAACTGCGAAAATTTTGAGTTTCTCAAGCGTTTCTTATCCCCAAAGTGCCATATCTCGCGAACGGATTGACCAATCCGCAAAATTTCTGTTGCATCTGAAAGTAGACACTCGCCCGATTACAACGGTATGTGTAGTTTTCCCCTAGGCCGTTCCAGTTATTCGTTTCGAGCAACAGAACAGCGCAAATTATGAGTTTCTCAAGCGTTTCTTACATCCAAACTGCCATATCTCGCGAACGGAATTACCAATCCGCAAAATTTCTGTTGCATCTGAAAGTAGAAACTCGCCCGATTACAACGGTATGCGTACTTCTCCCCTAGGCCGTTCTAGTCATACGTATCGAGCATCAGAACTGCGAAAATTTTGAGTTTCTCAAGCGTTTCTTATCTCCAAAGTGCCATATCTCGCGAACGGATTGATCAATCCTCAAAATTTCCGTTGCATCTGAAAGTAGAAACTCGCCCGATTACAACGGTATGCGTACTTTTCCCCTATGCCGTTCTAGTTACTCCTTTCGTGCATCAGAACTGCGAAAATTTTGAGTTTCTCAAGCGTTTCTTACATCCAAACTGCCATATCTCGCGAACGGAATGACCAATCCGCAAAATTTCTTTTGCATCTGAAAGTAGAAACTCGCCCGATTACAACGGTATGCGTACTTCTCCCCTAGGCCGTTCCAGTTATTCGTTTCGAGCTTCAGAACTGCGCAAATTATGAGTTTCACAAGCGTTTCTTACCTCCAAACCGCCATATGTCGCGAACGGATGGACCAATCCGCAAAATTTCTTTTGCATCTGAAAGTAGAAACTCGCCCGATTACAACGGTATGCGCACTTTTCCCCTAGGCCGTTCCAGTTATTCGTTTCGAGCATCAGAACTGCGCAAATTATGAGTTTCTCAAGCGTTTCTTACCTCCAAACTGCCATATCTCGCGCACGGATTGACCAATCCGCAAAATTTCTGTTGCATCTGAAAGTAGAAACGCGCCCGATTACAACGGTATGCGCACTTTTCCCCTAGGCCGTTCTAGTTGTTCGTTTCGAGCATCAGAACTGCGAAAATTTTGAGTTTCTCAAGCGTTTCTTACTTCCAAACTGCCACATCTCGCGAACGGATCGGACAATCCGCAAAATTTCTGTTGCATCTGAAAGTAGAGACTCGCCCGATTACAACGGTATGTGTAGTTTTCCCCTAGGCCGTTCCAGTTATTCGTTTCGAGCATCAGAACGGCGAAAATTATGAGTTTCTCAAGCGTTTCTTACCTCCAAACTGCCATATCTCGCGAACGGAATTACCAATCCGCAAAATTTCTGTTGCATCTGAAAGTAGAAACTCGCCCGATTACAACGGTATGCGTACTTCTCCCCTAGGCCGTTCTAGTTATTCGTATCGAGCATCAAAACTGCGAAAATTTTGAGTTTCTCAAGCGTTTCTTATATCCAAAGTGCCATATCTCGCGAACGGATTGATCAATCCTCAAAATTTCTGTTGCATCTGAAAGTAGAAACTCGCCCGATTACAACGGTATGCGTACTTTTCCCCTATGCCGTTCTAGTTACTCCTTTCGTGCATCAGAAGTGCGAAAATTTTGAGTTTCTCAAGCGTTTCTTACCTCCAAACTGCCATATCTCGCGAACGGAATGACCAATCCGCAAAATTTCTGTTGTATCTGAAAGTAGAAACTCGCCCGATCACAACGGTATGAGTACATTTCTCCTAGGCCGTTCTAGTTATGCTTGTCGAGCATCAGAACTGTGAACATTTTGAGTTTCTCAACCGTTTCTTACCTGCAAACTGCCATATCTCGCGAACGGATTGACCAATCCGCAAAATTTCTGTTGCATCTGAACGTAGAGACTCGCCCGATCACAACGGTATGAGTACATTTCCCCTAGGCCGTTCTAGTTATGCTTGTCGAGCATCAGAACTGTGAACATTTTGAGTTTCTCAACCGTTTCTTACCTGCAAACAGCCATATCTCGCGAACGGATTGACCAATCCGCAAAATTTCTGTTGCATGTGAAAGTAGAGACTCGCCCGATAACAACGGTATGAGTACATTTCCCCTAGGCCGTTCTAGTTATGCTTGTCGAGCATCAGAACTGTGAACATTTTGAGTTTCTCAACCGTTTCTTACCTCCAAACTGCCATATCTCGCGAACGGATTGACCAATCCGCAAAATTTCTGTTGCATCTGAAAGTAGAAACTCGTCCGATTACAACGGTATGCGCACTTTTCCCCTAGGCCGTTCCAGTTATTCGTTTCGAGCATCAGAACTGCGCAAATTATGAGTTTCTCAAGCGTTTCTTACCTCCAAACTGCCATATCTCGCGCACGGATTGACCAATCCGCAAAATTTCTGTTGCATCTGAAAGTAGAAACGCGCCCGATTACAACGGTATGCGCACTTTTCCCCTAGGCCGTTCTAGTTGTTCGTTTCGAGCATCAGAACTGCGAAAATTTTGAGTTTCTCAAGCGTTTCTTACTTCCAAACTGCCACATCTCGCGAACGGATCGGACAATCCGCAAAATTTCTGTTGCATCTGAAAGTAGAGACTCGCCCGATTACAACGGTATGTGTAGTTTTCCCCTAGGCCGTTCCAGTTATTCGTTTCGAGCATCAGAACGGCGAAAATTATGAGTTTCTCAAGCGTTTCTTACCTCCAAACTGCCATATCTCGCGAACGGAATTACCAATCCGCAAAATTTCTGTTGCATCTGAAAGTAGAAACTCGTCCGATTACAACGGTATGTGTAGTTTTCCCCTAGGCCGTTCCAGTTATTCGTTTCGAGCATCAGAACGGCGCAAATTATGAGTTTCTCAAGCGTTTCTTACCTCCAAACTGCCATATCTCGCGCACGGATTGACCAATCCGCAAAATTTCTGTTGCATCTGAAAGTAGAAACGCGCCCGATTACAACGGTATGCGCACTTTTCCCCTAGGCCGTTCTAGTTGTTCGTTTCGAGCATCAGAACTGCGAAAATTTTGAGTTTCTCAAGCGTTTCTTACTTCCAAACTGCCACATCTCGCGAACGGATCGGACAATCCGCAAAATTTCTGTTGCATCTGAAAGTAGAGACTCGCCCGATTACAACGGTATGTGTAGTTTTCCCCTAGGCCGTTCCAGTTATTCGTTTCGAGCATCAGAACGGCGAAAATTATGAGTTTCTCAAGCGTTTCTTACCTCCAAACTGCCATATCTCGCGAACGGAATTACCAATCCGCAAAATTTCTGTTGCATCTGAAAGTAGAAACTCGCCCGATTACAACGGTATGCGTACTTCTCCCCTAGGCCGTTCTAGTTATTCGTATCGAGCATCAAAACTGCGAAAATTTTGAGTTTCTCAAGCGTTTCTTATATCCAAAGTGCCATATCTCGCGAACGGATTGATCAATCCTCAAAATTTCTGTTGCATCTGAAAGTAGAAACTCGCCCGATTACAACGGTATGCGTACTTTTCCCCTATGCCGTTCTAGTTACTCCTTTCGTGCATCAGAAGTGCGAAAATTTTGAGTTTCTCAAGCGTTTCTTACCTCCAAACTGCCATATCTCGCGAACGGAATGACCAATCCGCAAAATTTCTGTTGTATCTGAAAGTAGAAACTCGCCCGATCACAACGGTATGAGTACATTTCTCCTAGGCCGTTCTAGTTATGCTTGTCGAGCATCAGAACTGTGAACATTTTGAGTTTCTCAACCGTTTCTTACCTGCAAACTGCCATATCTCGCGAACGGATTGACCAATCCGCAAAATTTCTGTTGCATCTGAACGTAGAGACTCGCCCGATCACAACGGTATGAGTACATTTCCCCTAGGCCGTTCTAGTTATGCTTGTCGAGCATCAGAACTGTGAACATTTTGAGTTTCTCAACCGTTTCTTACCTGCAAACAGCCATATCTCGCGAACGGATTGACCAATCCGCAAAATTTCTGTTGCATGTGAAAGTAGAGACTCGCCCGATCACAACGGTATGAGTACATTTCCCCTAGGCCGTTCTAGTTATGCTTGTCGAGCATCAGAACTGTGAACATTTTGAGTTTCTCAACCGTTTCTTACCTCCAAACTGCCATATCTCGCGAACGGATTGACCAATCCGCAAAATTTCTGTTGCATCTGAAAGTAGAAACTCGTCCGATTACAACGGTATGCGTACTTTTCCCGTAGGCCATTCTAGTTATTCGTTTCGAGCATCAGAACTGCGAAAATTTTGAGTTTCTCAACCGTTTCTTACCTCCAAACTGCCATATCGCGCGACCGGATTGACCAATCAGCAAAATTTCTGTTGCATCTGAAAGTAGAAACTGGCCCGATTCGAACGGTATGCGTACTTTTCCCCTAGGCCGTTCTAGTTATGCTTGTCGAGCACCAGAACTGTGAACATTTTGAGTTTCTCAACCGTTTCTTACCTCCAAACTGCCATATCTCGCGAACGGATTGACCGATCCGCAAAATTTCTGTTGCATCTGAAAGTAGAAACTCGCCCGATTACAACGGTATGTGTACTTTTCCCCTAGGCCGTTCCAGTTATTCGTTTCGAGCATCAGAACTGCGAAAATTTTGAGTTTCTCAACCGTTTCTTACCTCCAAACTGCCATATCTCGCGAACGGATTGAACAATCCGCATAATTTCTGTTGCATCTGAAAGTAGAAACTCGCCCGATTACAACGGTATGCGTACTTTTCCCGTAGGCCATTCTAGTTATTCGTTTCGAGCACCAGAACTGTGAACATTTTGAGTTTCTCAAGCGTTTCTTACCTCCAAACTGCCATATCGCGCGAACGGATTGACCAATCCGCAAAATTTCTGTTGCATCTGAAAGTAGAGACTCGCCCGATCACAACGGTATGTGTACTTTTCCCCTAGGCCGTTCCAGTTATACGTTTCGAGCATCAGAACTGCGAAAATTTTGAGTTTCTCAAGCGTTTCTTACCTGCAAACTGCCATATCTCGCGAACGGATTGACCAATCCGCAAAATTTCTGTTGCATCTGAAAGTAGAAACTCGCCCGATTACAATGGTATGCGTACTTTTCCCCTAGGCCGTTCTAGTTATGCTTGTCGAGCATCAGAACTGCAAAAAATTTGAGTTTCTCAAGCATTTCTTACCTCCAAACTCCCATATCTCGCGAACAGATTGACCAATCCGCAAAATTCCTGTTGCATCTGAAAGTAGAAACTCGCCCGATTACAAAGGTGTGCGTACTTTTCCCGTAGGCCATTCTAGTTATTCGTTTCGAGCATCAGAACTGCGAAAATTTTGAGTTTGTCAACCGTTTCTTACCTCCAAACTGCCATATCGCGCGAACGGATTGACCAATCCGCAAAATTTCTGTTGCATCTGAAAGTAGAAACTCGCCCGATTACAGCGGTAAGTGTACTTTTCCCCTAGGCCGTTCTAGTTATGCTTGTCGAGCATCAGAACAGCGAAAATTTTGAGTTTCTCAAGCGTTTCTTACCTGCAAACTGCCATATCTCGTGAACGGATTGACCAATCCACAAAATTTCTGTTGCATCTGAAAGTAGAAACTCGCCCGATCACAACGGTATGAGTACATTTCCCCTAGGCCGTTCTAGTTATGCTTGTCGAGCATCAGAACTGTGAACATTTTGAGTTTCTCAACCGTTTCTTACCTCCAAACTGCCATATCTCGCGAACGGATTGACCGATCCACAAAATTTCTGTTGCATCTGAAAGTAGAAACTCGCCCGATTACAAAGGTATGTGTACTTTTCCCCTAGGCCGTTCCAGTTATTCGATTAGAGCATCAGAACTGCGAAAATTTTGAGTTTCTCAACCGTTTCTTTCCTCCAAACTGCCATATCTCGCGAACGGATTGACCAATCCGCAAAATTTCTGTTGCATCTGAAAGTAGAAACTCGCCCGATTACAACGGTATGCGCACTTTTCCCGTAGGCCATTCTAGTTATTCGTTTCGAGCATCAGAACTGCGAAAATTTTGAGTTTCTCAACCGTTTCTACATCCAAACTGCCATATCTCGCGAACGGATTGACCGATCCGCAAAATTTCTGTTGCATCTGAAAGTAGAAACTTGCCCGATTATAACGGTATGCGCACTCTTCCCCTAGGCCGTTCTAGTTATTCGTTTCGAGCATCAGAACTGCGCAAATTTTGAGTTTCTCAAGCGTTTCTTACATCCAAACTGCCATATCTCGCGAACGGATTGACCATCCCGCAAAATTTCTGTTGCATCTGAAAGTAGAAACTTGCCCGATTATAACGGTATGCGCACTCTTCCCCTAGGCCGTCGTAGTCATTCGTTTCGAGCATCAGAACTGCGAAAATTTTGAGTTTCTCAAGCGTTTCTTATCTCCAAACTAACATATCTCGCGAACGGATTGTTCAATCCGCAAAATTTCTGTTTCATCTGAAAGTAGAAACTCGCCCGATTACAACGGTATGCGCACTTTTCCCCTAGCCCGTTCTAGTTATTCGTTTCGAGCATCAGAACTGCGAAAATTTTGAGTTTCTCAAGCGTTTCTTATCCCCAAAGTGCCATATCTCGCGAACGGATTGACCAATCCGCAAAATTTCTGTTGCATCTGAAAGTAGGCACTCGCCCGATTACAACGGTATGTGTAGTTTTCCCCTAGGCCGTTCCAGTTATTCGTTTCGAGCAACAGAACAGCGCAAATTATGAGTTTCTCAAGCGTTTCTTACATCCAAACTGCCACATCTCGCGAACGGAATTACCAATCCGCAAAATTTCTGTTGCATCTGAAAGTAGAAACTCGCCCGATTACAACGGTATGCGTACTTCTCCCCTAGGCCGTTCTAGTCATACGTATCGAGCATCAGAACTGCGAAAATTTTGAGTTTCTCAAGCGTTTCTTATCTCCAAAGTGCCATATCTCGCGAACGGATTGATCAATCCTCAAAATTTCTGTTGCATCTGAAAGTAGAAACTCGCCCGATTACAACGGTATGCGTACTTTTCCCCTATGCCGTTCTAGTTACTCCTTTCGTGCATCAGAACTGCGAAAATTTTGAGTTTCTCAAGCGTTTCTTACATCCAAACTGCCATATCTCGCGAACGGAATGACCAATCCGCAAAATTTCTTTTGCATCTGAAAGTAGAAACTCGCCCGATTACAACGGTATGCGTACTTCTCCCCTAGGCCGTTCCAGTTATTCGTTTCGAGCTTCAGAACTGCGCAAATTATGAGTTTCACAAGCGTTTCTTACCTCCAAACTGCCATATCTCGCGAACGGATGGACCAATCCGCAAAATTTCTTTTGCATCTGAAAGTAGAAACTCGCCCGATTACAACGGTATGCGCACTTTTCCCCTAGGCCGTTCCAGTTATTCGTTTCGAGCATCAGAACGGCGAAAATTATGAGTTTCTCAAGCGTTTCTTACGTCCAAACTGCCATATCTCGCGAACGGAATTACCAATCCGCAAAATTTCTGTTGCATCTGAAAGTAGAAACTCGCCCGATTACAACGGTATGCGTACTTCTCCCCTAGGCCGTTCTAGTTATTCGTATCGAGCATCAAAGCTGCGAAAATTTTGAGTTTCTCAAGCGTTTCTTATATCCAAAGTGCCATATCTCGCGAACGGATTGATCAATCCTCAAAATTTCTGTTGCATCTGAGAGTAGAAACTCGCCCGATTACAACGGTATGCGTACTTTTCCCCTATGCCGTTCTAGTTACTCCTTTCGTGCATCAGAAGTGCGAAAATTTTGAGTTTCTCAAGCGTTTCTTACCTCCAAACTGCCATATCTCGCGAACGGAATGACCAATCCGCAAAATTTCTGTTGTATCTGAAAGTAGAAACTCGCCCGATCACAACGGTATGAGTACATTTCCCCTAGGCCGTTCTAGTTATGCTTGTCGAGCATCAGAACTGTGAACATTTTGAGTTTCTCAACCGTTTCTTACCTGCAAACTGCCATATCTCGCGAACGGATTGACCAATCCGCAAAATTTCTGTTGCATCTGAACGTAGAGACTCGCCCGATCACAACGGTATGAGTACATTTCCCCTAGGCCGTTCTAGTTATGCTTGTCGAGCATCAGAACTGTGAACATTTTGAGTTTCTCAACCGTTTCTTACCTGCAAACAGCCATATCTCGCGAACGGATTGACCAATCCGCAAAATTTCTGTTGCATGTGAAAGTAGAGACTCGCCCGATCACAACGGTATGAGTACATTTCCCCTAGGCCGTTCTAGTTATGCTTGTCGAGCATCAGAACTGTGAACATTTTGAGTTTCTCAACCGTTTCTTACCTCCAAACTGCCATATCTCGCGAACGGATTGACCAATCCGCAAAATTTCTGTTGCATCTGAAAGTAGAAACTCGTCCGATTACAACGGTATGCGTACTTTTCCCGTAGGCCATTCTAGTTATTCGTTTCGAGCATCAGAACTGCGAAAATTTTGAGTTTCTCAACCGTTTCTTACCTCCAAACTGCCATATCGCGCGACCGGATTGACCAATCAGCAAAATTTCTGTTGCATCTGAAAGTAGAAACTGGCCCGATTCGAACGGTATGCGTACTTTTCCCCTAGGCCGTTCTAGTTATGCTTGTCGAGCACCAGAACTGTGAACATTTTGAGTTTCTCAACCGTTTCTTACCTCCAAACTGCCATATCTCGCGAACGGATTGACCGATCCGCAAAATTTCTGTTGCATCTGAAAGTAGAAACTCGCCCGATTACAACGGTATGTGTACTTTTCCCCTAGGCCGTTCCAGTTATTCGTTTCGATCATCAGAACTGCGAAAATTTTGAGTTTCTCAACCGTTTCTTACCTCCAAACTGCCATATCTCGCGAACGGATTGACCAATCCGCATAATTTCTGTTGCATCTGAAAGTAGAAACTCGCCCGATTACAACGGTATGCGTACTTTTCCCGTAGGCCATTCTAGTTATTCGTTTCGAGCACCAGAACTGTGAACATTTTGAGTTTCTCAAGCGTTTCTTACCTCCAAACTGCCATATCGCGCGAACGGATTGACCAATCCGCAAAATTTCTGTTGCATCTGAAAGTAGAGACTCGCCCGATCACAACGGTATGTGTACTTTTCCACTAGGCCGTTCCAGTTATACGTTTCGAGCATCAGAACTGCGAAAATTTTGAGTTTCTCAAGCGTTTCTTACCTGCAAACTGCCATATCTCGCGAACGGATTGACCAATCCGCAAAATTTCTGTTGCATCTGAAAGTAGAAACTCGCCCGATTACAACGGTATGCGTACTTTTCCCCTAGGCCGTTCTAGTTATGCTTGTCGAGCATCAGAACTGCAAAAAATTTGAGTTTCTCAAGCATTTCTTACCTCCAAACTCCCATATCTCGCGAACAGATTGACCAATCCGCAAAATTCCTGTTGCATCTGAAAGTAGAAACTCGCCCGATTACAAAGGTGTGCGTACTTTTCCCGTAGGCCATTCTAGTTATTCGTTTCGAGCATCAGAACTGCGAAAATTTTGAGTTTGTCAACCGTTTCTTACCTCCAAACTGCCATATCGCGCGAACGGATTGACCAATCCGCAAAATTTCTGTTGCATCTGAAAGTAGAAACTCGCCCGATTACAGCGGTAAGTGTACTTTTCCCCTAGGCCGTTCTAGTTATGCTTGTCGAGCATCAGAACTGCGAAAATTTTGAGTTTCTCAAGCGTTTCTTACCTGCAAACTGCCATATCTCGTGAACGGATTGACCAATCCACAAAATTTCTGTTGCATCTGAAAGTAGAAACTCGCCCGATCACAACGGTATGAGTACATTTCCCCTAGGCCGTTCTAGTTATGCTTGTCGAGCATCAGAACTGTGAACATTTTGAATTTCTCAACCGTTTCTTACCTGCAAACTGCCATATCTCGCGAACGGATTGACCAATCCGCAAAATTTCTGTTGCATCTGAACGTAGAGACTCGCCCGATCACAACGGTATGAGTACATTTCCCCTAGGCCGTTCTAGTTATGCTTGTCGAGCATCAGAACTGTGAACATTTTGAGTTTCTCAACCGTTTCTTACCTGCAAACAGCCATATCTCGCGAACGGATTGACCAATCCGCAAAATTTCTGTTGCATGTGAAAGTAAAGACTCGCCCGATCACAACGGTATGAGTACATTTCCCCTAGGCCGTTCTAGTTATGCTTGTCGAGCATCAGAACTGTGAACATTTTGAGTTTCTCAACCGTTTCTTACCTCCAAACTGCCATATCTCGCGAACGGATTGACCCATCCACAAAATTTCTGTTGCATCTGAAAGTAGAAACTCGCCCGATTACAAAGGTATGTGTACTTTTCCCCTAGGCCGTTCCAGTTATTCGTTTAGAGCATCAGAACTGCGAAAATTTTGAGTTTCTCAACCGTTTCTTACCTCCAAACTGCCATATCTCGCGAACGGATTGACCAATCCGCAAAATTTCTGTTGCATCTGAAAGTACAAACTCGCCCGATTACAACGGTATGCGTACTTTTCCCGTAGGCCATTCTAGTTATTCGTTTCGAGCATCAGAACTGCGAAAATTTTGAGTTTCTCAACCGTTTCTTACCTCCAAACTGCCATATCGCGCGACCGGATTGACCAATCAGCAAAATTTCTGTTGCATCTGAAAGTAGAAACTGGCCCGATTCGAACGGTATGCGTACTTTTCCCCTAGGCCGTTCTAGTTATGCTTGTCGAGCACCAGAACTGTGAACATTTTGAGTTTCTCAACCGTTTCTTACCTCCAAACTGCCATTTCTCGCGAACGGATTGACCGATCCGCAAAATTTCTGTTGCATCTGAAAGTAGAAACTCGCCCGATTACAACGGTATGTGTACTTTTCCCCTAGGCCGTTCCAGTTATTCGTTTCGAGCATCAGAACTGCGAAAATTTTGAGTTTCTCAACCGTTTCCTACCTCCAAACTGCCATATCTCGCGAACGGATTGACCAATCCGCATAATTTTTGTTGCATCCGAAAGTAGAAACTCGCCCGATTACAACGGTATGCGTACTTTTCCCGTAGGCCATTCTAGTTATTCGTTTCGAGCATCAGAACTGCGAAAATATTGAGTTTCGCAACCGTTTCTTACCTCCAAACTGCCATATCGCGCGACCGGATTGACCAATCCGCAAAATTTCTGTTGCATCTGAAAGTAGAAACTCGCCCGATTACAACGGTATGCGTACTTCTCCCCTAGGCCGTTCTAGTTATGCTTGTCGAGCATCAGAACTGCAAAAAATTTGAGTTTCTCAAGTGTTTCTTACCTCCAAACTCCCATATCTCGCGAACAGATAGACCAATCCGCAAAATTCCTGTTGCATCTGAAAGTAGAAACTCGCCCGATTACAAAGGTGTGCGTACTTTGCCCGTAGGCCGTTCTAGTTATACGTTTCGAGCATCAGAACTGCGAAAATTTTTAGTTTCTCAAGCGTTTCTTACTTACAAACTGCCACATCTCGCGAACGGATTGACCAATCCGCAAAATTTCTGTTGCATCTGAAAGTAGAAACTCGCCCGATTACGACGGTATGTGTACTTTTCCCCTAGGCCGTTCCAGTTATTCGTTTCGAGCATCAGACCTGCGAAAATTTTGAGTTTCTCAAGCGTTTCTTACCTCCAAACTGCCATATCTCGCGAACGGAATGACCATTCCGCAAAATTCCTGTTGCATCTGAAAGTAGATACTCGCCCGATTAGAGCGGTATGAGTACTTTTCACCTAGGCCGTTCTAGTTATTCGTTTCGAGCATCAGAACTGCGAAAATTTTGAGTTTCTCAACCGCTTCTTACCTCCAAACTGCCATATCTCGCGAAAGGATTGACCAATCCGCAAAATTCCTGTTGCATCTGAAAGTAGAAACTCGCCCGATTACAAAGGTGTGCGTACTTTGCCCGTAGGCCGTTCTAGTTATACGTTTCGAGCATCAGAACTGCGAAAATTTTTAGTTTCTCAAGCGTTTCTTACTTACAAACTGCCACATCTCGCGAACGGATTGACCAATCCGCAAAATTTCTGTTGCATCTGAAAGTAGAAACTCGCCCGATTACAGCGGTAAGTGTACTTTTCCCCTAGGCCGTTCTAGTTATGCTTGTCGAGCATCAGAACTGCGAAAATTTTGAGTTTCTCAAGCGTTTCTTACCTGCAAACTGCCATATCTCGTGAACGGATTGACCAATCCACAAAATTTCTGTTGCATCTGAAAGTAGAAACTCGCCCGATCACAACGGTATGAGTACATTTCCCCTAGGCCGTTCTAGTTATGCTTGTCGAGCATCAGAACTGTGAACATTTTGAATTTCTCAACCGTTTCTTACCTGCAAACTGCCATATCTCGCGAACGGATTGACCAATCCGCAAAATTTCTGTTGCATCTGAACGTAGAGACTCGCCCGATCACAACGGTATGAGTACATTTCCCCTAGGCCGTTCTAGTTATGCTTGTCGAGCATCAGAACTGTGAACATTTTGAGTTTCTCAACCGTTTCTTACCTGCAAACAGCCATATCTCGCGAACGGATTGACCAATCCGCAAAATTTCTGTTGCATGTGAAAGTAAAGACTCGCCCGATCACAACGGTATGAGTACATTTCCCCTAGGCCGTTCTAGTTATGCTTGTCGAGCATCAGAACTGTGAACATTTTGAGTTTCTCAACCGTTT
This sequence comes from Ptiloglossa arizonensis, assembly GCF_051014685.1. NCBI lineage: Eukaryota > Metazoa > Arthropoda > Insecta > Hymenoptera > Colletidae > Ptiloglossa > Ptiloglossa arizonensis. Next base: position 164,149 of record NW_027478470.1, on the reverse strand, counting down.
CTTACCTCCAAACTGCCATATCTCGCGAACGGATTGACCCATCCACAAAATTTCTGTTGCATCTGAAAGTAGAAACTCGCCCGATTACAAAGGTATGTGTACTTTTCCCCTAGGCCGTTCCAGTTATTCGTTTAGAGCATCAGAACTGCGAAAATTTTGAGTTTCTCAACCGTTTCTTACCTCCAAACTGCCATATCTCGCGAACGGATTGACCAATCCGCAAAATTTCTGTTGCATCTGAAAGTACAAACTCGCCCGATTACAACGGTATGCGTACTTTTCCCGTAGGCCATTCTAGTTATTCGTTTCGAGCATCAGAACTGCGAAAATTTTGAGTTTCTCAACCGTTTCTTACCTCCAAACTGCCATATCGCGCGACCGGATTGACCAATCAGCAAAATTTCTGTTGCATCTGAAAGTAGAAACTGGCCCGATTCGAACGGTATGCGTACTTTTCCCCTAGGCCGTTCTAGTTATGCTTGTCGAGCACCAGAACTGTGAACATTTTGAGTTTCTCAACCGTTTCTTACCTCCAAACTGCCATTTCTCGCGAACGGATTGACCGATCCGCAAAATTTCTGTTGCATCTGAAAGTAGAAACTCGCCCGATTACAACGGTATGTGTACTTTTCCCCTAGGCCGTTCCAGTTATTCGTTTCGAGCATCAGAACTGCGAAAATTTTGAGTTTCTCAACCGTTTCCTACCTCCAAACTGCCATATCTCGCGAACGGATTGACCAATCCGCATAATTTTTGTTGCATCCGAAAGTAGAAACTCGCCCGATTACAACGGTATGCGTACTTTTCCCGTAGGCCATTCTAGTTATTCGTTTCGAGCATCAGAACTGCGAAAATTTTGAGTTTCGCAACCGTTTCTTACCTCCAAACTGCCATATCGCGCGACCGGATTGACCAATCCGCAAAATTTCTGTTGCATCTGAAAGTAGAAACTCGCCCGATTACAACGGTATGCGTACTTCTCCCCTAGGCCGTTCTAGTTATGCTTGTCGAGCATCAGAACTGCAAAAAATTTGAGTTTCTCAAGTGTTTCTTACCTCCAAACTCCCATATCTCGCGAACAGATAGACCAATCCGCAAAATTCCTGTTGCATCTGAAAGTAGAAACTCGCCCGATTACAAAGGTGTGCGTACTTTGCCCGTAGGCCGTTCTAGTTATACGTTTCGAGCATCAGAACTGCGAAAATTTTTAGTTTCTCAAGCGTTTCTTACTTACAAACTGCCACATCTCGCGAACGGATTGACCAATCCGCAAAATTTCTGTTGCATCTGAAAGTAGAAACTCGCCCGATTACGACGGTATGTGTACTTTTCCCCTAGGCCGTTCCAGTTATTCGTTTCGAGCATCAGACCTGCGAAAATTTTGAGTTTCTCAAGCGTTTCTTACCTCCAAACTGCCATATCTCGCGAACGGAATGACCATTCCGCAAAATTCCTGTTGCATCTGAAAGTAGATACTCGCCCGATTAGAGCGGTATGAGTACTTTTCACCTAGGCCGTTCTAGTTATTCGTTTCGAGCATCAGAACTGCGAAAATTTTGAGTTTCTCAACCGCTTCTTACCTCCAAACTGCCATATCTCGCGAAAGGATTGACCAATCCGCAAAATTTCTGTTGCATCTGAAAGTAGAAACTCGCCCGATTACGGCGGTATGTGTACTTTTCCCCTAGGCCGTTCTAGTTATTCGTTTCGAGCATCAGAACTGCAAAAATTTTGAGTTTCTCAAGCGTTTCTTACCTCCAAACTGCCATATCTCGCGAAAGGATTGACCAATCCGCAAAATTTCTGTTGCATCTGAAAGTAGAAACTGGCCCGATTACAACTGTATGTGTACTTTTCCCCTAAGCCGTTCCAGTTATTCGTTTCGAGCATCAGAACTGCGAAAATTTTGAGTTTCTCAACCGTTTCTTACCTCCAAACTGCCATATCGCGCGACCGGATTGACCAATCCGCAAAATTTCTGTTGCATCTGAAAGTAGAAACTCGCCCAATTACGACGGTATGTGTACTTTTCCCCTAGGCCGTTCCAGTTATTCGTTTCGAGCATCAGAACTGCGAAAATTTTGAGTTTCTCAAGCGTTTCTTACCTCCAAACTGCCATATCTCGCGAACGGAATGACCATTCCGCAAAATTCCTGTTGCATCTGAAAGTAGATACTCGCCCGATTAGAGCGGTATGAGTACTTTTCACCTAGGCCGTTCTAGTTATTCGTTTCGAGCATCAGAACTGCGAAAATTTTGAGTTTCTCAACCGCTTCTTACCTCCAAACTGCCATATCTCGCGAAAGGATTGACCAATCCGCAAAATTTCTGTTGCATCTGAAAGTAGAAACTCGCCCGATTACGGCGGTATGTGTACTTTTCCCCTAGGCCGTTCTAGTTATTCGTTTCGAGCATCAGAACTGCGAAAATTTTGAGTTTCTCAAGCGTTTCTTACCTCCAAACTGCCATATCTCGCGAAAGGATTGACCAATCCGCAAAATTTCTGTTGCATCTGAAAGTAGAAACTGGCCCGATTCGAACGGTATGCGTACTTTTCCCCTAGGCCGTTCTAGATATTCGTTTCGAGCATCAGAACTGCGAAAATTTTTAGTTTCTCAGGCGTTTCTTACTTACAAACTGCCACATCTCGCGAACGGATTGACCAATCCGCAAAATTTCTGTTGCATCTGAAAGTAGAAACTCGCCCAATTACGACGGTATGTGTACTTTTCCCCTAGGCCGTTCCAGTTATTCGTTTCGAGCATCAGAACTGCGAAAATTTTGAGTTTCTCAACCGTTTCTTACCTCCGAACTGCCATATCACGCGAACGGATTGACGAATCCGCAAAATTTCTGTTGCATCTGAAAGTAGAAACTGGCCCGATTCGAACGGTATGCGTACTTTTCCCCTAGGCCGTTCTAGTTATTCGTTTGGAGCATCAGAACTGCGAAAATTTTGAGTTTCTCAAGCGATTCTTACCTCCAAACTGCTATATCTCGCGAACGGATAGACCAATCCGCAAAATTTCCGTTGCATCTGAAAGTAGAAACTCGCCCAATTGCAACGGTATTTGTGCTTTTCCCCTAGGCCATTCTAGTTATTCGTTTCGAGCATCAGATCTGCGAAAATTTTGAGTTTCTCAAGCGTTTCTTACATCCAAACTGCCATATCTCGCGAAAGGATTGACCAATCCGCAAAATTTCTGTTGCATCTGAAAGTAGAAACTCGCCCGATTACAACGGTTTGAGTACTTTTCCCCTAGGCCGTTCTGGTTATTCGTTTCGAGCATCAGAACTGCGAAAATTTTGAGTTTCTCAAGCGTTTCTTACCTCCAAACTGCCATATCTCGCGAAAGGATTGACCAATCCGCAAAATTTCTGTTGCATCTGAAAGTAGAAACTGGCCCGATTACAACTGTATGTGTACTTTTCCCCTAAGCCGTTCCAGTTATTCGTTTCGAGCATCAGAACTGCGAAAATTTTGAGTTTCTCAACCGTTTCTTACCTCCAAACTGCCATATCGCGCGACCGGATTGACCAATCCGCAAAATTTCTGTTGCATCTGAAAGTAGAAACTGGCCCGATTCGAACGGTATGCGTACTTTTCCCCTAGGCCGTTCTAGATATTCGTTTCGAGCATCAGAACTGCGAAAATTTTTAGTTTCTCAGGCGTTTCTTACTTACAAACTGCCACATCTCGCGAACGGATTGACCAATCCGCAAAATTTCTGTTGCATCTGAAAGTAGAAACTCGCCCAATTACGACGGTATGTGTACTTTTCCCCTAGGCCGTTCCAGTTATTCGTTTCGAGCATCAGAACTGCGAAAATTTTGAGTTTCTCAACCGCTTCTTACCTCCAAACTGCCATATCTGGCGAAAGGATTGACCAATCCGCAAAATTTCTGTTGCATCTGAAAGTAGAAACTCGCCCGAATACAACGGTATGTGTACTTTTCCCCTAGGCCGTTCCAGTTATTCGTTTCGAGCATCAGAACAGCGAAAATTTTGAGTTTCTCAAGCGTTTCTTTCCTCCAAACTGCCATATCTCGCGAAAGGATTGACCAATCCGCAAAATTTCTGTTGCATCTGAAAGTAGAAACTCGCCAGATTACGGCGGTATGTGTACTTTTCCCCTAGGCCGTTCTAGTTATTCGTTTCGAGCATCAGAACTGCGAAAATTTTGAGTTTCTCAAGCGTTTCTTACCTCCAAACTGCCATATCTCGCGAAAGGATTGACCAATCCGCAAAATTTCTGTTGCATCTGAAAGTAGAAACTGGCCCGATTACAACTGTATGTGTACTTTTCCCCTAAGCCGTTCCAGTTATTCGTTTCGAGCATCAGAACTGCGAAAATTTTGAGTTTCTCAACCGTTTCTTACCTCCAAACTGCCATATCGCGCGACCGGATTGACCAATCCGCAAAATTTCTGTTGCATCTGAAAGTAGAAACTGGCCCGATTCGAACGGTAAGCGTACTTTTCCCCTAGACCGTTCTAGATATTCGTTTCGAGCATCAGAACTGCGAAAATTTTTAGTTTCTCAGGCGTTTCTTACTTACAAACTGCCACATCTCGCGAACGGATTGACCAATCCGCAAAATTTCTGTTGCATCTGAAAGTAGAAACTCGCCCGATTACGACGGTATGTGTACTCTTCCCCTAGGCCGTTCCAGTTATTCGTTTCGAGCATCAGAACTGCGAAAATTTTGAGTTTCTCAACCGTTTCTTACCTCCAAACTGCCATATCACGCGAACGGATTCACCAATCCGCAAAATTTCTGTTGCATCTGAAAGTAGAAACTGGCCCGATTCGAACGGTATGCGTACTTTTCCCCTAGGCCGTTCTAGTTATTCGTTTCGAGCATCAGAACTGCGAAAATTTTGAGTTTCTCAAGCGATTCTTACCTCCAAACTGCTATATCTCGCGAACGGATAGACCAATCCGCAAAATTTCTGTTGCATCTGAAAGTAGAAACTCGCCCAATTGCAACGGTATTTGTGCTTTTCCCCTAGGCCATTCTAGTTATTCGTTTCGAGCATCAGAACTGCGAAAATTTTGAGTTTCTCAAGCGTTTCTTACCTCCAAACTGCCATATCTCGCGAAAGGATTGACCAATCCGCAAAATTTCTGTTGCATCTGAAAGTAGAAACTCGCCCGATTACAACGGTTTGAGTACTTTTCCCCTAGGCCGTTCTGGTTATTCGTTTCGAGCATCAGAACTGCGAAAATTTTGAGTTTCTCAACCGTTTCTTACCTGCAAACTGCCATATCTCGCGAACGGATTGACCAATCCGCAAAATTTCTGTTGCATCTGAAAGTAGAAACTCGCCCGATTACAACGGTATGTGTACTTTTCCCCTAGGCCGTTCCAGTTATTCGTTTCGAGCATCAGAACTGCGAAAATTTTGAGTTTCTCAACCGTTTCTTACCTCCAAACTGCCATATCTCGCGAACGGATTGACCAATCCGCAAAATTTCTGCTGCATCTGAAAGTAGAAACTCGCCCGATCACAACAGTATGAGTACTTTTCCCCTAAGGCCGTTCTAGTTACGCTTGTCGAGCATCAGAACTGTGAAAATTTTGAGTTTCTCAACCGTTTCTTACTACCAAACTGCCATATCTCGCGAACGGATTGACCAATCCGCAAAATTTCTGTTGCATCTGAAAGTAGAAACTCGCCCGATCACAACAGTATGAGTACTTTTCCCCTAGGCCGTTCCAGTTATTCGTTTCGAGCATCAGAACTGCGAAAATTTTGAGTTTCTCAACCGTTTCTTACCTCCAAACTGACATATCTCGCGAACGGATTGACCGATCCCCAAAATTTCTGTTGCAGCTGAAAGTAGAAACTCGCCCGATTACAACGGAATGTGTACTTTTCCCCTAGGCCGTTCCAGTTATTCGTTTCGAGCATCAGAACTGCGAAAATTTTGAGTTTCTCAACCGTTTCTTACCTCCAAACTGCCATATCTCGCGAACGGATTGACCAATCCGCAAAATTTCTGCTGCATCTGAAAGTAGAAACTCGCACGATCACAACAGTATGAGTACTTTTCCCCTAGGCCGTTCTTGTTATGCTTGTCGAGCATCAGAACTGCGAAAATTTTGAGTTTCTCAAGCGTTTCTTACCTGCAAACTGCCATATCTCGCGAACGGATTGACCAATCCGCAAAATTTCTGTTGCATCTGAAAGTAGAGACTCGCCCGATCACAACGGTATGAGTACATTTCCCCTAGGCCGTTCTAGTTATGCTTGTCGAGCATCAGAACTGTGAACATTTTGAGTTTCTCAACCGTTTCTTACCTGCAAACTGCCATACCTCGCGAACGGATTGACCAATTCGCAAAATTTCTGTTGCATCTGAAAGTAGAGAATCGCCCGATCACAACGGTATGAGTACATTTCCCCTAGGCCGTTCTAGTTATGCTTGTCGAGCATCAGAACTGTGAACATTTTGAGTTTCTCAACCGTTTCTTACCTCCAAACTGCCATATCTCGCGAACGGATTGACCGATCCGCAAAATTTCTGTTGCATCTGAAAGTAGAAACTCGCCCGATTACAACGGTATGTGTACTTTTCCCCTAGCCCGTTCCAGTTATTCGTTTCGAGCATCAGAACTGCGAAAATTTTGAGTTTCTCAACCGTTTCTTACCTCCAAAATGCCATATCTCGCGAACGGATTGACCAATCCGCAAAATTTCTGTTGCATCTGAAAGTAGAAACTCGCCCGATTACAACGGTATGCGTACTTTTCCCGTAGGCCATTCTAGTTATTCGTTTCGAGCATCAGAACTGCGAAAATTTTGAGTTTCTCAACCGTTTCTTACCTCCAAACTGCCATATCGCGCGACCGGATTGACCAATCCGCAAAATTTCTGTTGCATCTGAAAGTAGAAACTGGCCCGATTCGAACGGTATGCGTACTTTTCCCCTAGGCCGTTCTAGATATTCGTTTCGAGCATCAGAACTGCGAAAATTTTGTGTTTCTCAACCGTTTCTTACCTCCAAACTGCCATATCTCGCGAACGGATTGACCAATCCGCAAAATTTCTGTTGCATCTGAAAGTCGAAACTCGCCCGATTACAACGGTATGCGTACTTTTCCCGTAGGCCATTCTAGTTATTCGTTTCGAGCATCAGAACTGCGAAAATTTTGAGTTTCTCAACCGTTTCTTACCTCCAAACTGCCATATCTCGCGAACGGATTGACCAATCCGCAAAATTTCTGTTGCATCTGAAAGTAGAAACTCGCCCGATAACAACGGCATGCTTACTTTTCCCCTAGGCCGTTCTTGTTATGCTTGTCGAGCATCAGAACTGCGAAAATTTTGAGTTTCTCAAGCGTTTCTTACCTGCAAACTGCCATATCTCGCGAACGGATTGACCAATCCGCAAAATTTCTGTTGCATCTGAAAGTAGAGACTCGCCCGATCACAACGGTATGAGTACATTTCCCCTAGGCCGTTCTAGTTATGCTTGTCGAGCATCAGAACTGTGAACATTTTGAGTTTCTCAACCGTTTCTTACCTGCAAACTGCCATATCTCGCGAAGGGATTGACCAATTCGCAAAATTTCTGTTGCATCTGAAAGTAGAGACTCGCCCGATCACAACGGTATGAGTACATTTCCCCTAGGCCGTTCTAGTTATGCTTGTCGAGCATCAGAACTGTGAACATTTTGAGTTTCTCAACCGTTTCTTACCTCCAAACTGCCATATCTCGCGAACGGATTGACCGATCCGCAAAATTTCTGTTGCATCTGAAAGTAGAAACTCGCCCGATTACAACGGTATGTGTACTTTTCCCCTAGGCAGTTCCAGTTATTCGTTTCGAGCATCAGAACTGCGAAAATTTTGAGTTTCTCAACCGTTTCTTACATCCAAACTGCCATATCTCGCGAACGGATTGACCAATCCGCAAAATTTCTGTTGCATCTGAAAGTAGAAACTCGCCCGATTACAACGGTATGCGTACTTTTCCCGTAGGCCATTCTAGTTATTCGTTTCGAGCATCAGAACTGCGAAAATTTTGAGTTTCTCAACCGTTTCTTACCTCCAAACTGCCATATCGCGCGACCGGATTGACCAATCCGCAAAATTTCTGTTGCATCTGAAAGTAGAAACTGGCCCGATTCGAACGGTATGCGTACTTTTCCCCTAGGCCGTTCTAGATATTCGTTTCGAGCATCAGAACTGCGAAAATTTTTAGTTTCTCAGGCGTTTCTTACTTACAAACTGCCACATCTCGCGAACGGATTGACCAATCCGCAAAATTTCTGTTGCATCTGAAAGTAGAAACTGGCCCGATTCGAACGGTATGCGTACTTTTCCCCTAGGCCGTTCTAGTTATTCGTTTCGAGCATCAGAACTGCGAAAATTTTGAGTTTCTCAAGCGATTCTTACCTCCAAACTGCTATATCTCGCGAACGGATAGACCAATCCGCAAAATTTATGTTGCATCTGAAAGTAGAAGCTCGCCCAATTGCAACGGTATTTGTGCTTTTCCCCTAGGCCATTCTAGTTATTCGTTTCGAGCATCAGAACTGCGAAAATTTTGAGTTTCTCAAGCGTTTCTTACCTCCAAACTGCCATATCTCGCGAACGGATAGACCATTCCGCAAAATTTCTGTTGCATCTGAAAGTTCATACTCGCCCGATTACAGCGGTATGAGAACTTTTCCCCTAGGCCGTTCTTGTTATTCGTTTCGAGCATTAGAACTGCGAAAATTTTGAGTTTCTCAACCGCTTCTTACCTCCAAACTGCCATATCTGGCGAAAGGATTGACCAATCCGCAAAATTTCTATTGCATCTGAAAGTAGAAACTCGCCCGAATACAACGGTATGTGTACTTTTCCCCTAGGCCGTCCTAGTTATTCGTTTCGAGCATCAGAACTGCGAAAATTTTGAGTTTCTCAAGCGTTTCTTACCTCCAAACTGCCATATCTCGCGAAAGGATTGACCAATCCGCAAAATTTCTGTTGCATCTGAAAGTAGAAACTCGCCCGATTACAACTGTATGTGCACTTTTCCCCTAGGCCGTTCCAGTTATTCGTTTCGAGCATCAGAACTGCGAAAATTTTGAGTTTCTCAACCGTTTCTTACCTCCAAACTGCCATATCTGGAGAACGGATTGACCAATCCGCAAAATTTCTGTTGCATCTGAAAGTAGAAACTCGCCCGATTACAACGGTATGCGTACTTTTCCCCTAGGCCGTTCTAGTTATGCTTGTCGAGCATCAGAACTGCGAAAATTTTGAGTTTCTCAAGCGTTTCTTACCTGCAAACTGCCATATCTCGCGAACGGATTGACCAATCCGCAAAATTTCTGTTGCATCTGAAAGTAGAAACTCGCCCGATCACAAAGGTATGAGTACATTTCCCCTAGGCCGTTCTAGTTATGCTTGTCGTGCATCAGAACTGTGAACATTTTGTGTTTCTCAACCGTTTCTTACCTCCAAACTGCCATATCTCGCGAACGGATTGACCGATCCGCAAAATTTCTGTTGCATCTGAAAGTAGAAACTCGCCCGATTACGACGGTATGCGTACTTTTCCCCTAGGCCGTTCCAGTTATTCGTTTCGAGCATCAGAACTGCGAAAATTTGGAGTTTCTCAAGCGTTTCTTACCTCCAAACTGCCATATCTCGCGAACGGATAGACCGTTCCGCAAAATTTCTGTTGCATCTGAAAGTACATACTCGCCCGATTACAGCGGTATGAGTACTTTTCCCCTAGGCCGTTCCAGTTATTCGTTTCGAGCATCAGAACTGCGAAAATTTTGAGTTTCTCAACCGTTTCTTACCTCCAAACTGCCATATCTGGAGAACGGATTGACCAATCCGCAAAATTTCTGTTGCATCTGAAAGTAGAAACTCGCCCGAATACAACGGTATGTGTACTTTTCCCCTGGGCCGTTCCAGTTATTCGTTTCGAGCATCAGAACTGCGAAAATTTTGAGTTTCTCAAGCGTTTCTTACCTCCAAACTGCCATATCTCGCGAACGGATTCTCCAATCCGCAAAATTTCTGTTGCATCTGAAAGTAGAAACTCGCCCGATTACGACGGTATGTGCACTTTTCCCCTAAGCCGTTCTAGATATTCGTTTCGAGCATCAGAACTGCGAAAATTTTGAGTTTCTCAACCGCTTCTTACATCCAAACTGCCATATCTGGCGAAAGGATTGACCAATCCGCAAAATTTCTGTTGCATCTGAAAGTAGAAACTCGCCCGATTACAACAGTATGAGTACTTTTCCCCTAAGGCCGTTCTAGTTATGCTTGTCGAGCATCAGATCTGCGAAAATTTTGAGTTTCTCAACCGTTTCTTACCTCCAAACTGCCATATCGCGCGACCGGATTGACCAATCCGCAAAATTTCTGTTGCATCTGAAAGTAGAAACTGGCCCGATTCGAACGGTATGCGTACTTTTCCCCTAGGCCGTTCTAGATATTTGTTTCGAGCATCAGAACTGCGAAAATTTTTAGTTTCTCAGGCGTTTCTTACTTACAAACTGCCACATCTCGCGAACGGATTGACCAATCCGCAAAATTTCTGTTGCATCTGAAAGTAGAAACTGGCCCGATTCGAACGGTATGCGTACTTTTCCCCTAGGCCGTTCTAGTTATTCGTTTCGAGCATCAGAACTGCGAAAATTTTGAGTTTCTCAAGCGATTCATACCTCCAAACTGCTATATCTCGCGAACGGATAGACCAATCCGCAAAATTTCTGTTGCATCTGAAAGTAGAAGCTCGCCCAATTGCAACGGTATTTGTGCTTTTCCACTAGGCCATTCTAGTTATTCGTTTCGAGCATCAGAACTGCGAAAATTTTGAGTTTCTCAAGCGTTTCTTACATCCAAACTGCCATATCTCGCGAACGGATAGACCATTCCGCAAAATTTCTGTTGCATCTGAAAGTTCATACTCGCCCGATTACAGCGGAATGAGTACTTTTTCCCTAGGCCGTTCTAGTTATTCGTTTCGAGCATCAGAACTGCGAAAATTTGGAGTTTCTCAAGCGTTTCTTACCTCCAAACTGCCATATCTCGCGAAAGGATTGACCAATCCGCAAAATTTCTGTTGCATCTGAAAGTAGAAACTCGCCCGATTACAACGGTATGCGTACTTTTCCCCTAGGCCGTTCTAGTTATGCTTGTCGAGCATCAGAACTGCGAAAATTTTGAGTTTCTCAAGCGTTTCTTACCTGCAAACTGCCATATCTCGCGAACGGATTGACCAATCCGCAAAATTTCTGTTGCATCTGAAAGTAGAAACTCGCCCGATCACAACGGTATGAGTACATTTCCCCTAGGCCGTTCTAGTTATGCTTGTCGAGCATCAGAACTGTGAACATTTTGTGTTTCTCAACCGTTTCTTACCTCCAAACTGCCATATCTCGCGAACGGATTGACCGATCCGCAAAATTTCTGTTGCATCTGAAAGTAGAAACTCGCCCGATTACGACGGTATGCGTACTTTTCCCCTAGGCCGTTCCAGTTATTCGTTTCGAGCATCAGAACTGCGAAAATTTTGAGTTTCTCAAGCGTTTCTTACCTCCAAACTGCCATATCTCGCGAACGGATAGACCATTCCGCAAAATTTCTGTTGCATCTGAAAGTACATACTCGCCCGATTACAGCGGTATGAGTACTTTTCCCCTAGGCCGTTCTAGTTATTCGTTTCGAGCATCAGAACTGCGAAAATTTTGAGTTTCTCAACCGCTTCTTACCTCCAAACTGCCATATCTGGCGAAAGGATTGACCAATCCGCAAAATTTCTGTTGCATCTGAAAGTAGAAACTCGCCCGATTACAACAGTATGAGTACTTTTCCCCTAAGGCCGTTCTAGTTATGCTTGTCGAGCATCAGATCTGCGAAAATTTTGAGTTTCTCAACCGTTTCTTACCTCCAAACTGCCATATCGCGCGACCGGATTGACCAATCCGCAAAATTTCTGTTGCATCTGAAAGTAGAAACTCGCCCGAGTACAACGGTATGTGTACTTTTCCCCTAGGCCGTTCCAGTTATTCGTTTCGAGCATCAGAACTGCGAAAATTTTGAGTTTCTCAAGCGTTTCTTACCTCCAAACTGCCATATCTCGCGAACGGATTCACCAATCCGCAAAATTTCTGTTGCATCTGAAAGTAGAAACTGGCCCGATTACGACGGTATGTGCACTTTTCCCCTAAGCCGTTCTAGATATTCGTTTCGAGCATCAGAACTGCGAAAATTTTGAGTTTCTCAAGCGCTTGTTACCTCCAAATTGCCATATCTCGCGAAAGGATTGATCAATCCGCAAAATTTCTGTTGCATCTGAAAGTAGAAACTGGCCCGATTCGAACGGTATGCGTACTTTTCCCCTAGGCCGTTCTAGATATTCGTTTCGAGCATCAGAACTGCGAAAATTTTTAGTTTCTCCGGCGTTTCTTACTTACAAACTGCCACATCTCGCGAACGGATTGACCAATCCGCAAAATTTCTGTTGCATCTGAAAGTAGAAACTCGCCCGATTACGACGGTATGCGTACTTTTCCCGTAGGCCGTTCCAGTTATTCGTTTCGAGCATCAGAACTGCGAAAATTTTGAGTTTCTCAAGCGATTCATACCTCCAAACTGCTATATCTCGCGAACGGATAGACCAATCCGCAAAATTTCTGTTGCATCTGAAAGTAGAAGCTCGCCCAATTGCAACGGTATTTGTGCTTTTCCACTAGGCCATTCTAGTTATTCGTTTCGAGCATCAGAACTGCGAAAATTTTGAGTTTCTCAAGCGTTTCTTACCTCCAAACTGCCATATCTCGCGAACGGATAGACCATTCCGCAAAATTTCTGTTGCATCTGAAAGTTCATACTCGCCCGATTACAGCGGTATGAGTACTTTTTCCCTAGGCCGTTCTAGTTATTCGTTTCGAGCATTAGAACTGCGAAAATTTTGAGTTTCTCAACCGCTTCTTACCTCCAAACTGCCATATCTGGAGAACGGATTGACCAATCCGCAAAATTTCTGTGGCATCTGAAAGTAGAAACTCGCCCGATTACAACGGTATGCGTACTTTTCCCCTAGGCCGTTCCAGTTATTCGTTTCGAGCATCAGAACTGCGAAAATTTTGAGTTTCTCAAGCGTTTCTTACCTCCAAACTGCCATATCTCGCGAAAGGATTGACCAATCCGCAAAATTTCTGTTGCATCTGAAAGTAGAAACTCGCCCGATTACAACGTTTTGAGTACTTTTCCCCTAGGCCGTTCTGGTTATTCGTTTCGAGCATCAGAACTGCGAAAATTTTGAGTTTCTCAAGCGTTTCTTACCTCCAAACTGCCATATCTCGCGAAAGGAAGACCAATCCGCAAAATTTCTGTTGCATCTGAAAGTAGAAACTCGCCCGATTACAACGGTATGAGTACTTTTCCCCTAGGCCGTTCTGGTTATTCGTTTCGAGCATCAGAACTGCGAAAATTTTGAGTTTCTCAAGCGATTCATACCTCCAAACTGCTATATCTCGCGAACGGATAGACCAATCCGCAAAATTTCTGTTGCATCTGAAAGTAGAAGCTCGCCCAATTGCAACGGTATTTGTGCTTTTCCACTAGGCCATTCTAGTTATTCGTTTCGAGCATCAGAACTGCGAAAATTTTGAGTTTCTCAAGCGTTTCTTACCTCCAAACTGCCATATCTCGCGAACGGATAGACCATTCCGCAAAATTTCTGTTGCATCTGAAAGTTCATACTCGCCCGATTACAGCGGTATGAGTACTTTTTCCCTAGGCCGTTCTAGTTATTCGTTTCGAGCATTAGAACTGCGAAAATTTTGAGTTTCTCAACCGCTTCTTACCTCCAAACTGCCATATCTGGAGAACGGATTGACCAATCCGCAAAATTTCTGTGGCATCTGAAAGTAGAAACTCGCCCGATTACAACGGTATGCGTACTTTTCCCCTAGGCCGTTCCAGTTATTCGTTTCGAGCATCAGAACTGCGAAAATTTTGAGTTTCTCAAGCGTTTCTTACCTCCAAACTGCCATATCTCGCGAACGGATTGACCAATCCGCAAAATTTCTGTTGCATCTGAAAGTAGAAACTCGCCCGATCACAACGGTATGAGTACATTTCCCCTAGGCCGTTCTAGTTATGCTTGTCGAGCATCAGAACTGTGAACATTTTGTGTTTCTCAACCGTTTCTTACCTCCAAACTGCCATATCTCGCGAACGGATTGACCGATCCGCAAAATTTCTGTTGCATCTGAAAGTAGAAACTCGCCCGATTACGACGGTATGCGTACTTTTCCCCTAGGCCGTTCCAGTTATTCGTTTCGAGCATCAGAACTGCGAAAATTTTGAGTTTCTCAAGCGTTTCTTACCTCCAAACTGCCATATCTGGCGAAAGGATTGACCAATCCGCAAAATTTCTGTTGCATCTGAAAGTAGAAACTCGCCCGATTACAACAGTATGAGTACTTTTCCCCTAAGGCCGTTCTAGTTATGCTTGTCGAGCATCAGATCTGCGAAAATTTTGAGTTTCTCAACCGTTTCTTACCTCCAAACTGCCATATCGCGCGACCGGATTGACCAATCCGCAAAATTTCTGTTGCATCTGAAAGTAGAAACTCGCCCGAATACAACGGTATGTGTACTTTTCCCCTAGGCCGTTCCAGTTATTCGTTTCGAGCATCAGAACTGCGAAAATTTTGAGTTTCTCAAGCGTTTCTTACCTCCAAACTGCCATATCTCGCGAACGGATTCACCAATCCGCAAAATTTCTGTTGCATCTGAAAGTAGAAACTGGCCCGATTACGACGGTATGTGCACTTTTCCCCTAAGCCGTTCTAGATATTCGTTTCGAGCATCAGAACTGCGAAAATTTTGAGTTTCTCAAGCGATTCATACCTCCAAACTGCTATATCTCGCGAACGGATAGACCAATCCGCAAAATTTCTGTTGCATCTGAAAGTAGAAGCTCGCCCAATTGCAACGGTATTTGTGCTTTTCCACTAGGCCATTCTAGTTATTCGTTTCGAGCATCAGAACTGCGAAAATTTTGAGTTTCTCAAGCGTTTCTTACCTCCAAACTGCCATATCTCGCGAACGGATAGACCATTCCGCAAAATTTCTGTTGCATCTGAAAGTTCATACTCGCCCGATTACAGCGGTATGAGTACTTTTTCCCTAGGCCGTTCTAGTTATTCGTTTCGAGCATTAGAACTGCGAAAATTTTGAGTTTCTCAACCGCTTCTTACCTCCAAACTGCCATATCTGGAGAACGGATTGACCAATCCGCAAAATTTCTGTGGCATCTGAAAGTAGAAACTCGCCCGATTACAACGGTATGCGTACTTTTCCCCTAGGCCGTTCCAGTTATTCGTTTCGAGCATCAGAACTGCGAAAATTTTGAGTTTCTCAAGCGTTTCTTACCTCCAAACTGCCATATCTCGCGAAAGGATTGACCAATCCGCAAAATTTCTGTTGCATCTGAAAGTAGAAACTCGCCCGATTACAACGTTTTGAGTACTTTTCCCCTAGGCCGTTCTGGTTATTCGTTTCGAGCATCAGAACTGCGAAAATTTTGAGTTTCTCAAGCGTTTCTTACCTCCAAACTGCCATATCTCGCGAAAGGAAGACCAATCCGCAAAATTTCTGTTGCATCTGAAAGTAGAAACTCGCCCGATTACAACGGTATGAGTTCTTTTCCCCTAGGCCGTTCTGGTTATTCGTTTCGAGCATCAGAACTGCGAAAATTTTGAGTTTCTCAACCGTTTCTTACCTCCAAACTGCCATATCTGGAGAACGGATTGACCAATCCGCAAAATTTCTGTTGCATCTGAAAGTAGAAACTCGCCCGATTACAACGGTATGCGTACTTTTCCCCTAGGCCGTTCCAGTTATTCGTTTCGAGCATCAGAACTGCGAAAATTTTGAGTTTCTCAAGCGTTTCTTACCTCCAAACTGCCATATCTCGCGAACGGATAGACCATTCCGCAAAATTTCTGTTGCATCTGAAAGTACATACTCGCCCGATTACAGCGGTATGAGTACTTTTCCCCTAGGCCGTTCTAGTTATTCGTTTCGAGCATCAGAACTGCGAAAATTTTGAGTTTCTCAACCGCTTCTTACCTCCAAACTGCCATATCTGGCGAAAGGATTGACCAATCCGCAAAATTTCTGTTGCATCTGAAAGTAGAAACTCGCCCGATTACAACAGTATGAGTACTTTTCCCCTGAGGCCGTTCTAGTTATGCTTGTCGAGCATCAGATCTGCGAAAATTTTGAGTTTCTCAACCGTTTCTTACATCCAAACTGCCATATCTGGAGAACGGATTGACCAATCCGCAAAATTTCTGTTGCATCTGAAAGTAGAAACTCGCCCGAATACAACGGTATGTGTACTTTTCCCCTAGGCCGTTCCAGTTATTCGTTTCGAGCATCAGAACTGCGAAAATTTTGAGTTTCTCAACCGTTTCTTACATCCAAACTGCCATATCTGGAGAACGGATTGACCAATCCGCAAAATTTCTGTTGCATCTGAAAGTAGAAACTCGCCCGAATACAACGGTATGTGTACTTTTCCCCTAGGCCGTTCCAGTTATTCGTTTCGAGCATCAGAACTGCGAAAATTTTGAGTTTCTCAACCGTTTCTTACATCCAAACTGCCATATCTGGAGAACGGATTGACCAATCCGCAAAATTTCTGTTGCATCTGAAAGTAGAAACTCGCCCGAATACAACGGTATGTGTACTTTTCCCCTAGGCCGTTCCAGTTATTCGTTTCGAGCATCAGAACTGCGAAAATTTTGAGTTTCTCAAGCGTTTCTTACCTCCAAACTGCCATATCTCGCGAACGGATTCACCAATCCGCAAAATTTCTGTTGCATCTGAAAGTAGAAACTGGCCCGATTACGACGGTATGTGCACTTTTCCCCTAAGCCGTTCTAGATATTCGTTTCGAGCATCAGAACTGCGAAAATTTTGAGTTTCTCAAGCGCTTGTTACCTCCAAACTGCCATATCTCGCGAAAGGATTGATCAATCCGCAAAATTTCTGTTGCATCTGAAAGTAGAAACTGGCCCGATTCGAACGGTATGCGTACTTTTCCCCTAGGCCGTTCTAGATATTCGTTTCGAGCATCAGAACTGCGAAAATTTTTAGTTTCTCCGGCGTTTCTTACTTACAAACTGCCACATCTCGCGAACGGATTGACCAATCCGCAAAATTTCTGTTGCATCTGAAAGTAGAAACTCGCCCGATTACGACGGTATGCGTACTTTTCCCGTAGGCCGTTCCAGTTATTCGTTTCGAGCATCAGAACTGCGAAAATTTTGAGTTTCTCAAGCGTTTCTTACCTCCAAACTGCCATATCTCGCGAACGGATAGACCATTCCGCAAAATTTCTGTTGCATCTGAAAGTACATACTCGCCCGATTACAGCGGTATGAGTATTTTTCCCCTAGGCCGTTCTAGTTATTCGTTTCGTGCATCAGAACTGCGAAAATTTTGAGTTTCTCAACCGTTTCTTACATCCAAACTGCCATATCTGGAGAACGGATTGACCAATCCGCAAAATTTCTGTTGCATCTGAAAGTAGAAACTCGCCCGATTACGACGGTATGCGTACTTTTCCCGTAGGCCGTTCCAGTTATTCGTTTCGAGCATCAGAACTGCGAAAATTTTGAGTTTCTCAAGCGTTTCTTACCTCCAAACTGCCATATCTCGCGAACGGATTCACCAATCCGCAAAATTTCTGTTGCATCTGAAAGTAGAAACTCGCCCGATTACGGCGGTATGTGTACTTTTCCCCTAGGCCGTTCTAGTTATTCGTTTCGAGCATCAGAACTGCGAAAATTTTGAGTTTCTCAAGCGTTTCTTACCTCCAAACTGCCATATCTCGCGAAAGGATTGACCAATCCGCAAAATTTCTGTTGCATCTGAAAGTAGAAACTCGCCCGATTACGACGGTATGCGTACTTTTCACCTAGGCCGTTCCAGTTATTCGTTTCGAGCATCAGAACTGCGAAAATTTTGAGTTTCTCAAGCGTTTCTTACCTCCAAACTGCCATATCTCGCGAACGGATAGACCATTCCGCAAAATTTCTGTTGCATCTGAAAGTACATACTCGCCCGATTACAGCGGTATGAGTACTTTTCCCCTAGGCCGTTCTAGTTATTCGTTTCGAGCGTCAGAACTGCGAAAATTTTGAGTTTCTCAACCGCTTCTTACCTCCAAACTGCCATATCTGGCGAAAGGATTGACCAATCCGCAAAATTTCTGTTGCATCTGAAAGTAGAAACTCGCCCGAATACAACGGTATGTGTACTTTTCCCCTAGGCCGTTCCAGTTATTCGTTTCGTGCATCAGAACTGCGAAAATTTTGAGTTTCTCAACCGTTTCTTACATCCAAACTGCCATATCTGGAGAACGGATTGACCAATCCGCAAAATTTCTGTTGCATCTGAAAGTAGAAACTCGCCCGAATACAACGGTATGTGTACTTTTCCCCTAGGCCGTTCCAGTTATTCGTTTCGAGCATCAGAACTGCGAAAATTTTGAGTTTCTCAAGCGTTTCTTACCTCCAAACTGCCATATCTCGCGAACGGATTCACCAATCCGCAAAATTTCTGTTGCATCTGAAAGTAGAAACTCGCCCGATTACGACGGTATGTGCACTTTTCCCCTAAGCCGTTCTAGATATTCGTTTCGAGCATCAGAACTGCGAAAATTTTGAGTTTCTCAAGCGCTTGTTACCTCCAAACTGCCATATCTCGCGAAAGGATTGATCAATCCGCAAAATTTCTGTTGCATCTGAAAGTAGAAACTGGCCCGATTCGAACGGTATGCGTACTTTTCCCCTAGGCCGTTCTAGATATTCGTTTCGAGCATCAGAACTGCGAAAATTTTTAGTTTCTCCGGCGTTTCTTACTTACAAACTGCCACATCTCGCGAACGGATTGACCAATCCGCAAAATTTCTGTTGCATCTGAAAGTAGATACTCGCCCGATTACGACGGTATGCGTACTTTTCCCGTAGGCCGTTCCAGTTATTCGTTTCGAGCATCAGAACTGCGAAAATTTTGAGTTTCTCAAGCGTTTCTTACCTCCAAACTGCCATATCTCGCGAACAGATAGACCATTCCGCAAAATTTCTGTTGCATCTGAAAGTACATACTCGCCCGATTGCAGCGGTATGAGTACTTTTCCCCTAGGCCGTTCTAGTTATTCGTTTCGAGCATCAGAACTGCGAAAATTTTGAGTTTCTCAACCGCTTCTTACCTCCAAACTGCCATATCTGGCGAAAGGATTGACCAATCCGCAAAATTTCTGTTGCATCTGAAAGTAGAAACTCGCCCGAATACAACGGTAGGTGTACTTTTCCCCTAGGCCGTTCCAGTTATTCGTTTCGAGCATCAGAACTGCGAAAATTTTGAGTTTCTCAACCGTTTCTTACCTCCAAACTGCCATATCTCGCGAACGGATTGACCTATCCGCAAAATTTCTGTTGCATCTGAAAGTAGAAACTCGCCCGATTACAACGGCATGCGTACTTTTCCCCTAGGCCGTTCTAGTTATTCGTTTCGAGCATCAGAACTGCGAAAATTTTGAGTTTCTCGAGCGTTTCTTACCTCCAAACTGCCATATCTCGCGAAAGGATTGACCAATCCGCAAAATTTCTGTTGCACCTGAAAGTAGAAACTCGACCGATTACAACGGTTTGAGTACTTTTCCCCTAGGCCGTTCTGGTTATTCGTTTCGAGCATCAGAACTGCGAAAATTTGGAGTTTCTCAACCGCTTCTTACCTCCAAACTGCCATATCTGGCGAAAGGATTGACCAATCCGCAAAATTTCTGTTGCACCTGAAAGTAGAAACTCGCCCGAATACAACCGTATGTGTACTTTTCCCCTAGGCCGTTCTGGTTATTCGTTTCGAGCATCAGAACTGCGAAAATTTTGAGTTTCTCAAGCGTTTCTTACCTCCAATCTGCCATATCTCGCGAAAGGATTGCCCAATCCGCATAATTTCTGTTGCATCTGAAAGTAGAAACTCGCCCGATTACAACTGTATGTGTACTTTTCCCCTAGGCCGTTCCAATTATTCGTTTCGAGCATCAGAACTGCGAAAATTTTGAGTTTCTCAACCGTTTCTTACCTCCAAACTGTCATATCTGGAGAACGGATTGACCAATCCGCAAAATTTCCGTTGCATCTGAAAGTAGAAACTCGCCCGATTACAACGGTATGCGTACTTTTCCCCTAGGCCGTTCTAGTTATGCTTGTCGAGCATCAGAACTGCGAAAATTTTGAGTTTCTCAAGCGTTTCTTACCTGCAAACTGCCATATCTCGCGAACGGATTGACCAATCCGCAAAATTTCTGTTGCATCTGAAAGTAGAAACTCGCCCGATCACAACGGTATGAGTACATTTCCCCTAGGCCGTTCTAGTTATGCTTGTCGAGCATCAGAACTGTGAACATTTTGAGTTTCTCAACCGTTTCTTACCTCCAAACTGCCATATCTCGCGAACGGATTGACCGATCCGCAAAATTTCTGTTGCATCTGAAAGTAGAAACTCGCCCGATTACAACGGTATGTGTACTTTTCCCCTAGGCCGTTCCACTTATTCGTTTCGAGCATCAGAACTGCGAAAATTTTGAGTTTCTCAACGGTTTCTTACCTCCAAACTGCCATATCTCGCGAACGGATTGACCAATCCGCAAAATTTCTGTTGCATCTGAAAGTAGAAACTCGCCCGATTACAACAGTATGAGTACTTTTCCCCTAAGGCCGTTCTAGTTATGCTTGTCGAGCATCAGAACTGCGAAAATTTTGAGTTTCTCAACCGTTTCTTACCTCCAAACTGCCATATCTCGCGAACGGATTCACCAATCCGCAAAATTTCTGTTGCATCTGAAAGTAGAAACTCGCCCGATTACAACGGCATGCGTACTTTTCCCCTAGGCCGTTCTAGTTATGCTTGTCGAGCATCAGAACTGCGAAAATTTTGAGTTTCTCAAGCGTTTCTTACCTCCAAACTGCCATATCTCGCGAACGGATTCACCAATCCGCAAAATTTCTGTTGCATCTGAAAGTAGAAACTCGCCCGATTACGTTGGTATGTGTACTTTTCCCCTAGGCCGTTCTAGTTATTCATTTCGAGCATCAGAACTGCGAAAATTTTGAGTTTCTCGAGCGTTTCTTACCTCCAAACTGCCATATCTCGCGAAAGGATTGACCAATCCGCAAAATTTCTGTTGCATCTGAAAGTAGAAACTCGCCCGATTACAACGGTATGCGTACTTTTCCCCTAGGCCGTTCTAGTTATGCTTGTCGAGCATCAGAACTGCGAAAATTTTGAGTTTCTCAAGCGTTTCTTACCTGCAAACTGCCATATCTCGCAAACGGATTGACCAATCCGCAAAATTTCTGTTGCATCAGAAAGTAGAAACTCGCCCGATTTCAACTGTATGCGTACTTTGCCTCTAGGCTGTTCTAGTTATTCGGTTCGAGCATCAGAACTGCGAAAATTTTGAGTTTCTCAACCGTTTCTTACCTCCAAACGGCCATATCTCGCGAACGGATTGACCAATCCGCAAAATTTCTGTTGCATCTGAAAGTAGAAACTCGCCCGATTTCAACGGTATGCTTACCTTTGCCCTAGGCCGTTCTTGTTATGCTTGTCGAGCATCAGAACTGCGAAAATTTTGAGTTTCTCAAGCGTTTCTTACCTCCAAACTGCCATATCTCGCGAACGGATTGACCAATCCGCAAAATTTCTGTTGCATCAGAAAGTAGAAACTCGCCCGATTTCAACTGTATGCGTACTTTGCCTCTAGGCTGTTCTAGTTATTCGGTTCGAGCATCAGAACTGCGAAAATTTTGAGTTTCTCAACCGTTTCTTACCTCCAAACGGCCATATCTCGCGAACGGATTGACCAATCCGCAAAATTTCTGTTGCATCTGAAAGTAGAAACTCGCCCGATTTCAACGGTATGCTTACCTTTGCCCTAGGCCGTTCTTGTTATGCTTGTCGAGCATCAGAACTGCGAAAATTTTGAGTTTCTCAACCGTTTCTTACCTCCAAACTGCCATATCTCGCGAACGGATTGACCAATCCGCAAAATTTCTGTTGCATCTGAAAGAGGAAACTCGCCCGATTACAACGGCATGCGTACTTTTCCCCTAGGCCGTTCTAGTTATGCTTGTCGAGCATCAGAACTGCGAAAATTTTGAGTTTCTCAAGCGTTTCTTACCTCCAAACTGCCATATCTCGCGAACGGATTCACCAATCCGCAAAATTTCTGTTGCATCTGAAAGTAGAAACTCGCCCGATTACGTTGGTATGTGTACTTTTCCCCTAGGCCGTTCTAGTTATTCGTTTCGAGCATCAGAACTGCGAAAATTTTGAGTTTCTCGAGCGTTTCTTACCTCCAAACTGCCATATCTCGCGAAAGGATTGACCAATCCGCAAAATTTCTGTTGCACCTGAAAGTAGAAACTCGCCCGAATACAACCGTATGTGTACTTTTCCCCTAGGCCGTTCCAATTATTCGTTTCGAGCATCAGAACTGCGAAAATTTTGAGTTTCTCAACCGTTTCTTACCTCCAAACTGCCATATCTGGAGAACGGATTGATCAATCCGCAAAATTTCTGTTGCATCTGAAAGTAGAAACTCGCCCGATTTCAACGGTATGCGTACTTTTCCCCTAGGCCGTTCTAGTTATGCTTGTCGAGCATCAGAACTGCGAAAATTTTGAGTTTCTCAAGCGTTTCTTACCTGCAAACTGCCATATCTCGCGAACGGATTGACCAATCCGCAAAATTTCTGTTGCATCAGAAAGTAGAAACTCGCCCGATTTCAACTGTATGCGTACTTTGCCTCTAGGCTGTTCTAGTTATTCGGTTCGAGCATCAGAACTGCGAAAATTTTGAGTTTCTCAACCGTTTCTTACCTCCAAACGGCCATATCTCGCGAACGGATTGACCAATCCGCAAAATTTCTGTTGCATCTGAAAGTTGAAACACGCCCGATTACAACGGTATGAGTACTCTTCCCCTAGGCCGTTCTAGTTATTCGTTTCGAGCATCAGAACTGTGAAAATTTTGAGTTTCTCAACCGTTTCTTACCTCCAAACTGCCATATCTCGCGAACGGATTGACCAATCCGCAAAATTTCTGTTGCATCTGAAAGTAGAAACTCGCCCGATTTCAACGGTATGCGTACCTTTGCCCTAGGCCGTTCTTGTTATGCTTGTCGAGCATCAGAACTGCGAAAATTTTGAGTTTCTCAAGCGTTTCTTACCTCCAAACTGCCATATCTCGCGAACGGATTGACCAATCCGCAAAATTTCTGTGGCATCAGAAAGTAGAAACTCGCCCGATTTCAACTGTATGCGTACTTTGCCTCTAGGCTGTTCTAGTTATTCGGTTCGAGCATCAGAACTGCGAAAATTTTTAGTTTCTCAAGCGTTTCTTACCTCCAAACAGCCATATCTCGCGAACGGATTGACCTATCCGCAAAATTTCTGTTGCATCTGAAAGTTGAAACACGCCCGATTACAACGGTATGAGAACTTTTCCCCTATGCCGTTCTAGTTATTCGTTTCGAGCATTAGAACTGCGAAAATTTGGAGTTTCTCATGCGTTTCTCACCTCCAAACTGCCATATCTCGCGAACGGATTGACCAATCCGTAAAATTTCTGTTGCATCTGAGAGTAAAAACTCGCCCGATTACAATGCTATGCGTACTTTTCCCATAGGTCGTTCTAGTTATTCGTTTCGAGCATCAGAACTGTGAAAATTTTGAGTTTCTCAACCGTTTCTTACCTCCAAACTGCCATATCTCTCGAACGGATTGACCAATCCGCAAAATTTCTGTTGCATCTGAAAGTAGAAACTCGCCCGATTACAACTGTATGCGTACTTTTCCCCTAGGCCGTTCTAGTTATTCGTTTCGAGCCTCAGAACTGTGAAAATTTTGAGTTTCTCAACCGTTTCTTACCTCCAAACTGCCATATCTCGCGAACGGATTGACCAATCCGCAAAATTTCTGTTGCATCTGAAAGTAGAAACTCGCCCGATCACAACGGTATGAGTACATTTCCCCTAGGCCGTTCTAGTTATGCTTGTCGAGCATCAGAACTGCGAAAATTTTGAGTTTCTCAAGCGTTTCTTACCTCCAAACTGCCATATCTCGCGAACGGATTGACCAATCCGCAAAATTTCTGTTGCATCAGAAAGTAGAAACTCGCCCGATTTCAACTGTATGCGTACTTTGCCTCTAGGCTGTTCTAGTTATTCGTTTCGAGCCTCAGAACTGTGAAAATTTTGAGTTTCTCAACCGTTTCTTACCTCCAAACTGCCATATCTCGCGAACGGATTGACCAACCCGCAAAATTTCTGTTGCATCTGAAAGTAGAAACTGGCCCGATTACAACGGTTTGCGTACTTTTCCCCTAGGCCGTTCTGGTTATTCGTTTCGAGCATCAGAACTGCGTAAATTTTGAGTTGCTCAAGCGTTTCTTACCTCCAAACTGCCATATCGCGCGAACGGATTGACCAATCCGCAAAATTTCTGTTGCATCTGAAATTTGAAACACGCCCGATTACAACGGTATCAGTACTTTTCCCCTAGGCCGTTCTAGTTATTCGTTTCGAGCATCAGAACTGTGAAAATTTTGAGTTTCTCAACCGTTTCTTACCTCCAAACTGCCATATCTCTCGAACGGATTGACCAATCCGCAAAATTTCTGTTGCATCTGAAAGTAGAAACTCGCCCGATTTCAACTGTATGCGTACTTTGCCTCTAGGCTGTTCTAGTTATTCGGTTCGAGCACCAGAACTGCGAAAATTTTGAGTTTCTCAAGCGCTTCTTACATCCAAACAGCCATATCTCGCGAACGGATTGACCAATCCGCAAAATTTCTTTTGCATCTGAAAGTAGAAACTCGCCCGATTACAACGGTATGTGTACTTTTCCCCTAGGCCGTTCCAGTTATTCGTTTCGAGCATCAGAACTGCGAAAATTTTGAGTTTCTCAACGGTTTCTTACGTCCAAACTGCCATATCTCGCGAACGGATTGACCAACCCGCAAAATTTCTGTTGCATCTGAAAGTAGAAACTGGCCCGATTACAACGGTTTGCGTACTTTTCCCCTAGGCCGTTCTGGTTATTCGTTTCGAGCATCAGAACTGCGTAAATTTTGAGTTGCTCAAGCGTTTCTTACCTCCAAACTGCCATATCGCGCGAACGGATTGACCAATCCGCAAAATTTCTGTTGCATCTGAAATTTGAAACACGCCCGATTACAACGGTATCAGTACTTTTCCCCTAGGCCGTTCTAGTTATTCGTTTCGAGCATCAGAACTGTGAAAATTTTGAGTTTCTCAACCGTTTCTTACCTCCAAACTGCCATATCTCTCGAACGGATTGACCAATCCGCAAAATTTCTGTTGCATCTGAAAGTAGAAACTCGCCCGATTTCAACTGTATGCGTACTTTGCCTCTAGGCTGTTCTAGTTATTCGGTTCGAGCACCAGAACTGCGAAAATTTTGAGTTTCTCAAGCGCTTCTTACATCCAAACAGCCATATCTCGCGAACGGATTGACCAATCCGCAAAATTTCTTTTGCATCTGAAAGTAGAAACTCGCCCGATTACAACGGTATGTGTACTTTTCCCCTAGGCCGTTCCAGTTATTCGTTTCGAGCATCAGAACTGCGAAAATTTTGAGTTTCTCAACGGTTTCTTACGTCCAAACTGCCATATCTCGCGAACGGATTGACCAATCCGCAAAATTTCTGTTGCATCTGAAAGTAGAAACTCGCCCGATTACAACGGCATGCGTACTTTTCCCCTAGGCCGTTCTAGTTATGCTTGTCGAGCATCAGAACTGCGAAAATTTTGACTTTCTCAAGCGTTTCTTACCTCCAAACTGCCATATCTCGCGAACGGATTCACCAATCCGCAAAATTTCTGTTGCATCTGAAAGTAGAAACTCGCCCGCTTACGGCGGTATGTGTACTTTTCCCCTAGGCCGTTCTAGTTATTCGTTTCGAGCATCAGAACTGCGAAAATTTTGAGTTTCTCGAGCGTTTCTTACCTCCAAACTGCCATATCTCGCGAAAGGATTGACCAATCCGCAAAATTTCTGTTGCATCTGAAAGTAGAAACTCGCCCGATCACAACGGTATGAGTACATTTCCCCTAGGCCGTTCTAGTTATGCTTGTCGAGCATCAGAACTGTGAAAATTTTGAGTTTCTCAACCGTCTCTTACCTCCAAACTGCCATATCTCGCGAACGGATTGAACAATCCGCAAAATTTCTGTTGCATCTGAAAGTAGAAACTCGCCCGATTACAACGGTTTGCGTACTTTTCCCCTAGGCCGTTCCAGTTATTCGTTTCGAGCATCAGAACTGCGAAAATTTTGAGTTTCTCAACGGTTTCTTACCTCCAAACTGCCATATCTCGCGAACGGATTGACCAATCCGCAAAATTTCTGTTGCATCTGAAAGTAGAAACTCGCCCGATTACAACAGTATGAGTACTTTTCCCCTAAGGCCGTTCTAGTTATGCTTGTCGAGCATCAGAACTGCGAAAATTTTGAGTTTCTCAACCGTTTCTTACCTCCAAACTGCCATATCTCGCGAACGGATTCACCAATCCGCAAAATTTCTGTTGCATCTGAAAGTAGAAACTCGCCCGATTACAACGGCATGCGTACTTTTCCCCTAGGCCGTTCTAGTTATGCTTGTCGAGCATCAGAACTGCGAAAATTTTGAGTTTCTCAAGCGTTTCTTACCTCCAAACTGCCATATCTCGCGAACGGATTCACCAATCCGCAAAATTTCTGTTGCATCTGAAAGTAGAAACTCGCCCGATTACGTTGGTATGTGTACTTTTCCCCTAGGCCGTTCTAGTTATTCGTTTCGAGCATCAGAACTGCGAAAATTTTGAGTTTCTCGAGCGTTTCTTACCTCCAAACTGCCATATCTCGCGAAAGGATTGACCAATCCGCAAAATTTCTGTTGCATCTGAAAGTAGAAACTCGCCCGATTACAACGGTATGCGTACTTTTCCCCTAGGCCGTTCTAGTTATGCTTGTCGAGCATCAGAACTGCGAAAATTTTGAGTTTCTCAAGCGTTTCTTACCTGCAAACTGCCATATCTCGCAAACGGATTGACCAATCCGCAAAATTTCTGTTGCATCAGAAAGTAGAAACTCGCCCGATTTCAACTGTATGCGTACTTTGCCTCTAGGCTGTTCTAGTTATTCGGTTCGAGCATCAGAACTGCGAAAATTTTGAGTTTCTCAACCGTTTCTTACCTCCAAACGGCCATATCTCGCGAACGGATTGACCAATCCGCAAAATTTCTGTTGCATCTGAAAGTAGAAACTCGCCCGATTTCAACGGTATGCTTACCTTTGCCCTAGGCCGTTCTTGTTATGCTTGTCGAGCATCAGAACTGCGAAAATTTTGAGTTTCTCAAGCGTTTCTTACCTCCAAACTGCCATATCTCGCGAACGGATTGACCAATCCGCAAAATTTCTGTTGCATCAGAAAGTAGAAACTCGCCCGATTTCAACTGTATGCGTACTTTGCCTCTAGGCTGTTCTAGTTATTCGGTTCGAGCATCAGAACTGCGAAAATTTTTAGTTTCTCAAGCGTTTCTTACCTCCAAACAGCCATATCTCGCGAACGGATTGACCTATCCGCAAAATTTCTGTTGCATCTGAAAGTTGAAACACGCCCGATTACAACGATATGAGAACTTTTCCCCTAGGCCGTTCTAGTTATTCGTTTCGAGCACCAGAACTGCGAAAATTTTGAGTTTCTCAAGCGCTTCTTACCTCCAAACAGCCATATCTCGCGAACGGATTGACCAATCCGCAAAATTTCTGTTGCATCTGAAAGTAGAAACTGGCCCGATTACAACTGTATGCGTACTTTTCCCCCATGCCGTTCTAGTTATTCGTTTCGAGCATTAGAACTGCGAAAATTTGGAGTTTCTCATGCGTTTCTCACATCCAAACTGCCATATCTCGCGAACGGATTGACCAATCCGCAAAATTTCTGTTGCATCAGAAAGTAGAAACTCGCCCGATTTCAACTGTATGCGTACTTTGCCTCTAGGCTGTTCTAGTTATTCGGTTCGAGCATCAGAACTGCGAAAATTTTGAGTTTCTCAACCGTTTCTTACCTCCAAACGGCCATATCTCGCGATCGGATTGACCAATCCGCAAAATTTCTGTTGCATCTGAAAGTTGAAACACGCCCGATTACAACGGTATGAGTACTCTTCCCCTAGGCCGTTCTAGTTATTCGTTTCGAGCATCAGAACTGTGAAAATTTTGAGTTTCTCAACCGTTTCTTACCTCCAAACTGCCATATCTCGCGAACGGATTGACCAATCCGCAAAATTTCTGTTGCATCTGAAAGTAGAAACTCGCCCGATTTCAACGGTATGCGTACCTTTGCCCTAGGCCGTTCTTGTTATGCTTGTCGAGCATCAGAACTGCGAAAATTTTGAGTTTCTCAAGCGTTTCTTACCTCCAAACTGCCATATCTCGCGAACGGATTGACCAATCCGCAAAATTTCTGTTGCATCAGAAAGTAGAAACTCGCCCGATTTCAACTGTATGCGTACTTTGCCTCTAGGCTGTTCTAGTTATTCGGTTCGAGCATCAGAACTGCGAAAATTTTTAGTTTCTCAAGCGTTTCTTACCTCCAAACAGCCATATCTCGCGAACGGATTGACCTATCCGCAAAATTTCTGTTGCATCTGAAAGTTGAAACACGCCCGATTACAACGGTATGAGAACTTTTCCCCTAGGCCGTTCTAGTTATTCGTTTCGAGCACCAGAACTGCGAAAATTTTGAGTTTCTCAAACGCTTCTTACCTCCAAACAGCCATATCTCGCGAACGGATTGACCAATCCGCAAAATTTCTGTTGCATCTGAAAGTAGAAACTCGCCCGATTACAACTGTATGCGTACTTTTCCCCTATGCCGTTCTAGTTATTCGTTTCGAGCATTAGAACTGCGAAAATTTGGAGTTTCTCATGCGTTTCTCACCTCCAAACTGCCATATCTCGCGAACGGATTGACCAATCCGTAAAATTTCTGTTGCATCTGAGAGTAGAAACTCGCCCGATTACAATGCTATGCGTACTTTTCCCATAGGTCGTTCTAGTTATTCGTTTCGGGCATCAGAACTGCGAAAATTTTGAGTTTCTCAAGCGTTTCTTATCTCCAAACTGACATATCTCGCGAACGGATTGACCAACCCGCAAAATTTCTGTTGCATCTGAAAGTAGAAACTGGCCCGATTACAACGGTTTGCGTACTTTTCCCCTAGGCCGTTCTGGTTATTCGTTTCGAGCATCAGAACTGCGTAAATTTTGAGTTGCTCAAGCGTTTCTTACCTCCAAACTGCCATATCGCGCGAACGGATTGACCAATCCGCAAAATTTCTGTTGCATCTGAAATTTGAAACACGCCCGATTACAACGGTATCAGTACTTTTCCCCTAGGCCGTTCTAGTTATTCGTTTCGAGCATCAGAACTGTGAAAATTTTGAGTTTCTCAACCGTTTCTTACCTCCAAACTGCCATATCTCTCGAACGGATTGACCAATCCGCAAAATTTCTGTTGCATCTGAAAGTAGAAACTCGCCCGATTTCAACTGTATGCGTACTTTGCCTCTAGGCTGTTCTAGTTATTCGGTTCGAGCACCAGAACTGCGAAAATTTTGAGTTTCTCAAGCGCTTCTTACATC
The DNA here is from genome assembly GCF_051014685.1 of Ptiloglossa arizonensis. NCBI lineage: Eukaryota > Metazoa > Arthropoda > Insecta > Hymenoptera > Colletidae > Ptiloglossa > Ptiloglossa arizonensis. Next base: position 134,386 of record NW_027478470.1, on the reverse strand, counting down.
CAAACAGCCATATCTCGCGAACGGATTGACCAATCCGCAAAATTTCTTTTGCATCTGAAAGTAGAAACTCGCCCGATTACAACGGTATGTGTACTTTTCCCCTAGGCCGTTCCAGTTATTCGTTTCGAGCATCAGAACTGCGAAAATTTTGAGTTTCTCAACGGTTTCTTACGTCCAAACTGCCATATCTCGCGAACGGATTGACCAATCCGCAAAATTTCTGTTGCATCCGAAAGTAGAAACTCGCCCGATTACAACAGTATGAGTACTTTTCCCCTAAGGCCGTTCTAGTTATGCTTGTCGAGCATCAGAACTGCGAAAATTATGAGTTTCTCAACCGTTTCTTACCTCCAAACTGCCATATCTCGCGAACGGATTGACCAATCCGCAAAATTTCTGTTGCATCTGAAAGTAGAAACTCGCCCGATTACAACGGCATGCGTACTTTTCCCCTAGGCCGTTCTAGTTATGCTTGTCGAGCATCAGAACTGCGAAAATTTTGACTTTCTCAAGCGTTTCTTACCTCCAAACTGCCATATCTCGCGAACGGATTCACCAATCCGCAAAATTTCTGTTGCATCTGAAAGTAGAAACTCGCCCGCTTACGGCGGTATGTGTACTTTTCCCCTAGGCCGTTCTAGTTATTCGTTTCGAGCATCAGAACTGCGAAAATTTTGAGTTTCTCGAGCGTTTCTTACCTCCAAACTGCCATATCTCGCGAAAGGATTGACCAATCCGCAAAATTTCTGTTGCATCTGAAAGTAGAAACTCGCCCGATCACAACGGTATGAGTACATTTCCCCTAGGCCGTTCTAGTTATGCTTGTCGAGCATCAGAACTGTGAAAATTTTGAGTTTCTCAACCGTCTCTTACCTCCAAACTGCCATATCTCGCGAACGGATTGACCAATCCGCAAAATTTCTGTTGCATCTGAAAGTAGAAACTCGCCCGATTACAACGGTTTGCGTACTTTTCCCCTAGGCCGTTCCAGTTATTCGTTTCGAGCATCAGAACTGCGAAAATTTTGAGTTTCTCAACGGTTTCTTACCTCCAAACTGCCATATCTCGCGAACGGATTGACCAATCCGCAAAATTTCTGTTGCATCTGAAAGTAGAAACTCGCCCGATTACAACAGTATGAGTACTTTTCCCCTAAGGCCGTTCTAGTTATGCTTGTCGAGCATCAGAACTGCGAAAATTTTGAGTTTCTCAACCGTTTCTTACCTCCAAACTGCCATATCTCGCGAACGGATTCACCAATCCGCAAAATTTCTGTTGCATCTGAAAGTAGAAACTCGCCCGATTACAACGGCATGCGTACTTTTCCCCTAGGCCGTTCTAGTTATGCTTGTCGAGCATCAGAACTGCGAAAATTTTGAGTTTCTCAAGCGTTTCTTACCTCCAAACTGCCATATCTCGCGAACGGATTCACCAATCCGCAAAATTTCTGTTGCATCTGAAAGTAGAAACTCGCCCGATTACGTTGGTATGTGTACTTTTCCCCTAGGCCGTTCTAGTTATTCGTTTCGAGCATCAGAACTGCGAAAATTTTGAGTTTCTCGAGCGTTTCTTACCTCCAAACTGCCATATCTCGCGAAAGGATTGACCAATCCGCAAAATTTCTGTTGCATCTGAAAGTAGAAACTCGCCCGATTACAACGGTATGCGTACTTTTCCCCTAGGCCGTTCTAGTTATGCTTGTCGAGCATCAGAACTGCGAAAATTTTGAGTTTCTCAAGCGTTTCTTACCTGCAAACTGCCATATCTCGCAAACGGATTGACCAATCCGCAAAATTTCTGTTGCATCAGAAAGTAGAAACTCGCCCGATTTCAACTGTATGCGTACTTTGCCTCTAGGCTGTTCTAGTTATTCGGTTCGAGCATCAGAACTGCGAAAATTTTGAGTTTCTCAACCGTTTCTTACCTCCAAACGGCCATATCTCGCGAACGGATTGACCAATCCGCAAAATTTCTGTTGCATCTGAAAGTAGAAACTCGCCCGATTTCAACGGTATGCTTACCTTTGCCCTAGGCCGTTCTTGTTATGCTTGTCGAGCATCAGAACTGCGAAAATTTTGAGTTTCTCAAGCGTTTCTTACCTCCAAACTGCCATATCTCGCGAACGGATTGACCAATCCGCAAAATTTCTGTTGCATCAGAAAGTAGAAACTCGCCCGATTTCAACTGTATGCGTACTTTGCCTCTAGGCTGTTCTAGTTATTCGGTTCGAGCATCAGAACTGCGAAAATTTTTAGTTTCTCAAGCGTTTCTTACCTCCAAACAGCCATATCTCGCGAACGGATTGACCTATCCGCAAAATTTCTGTTGCATCTGAAAGTTGAAACACGCCCGATTACAACGATATGAGAACTTTTCCCCTAGGCCGTTCTAGTTATTCGTTTCGAGCACCAGAACTGCGAAAATTTTGAGTTTCTCAAGCGCTTCTTACCTCCAAACAGCCATATCTCGCGAACGGATTGACCAATCCGCAAAATTTCTGTTGCATCTGAAAGTAGAAACTGGCCCGATTACAACTGTATGCGTACTTTTCCCCCATGCCGTTCTAGTTATTCGTTTCGAGCATTAGAACTGCGAAAATTTGGAGTTTCTCATGCGTTTCTCACATCCAAACTGCCATATCTCGCGAACGGATTGACCAATCCGTAAAATTTCTGTTGCATCTGAGAGTAGAAACTCGCCCGATTACAATGCTGTGCGTACTTTTCCCATAGGTCGTTCTAGTTATTCGTTTCGGGCATCAGAACTGCGAAAATTTTGAGTTTCTCAAGCGTTTCTTATCTCCAAACTGCCATATCTCGCGAACGGATTGACCAAACCGCAAAATTTCTGTTGCATCTGAAAGTAGAAACTGGCCCGATTACAACGGTTTGCGTACTTTTCCCCTAGGGCGTTCTGGTTATTCGTTTCGAGCATCAGAACTGCGTAAATTTTGAGTTGCACAAGCGTTTCTTACCTCCAAACTGCCATATCGCGCGAACGGATTGACCAATCCGCAAAATTTCTGTTGCATCTGAAAGTTGAAACACGCCCGATTACAACGGTATGAGTACTCTTCCCCTAGGCCGTTCTAGTTATTCGTTTCGAGCATCAGAACTGTGAAAATTTTGAGTTTCTCAACCGTTTCTTACCTCCAAACTGCCATATCTGGCGAACGGATTGACCAATCCGCAAAATTTCTGTTGCATCTGAAAGTAGAAACTCGCCCGATTTCAACGGTATGCGTAACTTTGCCCTAGGCCGTTCTTGTTATGCTTGTCGAGCATCAGAACTGCGAAAATTTTGAGTTTCTCAAGCGTTTCTTACCTCCAAACTGCCATATCTCGCGAACGGATTGACCAATCCGCAAAATTTCTGTTGCATCAGAAAGTTGAAACACGCCCGATTACAACGATATGAGAACTTTTCCCCTAGGCCGTTCTAGTTATTCGTTTCGAGCACCAGAACTGCGAAAATTTTGAGTTTCTCAAGCGCTTCTTACCTCCAAACAGCCATATCTCGCGAACGGATTGACCAATCCGCAAAATTTCTGTTGCATCTGAAAGTAGAAACTGGCCCGATTACAACTGTATGCGTACTTTTCCCCTAGGCCGTTCTGGTTATTCGTTTCGAGCATCAGAACTGCGTAAATTTTGAGTTGCTCAAGCGTTTCTTACCTCCAAACTGCCATATCTCGCGAACGGATTGACCAATCCGCAAAATTTCTGTTGCATCAGAAAGTAGAAACTCGCCCGATTTCAACTGTATGCGTACTTTGCCTATAGGCTGTTCTAGTTATTCGGTTCGAGCATCAGAACTGCGAAAATTTTTAGTTTCTCAAGCGTTTCTTACCTCCAAACAGCCATATCTCGCGAACGGATTGACCTATCCGCAAAATTTCTGTTGCATCTGAAAGTTGAAACACGCCCGATTACAACGGTATGAGAACTTTTCCCCTAGGCCGTTCTAGTTATTCGTTTCGAGCATCAGAACTGTGAAAATTTTGAGTTTCTCAACCGTTCCTTACCTCCAAACTGCCATATCTCGCGAACGGATTGACCAATCCGCAATATTTCTGTTGCATCTGAAAGTAGAAGCTCGCCCGATTTCAACGGTATGCGTACTTTTCCCCTAGGCCGTTCTAGTTATTCGTTTCGAGCATCAGAACTGCGAAAATTTGGAGTTTCTCATGCGTTTCATACCTCCAAACTGGCATATCTCGCGGACGGATTGACCAATCCGTAAAATTTCTGTTGCATCTGAGAGTAGAAACTCGCCCGATTACAATGGTATGCGAACTTTTCCCCTAGGCCGTTCTAGTTATGCTTGTCGAGCATCAGAACTGCGAAAATTTTGAGTTTCTCAAGCGTTTCTTACCTGCAAACTGCCATATCTCGCAAACGGATTGACCAATCCGCAAAATTTCTGTTGCATCAGAAAGTAGAAACTCGCCCGATTTCAACTGTATGCGTACTTTGCCTCTAGGCTGTTCTAGTTATTCGGTTCGAGCATCAGAACTGCGAAAATTTTGAGTTTCTCAACCATTTCTTACCTCCAAACGGCCATATCTCGCGAACGGATTGACCAATCCGCAAAATTTCTGTTGCATCTGAAAGCTGAAACGCGCCCGATTACAACGGTATGAGTACTCTTCCCCTAGGCCGTTCTAGTTATTCGTTTCGAGCATCAGAACTGTGAAAATTTTGAGTTTCTCAACCGTTTCTTACATCCAAACTGCCATATCTCGCGAACGGATTGACCAATCCGCAAAATTTCTGTTGCATCTGAAAGTAGAAACTCGCCCGATTTCAACGGTATGCTTACCTTTGCCCTAGGCCGTTCTTGTTATGCTTGTCGAGCATCAGAACTGCGAAAATTTTGAGTTTCTCAAGCGTTTCTTACCTCCAAACTGCCATATCTCGCGAACGGATTGACCAATCCGCAAAATTTCTGTTGCATCAGAAAGTAGAAACTCGCCCGATTTCAACTGTATGCGTACTTTGCCTCTAGGCTGTTCTAGTTATTCGGTTCGAGCATCAGAACTGCGAAAATTTTTAGTTTCTCAAGCGTTTCTTACCTCCAAACAGCCATATCTCGCGAACGGATTGACCTATCCGCAAAATTTCTGTTGCATCTGAAAGTTGAAACACGCCCGATTACAACGATATGAGAACTTTTCCCCTAGGCCGTTCTAGTTATTCGTTTCGAGCACCAGAACTGCGAAAATTTTGAGTTTCTCAAGCGCTTCTTACCTCCAAACAGCCATATCTCGCGAACGGATTGACCAATCCGCAAAATTTCTGTTGCATCTGAAAGTAGAAACTGGCCCGATTACAACTGTATGCGTACTTTTCCCCTATGCCGTTCTAGTTATTCGTTTCGAGCATTAGAACTGCGAAAATTTGGAGTTTCTCATGCGTTTCTCACATCCAAACTGCCATATCTCGCGAACGGATTGACCAATCCGTAAAATTTCTGTTGCATCTGAGAGTAGAAACTCGCCCGATTACAATGCTGTGCGTACTTTTCCCATAGGTCGTTCTAGTTATTCGTTTCGGGCATCAGAACTGCGAAAATTTTGAGTTTCTCAAGCGTTTCTTATCTCCAAACTGCCATATCTCGCGAACGGATTGACCAAACCGCAAAATTTCTGTTGCATCTGAAAGTAGAAACTGGCCCGATTACAACGGTTTGCGTACTTTTCCCCTAGGCCGTTCTGGTTATTCGTTTCGAGCATCAGAACTGCGTAAATTTTGAGTTGCTCAAGCGTTTCTTACCTCCAAACTGCCATATCGCGCGAACGGATTGACCAATCCGCAAAATTTCTGTTGCATCTGAAAGTTGAAACACGCCCGATTACAACGGTATGAGTACTCTTCCCCTAGGCCGTTCTAGTTATTCGTTTCGAGCATCAGAACTGTGAAAATTTTGAGTTTCTCAACCGTTTCTTACCTCCAAACTGCCATATCTCGCGAACGGATTGACCAATCCGCAAAATTTCTGTTGCATCTGAAAGTAGAAACTCGCCCGATTTCAACGGTATGCGTAACTTTGCCCTAGGCCGTTCTTGTTATGCTTGTCGAGCATCAGAACTGCGAAAATTTTGAGTTTCTCAAGCGTTTCTTACCTCCAAACTGCCATATCTCGCGAACGGATTGACCAATCCGCAAAACTTCTGTTGCATCAGAAAGTAGAAACTCGCCCGATTTCAACTGTATGCGTACTTTGCCTCTAGGCTGTTCTAGTTATTCGGTTCGAGCATCAGAACTGCGAAAATTTTTAGTTTCTCAAGCGTTTCTTACCTCCAAACAGCCATATCTCGCGAACGGATTGACCTATCCGCAAAATTTCTGTTGCATCTGAAAGTTGAAACACGCCCGATTACAACGGTATGAGAACTCTTCCCCTAGGCCGTTCTAGTTATTCGTTTCGAGCATCAGAACTGTGAAAATTTTGAGTTTCTCAAGCGTTTCTTACCTCCAAACTGCCATATCTCGCGAACGGATTGACCAATCCGCAAAATTTCTGTTGCATCAGAAAGTAGAAACTCGCCCGATTTCAACTGTATGCGTACTTTGCCTCTAGGCTGTTCCAGTTATTCGGTTCGAGCATCAGAACTGCGAAAATTTTTAGTTTCTCAAGCGTTTCTTACCTCCAAACAGCCATATCTCGCGAACGGATTGACCTATCCGCAAAATTTCTGTTGCATCTGAAAGTTGAAACACGCCCGATTACAACGGTATGAGAACTTTTCCCCTAGGCCGTTCTAGTTATTCGTTTCGAGCATCAGAACTGTGAAAATTTTGAGTTTCTCAACCGTTCCTTACCTCCAAACTGCCATATCTCGCGAACGGATTGACCAATCCGCATAATTTCTGTTGCATCTGAAAGTAGAAACTCGCCCGATTACAACGGTATGTGTACTTTTCTCCTAGGCCGTTCTGGTTATTCGTTTCGAGCATCAGAAATGCGAAAATTTTGAGTTTCTCAAGCGTTTCTTACCTCCAATCTGCCATACCTCACGAAAGGATTGACCAATCCGCATAATTTCTGTTGCATCTGAAAGTAGAAACTCGCCCGATTAAAACTGTATGTGTACTTTTCCCCTGGGCCGTTCCAATTATTCGTTTCGAGCATCAGAACTGCGAAAATTTTGAGTTTCTCAACCGTTTCTTACCTCCAAACTGCCATATCTGGAGAACGGATTGACCAATCCGCAAAATTTCTGTTGCATCTGAAAGTAGAAACTCGCCCGATTACAACGGTTTGCGTACTTTTCCCCTAGGCCGTTCTAGTTATGCTTGTCGAGCATCACAACTGCGAAAATTTTGTGTTTCTCAAGCGTTTCTTACCTGCAAACTGCCATATCTCGCAAACGGATTGACCAATCCGCAAAATTTCTGTTGCATCAGAAAGTAGAAACTCGCCCGATTTCAACTGTATGCGTACTTTGCCTCTAGGCCGTTCTAGTTATTCGTTTCGAGCATCAAAACTGTGAAAATTTTGAGTTTCTCAACCGTTTCTTACATCCAAACTGCCATATCTCGCGAACGGATTGACCAATCCGCAAAATTTCTGTTGCATCTGAAAGTAGAAACTCGCCCGATTTCAACGGTATGCGTACCTTTGCCCTAGGCCGTTCTTGTTATGCTTGTCGAGCATCAGAACTGCGAAAATTTTGAGTTTCTCAAGCGTTTCTTACCTCCAAACTGCCATATCTCGCGAACGGATTGACCAATCCGCAAAATTTCTGTTGCATCAGAAAGTAGAAACTCGCCCGATTTCAACTGTATGCGTACTTTGCCTCCAGGCTGTTCTAGTTATTCGGTTCGAGCATCAGAACTGGGAAAATTTTGAGTTTCTCAAACGCTTCTTACCTCCAAACAGCCATATCTCGCGAACGGATTGACCAATCCGCAAAATTTCTGTTGCATCTGTAAGCTGAAACGCGCCCGATTACAACGGTATGAGTACTCTTCCCCTAGGCCGTTCTAGTTATTCGTTTCGAGCATCAGAACTGTGAAAATTTTGAGTTTCTCAACCGTTTCTTACATCCAAACTGCCATATCTCGCGAACGGATTGACCAATCCGCAAAATTTCTGTTGCATCTGAAAGTAGAAACTCGCCCGATTTCAACGGTATGCGTACCTTTGCCCTAGGCCGTTCTTGTTATGCTTGTCGAGCATCAGAACTGCGAAAATTTTGAGTTTCTCAAGCGTTTCTTACCTCCAAACAGCCATATCTCGCGAACGGTTTGACCTATCCGCAAAATTTCTGTTGCATCTGAAAGTTGAAACACGCCCGATTACAACGATATGAGAACTTTTCCCCTAGGCCGTTCTAGTTATTCGTTTCGAGCACCAGAACTGCGAAAATTTTGAGTTTCTCAAGCGCTTCTTACCTCCAAACAGCCATATCTCGCGAACGGATTGACCAATCCGCAAAATTTCTGTTGCATCTGAAAGTAGAAACTGGCCCGATTACAACTGTATGCGTACTTTTCCCCTATGCCGTTCTAGTTATTCGTTTCGAGCATTAGAACTGCGAAAATTTGGAGTTTCTCATGCGATTCTCACATCCAAACTGCCATATCTCGCGAACGGATTGACCAATCCGTAAAATTTCTGTTGCATCTGAGAGTAGAAACTCGCCCGATTACAATGCTATGCGTACTTTTCCCATAGGTCGTTCTAGTTATTCGTTTCGGGCATCAGAACTGCGAAAATTTTGAGTTTCTCAAGCGTTTCTTATCTCCAAACTGCCATATCTCGCGAACGGATTGACCAAACCGCAAAATTTCTGTTGCATCTGAAAGTAGAAACTGGCCCGATTACAACGGTTTGCGTACTTTTCCCCTAGGCCGTTCTGGTTATTCGTTTCGAGCATCAGAACTGCGTAAATTTTGAGTTGCTCAAGCGTTTCTTACCTCCAAACTGCCATCTCGCGCGAACGGATTGACCAATCCGCAAAATTTCTGTTGCATCTGAAAGTTGAAACACGCCCGATTACAACGGTATGAGTACTCTTCCCCTAGGCCGTTCTAGTTATTCGTTTCGAGCATCAGAACTGTGAAAATTTTGAGTTTCTCAACCGTTTCTTACTTCCAAACTGCCATATCTCGCGAACGGATTGACCAATCCGCAAAATTTCTGTTGCATCTGAAAGTAGAAGCTCGCCCGATTTCAACGGTATGCGTAACTTTGCCCTAGGCCGTTCTTGTTATGCTTGTCGAGCATCAGAACTGCGAAAATTTTGAGTTTCTCAAGCGTTTCTTACCTCCAAACTGCCATATCTCGCGAACGGATTGACCAATCCGCAAAATTTCTGTTGCATCAGAAAGTAGAAACTCGCCCGATTTCAACTGTATGCGTACTTTGCCTCTAGGCTGTTCTAGTTATTCGGTTCGAGCATCAGAACTGCGAAAATTTTTAGTTTCTCAAGCGTTTCTTACCTCCAAACAGCCATATCTCGCGAACGGATTGACCTATCCGCAAAATTTCTGTTGCATCTGAAAGTTGAAACACGCCCGATTACAACGGTATGAGAACTTTTCCCCTAGGCCGTTCTAGTTATTCGTTTCGAGCATCAGAACTGTGAAAATTTTGAGTTTCTCAAGCGTTTCTTACCTCCAAACTGCCATATCTCGCGAACGGATTGACCAATCCGCAAAATTTCTGTTGCATCTGAAAGTAGAAACTCGCCCGATTACAACGGCATGCGTACTTTTCCCCTAGGCCGTTCTAGTTATGCTTGTCGAGCATCAGAACTGCGAAAATTTTGAGTTTCTCAAGCGTTTCTTACCTCCAAACTGCCATATCTCGCGAACGGATTCACCAATCCGCAAAATTTCTGTTGCATCTGAAAGTAGAAACTCGCCCGATTACGCTGGTATGTGTACTTTTCCCCTAGGCCGTTCTAGTTATTCGTTTCGAGCATCAGAACTGCGAAAATTTTGAGTTTCTCGAGCGTTTCTTACCTCCAAACTGCCATATCTCGCGAAAGGATTGACCAATCCGCAAAATTTCTGTTGCATCTGAAAGTAGAAACTAGCCCGATTACAACGGTCTGAGTACTTTTCCCCTAGGCCGTTCTGGTTATTCGTTTCGAGCATCAGAACTGCGAAAATTTTGAGTTTCTCAACCGCTTCTTACCTCCAAACTGCCATATCTGGTGAAAGGATTGACCAATCCGCAAAATTTCTGTTGCGTCTGAAAGTAGAAACTCGCCCGAATACAACGGTATGTGTACTTTTCCCCTAGGCTGTGCTAGTTATTCGTTTCGAGCATCAGAACTGCGAAAATTTTGAGTTTCTCAACCGTTTCTTACCTCCAAACTGCCATATCTCGCGAACGGATTGACCAATCCGCAAAATTTCTGTTGCATCTGAAAGTAGAAACTCGCCCGATTACAACGGCATGCGTACTTTTCCCCTAGGCCGTTCTAGTTATGCTTGTCGAGCATCAGAACTGCGAAAATTTTGAGTTTCTCAAGCGTTTCTTACCTCCAAACTGCCATATCTCGCGAACGGATTCACCAATCCGCAAAATTTCTGTTGCATCTGAAAGTAGAAACTCGCCCGATTACGTTGGTATGTGTACTTTTCCCCTAGGCCGTTCTAGTTATTCGTTTCGAGCATCAGAACTGCGAAAATTTTGAGTTTCTCGAGCGTTTCTTACCTCCAAACTGCCATATCTCGCGAAAGGATTGACCAATCCGCAAAATTTCTGTTGCATCTGAAAGTAGAAACTCGCCCGATTACAACGGTTTGAGTACTTTTCCCCTAGGCCGTTCTGGTTATTCGTTTCGAGCATCAGAACTGCGAAAATTTTGAGTTTCTCAACCGCTTCTTACATCCAAACTGCCATATCTGGCGAAAGGATTGACCAATCCGCAAAATTTCTGTTGCATCTGAAAGTAGAAACTCGCCCGATTACAACGACATGCGTACTTTTCCCCTAAGCCGTTCTAGTTATGCTTGTCGAGCATCAGAACTGCGAAAATTTTGAGTTTCTCAAGCGTTTCTTACCTCCAGACTGCCATATCTCGCGAAAGGATTGACCAATCCGCATAATTTCTGTTGCATCTGAAAGTAGAAACTCGCCCGATTACAACGGTATGTGTACTTTTCTCCTAGGCCGTTCTGGTTATTCGTTTCGAGCATCAGAAATGCGAAAATTTTGAGTTTCTCAAGCGTTTCTTACCTCCAATCTGCCATACCTCACGAAAGGATTGACCAATCCGCATAATTTCTGTTGCATCTGAAAGTAGAAACTCGCCCGATTAAAACTGTATGTGTACTTTTCCCCTGGGCCGTTCCAATTATTCGTTTCGAGCATCAGAACTGCGAAAATTTTGAGTTTCTCAACCGTTTCTTACCTCCAAACTGCCATATCTGGAGAACGGATTGACCAATCCGCAAAATTTCTGTTGCATCTGAAAGTAGAAACTCGCCCGATTACAACGGTTTGCGTACTTTTCCCCTAGGCCGTTCTAGTTATGCTTGTCGAGCATCACAACTGCGAAAATTTTGTGTTTCTCAAGCGTTTCTTACCTGCAAACTGCCATATCTCGCAAACGGATTGACCAATCCGCAAAATTTCTGTTGCATCAGAAAGTAGAAACTCGCCCGATTTCAACTGTATGCGTACTTTGCCTCTAGGCCGTTCTAGTTATTCGTTTCGAGCATCAGAACTGTGAAAATTTTGAGTTTCTCAACCGTTTCTTACATCCAAACTGCCATATCTCGCGAACGGATTGACCAATCCGCAAAATTTCTGTTGCATCTGAAAGTAGAAACTCGCCCGATTTCAACGGTATGCGTACCTTTGCCCTAGGCCGTTCTTGTTATGCTTGTCGAGCATCAGAACTGCGAAAATTTTGAGTTTCTCAAGCGTTTCTTACCTCCAAACTGCCATATCTCGCGAACGGATTGACCAATCCGCAAAATTTCTGTTGCATCAGAAAGTAGAAACTCGCCCGATTTCAACTGTATGCGTACTTTGCCTCTAGGCTGTTCTAGTTATTCGGTTCGAGCATCAAACTGCGAAAATTTTTAGTTTCTCAAGCGTTTCTTACCTCCAAACAGCCATATCTCGCGAACGGATTGACCAATCCGCAAAATTTCTGTTGCATCAGAAAGTAGAAACTCGCCCGATTTCAACTGTATGCGTACTTTGCCTCCAGGCTGTTCTAGTTATTCGGTTCGAGCATCAGAACTGCGAAAATTTTGAGTTTCTCAAGCGCTTCTTACCTCCAAACAGCCATATCTCGCGAACGGATTGACCAATCCGCAAAATTTCTGTTGCATCTGTAAGCTGAAACGCGCCCGATTACAACGGTATGAGTACTCTTCCCCTAGGCCGTTCTAGTTATTCGTTTCGAGCATCAGAACTGTGAAAATTTTGAGTTTCTCAACCGTTTCTTACATCCAAACTGCCATATCTCGCGAACGGATTGACCAATCCGCAAAATTTCTGTTGCATCTGAAAGTAGAAACTCGCCCGATTTCAACGGTATGCGTACCTTTGCCCTAGGCCGTTCTTGTTATGCTTGTCGAGCATCAGAACTGCGAAAATTTTGAGTTTCTCAAGCGTTTCTTACCTCCAAACAGCCATATCTCGCGAACGGTTTGACCTATCCGCAAAATTTCTGTTGCATCTGAAAGTTGAAACACGCCCGATTACAACGATATGAGAACTTTTCCCCTAGGCCGTTCTAGTTATTCGTTTCGAGCACCAGAACTGCGAAAATTTTGAGTTTCTCAAGCGCTTCTTACCTCCAAACAGCCATATCTCGCGAACGGATTGACCAATCCGCAAAATTTCTGTTGCATCTGAAAGTAGAAACTGGCCCGATTACAACTGTATGCGTACTTTTCCCCTATGCCGTTCTAGTTATTCGTTTCGAGCATTAGAACTGCGAAAATTTGGAGTTTCTCATGCGATTCTCACATCCAAACTGCCATATCTCGCGAACGGATTGACCAATCCGTAAAATTTCTGTTGCATCTGAGAGTAGAAACTCGCCCGATTACAATGCTATGCGTACTTTTCCCATAGGTCGTTCTAGTTATTCGTTTCGGGCATCAGAACTGCGAAAATTTTGAGTTTCTCAAGCGTTTCTTATCTCCAAACTGCCATATCTCGCGAACGGATTGACCAAACCGCAAAATTTCTGTTGCATCTGAAAGTAGAAACTGGCCCGATTACAACGGTTTGCGTACTTTTCCCCTAGGCCGTTCTGGTTATTCGTTTCGAGCATCAGAACTGCGTAAATTTTGAGTTGCTCAAGCGTTTCTTACCTCCAAACTGCCATCTCGCGCGAACGGATTGACCAATCCGCAAAATTTCTGTTGCATCTGAAAGTTGAAACACGCCCGATTACAACGGTATGAGTACTCTTCCCCTAGGCCGTTCTAGTTATTCGTTTCGAGCATCAGAACTGTGAAAATTTTGAGTTTCTCAACCGTTTCTTACTTCCAAACTGCCATATCTCGCGAACGGATTGACCAATCCGCAAAATTTCTGTTGCATCTGAAAGTAGAAGCTCGCCCGATTTCAACGGTATGCGTAACTTTGCCCTAGGCCGTTCTTGTTATGCTTGTCGAGCATCAGAACTGCGAAAATTTTGAGTTTCTCAAGCGTTTCTTACCTCCAAACTGCCATATCTCGCGAACGGATTGACCAATCCGCAAAATTTCTGTTGCATCAGAAAGTAGAAACTCGCCCGATTTCAACTGTACGCGTACTTTGCCTCTAGGCTGTTCTAGTTATTCGGTTCGAGCATCAGAACTGCGAAAATTTTTAGTTTCTCAAGCGTTTCTTACCTCCAAACAGCCATATCTCGCGAACGGATTGACCTATCCGCAAAATTTCTGTTGCATCTGAAAGTTGAAACACGCCCGATTACAACGGTATGAGAACTTTTCCCCTAGGCCGTTCTAGTTATTCGTTTCGAGCATCAGAACTGTGAAAATTTTGAGTTTCTCAAGCGTTTCTTACCTCCAAACTGCCATATCTCGCGAACGGATTGACCAATCCGCAAAATTTCTGTTGCATCTGAAAGTAGAAACTCGCCCGATTACAACGGCATGCGTACTTTTCCCCTAGGCCGTTCTAGTTATGCTTGTCGAGCATCAGAACTGCGAAAATTTTGAGTTTCTCAAGCGTTTCTTACCTCCAAACTGCCATATCTCGCGAACGGATTCACCAATCCGCAAAATTTCTGTTGCATCTGAAAGTAGAAACTCGCCCGATTACGCTGGTATGTGTACTTTTCCCCTAGGCCGTTCTAGTTATTCGTTTCGAGCATCAGAACTGCGAAAATTTTGAGTTTCTCGAGCGTTTCTTACCTCCAAACTGCCATATCTCGCGAAAGGATTGACCAATCCGCAAAATTTCTGTTGCATCTGAAAGTAGAAACTAGCCCGATTACAACGGTCTGAGTACTTTTCCCCTAGGCCGTTCTGGTTATTCGTTTCGAGCATCAGAACTGCGAAAATTTTGAGTTTCTCAACCGCTTCTTACCTCCAAACTGCCATATCTGGTGAAAGGATTGACCAATCCGCAAAATTTCTGTTGCGTCTGAAAGTAGAAACTCGCCCGAATACAACGGTATGTGTACTTTTCCCCTAGGCTGTGCTAGTTATTCGTTTCGAGCATCAGAACTGCGAAAATTTTGAGTTTCTCAAGCGTTTCTTACCTCCAAACTGCCATATCTCGCTAACGGATTGACCAATCCGCAAAATTTCTGTTGCATCTGAAAGTAGAGACTCGCCCGATTACAACGACATGCGTACTTTTCCCCTAGGCCGTTCTAGTTATGCTTGTCGAGCATCAGAACTGCGAAAATTTTGAGTTTCTCAAGCGTTTCTTACCTCCAAACTGCCATATCTCGCGAAAGGATTGACCAATCCGCATAATTTCTGTTGCATCTGAAAGTAGAAACTCGCCCGATTACAACAGTATGAGTACTTTTCCCCTAAGGCCGTTCTAGTTATGCTTGTCGAGCATCAGAACTGCGAAAATTTTGAGTTTCTCAACCGTTTCTTACCTCCAAACTGCCATATCTCGCGAACGGATTCACCAATCCGCAAAATTTCTGTTGCATCTGAAAGTAGAAACTCGCCCGATTACGGCGGTATGTGTACTTTTCCCCTAGGCCGTTCTAGTTATTCGTTTCGAGCATCAGAACTGCGAAAATTTTTAGTTTCTCAAGCGTTTCTTACCTCCAAACAGCCATATCTCGCGAACGGATTGACCTATCCGCAAAATTTCTGTTGCAACTGAAAGTTGAAACACGCCCGATTACAACGGTATGAGAACTTTTCCCCTAGGCCGTTCTAGTTATTCGTTTCGAGCATCAGAACTGCGAAAATTTTGAGTTTCTCAAGCGCTTCTTACCTCCAAACAGCCATATCTCGCGAACGGAATGACCAATCCGCAAAATTTCTGTTGCATCTGAAAGTAGAAACTCGCCCGATCACAACTGTATGCGTACTTTTCCCCTATGCCGTTCTCGTTATTCGTTTCGAGCATCAGAACTGCGAAAATTTGGAGTTTCTCATGCGTTTCATACCTCCAAACTGGCATATCTCGCGGACGGATTGACCAATCCGTAAAATTTCTGTTGCATCTGAGAGTAGAAACTCGCCCGATTACAATGGTATGCGAACTTTTCCCATAGGTCGTTCTAGTTATTCGTTTCGAGCATCAGAACTGCGAAAATTTTGAGTTTCTCAAGCGTTTCTCACTTCCAAACTGTCATGTCTCGCGAACGGATTGACCAATCCGCAAAATTTCTGTTGCATCTGAAAGTAGAAACTCGCCCGATTACAACGGTATGCGAACTTTTCTCCTAGGCCGTTCTGATTATTAGTCTCGAGCATCAGAACTGCGAAAATTTTGAGTTGCCCAAGCGTTTCTTACCTCCAAACTGCCATATCTCGCGAACGGATACACCAATCTGCAAAATTTCTGTTGCATCTGAAAGTAGATACTCGCACGATTACAACGGTATGAGTACTTTTCCCCTAGGCCGTTCTAGTTATTCGTTTCGAGCATCAGAAATGTGAAAATTTCGAGTTTCTCAGCCGTTTCTTTCCTCCAAACTGCCATATCTCGCGAACGGATTGACCAATCCGCAAAATTTCTGTTGCATCTGAAAGTAGAAACTCGCCCGATTTCAACTGTATGCGTACTTTGCCTCTAGGCCGTTCTAGTTATTCGGTTCGAGCATCAGAACTGTGAAAATTTTGAGTTTCTCAACCGTTTCTTACCTCCAAACTGCCATATCTCACGAACGAATTGACCAATCCGCAAAATTTTGTTGCATCTGAAAGTAGAAACTCGCCCGATTACAACTGTATGCGTACTTTTCCCCTAGGCCGTTCTAGTTATTCGTTTCGAGCATCAGAACTGCGAAAATTTTGAGTTTCTCAAGCGATTCTTACCTCCAAACTGCTATATCTCGCGAACGGATAGACCATTCCGCAAAATTTCTGTTGCATCTGAAAGTAGAAACTCGCCCGATCACAACTGTATGCGTACTTTTCCCCTATGCCGTTCTCGTTATTCGTTTCGAGCATCAGAACTGCGAAAATTTGGAGTTTCTCATGCGTTTCATACCTCCAAACTGGCATATCTCGCGGACGGATTGACCAATCCGTAAAATTTCTGTTGCATCTGAGAGTAGAAACTCGCCCGATTACAATGGTATGCGAACTTTTCCCATAGGTCGTTCTAGTTATTCGTTTCGAGCATCAGAACTGCGAAAATTTTGAGTTTCTCAAGCGTTTCTCACTTCCAAACTGTCATGTCTCGCGAACGGATTGACCAATCCGCAAAATTTCTGTTGCATCTGAAAGTAGGAACTCGCCCGATTACAACGGTATGCGAACTTTTCTCCTAGGCCGTTCTGATTATTAGTCTCGAGCATCAGAACTGCGAAAATTTTGAGTTGCCCAAGCGTTTCTTACCTCCAAACTGCCATATCTCGCGAACGGATACACCAATTTGCAAAATTTCTGTTGCATCTGAAAGTAGATACTCGCACGATTACAACGGTATGAGTACTTTTCCCCTAGGCCGTTCTAGTTATTCGTTTCGAGCATCAGAAATGTGAAAATTTCGAGTTTCTCAGCCGTTTCTTTCCTCCAAACTGCCATATCTCGCGAACGGATTGACCAATCCGCAAAATTTCTGTTGCATCTGAAAGTAGAAACTCGCCCGATTTCAACTGTATGCGTACTTTGCCTCTAGGCCGTTCTAGTTATTCGGTTCGAGCATCAGAACTGTGAAAATTTTGAGTTTCTCTACCGTTTCTTACCTCCAAACTGCCATATCTCACGAACGAATTGACCAATCCGCAAAATTTCTGTTGCATCTGAAAGTAGAAACTCGCCCGATTACAACTGTATGCGTACTTTTCCCCTAGGCCGTTCTAGTTATTCGTTTCGAGCATCAGAACTGCGAAAATTTTGAGTTTCTCAAGCGACTCTTACCTCCAGACTGCTATATCTCGCGAACGGATAGACCATTCCGCAAAATTTCTGTTGCATCTGAAAGTAGAAACTCGCCCGATTACAACGGCATGCGTACATTTCCCCTAGGCCGTTCCAGTTATTCGTTTCGAGCATCAGAACTGCGAAAATTTTGAGTTTCTCAACGGTTTCTTACCTCCAAACTGCCATATCTCGCGAACGGATTGACCAATCCGCAACATTTCTGTTGCATCTGAAAGTAGAAACTCGCCCGATTACAACAGTATGAGTACATTTCCCCTAGGCCGTTCTAGTTATGCTTGTCGAGCATCAGAACTGTGAACATTTTGAGTTTCTCAACCGTTTCTTACCTCCAAACTGCCATATCTCGCGAACGGATTGACCGATCCGCAAAATTTCTGTTGCATCTGAAAGTAGAAACTCGCCCGATTACAACGGTATGTGTACTTTTCCCCTAGGCCGTTCCAGTTATTCGTTTCGAGCAACAGAACTGCGAAAATTTTGAGTTTCTCAAGCGTTTCCTACCTCCAAACTGCCATATCTCGCGAACGGATTCACCAATCCGCAAAATTTCTGTTGCATCTGAAAGTAGAAACTCGCCCGATTACGGCGGTATGTGTACTTTTCCCCTAGGCCGTTCTAGTTATTCGTTTCGAGCATCAGAACTGCGAAAATTTTGAGTTTCTCAAGCGTTTCTTACCTCCAAACTGCCATATCTCGCGAAAAGATTGACCAATCCGCAAAATTTCTGTTGCATCTGAAAGTAGAAACTCGCCCGATTACAACGGTTGGAGTACTTTTCCCCTAGGCCGTTCTGGTTATTCGTTTCGAGCATCAGAACTGCGAAAATTTTGAGTTTCTCAAGCGTTTCTTACCTCCAAACTGCCATATCTCGCGAAAGGATTGACCAATCCGCATAATTTCTGTTGCATCTGAAAGTAGAAACTCGCCCGATTACAACGGCATGCGTACTTTTCCCCTAGGCCGTTCCAGTTATTCGTTTCGAGCATCAGAACTGCGAAAATTTTGAGTTTCTCAACGGTTTCTTACCTCCAAACTGCCATATCTCGCGAACGGATTGACCAATCCGCAAAATTTCTGTTGCATCTGAAAGTAGAAACTCGCCCGATTACAACAGTATGAGTGCATTTCCCCTAGGCCGTTCTAGTTATGCTTGTCGAGCTTCAGAACTGTGAACATTTTGAGTTTCTCAACCGTTTCTTACCTCCAAACTGCCATATCTCGCGAACGGATTGACCAATCCGCAAAATTTCTGTTGCATCTGAAAGTAGAAACTCGCCCGATTACAACGGCATGCGTACTTTTCCCCTAGGCCGTTCTAGTTATGCTTGTCCAGCATCAGAACTGCGAAAATTTTGAGTTTCTCAAGCGTTTCTTACCTCCAAACTGCCATATCTCGCGAACGGATTCACCAATCCGCAAAATTTCTGTTGCATCTGAAAGTAGAAACTCGCCCGATTACGGCGGTATGTGTACTTTTCCCCTAGGCCGTTCTAGTTATTCGTTTCGAGCATCAGAACTGCGAAAATTTTGAGTTTCTCGAGCGTTTCTTATCTCCAAACTGCCATATCTCGCGAAAGGATTGACCAATCCGCAAAATTTCTGTTGCATCTGAAAGTAGAAACTCGCCCGATTACAACGGTTTGAGTACTTTTCCCCTAGGCCGTTCTGGTTATTCGTTTCGAGCATCAGAACTGCGAGAATTTTGAGTTTCTCAAGCGTTTCTTACCTCCAAACTGCCATATCTCGCGAAAGGATTGAAGAATCCGCAAAATTTCTGTTGCATCTGAAAGTAGAAACTCGCCCGATTACAACGGTATGCGTACTTTTCCCCTAGGCCGTTCTAGTTATGCTTGTCGAGCATCAGAACTGCGAAAATTTTGAGTTTCTCAAGCGTTTCTTACCTGCAAACTGCCATATCTCGCGAACGGATTGACCAATCCGCAAAATTTCTGTTGCATCTGAAAGTAGAAACTCGCCCGATCACAACGGTATGTGTAGTCTTCCCCTAGGCCGTTCTAGTTATTCGTCTCGAGCATCAGAACTGCGAAACATTTGAGTTTCTGAAGCGTTTCTTATCTCCAAACTGCCATATCTCGCGAACGGATTGACAAATCCGCAAAATTTCTGTTGCATCTGAAAGTAGAAACCCGCCCGATTACCACGGTATGTGTAGTCTTCCCCTAGGCCGTTCTAGTTATTCGTCTCGAGCCGCAGAACTGCGAAACTTTTGAGTTTCTCAAGCGTTTCTTACCCCCATACTGCCATACCTCGCGAACGGATTGACCAATCCGCAAAATTTCTGTTGTATCTGAAAGTAGAAAACCGCCCGGTTACAACGGTGTGTGTAGTCTTACCCTAGGCCGTTCTAGTTATTCGTCTCGAGCATCAGAACTGCGAAAATTTTGAGTTTCTCAAGCGTTTCTTACCTCCAAACTGCCATATCTCGCGAACGGATTGACCAATCCGCAAAATTCATGTTGCATCTGAAAGTAGAAACTCGCTCGATTACAACGGTATGCGTGCTTTTCCCTAGGCCGTTCTAGTTATTCGTCTCGAGCATCAGAACTGCGAAAATTTTGAGTTTCTCAAGCGTTTCTTACCTCCAAACTGCCATATCTCGCGAACGAATTGTCCAATCCGCAAAATTTCTGTTGCATCTGAAAGTAGAAACCCGCCCGATTACAACGGTATGTGTAGTCTTCCCCTAGGCCGTTCTAGTTATTCGTCTCGAGCATCAGAACTGCGAAAATTTTGAGTTTCTCAAGCGTTTCTTACCTCCAAACTGCCATATCTCGCGAACGGATTGACCAATCCGCAAAATTCATATTGCATCTGAAAGTAGAAACTCGCCCGATTACAACGGTATGCGTACTTTTTCCCTTGGCCGTTCTAGTTATTCGTTTCGAGAATCAGAACTGCGAAAATTTTGAGTTTCTCAAGCGTTTCTTACCTCCAAACTGCCATATCTCGCGAACGGATTGACCGATCCGCAAAATTTCTGTTGCATCTGAAAGTAGAAACTCGCCCGATTACAACGGTATGCGTACTTTTCCCCTAGGCCGTTCTAGTTATGCTTGTCGAGCATCAGAACTGCGAAAATTTTGAGTTTCTCAAGCGTTTCTTACCTCCAAACTGCCATATCTCGCGAAAGGATTGACCAATCCGCATAATTTCTGTTGCATCTGAAAGTAGAAACTCGCCCGATTACAACAGTCTGAGTACTTTTCCCCTAAGGCCGTTCTAGTTATGCTTGTCGAGCATCAGAACTGCGAAAATTTTGAGTTTCTCAACCGTTTCTTACCTCCAAACTGCCATATCTCGCGAACGGATTGACCAATCCGCAAAATTTCTGTTGCATCTGAAAGTAGAAACTCGCCCGATTACAACGACATGCGTACTTTTCCCCTAGGCCGTTCTAGTTATGCTTGTCGAGCATCAGAACTGCGAAAATTTTGAGTTTCTCAAGCGTTTCTTACCTCCAAACTGCCATATCTCGCGAACGGATTCGCCAATCCGCAAAATTTCTGTTGCATCTGAAAGTAGAAACTCGCCCGATTACGGCGGTATGTGTACTTTTCCCCTAGGCCGTTCTAGTTATTCGTTTCGAGCATCAGAACTGCGAAAATTTTGAGTTTCTCGAGCGTTTCTTACCTCCAAACTGCCATATCTCGCGAAAGGATTGACCAATCCGCAAAATTTCTGTTGCATCTGAAAGTAGAAACTCGCCCGATTACAACGGTTTGAGTACTTTTCCCCTAGGCCGTTCTGGTTATTCGTTTCGAGCATCAGAACTGCGAAAATTTTGAGTTTCTCAACCGCTTCTTACCTCCAAACTGCCATATCTGGTGAAAGGATTGACCAATCCGCAAAATTTCTGTTGCATCTGAAAGTAGAAACTCGCCCGAATACAACGGTATGTGTACTTTTCCCCTAGGCCGTGCTAGTTATTCGTTTCGAGCATCAGAACTGCGAAAATTTTGAGTTTCTCAAGCGTTTCTTACCTCCAAACTGCCATATCTCGCGAAAGGATTGACCAATCCGCAAAATTTCTGTTGCATCTGAAAGTAGAAACTCGCCCGATTACAACGGTTGGAGTAC
Organism: Ptiloglossa arizonensis; assembly: GCF_051014685.1. Classification (NCBI taxonomy): domain Eukaryota; kingdom Metazoa; phylum Arthropoda; class Insecta; order Hymenoptera; family Colletidae; genus Ptiloglossa; species Ptiloglossa arizonensis. The sequence continues at coordinate 112,766 of NW_027478470.1, read as the reverse complement.
TTTTCCCCTAGGCCGTTCTGGTTATTCGTTTCGAGCATCAGAACTGCGAAAATTTTGAGTTTCTCAAGCGTTTCTTACCTCCAAACTGCCATATCTCGCGAAAGGATTGACCAATCCGCATAATTTCTGTTGCATCTGAAAGTAGAAACTCGCCCGATTACAACGGCATGCGTACTTTTCCCCTAGGCCGTTCCAGTTATTCGTTTCGAGCATCAGAACTGCGAAAATTTTGAGTTTCTCAACGGTTTCTTACCTCCAAACTGCCATATCTCGCGAACGGATTGACCAATCCGCAAAATTTCTGTTGCATCTGAAAGTAGAAACTCGCCCGATTACAACAGTATGAGTACATTTCCCCTAGGCCGTTCTAGTTATGCTTGTCGAGCTTCAGAACTGTGAACATTTTGAGTTTCTCAACCGTTTCTTACCTCCAAACTGCCATATCTCGCGAACGGATTGACCAATCCGCAAAATTTCTGTTGCATCTGAAAGTAGAAACTCGCCCGATCACAACGGTATGTTTACTTTTCCCCTAGGCCGTTCCAGTTATTCGTTTCGAGCAACAGAACTGCGAAAATTTTGAGTTTCTCAACGGTTTCTTACCTCCAAACTGCCATATCTCGCTAACGGATTGACCAATCCGCAAAATTTCTGTTGCATCTGAAAGTAGAAACTCGCCCGATTACAACAGTATGAGTACTTTTCCCCTAAGGCCGTTCTAGTTATGCTTGTCGAGCATCAGAACTGCGAAAATTTTGAGTTTCTCAACCGTTTCTTACCTCCAAACTGCCATATCTCGCGAACGGATTGACCAATCCGCAAAATTTCTGTTGCATCTGAAAGTAGAAACTCGCCCGATTACAACGGCATGCGTACTTTTCCCCTAGGCCGTTCTAGTTATTCGTTTCGAGCATCAGAACTGCGAAAATTTTGAGTTTCTCGAGCGTTTCTTACCTCCAAACTGCCATATCTCGCGAAAGGATTGACCAATCCGCAAAATTTCTGTTGCATCTGAAAGTAGAAACTCGCCCGATTACAACGGTTTGAGTACTTTTCCCCTAGGCCGTTCTGGTTATTCGTTTCGAGCATCAGAACTGCGAGAATTTTGAGTTTCTCAAGCGTTTCTTACCTCCAAACTGCCATATCTCGCGAAAGGATTGAAGAATCCGCAAAATTTCTGTTGCATCTGAAAGTAGAAACTCGCCCGAATACAACGGTTTGAGTACTTTTCCCCTAGGCCGTTCGGGTTATTCGTTTCGAGCATCAGAACTGCGAAAATTTTGAGTTTCTCAAGCGTTTCTTACCTCCAATCTGCCATATCTCGCGAAAGGATTGACCAATCCGCATAATTTCTGTTGCATCTGAAAGTAGAAACTCGCCCGATTACAACTGTATGTGTACTTTTCCCCTAGGCCGTTCCAATTATTCGTTTCGAGCATCAGAACTGCGAAAATTTTGAGTTTCTCAACCGTTTCTTACCTCCAAACTGCCATATCTGGAGAACGGATAGACCAATCCGCAAAATTTCTGTTGCATCTGAAAGTAGAAACTCGCCCGATTACAACGGTATGCGTACTTTTCCCCTAGGCGGTTCTAGTTATGCTTGTCGAGCATCAGAACTGCGAAAATTTTGAGTTTCTCAAGCGTTTCTTACCTGCAAACTGCCATATCTCGCGAACGGATTGACCAATCCGCAAAATTTCTGTTGCATCTGAAAGTAGAAACTCGCCCGATCACAACGGTATGTGTAGTCTTCCCCTAGGCCGTTCTAGTTATTCGTCTCGAGCATCAGAACTGCGAAACATTTGAGTTTCTCAAGCGTTTCTTACCTCCAAACTGCCATATCTCGCGAACGGACTGACCAATCCGCAAAATTTCTGTTGCATCTGAAAGTAGAAACTCGCCCGATCACAACGGTATGTGTAGTCTTCCCCTAGGCCGTTCTTGTTATTCGTCTCGAGCATCAGAACTGCGAAACATTTGAGTTTCTCAAGCGTTTCTTATCTCCAAACTGCCATATCTCGCGAACGGATTGACCAATCCGCAAAATTTCTGTTGCATCTGAAACTAGAAACACGCCCGATTACCACGGTATGTGTAGTCTTCCCCTAGGCCGTTCTAGTTATTCGTCTCGAGCCGCAGAACTGCGAAACTTTTGAGTTTCTCAAGCGTTTCTTACCCCCATACTGCCATACCTCGCGAACGGATTGACCAATCCGCAAAATTTCTGTTGCATCTGAAAGTAGAAGCTTGCCCTATTACAACGGTATGCGTACTTTTCCCGTAGGCCGTTCTAGTTATGCTTGTCGAGCACCAGAACTGCGAAAATTTTTAGTTTCTCAAGCGTTTCTTACCTCCAAACTGCCATATCTCGCGAACGGACTGACCAATCCGCAAAATTTCTGTTGCATCTGAAAGTAGAAACTCGCCCGATCACAACGGTATGTGTAGTCTTCCCCTAGGCCGTTCTTGTTATTCGTCTCGAGCATCAGAACTGCGAAACATTTGAGTTTCTCAAGCGTTTCTTATCTCCAAACTGCCATATCTCGCGAACGGATTGACCAATCCGCAAAATTTCTGTTGCATCTGAAAGTAGAAACTCGCCCGATCACAACGGTATGTGTAGTCTTCCCCTAGGCCGTTCTAGTTATTCGTCTCGAGCATCAGAACTGCGAAACATTTGAGTTTCTCAAGCGTTTCTTACCTCCAAACTGCCATATCTCGCGAACGGACTGACCAATCCGCAAAATTTCTGTTGCATCTGAAAGTAGAAACTCGCCCGATTACGACGGTATGAGTACATTTCCCCTAGGACGTTCTAGTTATGCTTGTCGAGCATCAGAACTGAGAACATTTTGAGTTTCTCAACCGTTTCTTACCTCCAACCTGCCATATCTCGCGAACGGATTGACCGATCCGCAAAATTTCTTTTGCATCTGAAAGTAGAAACTCGCCCGATTACAACGCTATGTGTACTTTTCCTCTAGGCCGTTCCAGTTATTCGTTTCGAGCATCAGAACTGCGAAAATTTTGAGTTTCTCAACCGTTTCTTACCTCCAAACTGCCATATCTCGCGAACGGATTGACCAATCCGCAAAATTCATGTTGCATCTGAAAGTAGAAACTCGCCCGATTACAACGGTATGCGTGCTTTTTCCCTTGGCCGTTCTAGTTATTCGTTTCGAGCATCAGAACTGCGAAAATTTTGAGTTTCTCAACCGTTTCTTACCTCCAAACTGCCATATATCGCGAACGGATTGACCAATCGGCAAAATTTCTGTTGTATCTGAAAGTAGAAACCCGCCCGATTACAACGGTGTGTGTAGTCTTCACCTCGGCCGTTCTAGTTATTCGTCTCGAGCATCAGAACTGCGAAACATTTGAGTTTCTCAAGCGTTTCTTACCCCCATACTGCCATACCTCGCGAACGGATAGACCAATCCGCAAAATTTCTGTTGCATCTGAAAGTAGAAAACCGCCCGATTACAACGGTGTGTGTAGTCTTCCCCTAGGCCGTTCTAGTTATTCGTCTCGAGCATCAGAACTGCGAAACATTTGAGTTTCTCAAGCGTTTCTTACCTCCAAACTGCCATATCTCGCGAACGGATTGACCAATCCGCAAAATTTCTGTTGCATCTGAAAGTAGAAACCCGCCCGATTACAACGGTATGTGTAGTCTTCCCCTAGGCCGTTCTAGTTATTCGTCTCGAGCATCAGAACTGCGAAACTTTTGAGTTTCTCAAGCGTTTCTTACCTCCAAACTGCCATATCTCGCGAACGGATTGACCAATCCGCAAAATTTCTGTTGCATCTGAAAGTAGAAACCCGCCCGATTACAACGATATGTGTAGTCTTCCCCTAGGCCGTTCTAGTTATTGGTCTCGAGCATCAGAACTGCGAAAATTTTGAGTTTCTCAAGCGTTTCTTACCTCCAAACTGCCATATCTCGCGAACGGATTGACCAATCCGCAAAATTCATGTTGCATCTGAAAGTAGAAACTCGCCCGATTACAACGGTTTGAGTACTTTTCCCCTAGGCCGTTCTGGTTATTCGTTTCGAGCATCAGAACTGCGAGAATTTTGAGTTTCTCAAGCGTTTCTTACCTCCAAACTGCCATATCTCGCGAAAGGATTGAAGAATCCGCAAAATTTCTGTTGCATCTGAAAGTAGAAACTCGCCCGAATACAACGGTTTGAGTACTTTTCCCCTAGGCCGTTCGGGTTATTCGTTTCGAGCATCAGAACTGCGAAAATTTTGAGTTTCTCAAGCGTTTCTTACCTCCAATCTGCCATATCTCGCGAAAGGATTGACCAATCCGCATAATTTCTGTTGCATCTGAAAGTAGAAACTCGCCCGATTACAACTGTATGTGTACTTTTCCCCTAGGCCGTTCCAATTATTCGTTTCGAGCATCAGAACTGCGAAAATTTTGAGTTTCTCAACCGTTTCTTACCTCCAAACTGCCATATCTGGAGAACGGATAGACCAATCCGCAAAATTTCTGTTGCATCTGAAAGTAGAAACTCGCCCGATTACAACGGTATGCGTACTTTTCCCCTAGGCGGTTCTAGTTATGCTTGTCGAGCATCAGAACTGCGAAAATTTTGAGTTTCTCAAGCGTTTCTTACCTGCAAACTGCCATATCTCGCGAACGGATTGACCAATCCGCAAAATTTCTGTTGCATCTGAAAGTAGAAACTCGCCCGATCACAACGGTATGTGTAGTCTTCCCCTAGGCCGTTCTAGTTATTCGTCTCGAGCATCAGAACTGCGAAACATTTGAGTTTCTCAAGCGTTTCTTACCTCCAAACTGCCATATCTCGCGAACGGACTGACCAATCCGCAAAATTTCTGTTGCATCTGAAAGTAGAAACTCGCCCGATCACAACGGTATGTGTAGTCTTCCCCTAGGCCGTTCTTGTTATTCGTCTCGAGCATCAGAACTGCGAAACATTTGAGTTTCTCAAGCGTTTCTTATCTCCAAACTGCCATATCTCGCGAACGGATTGACCAATCCGCAAAATTTCTGTTGCATCTGAAACTAGAAACACGCCCGATTACCACGGTATGTGTAGTCTTCCCCTAGGCCGTTCTAGTTATTCGTCTCGAGCCGCAGAACTGCGAAACTTTTGAGTTTCTCAAGCGTTTCTTACCCCCATACTGCCATACCTCGCGAACGGATTGACCAATCCGCAAAATTTCTGTTGCATCTGAAAGTAGAAGCTTGCCCTATTACAACGGTATGCGTACTTTTCCCGTAGGCCGTTCTAGTTATGCTTGTCGAGCACCAGAACTGCGAAAATTTTTAGTTTCTCAAGCGTTTCTTACCTCCAAACTGCCATATCTCGCGAACGGACTGACCAATCCGCAAAATTTCTGTTGCATCTGAAAGTAGAAACTCGCCCGATCACAACGGTATGTGTAGTCTTCCCCTAGGCCGTTCTTGTTATTCGTCTCGAGCATCAGAACTGCGAAACATTTGAGTTTCTCAAGCGTTTCTTATCTCCAAACTGCCATATCTCGCGAACGGATTGACCAATCCGCAAAATTTCTGTTGCATCTGAAAGTAGAAACTCGCCCGATCACAACGGTATGTGTAGTCTTCCCCTAGGCCGTTCTAGTTATTCGTCTCGAGCATCAGAACTGCGAAACATTTGAGTTTCTCAAGCGTTTCTTACCTCCAAACTGCCATATCTCGCGAACGGACTGACCAATCCGCAAAATTTCTGTTGCATCTGAAAGTAGAAACTCGCCCGATTACGACGGTATGAGTACATTTCCCCTAGGACGTTCTAGTTATGCTTGTCGAGCATCAGAACTGAGAACATTTTGAGTTTCTCAACCGTTTCTTACCTCCAACCTGCCATATCTCGCGAACGGATTGACCGATCCGCAAAATTTCTTTTGCATCTGAAAGTAGAAACTCGCCCGATTACAACGCTATGTGTACTTTTCCTCTAGGCCGTTCCAGTTATTCGTTTCGAGCATCAGAACTGCGAAACATTTGAGTTTCTCAAGCGTTTCTTACCTCCAAACTGCCATATCTCGCGAACGGACTGACCAATCCGCAAAATTTCTGTTGCATCTGAAAGTAGAAACTCGCCCGATCACAACGGTATGTGTAGTCTTCCCCTGGGCCGTTCTTGTTATTCGTCTCGAGCATCAGAACTGCGAAACATTTGAGTTTCTCAAGCGTTTCTTATCTCCAAACTGCCATATCTCGCGAACGGATTGACCAATCCGCAAAATTTCTGTTGCATCTGAAAGTAGAAACACGCCCGATTACCACGGTATGTGTAGTCTTCCCCTAGGCCGTTCTAGTTATTCGTCTCGAGCCGCAGAACTGCGAAACTTTTGAGTTTCTCAAGCGTTTCTTACCCCCATACTGCCATACCTCGCGAACGGATTGACCAATCCGCAAAATTTCTGTTGCATCTGAAAGTAGAAAACCGCCCGATTACAACGGTGTGTGTAGTCTTCCCCTAGGCTGTTCTAGTTATTCGTCTCGAGCATCAGAACTGCGAAACATTTGAGTTTCTCAAGCGTTTCTTACCTCCAAACTGCCATATCTCGCGAACGGATTGACCAATCCGCAAAATTTCTGTTGCATCTGAAAGTAGAAACCCGCCCGATCACAACGGTATGTGTAGTCTTCCCCTAGGCCGTTCTTGTTATTCGTCTCGAGCATCAGAACTGCGAAACATTTGAGTTTCTCAAGCGTTTCTTATCCCCAAACTGCCATATCTCGCGAACGGATTGACCAATCCGCAAAATTTCTGTTGCAACTGAAAGTAGAAACCCGCCCGATTACCACGGTATGTGTAGTCTTCCCCTAGGCCGTTCTAGTTATTCGTCTCGAGCCGCAGAACTGCGAAACTTTTGAGTTTCTCAAGCGTTTCTTACCCCCATACTGCCATACCTCGCGAACGGATTGACCAATCCGCAAAATTTCTGTTGCATCTGAAAGTAGAAGCTTGCCCTATTACAACGGTATGCGTACTTTTCCCGTAGGCCGTTCTAGTTATGCTTGTCGAGCACCAGAACTGCGAAAATTTTTAGTTTCTCAAGCGTTTCTTACTTACAAACTGCCACATCTCGCGAACGGATTGACCAATCCGCAAAATTTCTGTTGCATCTGAAAGTAGAAACTCGCCCGATTACGACGGTATGAGTACATTTCCCCTAGGACGTTCTAGTTATGCTTGTCGAGCATCAGAACTGTGAACATTTTGAGTTTCTCAACCGTTTCTTACCTCCAACCTGCCATATCTCGCGAACGGATTGACCGATCCGCAAAATTTCTTTTGCATCTGAAAGTAGAAACTCGCCCGATTACAACGCTATGTGTACTTTTCCTCTAGGCCGTTCCAGTTATTCGTTTCGAGCATCAGAACTGCGAAAATTTTGAGTTTCTCAACCGTTTCTTACCTCCAAACTGCCATATCTCGCGAACGGATTGACCAATCCGCAAAATTCATGTTGCATCTGAAAGTAGAAACTCGCCCGATTACAACGGTATGCGTGCTTTATCCCTTGGCCGTTCTAGTTATTCGTTTCGAGCATCAGAACTGCGAAAATTTTGAGTTTCTCAACCGTTTCTTACCTCCAAACTGCCATATCTCGCGAACGGATTGACCAATCGGCAAAATTTCTGTTGTATCTGAAAGTAGAAACCCGCCCGATTACAACGGTGTGTGTAGTCTTCACCTCGGCCGTTCTAGTTATTCGTCTCGAGCATCAGAACTGCGAAACACTTGAGTTTCTCAAGCGTTTCTTACCCCCATACTGCCATACCTCGCGAACGGATAGACCAATCCGCAAAATTTCTGTTGCATCTGAAAGTAGAAAACCGCCCGATTACAACGGTGTGTGTAGTCTTCCCCTAGGCCGTTCTAGTTATTCGTCTCGAGCATCAGAACTGCGAAAATTTTGAGTTTCTCAAGCGTTTCTTACCTCCAAACTGCCATATCTCGCGAACGGATTGACCAATCCGCAAAATTCATGTTGCATCTGAAAGTAGAAACTCGCCCGATTACAACGGTATGCGTGCTTTTTCCCTAGGCCGTTCTAGTTATTCGTTTCGAGCATCAGAACTGCGAAAATTTTGAGTTTCTCAAGCGTTTCTTACCTCCAAACTGCCATATCTCGCGAACGGATGGACCAATCCGCAAAATTTCTGTTGCATCTGAAGGTAGAAGCTCGCCCGATTACAACGGTACGTGTACTTTTCCCCTAGGCCGTTCTGGTTATTCGTTTCGAGCATCAGAACTGCGAAAATTTTTAGTTTCTCAAGCGTTTCGTACCTCCAAACTGCCATATCTCGCGAACGGATTGACCAATCCGCAAAGTTTCTGTTGCATCTGAAAGTAGAAACCCGCCCGATTACAACGGTGTGTGTAGTCTTCACCTCGGCCGTTCTAGTTATTCGTCTCGAGCATCAGAACTGCGAAACATTTGAGTTTCTCAAGCGTTTCTTACCTCCAAACTGCCATATCTCGCGAACGGACTGACCAATCCGCAAAATTTCTGTTGCATCTGAAAGTAGAAACTCGCCCGATCACAACGGTATGTGTAGTCTTCCCCTGGGCCGTTCTTGTTATTCGTCTCGAGCATCAGAACTGCGAAACATTTGAGTTTCTCAAGCGTTTCTTATCTCCAAACTGCCATATCTCGCGAACGGATTGACCAATCCGCAAAATTTCTGTTGCATCTGAAAGTAGAAACACGCCCGATTACCACGGTATGTGTAGTCTTCCCCTAGGCCGTTCTAGTTATTCGTCTCGAGCCGCAGAACTGCGAAACTTTTGAGTTTCTCAAGCGTTTCTTACCCCCATACTGCCATACCTCGCGAACGGATTGACCAATCCGCAAAATTTCTGTTGCATCTGAAAGTAGAAAACCGCCCGATTACAACGGTGTGTGTAGTCTTCCCCTAGGCTGTTCTAGTTATTCGTCTCGAGCATCAGAACTGCGAAACATTTGAGTTTCTCAAGCGTTTCTTACCTCCAAACTGCCATATCTCGCGAACGGATTGACCAATCCGCAAAATTTCTGTTGCATCTGAAAGTAGAAACCCGCCCGATCACAACGGTATGTGTAGTCTTCCCCTAGGCCGTTCTTGTTATTCGTCTCGAGCATCAGAACTGCGAAACATTTGAGTTTCTCAAGCGTTTCTTATCCCCAAACTGCCATATCTCGCGAACGGATTGACCAATCCGCAAAATTTCTGTTGCAACTGAAAGTAGAAACCCGCCCGATTACCACGGTATGTGTAGTCTTCCCCTAGGCCGTTCTAGTTATTCGTCTCGAGCCGCAGAACTGCGAAACTTTTGAGTTTCTCAAGCGTTTCTTACCCCCATACTGCCATACCTCGCGAACGGATTGACCAATCCGCAAAATTTCTGTTGCATCTGAAAGTAGAAGCTTGCCCTATTACAACGGTATGCGTACTTTTCCCGTAGGCCGTTCTAGTTATGCTTGTCGAGCACCAGAACTGCGAAAATTTTTAGTTTCTCAAGCGTTTCTTACTTACAAACTGCCACATCTCGCGAACGGATTGACCAATCCGCAAAATTTCTGTTGCATCTGAAAGTAGAAACTCGCCCGATTACGACGGTATGAGTACATTTCCCCTAGGACGTTCTAGTTATGCTTGTCGAGCATCAGAACTGTGAACATTTTGAGTTTCTCAACCGTTTCTTACCTCCAACCTGCCATATCTCGCGAACGGATTGACCGATCCGCAAAATTTCTTTTGCATCTGAAAGTAGAAACTCGCCCGATTACAACGCTATGTGTACTTTTCCTCTAGGCCGTTCCAGTTATTCGTTTCGAGCATCAGAACTGCGAAAATTTTGAGTTTCTCAACCGTTTCTTACCTCCAAACTGCCATATCTCGCGAACGGATTGACCAATCCGCAAAATTCATGTTGCATCTGAAAGTAGAAACTCGCCCGATTACAACGGTATGCGTGCTTTATCCCTTGGCCGTTCTAGTTATTCGTTTCGAGCATCAGAACTGCGAAAATTTTGAGTTTCTCAACCGTTTCTTACCTCCAAACTGCCATATCTCGCGAACGGATTGACCAATCGGCAAAATTTCTGTTGTATCTGAAAGTAGAAACCCGCCCGATTACAACGGTGTGTGTAGTCTTCACCTCGGCCGTTCTAGTTATTCGTCTCGAGCATCAGAACTGCGAAACATTTGAGTTTCTCAAGCGTTTCTTACCCCCATACTGCCATACCTCGCGAACGGATTGACCAATCCGCAAAATTTCTGTTGCATCTGAAAGTAGAAAACCGCCCGATTACAACGGTGTGTGTAGTCTTCCCCTAGGCCGTTCTAGTTATTCGTCTCGAGCATCAGAACTGCGAAACATTTGAGTTTCTCAAGCGTTTCTTACCTCCAAACTGCCATATCTCGCGAACGGATTGACCAATCCGCAAAATTTCTGTTGCATCTGAAAGTAGAAACCCGCCCGATTACAACGGTATGTGTAGTCTTCCCCTAGGCCGTTCTAGTTATTCGTCTCGAGCATCAGAACTGCGAAACTTTTGAGTTTCTCAAGCGTTTCTTACCTCCAAACTGCCATATCTCGCGAACGGATTGACCAATCCGCAAAATTTCTGTTGCATCTGAAAGTAGAAACCCGCCCGATTACAACGGTATGTGTAGTCTTCCCCTAGGCCGTTCTAGTTATTCGTCTCGAGCATCAGAACTGCGAAAATTTTGAGTTTCTCAAGCGTTTCTTACCTCCAAACTGCCATATCTCGCGAACGGATTGACCAATCCGCAAAATTCATGTTGCATCTGAAAGTAGAAACTCGCCCGATTACAAAGGTATGCGTGCTTTTTCCCTAGGCCGTTCTAGTTATTCGTTTCGAGCATCAGAACTGCGAAAATTTTGAGTTTCTCAAGCGTTTCTTACCTCCAAACTGCCATATCTCGCGAACGGATGGACCAATCCGCAAAATTTCTGTTGCATCTGAAGGTAGAAACTCGCCCGATTACAACGGTACGTGTACTTTTCCCCTAGGCCGTTCTAGTTATGCTTGTCGAGCATCAGAACTGCGAACATTTTGAGTTTCTCAACCGTTTCTTACCTCCAAACTGCCATATCTCGCGAACGGATTGACCAATCCGCAAAATTTCTGTGGCATCTGAAAGCAGAAACTCGCCCAATTACAACGGTATGTGTACTTTTCACCTAGGCCATTCTAGTTATTCGTTTCGAGCATCAGAACTGCGATAATTTTGAGTTTCTCGAGCGTTTCTTACATCCAAACTGCCATATCTCGCGCAAGGATTGACCAATCCGCAAAATTTCTGTTGCATCTGAAAGTAGAAACTCGCCCGATTACAACGGTATGTGAACTTTTCCCCTAGGCCGTTCCAGTTATTCGTTTCGAGCATCAGAACTGCGAAAATGTTGAGTTTCTCAACCGCTTCTTACCTCCAAACTGCCATATCTGGCGAACGGATGGACCAATACGCAAAATTTCTGTTGCATCTGAAAGCAGAGACTCGCCCGATTACAACGGTATGCGTACTTTTCCCCTAGGCCGTTCTAGCTATTCGTTTCGAGCATCAGAACTGCGAAAAATTTGAGTTTCTCAAGCGTTTCTTACCTCCAAATTGCCATATCTCGCGAAAGGATTGACCAATCCGCAAAATTTCTGTTGCATCTGAAAGTAGAAACTCGCCCGATTACAACGATATGAGAACTTTTCCCCTAGGCCGTTCTGGTTATTCGTTTCGAGCATCAGAATTGCGAAAATTTTGGGTTTCTCAAGCGTTTCTTGCCTCCAAACTGCCATATCTCGCGAACGGATTGACCAATCCGCAAAATTTCTGTTGCATCTGAAAGTAGAAACTCGCCCGATCACAACGGTATGAGTACATTTCCCCTAGGACGTTCTAGTTATGCTTGTCGAGCATCAGAACTGTGAACATTTTGAGTTTCTCAACCGTTTCTAACCTCCAAACTGCCATATCTCGCGAACGGATTGACCGATCCGCAAAATTTCTTTTGAATCTGAAAGTAGAAACTCGCCCGATTACAACGGTATGTGTACTTTTCCCCTAGGCCGTTCTAGTTATTCGTTTCGAGCATCAGAACTGCGAATATTTTGAGTTTCTCAAGCGTTTCTTACATACAAGCTGCCACATCTCGCGAACGGATTGATCAATCCGCAAAATTTCTGTTGCATCTGAAAGTAGAAACCCGCCCGATTACAACGGTATGTGTACTCTTCCCCTAGGCCGTTCTAGTTATTCGTCTCGAGCATCAGAACTGCGAAACTTTTGAGTTTCTCAAGCGTTTCTTACCTCCAAACTGCCATATCTCGCGAACGGATTGACCAATCCGCAAAATTTCCGTTGCATCTGAAAGTAGAAACCCGCCCGATTACAACGGTGTGTGTAGTGTTCGCCTAGGCCGTTCTAGTTATTCGTCTCGAGCATCAGAACTGCGAAACATTTGAGTTTCTCAAGCGTTTCTTACCTCCAAACTGCCATATCTCGCGAACGGATTGTCCAATCCGCAAAATTTCTGTTGCATCTGAAAGTAGAAACCCGCCCGATTACAACGGTATGTGTACTCTTCCCCTAGGCCGTTCTAGTTATTCGTCTCGAGCTTCAGAACTGCGAAAATTTTGAGTTTCTCAAGCGTTTCCTACCTCCAAACTGCCATATCTCGCGAACGGATTGACCAATCCGCAAAATTTCTGTTGCATCTGAAAGTAGAAACTCGCCCGATTACAACGGTATGCGTACTTTTGCCCTAGGCCGTTCTAGTTATGCTTGTCGAGCATCAGAACTGCGAAAATTTTGAGTTTCTCAAGCGTTTCTTACATCCAAACTCTCATATCTCGCAAACAGATTGACCAATCCGCAAAATTCATGTTGCAACTGAAAGTAGAAGCTCGCCCGATTACAACGGTATGCGTACTTTTTCCCTAGGCCGTTCTAGTTATTCGTTTCGAGCATCAGAACTGCGAAAATTTTGAGTTTCTCAAGCGTTTCTTACTTCCAAACTGCCATATCTGGCGAACGGATTGACCAATCCGCAAAATTTCTGTTGCATCTGAAAGTAGAAACCCGCCCGATTACACCGGTGTGTGTAGTCTTCCCCTCGGCCGTTCTAGTTATTCGTCTCGAGCATCAGAACTGCGAAAATTTTGAGTTTCTCAACCGTTTCTTACCACCAAACTACCATATCTCGCGAACGGATTGACCAATCCGCAAAATTTCTGTTGCATCTGAAAGTGGAAACTCGCCCGATTACAACGGTGTGTGTAGTGTTCGCCTAGGCCGTTATAGTTATTCGTTTCGAGCATCAGAACTGCGAAAATTTTGAGTTTCTCAAGCGTTTCTTACATGCAAAACTGCCATATCTCGCGAACGGATTGTCCAATCTGCAAAATTTCTGTTGCAACTGAAAGTAGAAACTCGCCCGATTACAACGGTATGCGTACTTTTTCCCTAGGCCGTTCTAGTTATTCGTTTCGAGCATCAGAACTGCGAAAATTTTGAGTTTCTCAAGCGTTTCTTACTTCCAAACTGCCATATCTGGCGAACGGATTGACCAATCCGCAAAATTTCTGTTGCATCTGAAAGTAGAAACCCGCCCGATTACAACGGTATGTGTACTTTTCCCCTAGGCCGTTCCAGTTATTCGATTCGAGCATCAGAACTGCGAAAATTTTGAGTTTCTCAACCGTTTCTTACCACCAAACTACCATATCTCGCGAACGGATTGACCAATCCGCAAAATTTCTGTTGCATCTGAAGGTAGAAACTCGCCCGATTACAACTGTATGCGTACTTTTCCCCTAGGCCGTTCTAGTTATTCGTTTCGAGCATCAGAACTGCGAATATTTTGAGTTTCTCAAGCGTTTCTTACATACAAGCTGCCACATCTCGCGAACGGATTGATCAATCCGCAAAATTTCTGTTGCATCTGAAAGTAGAAACCCGCCCGATTACAACGGTATGTGTACTCTTCCCCTAGGCCGTTCTAGTTATTCGTCTCGAGCATCAGAACTGCGAAACATTTGAGTTTCTCAAGCGTTTCTTACCTCCAAACTGCCATATCTCGCGAACGGATTGTCCAATCCGCAAAATTTCTGTTGCATCTGAAAGTAGAAACCCGCCCGATTACAACGGTATGTGTACTCTTCCCCTAGGCCGTTCTAGTTATTCGTCTCGAGCTTCAGAACTGCGAAAATTTTGAGTTTCTCAAGCGTTTCCTACCTCCAAACTGCCATATCTCGCGAACGGATTGACCAATCCGCAAAATTTCTGTTGCATCTGAAAGTAGAAACTCGCCCGATTACAACGGTATGCGTACTTTTGCCCTAGGCCGTTCTAGTTATGCTTGTCGAGCATCAGAACTGCGAAAATTTTGAGTTTCTCAAGCGTTTCTTACATCCAAACTCCCATATCTCGCAAACAGATTGACCAATCCGCAAAATTCATGTTGCAACTGAAAGTAGAAACTCGCCCGATTACAACGGTATGCGTACTTTTTCCCTAGGCCGTTCTAGTTATTCGTTTCGAGCATCAGAACTGCGAAAATTTTGAGTTTCTCAAGCGTTTCTTACTTCCAAACTGCCATATCTGGCGAACGGATTGACCAATCCGCAAAATTTCTGTTGCATCTGAAAGTAGAAACCCGCCCGATTACACCGGTGTGTGTAGTCTTCCCCTCGGCCGTTCTAGTTATTCGTCTCGAGCATCAGAACTGCGAAAATTTTGAGTTTCTCAACCGTTTCTTACCACCAAACTACCATATCTCGCGAACGGATTGACCAATCCGCAAAATTTCTGTTGCATCTGAAAGTGGAAACTCGCCCGATTACAACGGTGTGTGTAGTGTTCGCCTAGGCCGTTATAGTTATTCGTCTCGAGCATCAGAACTGCGAAACATTTGAGTTTATCAAGCGTTTCTTACCTCCAAACTGCCATATCTCGCGAACGGATTGTCCAATCCGCAAAATTTCTGTTGCATCTGAAAGTAGAAACCCGCCCGATTACAACGGTATGTGTACTCTTCCCCTAGGCCGTTCTAGTTATTCGTCTCGAGCTTCAGAACTGCGAAAATTTTGAGTTTCTCAAGCGTTTCCTACCTCCAAACTGCCATATCTCGCGAACGGATTGACCAATCCGCAAAATTTCTGTTGCATCTGAAAGTAGAAACTCGCCCGATTACAACGGTATGCGTACTTTTGCCCTAGGCCGTTCTAGTTATGCTTGTCGAGGATCAGAACTGCGAAAATTTTGAGTTTCTCAAGCGTTTCTTACATACAAGCTGCCACATCTCGCGAACGGATTGATCAATCCGCAAAATTTCTGTGGCATCTGAAAGTAGAAACTCGCCCAATTACAACGGTATGTGTACTTTTCCCCTAGGCCATTCTAGTTATTCGTCTCGAGCATCAGAACTGCGAAAATTTTGAGTTTCTCGAGCGTTTCTTACCTCCAAACTGCCATATCTCGCGCAAGGATTGACCAATCCGCAAAATTTCTGTTGCATCTGAAAGTAGAAACTCGCCCGATTACAACGGCATGCGTACTTTTCCCCTAGGCCGTTCTAGTTATGCTTGTCGAGCATCAGAACTGCGAAAATGTTGAGTTTCTCAAGCGTTTCTTACCTCTAAACTGCCATATCTCGCGAACGGATTCACCAATCCGCAAAATTTCTGTTGCATCTGAAAGTAGAAACTCGCCCGATTACAACGGTGTGTGTAGTGTTCGCCTAGGCCGTTATAGTTATTCGTCTCGAGCATCAGAACTGCGAAACATTTGAGTTTATCAAGCGTTTCTTACATCCAAACTGCCATATCTCGCGAACGGATTGTCCAATCCGCAAAATTTCTGTTGCATCTGAAAGTAGAAACCCGCCCGATTACAACGGTATGTGTACTCTTCCCCTAGGCCGTTCTAGTTATTTGTCTCGAGCTTCAGAACTGCGAAAATTTTGAGTTTCTCAAGCGTTTCCTACCTCCAAACTGCCATATCTCGCGAACGGATTGACCAATCCGCAAAATTTCTGTTGCATCTGAA
Source organism: Ptiloglossa arizonensis (assembly GCF_051014685.1). Taxonomy (NCBI): domain Eukaryota; kingdom Metazoa; phylum Arthropoda; class Insecta; order Hymenoptera; family Colletidae; genus Ptiloglossa; species Ptiloglossa arizonensis. The sequence goes on along the minus strand of NW_027478470.1, from coordinate 96,699 downwards.
AGTAGAAACTCGCCCGATTACAACGGTATGCGTACTTTTGCCCTAGGCCGTTCTAGTTATGCTTGTCGAGCATCAGAACTGCGAAAATTTTGAGTTTCTCAAGCGTTTCTTACATACAAGCTGCCACATCTCGCGAACGGATTGATCAATCCGCAAAATTTCTGTGGCATCTGAAAGTAGAAACTCGCCCAATTACAACGGTATGTGTACTTTTCCCCTAGGCCATTCTAGTTATTCGTCTCGAGCATCAGAACTGCGAAAATTTTGAGTTTCTCGAGCGTTTCTTACCTCCAAACTGCCATATCTCGCGCAAGGATTGACCAATCCGCAAAATTTCTGTTGCATCTGAAAGTAGAAACTCGCCCGATTATAACGGTATGTGTACCTTTCCCCTAGGCCGTTCCAGTTATTCGTTTCGAGCATCAGAACTGCGAAAATTTTGAGTTTCTCAAGCGTTTCTTACCTACAAACTCCCATATCTCGCAAACAGGTTGACCAATCCGCAAAATTCATGTTGCATCTGAAAGTAGAAACTCGCCCGATTACAGCGGTATGCGTACTTTTTGCCTAGGCCGTTCTAGTTATTCGTTTCGAGCATCAGAACTGCGAAAATTTTGAGTTTCTTAAGCGATTCTTACCTCCATTCTGCCATATCTCGCGAACGGATTGACCAATCGGCAAAATTTCTGTTGCATCTGAAAGTAGAAACCCGCCCGATTACAACGGTGTGTGTAGTGTTCGCCTAGGCCGTTCTAGTTATTCGTCTCGAGCATCAGAACTGCGAAACATTTGAGTTTCTCAAGCGTTTCTTACCTCCAAACTGCCATATCTCGCGAACGGATTGTCCAATCCGCAAAATTTCTGTTGCATCTGAAAGTAGAAACCCGCCCGATTACAACGGTATGTGTACTCTTCCCCTAGGCCGTTCTAGTTATTCGTCTCGAGCATCAGAACTGCGAAACTTTTGAGTTTCTCAAGCGTTTCTTACCTCCAAACTGCCATATCTCGCGAACGGATTGACCAATCCGCAAAATTTCTGTTGCATCTGAAAGTAGAAACCCGCCCGATTACAACGGTGTGTGTTGTGTTCGCCTAGGCCGTTCTAGTTATTCGTCTCGAGCATCAGAACTGCGAAACTTTTGAGTTTCTCAAGCGTTTCTTACCTCCAAACTGCCATATCTCGCGAACGGATTGACCAATCCGCAAAATTTCTGTTGCATCTGAAAGTAGAAACTCGCCCGATTACAACGGTATGTGTACTTTTCCCCTAGGCCGTTCTAGTTATTCGTTTCGAGCATCAGAACTGCGAAAATTTTGAGTTTCTCCAGCGTTTCTTACCTCCAAACTGCCATATCTCGCGAACGGTTTGACCAATCCGCAAAATTTCTGTTGCATCTGAAAGTAGAAGCTCGCCCGATTACAACGGTATGTGTACTTTTCCCCTAGGCCGTTCCAGTTATTCGTTTCGAGCATGAGAACTGTGAACATTTTGAGTTTCTCAACCGTTTCTTACCTCCAAACTGCCATATCTCGCGAACAGATTGACCGATCCGCAACATTTCTTTTGCATCTGAAAGTAGAAAATCGCCCGATTACAACGGTATGTGTACTTTTCCCCTAGGCCGTTCTAGTTATTCGTTTCGAGCATCAGAACTGCGAAAATTTTGGGTTTCTCAAGCGTTTGTTACCTCCAAACCGCCATATCTCGCGAAAGGATTGACCAATCCGCATAATTTCTGTTGCATCTGAAAGTAGAAGCTCGCCCGATTACAACGGCATGCGTACTTTTCCCCTAGGCCGTTCTAGTTATGCTTGTCGAGCATCAGAACTGCGAAAATGTTGAGTTTCTCAAGCGTTTCTTACCTCCAAACTGCCATATCTCGCGAACGGATTCACCAATCCGCAAAATTTCTGTTGCATCTGAAAGTAGAAACTCGCCCGATTACAACGGTATGTGTACCTTTCCCCTAGGACGTTCCAGTTATACGTTTCGAGCATCAGAACTGCGAAAATTTTGAGTTTCTCAAGCGTTTCTTACCTACAAACTCCCATATCTCGCCAACAGATTGACCAATCCGCAAAATTCCTGTTGCATCTGAAAGTAGAAACTCGCCCGATTACAACGGTATGCGTACTTTTCCCCTAGGCCGTTCTAGTTATGCTTGTCGAGCATCAGAACTTCGAAAATTTTGAGTTTCTCAAGCGTTTCTTACCTCCAAACTGCCATATCTCGCGAACGGATTGACCAATCCGCAAAATTTCTGTTTTATCTGAAAGTAGAAACCCGCCCGATTACAACGGTATGTGTAGTCTTCCCCTAGGCCGTTCTAGTTATTCGTCTCGAGCATCAGAACTAAGAAACTTTTGAGTTTCTCAAGCGTTTCTTACCTGCAAACTGCCATATCTCGCGAACGGATTGACCAATCCGCAAAATTTCTGTTGCATCTGAAAGTAGAAACTCGCCCGATTACAACGGTATTCGTACTTTTCCCCTAGGCCGTTCCAGTTTTTCGATTCGAGCATCAGAACTGCGAAAATTTTGAGTTTCTCAACCGTTTCTTACCACCAAACTACCATATCTCGCGAACGGATTGACCAATCCGCAAAATTTCTGTTGCATCTGAAGGTAGAAACTAGCCCGATTACAACTGTATGCGTACTTTTCCCCTAGGCCGTTCTAGTTATTCGTTTCGAGCATCAGAACTGCGAATATTTTGAGTTTCTCAAGCGTTTCTTACATACAAGCTGCCACATCTCGCGAACGGATTGATCAATCCGCAAAATTTCTGTGGCATCTGAAAGTAGAAACTCGCCCAATTACAACGGTATGTGTACTTTTCCCCTAGGCCATTCCAGTTATTCGTCTCGAGCATCAGAACTGCGAAAATTTTGAGTTTCTCGAGCGTTTCTTACCTCCAAACTGCCATATCTCGCGCAAGGATTGACCAATCCGCAAAATTTCTGTTGCATCTGAAAGTAGAAACTCGCCCGATTACAACGGTGTGTGTAGTGTTCGCCTAGGCCGTTCTAGTTATTCGTCTCGAGCATCAGAACTGCGAAACATTTGAGTTTCTCAAGCGTTTCTTACCTCCAAACTGCCATATCTCGCGAACGGATTGTCCAATCCGCAAAATTTCTGTCGCATCTGAAAGTAGAAACCCGCCCGATTACAACGGTATGTGTACTCTTCCCCTAGACCATTCTAGTTATTCGTCTCGAGCATCAGAACTGCGAAAATTTTGAGTTTCTCAAGCGTTTCTTACATCCAAACTCCCATATCTCGCAAACAGATTGACCAATCCGCAAAATTCATGTTGCAACTGAAAGTAGAAACTCGCCCGATTACAACGGTATGCGTACTTTTTCCCTAGGCCGTTCTAGTTATTCGTTTCGAGCATCAGAACTGCGAAAATTTTGAGTTTCTCAAGCGTTTCTTACTTCCAAACTGCCATATCTGGCGAACGGATTGACCAATCCGCAAAATTTCTGTTGCATCTGAAAGTAGAAACCCGCCCGATTACAACGGTATGTGTACTTTTCCCCTAGGCCGTTCCAGTTATTCGATTCGAGCATCAGAACTGCGAAAATTTTGAGTTTCTCAACCGTTTCTTACCACCAAACTACCATATCTCGCGAACGGATTGACCAATCCGCAAAATTTCTGTTGCATCTGAAGGTAGAAACTCGCCCGATTACAACTGTATGCGTACTTTTCCCCTAGGCCGTTCTAGTTATTCGTTTCGAGCATCAGAACTGCGAATATTTTGAGTTTCTCAAGCGTTTCTTACATACAAGCTGCCACATCTCGCGAACGGATTGATCAATCCGCAAAATTTCTGTTGCATCTGAAAGTAGAAACCCGCCCGATTACAACGGTGTGTGTAGTGTTCGCCTAGGCCGTTCTAGTTATTCGTCTCGAGCATCAGAACTGCGAAACATTTGAGTTTCTCAAGCGTTTCTTACCTCCAAACTGCCATATCTCGCGAACGGATTGTCCAATCCGCAAAATTTCTGTTGCATCTGAAAGTAGAAACCCGCCCGATTACAACGGTATGTGTACTCTTCCCCTAGGCCGTTCTAGTTATTCGTCTCGAGCTTCAGAACTGCGAAAATTTTGAGTTTCTCAAGCGTTTCCTACCTCCAAACTGCCATATCTCGCGAACGGATTGACCAATCCGCAAAATTTCTGTTGCATCTGAAAGTAGAAACTCGCCCGATTACAACGGTATGCGTACTTTTGCCCTAGGCCGTTCTAGTTATGCTTGTCGAGCATCAGAACTGCGAAAATTTTGAGTTTCTCAAGCGTTTCTTACATCCAAACTCCCATATCTCGCAAACAGATTGACCAATCCGCAAAATTCATGTTGCAACTGAAAGTAGAAACTCGCCCGATTACAACGGTATGCGTACTTTTTCCCTAGGCCGTTCTTGTTATTCGTTTCGAGCATCAGAACTGCGAAAATTTTGAGTTTCTCCAGCGTTTCTTACTTCCAAACTGCCATATCTGGCGAACGGATTGACCAATCCGCGAAATTTCTGTTGCATCTGAAAGTAGAAACCCGCCCGATTACAACGGTGTGTGTAGTCTTCCCCTCGGCCGTTCTAGTTATTCGTCTCGAGCATCAGAACTGCGAAAATTTTGAGTTTCTCAACCGTTTCTTACCACCAAACTACCATATCTCGCGAACGGATTGACCAATCCGCAAAATTTCTGTTGCATCTGAACGTAGAAACCCGCCCGATTACAACGGTATGTGTACTCTTCCCCTAGGCCGTTCTAGTTATTCGTCTCGAGCTTCAGAACTGCGAAAATTTTGAGTTTCTCAAGCGTTTCCTACCTCCAAACTGCCATATCTCGCGAACGGATTGACCAATCCGCAAAATTTCTGTTGCATCTGAAAGTAGAAACTCGCCCGATTACAACGGTATGCGTACTTTTGCCCTAGGCCGTTCTAGTTATGCTTGTCGAGCATCAGAACTGCGAAAATTTTGAGTTTCTCAAGCGTTTCTTACATACAAGCTGCCACATCTCGCGAACGGATTGATCAATCCGCAAAATTTCTGTGGCATCTGAAAGTAGAAACTCGCCCAATTACAACGGTATGTGTACTTTTCCCCTAGGCCATTCTAGTTATTCGTCTCGAGCATCAGAACTTCGAAAATTTTGAGTTTCTCGAGCGTTTCTTACCTCCAAACTGCCATATCTCGCGCAAGGATTGACCAATCCGCAAAATTTCTGTTGCATCTGAAAGTAGAAACTCGCCCGATTACAACGGCATGCGTACTTTTCCCCTAGGCCGTTCTAGTTATGCTTGTCGAGCATCAGAACTGCGAAAATGTAGAGTTTCTCAAGCGTTTCTTACCTCCAAACTGCCATATCTCGCGAACGGATTCACCAATCCGCAAAATTTCTGTTGCATCTGAAAGTAGAAACCCGCCCGATTACAACGGTGTGTGTAGTGTTCGCCTAGGCCGTTCTAGTTATTCGTCTCGAGCATCAGAACTGCGAAACATTTGAGTTTCTCAAGCGTTTCTTACCTCCAAACTGCCATATCTCGCGAACGGATTGTCCAATCCGCAAAATTTCTGTTGCATCTGAAAGTAGAAACCCGCCCGATTACAACGGTATGTGTACTCTTCCCCTAGGCCGTTCTAGTTATTCGTCTCGAGCTTCAGAACTGCGAAAATTTTGAGTTTCTCAAGCGTTTCCTACCTCCAAACTGCCATATCTCGCGAACGGATTGACCAATCCGCAAAATTTCTGTTGCAACTGAAAGTAGAAACTCGCCCGATTACAACGGTATGCGTACTTTTTCCCTAGGCCGTTCTTGTTATTCGTTTCGAGCATCAGAACTGCGAAAATTTTGAGTTTCTCAAGCGTTTCTTACTTCCAAACTGCCATATCTGGCGAACGGATTGACCAATCCGCGAAATTTCTGTTGCATCTGAAAGTAGAAACCCGCCCGATTACAACGGTGTGTGTAGTCTTCCCCTCGGCCGTTCTAGTTATTCGTCTCGAGCATCAGAACTGCGAAAATTTTGAGTTTCTCAACCGTTTCTTACCACCAAACTACCATATCTCGCGAACGGATTGACCAATCCGCAATATTTCTGTTGCATCTGAAGGTAGAAACTCGCCCGATTACAACTGTATGCGTACTTTTCCCCTAGGCCGTTCTAGTTATTCGTTTCGAGCATCAGAACTGCGAATATTTTGAGTTTCTCAAGCGTTTCTTACATACAAGCTGCCACATCTCGCGAACGGATTGATCAATCCGCAAAATTTCTGTGGCATCTGAAAGTAGAAACTCGCCCAATTACAACGGTATGTGTACTTTTCCCCTAGGCCATTCTAGTTATTCGTCTCGAGCATCAGAACTGCGAAAATTTTGAGTTTCTCGAGCGTTTCTTACCTCCAAACTGCAATATCTCGCGCAAGGATTGACCAATCCGCAAAATTTCTGTTGCATCTGAAAGTAGAAACTCGCCCGATTACAACGGTGTGTGTAGTGTTCGCCTAGGCCGTTCTAGTTATGCTTGTCGAGCATCTGAACTGCGAAAATTTTGATTTTCTCAAGCGTTTCTTACATCCAAACTCCCATATCTCGCAAACAGATTGACCAATCCGCAAAATTCATGTTGCAACTGAAGGTAGAAACTCGGCCGATTACAACTGTATGCGTACTTTTCCCCTAGGCCGTTCTAGTTATTCGTTTCGAGAATCAGAACTGCGAATACTTTGAGTTTCTCAAGCGTTTCTTACATCCAAGCTGCCACATCTCGCGAACGGATTGATCAATCCGCAAAATTCATGTTGCAACTGAAAGTAGAAACTCGCCCGATTACAACGGTATGCGTACTTTTTCCCTAGGCCGTTCTAGTTATTCGTTTCGAGCATCAGAACTGCGAAAATTTTGAGTTTCTCAAGCGTTTCTTACTTCCAAACTGCCGTATCTGGCGAACGGATTGACCAATCCGCAAAATTACTGTTGCATCTGAAAGTAGAAACCCGCCCGATTACAACGGTGTGTGTAGTCTTCCCCTCGGCCGTTCTAGTTATTCGTCTCGAGCATCAGAACAGCGAAAATTTTGAGTTGCTCAAGCGTTTCTTACCTCCAAACTGCAATATCTCGCGAAAGGATTGACCAATCCGCAAAATTTCTGTTGCATCTGAAGGTAGAAACTCGCCCGATTACAACGGTATGTGTACTTTTCCCCTAGGCCGTTCTAGTTATTCGTCTCGAGCATCAGAACTGCGAAAATTTTGAATTTCTCAAGCGTTTCTTACCTCCAAGCTGCCATATCTCGCGAAAGGATTGACCAATCCGCAAAATTTCTGTTGCATTTGAAGGTAGAAACTCGCCCGATTACAACGGTATGTGTACTTTTCCCCTAGGCCGTTCTAGTTATTCGTTTCGAGCATCAGAACTGCGAAAATTTTGGGTTTCTCAAGCATTTGTTACCTCCAAACCGCCATATCTCGCGAAAGGATTGACCAATCCGCATAATTTCTGTTGCATCTGAAAGTAGAAGCTCGCCCGATTACAACGGTATGTGTACTTTTCCCCTAGGCCGTTCCAGTTACTCGTTTCGAGCATCAGAACTGCGAAAATTTTGAGTTTCTCAAGCGTTTCTTACCTCCAAACTGCCATATCTCGCGAACGGATTGACCAATCCGCAAAATTTCTGTTGCATCTGAAAGTAGAAACTCGCCCGGTCACAACGGTATGAGTACATTTCCCCTAGGACGTTCTAGTTATGCTTGTCGAGCATCAGAACTGTGAACATTTTGAGTTTCTCAACCGTTTCTTACCTCCAAACTGCCATATCTCGCGAACGGATTGACCGATCCGCAAAATTTCTTTTGCATCTGAAAGTAGAAACTCGCCCGATTACAACGGTATGTGTACTTTTCCCCTAGGCCGTTCCAGTTATTCGTTTCGAGCATCAGAACTGCGAAAATGTTGTGTTTCTCAACCGTTTCTTACCACCAACCACCATATCTCGCGAACAGATTGACCAGTCCGCAAAATTTCTGTTGCATCTGAAAGTAGAAACTCGCCCGATTACAACTGTATGCGTACTTTTCCCCTAGGCCGTTCTAGTTATTCGTTTCGAGCATCAGAACTGCGAATATTTTGACTTTCTCAAGCGTTTCTTACATACAAGCTGCCACATCTCGCGAACGGATTGATCAATCCGCAAAATTTCTGTGGCATCTGAAAGTAGAAACTCGCCCAATTACAACGGTATGTGTACTTTTCCCCTAGGCCATTCTAGTTATTCGTCTCGAGCATCAGAACTGCGAAAATTTTGAGTTTCTCGAGCGTTTCTTACCTCCAAACTGCCATATCTCGCGCAAGGATTGACCAATCCGCAAAATTTCTGTTGCATCTGAAAGTAGAAACTCGCCCGATTACAACGGCATGCGTACTTTTCCCCTAGGCCGTTCTAGTTATGCTTGTCGAGCATCAGAACTGCGAAAATGTTGAGTTTCTCAAGCGTTTCTTACCTACAAACTCCCATATCTCGCCAACAGATTGACCAATCCGCAAAATTCCTGTCGCATCTGAAAGTAGAAACTCGCCCGATTACAACGGTATGCGTACTTTTCCCCTAGGCCGTTCTAGTTATGCTTGTCGAGCATCAGAACTGCGAAAATTTTGAGTTTCTCAAGCGTTTCTTACTTCCAAACTGCCATATCTCGCGAACGGATTGACCAATCCGCAAAATTTCTGTTTTATCTGAAAGTAGAAACCCGCCCGATTACAACGGTATGTGTAGTCTTCCCCTAGGCCGTTCTAGTTATTCGTCTCGAGCATCAGAACTAAGAAACTTTTGAGTTTCTCAAGCGTTTCTTACCTGCAAACTGCCATATCTCGCGAACGGATTGACCAATCCGCAAAATTTCTGTTGCATCTGAAAGTAGAAACTCGCCCGATTACAACGGTATGCGTACTTTTCCCCTAGGCCGTTCTAGTTATGCTTGTCGAGCATCAGAACTGCGAAATTTTGAGTTTCTCAAGCGTTCCTTACATCCAAACTCCCATATCTCGCGAACAGGTTGACCAATCCGCAAAATTCATGTTGCATCTGAAAGTAGAATCTCGCCCGATTACAACGGTATGCGTACTTTTTCCCTAGGCCGTTCTAGTTATTCGTTTCGAGCATCAGAACTGCGAAAATTTTGAGTTTCTCAAGCGTTTCTTACCTCCAAACTGCCATATCTCGCGAACGGATTGACCAATCCGCAAAATTTCTGTTGCATCTGAAAGTAGAAACCCGCCCGATTACAACGGTGTGTGTAGTCTTCCCCTAGGCCGTTCTAGTTATTCGTCTCGAGCATCAGAACTGCGAAACTTTTGAGTTTCTCAAGCGTTTCTTACCTCCAAACTGCCATATCTCGCGAACGGATTGGCCAATCCGCAAAATTTCTGTTGCATCTGAAAGTAGAAACCCGCCCGATTACAACGGTATGTGTAGTCTTCCCCTAGGCCGTTCTAGTTATTCGTCTCGAGCATCAGAACTGCGAAAATTTTGAGTTTCTCAAGCGTTTCTTACCTCCAAACTGCCACATCTCGCGAACGGATTGACCAATCCGCAAAATTCATGTTGCATCTGAAAGTAGAAACACGCCCGATTACAACGGTATGCGTACTTTTTCCCTAGGCCGTTCTAGTTATTCGTCTCGAGCATCAGAACTGCGAAACTTTTGAGTTTCTCAAGCGTTCCTTACCTCCAAACTGCCATATCTCGCGAACGGATTGACCAATCCGCAAAATTTCTGTTGCATCTGAAAGTAGAAGCTCGCCCGATTACAACGGTATGCGTACTTTTCCCCTAGGCCGTTCTAGTTATGCTTGTCGAGCATCGGAACTGCGAAAATTGTGAGTTTCTCAAGCGTTTCTTACATCCAAACTCCCATATCTCGCGAACAGGTTGACCAATCCGCAAAATTCATGTTGCATCTGAAAGTAGAAACTCGCCCGATTACAACGGTATGCGTACTTTTTCCCTAGACCGTTCTAGTTATTCGTTTCGAGCATCAGAACTGCGAAAATTTTGAGTTTCTCAAGCGTTTCTTACCTCCAAACTGCCATATCTCGCGAACGGATTGACCAATCCACAAAATTTCTGTTGCATCTGAAAGTAGAAACCCGCCCGATTACAACGGTATGTGTAGTCTTCCCCTAGGCCGTTCTAGTTATTCGTCTCGAGCTTCAGAACTGTGAAAATTTTGAGTTTCTCAAGCGTTTCCTACCTCCAAACTGCCATATCTCGCGAACGGATTGTCCAATCCGCAAAATTTCTGTTGCAACTGAAAGTAGAAACTCGCCCGATTACAACGGTATGCGTACTTTTTCCCTAGGCCGTTCTAGTTATTCGTTTCGAGCATCAGAACTGCGAAAATTTTGAGTTTCTCAAGCGTTTCTTACCTCCAAACTGCCATATCTAGCGAACGGGTTGACCAATCCGCAAATTTTCTGTTGCATCTGAAAGTAGAAACTCGCCCGATTACAACAGTATGTGTACTTTTCCCCTAGGCCGTTACAGTTATTCGTTTCGAGCACCAGAACTGCGAAAATTTTGAGTTTCTCAAGCGTTTCTTACCTACAAACTCCCATATCTCGCCAACAGATCGACCAATCCGCAAAATTCCTGTTGCATCTGAAAGTAGAAACTCGCCCGATTACAACGGTATGCGTACTTTTCCCCTAGGCCGTCCAAGTTATGCTTGTCGAGCATCAGAACTGCGAAAGTTGTGAGTTTCTCAAGCGTTTCTTACATCCAAACTCCCATATCTCGCGAACAGGTTGACCAATCCGCAAAATTCATGTTGCATCTGAAAGTAGAAACTCGCCCGATTACAACCGTATGCGTACTTTTTCCCTAGGCCGTTCTAGTTATTCGTTTCGAGCATCAGAACTGCGAAAATTTTGAGTTTCTCAAGCGTTTCTTACCTCCAAACTGCCATATCTCGCGAACGGATTGACCAATCCGCAAAATTTCTGTTGCATCTGAAAGTAGAAACCCGCCCGATTACAACGGTATGCGCAGTCTTCCCCTAGGCCGTTCTAGTTATTCGTCTCGAGCTTCAGAACTGCGAAAATTTTGAGTTTCTCAAGCGTTTCTTACCTCCAAACTGCCATATCTGGCGAACGGATTGACCAATCCGCAAAATTTCTGTTGCATCTGAAAGTAGAAACTCGCCCGATTACAACGGTATGTGTACTTTTCCCCTAGGCCGTTACAGTTATTCGTTTCGAGCATCAGAACTGCGAAAATTTTGTGTTTCTCAAGCGTTTCTTACCTCCAAACTGCCATATCTCGCGAAAGGATTGACCAATCCGCAAAATTTCTGTTGCATCTGAAAGTAGAAACACGCCCGATTACAACGGTATGAGTACTTTTCCCCTAGGCCGTTCTGGTTATTCGTTTCGAACATCAGAACTGCGAAGATTTTGGGTTTCTCAAGCGTTTGTTACCTCCAAACCGCCATATTTCGCGAAAGGATTGACCAATCCGCATAATATCTGTTGCATCTGAAAGTAGAAACTCGCCCGATTACAACGGTATGTGTACTTTTCCCCTAGGCCGTTCTAGTTATTCGTCTCGAGCATCAGAACTGCGAAAATTTTGAGTTTCTCAAGCGTTTCTTACCTCCAAACTGCCATATCTGGCGAACGGATTGACCAATCCGCAAAATTTCTGTTGCATCTGAAAGTAGAAACTCGCCCGATTACAACGGTATGTGTACTTTTCCCCTAGGCCGTTACAGTTATTCGTTTCGAGCATCAGAACTGCGAAAATTTTGTGTTTCTCAAGCGTTTCTTACCTCCAAACTGCCATATCTCGCGAAAGGATTGACCAATCCGCAAAATTTCTGTTGCATCTGAAAGTAGAAACACGCCCGATTACAACGGTATGAGTACTTTTCCCCTAGGCCGTTCTGGTTATTCGTTTCGAACATCAGAACTGCGAAGATTTTGGGTTTCTCAAGCGTTTGTTACCTCCAAACCGCCATATTTCGCGAAAGGATTGACCAATCCGCATAATATCTGTTGCATCTGAAAGTAGAAACTCGCCCGATTACAACGGTATGTGTACTTTTCCCCTAGGCCGTTCTAGTTATTCGTCTCGAGCATCAGAACTGCGAAACTTTTGAGTTTCTCAAGCGTTTCTTACTTCCAAACTGCCATATCTCGCGAACGGATTGACCAATCCGCAAAATTCCTGTTGCATCTGAAAGTAGAAACCCGCCCGATTACAACGGTATGTGTAGTCTACCCCTAGGCCGTTCTAGTTATTCGTTTCGAGCATCAGAACTGTGAACATTTTGAGTTTCTCAACCGTTTCTTACCTCCAAACTGCCATATCTCGCGAACGGATTGACCAATCCGCAAAATTTCTGTTGCATCTGAAAGTAGAAGCTTGCCCTATTACAACGGTATGCGTACTTTTCCCGTAGGCCGTTCTAGTTATGCTTGTCGAGCACCAGAACTGCGAAAATTTTCAGTTTCTCAAGCGTTTCTTACTTACAAACTGCCACATCTCGCGAACCGATTGACCAATCCGCAAAATTTCTGTTGCATCTGTAAGTAGAAACTCGCCCGATTACGACGGTATGCGTACTTTTCCCCTAGGCGGTTCTAGTTATTCGTCTCGAGCATCAGAACTGCGAAAATTTTGAGTTTCTCAAGCGTTTCTTACCTCCAAACTGCCACATCTCGCGAACGGATTGACCAATCCGCAAAATTCATGTTGCATCTGAAAGTAGAAACTCGCCCGATTACAACGGTATGCGTACTTTTTCCCTAGGCCGTTCTAGTTATTCGTTTCGAGCATCAGAACTGCGAAAATCTTGAGTTTCTCAAGCGTTTCTTACCTCCAAACTGCCATATCTCGCGAACGGATTGACCAATCCGCAAAATTTCTGTTGCATCTGAAAGTAGAAACCCGCCCGATAACAACGGTGTGTGTAGTGTTCCCCTAGGCCGTTCTAGTTATTCGTCTCGAGCATCAGGACTGCGAAACATTTGAGTTTCTCAAGCGTTTCTTACCTCCAAACTGCCATATCTCGCGAACGGATTGTCCAATCCGCAAAATTTCTGTTGCATCTGAAAGTAGAAACCCGCCCGATTACAACGGTATGTGTAGTCTTCCCCTAGGCCGTTCTAGTTATTCGTCTCGAGCATCAGAACTGCGAAAATTTTGAGTTTCTCAAGCGTTTCTTACCTCCAAACTGCCATATCTCGCGAACGGATTGACCAATCCGCAAAATTTCTGTTGCATCTGAAAGCAGAAACCCGCCCGATTACAACGGTATGTGTAGTCTTCCCCTAGGCCGTTCTAGTTATTCGTCTCGAGCTTCAGAACTGCGAAAATTTTGAGTTTCTCAAGCGTTTCCTACCTCCAAACTGCCATATCTCGCGAACGGATTGACCAATCCGCAAAATTTCCTTTGCATCTGAAAGTAGAAACTCGCCCGATTACAACGGTATGCGTACTTTTCCCCTAGGCCGTTCTAGTTATGCTTGTTGAGCATCAGAACTGCGAAAATTTTGAGTTTCTCAAGCGTTTCTTACATCCAAACTCCCATATCTCGCGAACAGATTGACCAATCCGCAAAATTCATGTTGCATCTGAAAGTAGAAACTCGCCCGATTACAACGGTATGTGTACTTTTCCCCTAGGCCGTTCTAGTTATTCGTTTCGAGCATCAGAACTGCGAAAATTTTGAGTTTCTCAAGCGTTTCTTACCTCCAAACTGCCATATCTGGCGAACGGATTGACCAATCCGCAAAATATCTGTTGCATCTGAAAGTAGGAACTCGCCCGATTACAACGGTATGTGTACTTTTCCCCTAGGCCGTTCTAGTTATTCGTTTCGTTCATCAGAACTACGAAAATTTTGTGTTTCTCAAGCGTTTCTTACATCCAAACTGCCATATCTCTCGAACAGATTGACCAATCCGCAAAATTTCTGTGCATCTGAATGTAGAAACTCGCCCGATTACAACGGTATGAGTACTTTTCCCCTAGGCCGTTCTGGTTATTCGTTTCGAACATCAGAACTGCGAAGATTTTGGGTTTCTCAAGCGTTTGTTACCTCCAAACCGCCATATTTCGCGAAAGGATTGACCAATCCGCATAATTTCTGTTGCATCTGAAAGTAGAAACTCGCCCGATTACAACGGTAGGCGTACTTTTCCCCTAGGCCGTTCTAGTTATGCTTGTCGAGCATCATAACTGCGAAAATTGTGAGTTTCTCAAGCGTTCCTTACATCCAAACTCCCATATCTCGCGAACAGGTTGACCAATCCGCAAAATTCATGTTGCATCTGAAAGTAGAAACTCGCCCGATTACAACGGTATGTGTACTTTTCCCCTAGGCCGTTCTAGTTATTCGTCTCGAGCATCAGAACTGCGAAACTTTTGAGTTTCTCAAGCGTTTCTTACCTCCAAACTGCCATATCTCGCGAACGGATTGACCAATCCGCAAAATTTCTGTTGCATCTGAAAGCAGAAACCCGCCCGATTACAACGGTATGTGTAGTCTTCCCCTAGGCCGTTCTAGTTATTCGTCTCGAGCTTCAGAACTGCGAAAATTTTGAGTTTCTCAAGCGTTTCCTACCTCCAAACTGCCATATCTCGCGAACGGATTGACCAATCCGCAAAATTTCCTTTGCATCTGAAAGTAGAAACTCGCCCGATTACAACGGTATGCGTACTTTTCCCCTAGGCCGTTCTAGTTATGCTTGTTGAGCATCAGAACTGCGAAAATTTTGAGTTTCTCAAGCGTTTCTTACATCCAAACTCCCATATCTCGCGAACAGATTGACCAATCCGCAAAATTCATGTTGCATCTGAAAGTAGAAACTCGCCCGATTACAACGGTATGTGTACTTTTCCCCTAGGCCGTTCTAGTTATTCGTTTCGAGCATCAGAACTGCGAAAATTTTGAGTTTCTCAAGCGTTTCTTACCTCCAAACTGCCATATCTGGCGAACGGATTGACCAATCCGCAAAATATCTGTTGCATCTGAAAGTAGGAACTCGCCCGATTACAACGGTATGTGTACTTTTCCCCTAGGCCGTTCTAGTTATTCGTTTCGTTCATCAGAACTACGAAAATTTTGTGTTTCTCAAGCGTTTCTTACATCCAAACTGCCATATCTCTCGAACAGATTGACCAATCCGCAAAATTTCTGTGCATCTGAATGTAGAAACTCGCCCGATTACAACGGTATGAGTACTTTTCCCCTAGGCCGTTCTGGTTATTCGTTTCGAACATCAGAACTGCGAAGATTTTGGGTTTCTCAAGCGTTTGTTACCTCCAAACCGCCATATTTCGCGAAAGGATTGACCAATCCGCATAATTTCTGTTGCATCTGAAAGTAGAAACTCGCCCGATTACAACGGTAGGCGTACTTTTCCCCTAGGCCGTTCTAGTTATGCTTGTCGAGCATCATAACTGCGAAAATTGTGAGTTTCTCAAGCGTTCCTTACATCCAAACTCCCATATCTCGCGAACAGGTTGACCAATCCGCAAAATTCATGTTGCATCTGAAAGTAGAAACTCGCCCGATTACAACAGTATGTGTACTTTTCCCCTAGGCCGTTCTAGTTATTCGTCTCGAGCATCAGAACTGCGAAACTTTTGAGTTTCTCAAGCGTTTCTTACCTCCCAACTGCCATATCTCGCGAACGGATTGACCAATCCGCAAAATTCCTGTTGCATCTAAAAGTAGAAACCCGCCCGATTACAACGGTATGTGTAGTCTTCCCCTAGGCCGTTCTAGTTATTCGTCTTGAGCATCAGAACTGCGAAAATTTTGAGTTTCTCAAGCGTTTCTTACCTCCAAACTGCCACATCTCGCGAACGGATTGACCAATCCGCAAAATTCATGTTGCATCTGAAAGTAGAAACTCGCCCTATTACAACGGTATGCGTACTTTTTCCGTAGGCCGTTCTAGTTATTCGTTTCGAGCATCAGAACTGCGAAAATTTGGAGTTTCTCAAGCGTTTCTTACCTCCAAACTGCCATATCTCGCGAACGGATTGACCAATCCGCAAAATTTCTGTTGCATCTGAAAATAGAAACCCGCCCGATTACAACGGTATGTGTAGTCTTCCCCTAGGCCGTTCTAGTTATTCGTCTCGAGCATCAGAACTGCGAAACTTTTGAGTTTCTCAAGCGTTTCTTACCTCCAAACTGCCATATCTCGCGAACGGATTGACCAATCCGCAAAATTTCTGTTGCATCTGAAAGTAGAAACTCGCCCGATTACAACGGTAGGCGTACTTTTCCCCTAGGCCGTTCTAGTTATGCTTGTCGAGCATCATAACTGCGAAAATTGTGAGTTTCTCAAGCGTTTCTTACATCCAAACTCCCATATCTCCCGAACAGGTTGACCAATCCGCAAAATTCATGTTGCATCTGAAAGTAGAAACTCGCCCGATTACAACGGTATGCGTACTTTTTCCCTAGGACGTTCTAGTTATTCGTTTCGAGCATCAGAACTGCGAAAATTTTGAGTTTCTCAAGCGTTTCTTACCTCCAAACTGCCATATCTCGCGAACGGATTGACCAATCCGCAAAATTTCTGTTGCATCTGAAAGTAGAAACCCGCCCGATTACAACGGTGTGTGTAGTGTTCCCCTAGGCCGTTCTAGTTATTCGTCTCGAGCATCAGAACTGCGAAACATTTGAGTTTCTCAAGCGTTTCTCACCTCCAAACTGCCATATCTCGCGAACGGATTGACCAATCCGCAAAATTTCTGTTGCATCTGAAAGTAGAAACCCGTCCGATTACAACGGTATGTGTAGTCTTCCCCTAGGCCGTTCTAGTTATTCGTCTCGAGCATCAGAACTGCGAAACTTTTGAGTTTCTCAAGCTATTCTTACCTCCAAACTGCCATATCTCGCGAACGGATTGACCAATCCGCAAAATTTCTGTTGCATCTGAAAGTAGAAACTCGCCCGATTACAACGGTATGCGTACTTTTCCCCTAGGCCGTTCCAGTTATGCTTGTCGAGCATCAGAACTGCGAAAATTGTGAGTTTCTCAAGCGTTTCTTACATCCAAACTCCCATATCTCCCGAACAGGTTGACCAATCCGCAAAATTCATGTTGCATCTGAAAGTAGAAACTCGCCCGATTACAACGGTATGCGTACTTTTTCCCTAGGACGTTCTAGTTATTCGTTTCGAGCATCAGAACTGCGAAAATTTTGAGTTTCTCAAGCGTTTCTTACCTCCAAACTGCCATATCTCGCGAACGGATTGACCAATCCGCAAAATTTCTGTTGCATCTGAAAGTAGAAACCCGCCCGATTACAACGGTGTGTGTAGTGTTCCCCTAGGCCGTTCTAGTTATTCGTCTCGAGCATCAGAACTGCGAAACATTTGAGTTTCTCAAGCGTTTCTTACCTCCAAACTGCCATATCTCGCGAACGGATTGTCCAATCCGCAAAATTTCTGTTGCAGCTGAATGTAGAAACCCGCCCGATTACAACGGTATGTGTAGTCTTCCCCTAGGCCGTTCTAGTTATTCGTCTCGAGCATCAGATCTGCGAAACTTTTGAGTTTCTCAAGCGTTTCTTACCTCCAAACTGCCATATCTCGCGAACGGATTGACCAATCCGCAAAATTTCTGTTGCATCTGAAAGTAGAAACTCGCCCGATTACAACGGTATGCGTACTTTTCCCCTAGGCCGTCCAAGTTATGCTTGTCGAGCATCAGAACTGCGAAAATTGTGAGTTTCTCAAGCGTTTCTTACATCCAAACTCCCATATCTCGCGAACAGGTTGACCAATCCGCAAAATTCATGTTGCATCTGAAAGTAGAAACTCGCCCGATTACAACGGTATGTGTACTTTTCCCCTAGGCCGTTCTAGTTATTCGTCTCGAGCATCAGAACTGCGAAACTTTTGAGTTTCTCAAGCGTTTCTTACCTCCAAACTGACATATCTCGCGAACGGATTGACCAATCCGCAAAATTCCTGTTGCATCTAAAAGTAGAAACCCGCCCGATTACAACGGTATGTGTAGTCTTCCCCTAGGCCGTTCTAGTTATTCGTCTCGAGCATCAGAACTGCGAAAATTTTGAGTTTCTCAAGCGTTTCTTACCTCCAAACTGCCACATCTCGCGAACGGATTGACCAATCCGCAAAATTCATGTTGCATCTGAAAGTAGAAACTCGCCCTATTACAACGGTATGCGTACTTTTCCCCTAGGCCGTTCTAGTTATGCTTGTCGAGCATCAGAACTGCGAAAATTTTGAGTTTCTCAAGCGTTTCTTACATCCAAACTCCCATATCTCGCGAACAGATTGACCAATCCGCAAAATTCATGTTGCATCTGAAAGTAGAAACTCGCCCGATTACAACGGTATGCGTACTTTTTCCCTAGGCCGTTCTAGTTATTCGTTTCGAGCATCAGAACTGCGAAAATTTTGAGTTTCTCAAGCGTTTCTTACCTCCAAACTGCCATATCTGGCGAACGGATTGACCAATCCGCAAAATTTCTGTTGCATCTGAAAGTAGGAACTCGCCCGATTACAACGGTATGTGTACTTTTCCCCTAGGCCGTTCTAGTTATTCGTTTCGAGCATCAGAACTGCGAAAATTTTGTGTTTCTCAAGCGTTTCTTACCTCCAAACTGCCATATCTCGCGAGAGGATTGACCAATCCGCAAAATTTCTGTTGCATCTGAAAGTAGAAACTCGCCCGATTACAACGGTATGAGTACTTTTCCCCTAGGCCGTTCTGGTTATTCGTTTCGAACATCAGAACTGCGAAGATTTTGGGTATCTCAAGCGTTTGTTACCTCCAAACCGCCATATTTCGCGAAAGGATTGACCAATCCGCATAATTTCTGTTGCATCTGAAAGTAGAAACTCGCCCGATTACAACGGTATGTGTACTTTTCCCCTAGGCCGTTCTAGTTATTCGTCTCGAGCATCAGAACTGCGAAACTTTTGAGTTTCTCAAGCGTTTCTTACCTCCAAACTGCCATATCTCGCGAAAGGATTGACCAATCCGCAAAATTCCTGTTGCATCTAAAAGTAGAAACCCGCCCGATTACAACGGTATGTGTAGTCTTCCCCTAGGCCGTTCTAGTTATTCGTCTCGAGCATCAGATCTGCGAAACTTTTGAGTTTCTCAAGCGTTTCTTACCTCCAAACTGCCATATCTCGCGAACGGATTGACCAATCCGCAAAATTTCTGTTGCATCTGAAAGTAGAAACTCGCCCGATTACAACGGTATGCGTACTTTTCCCCTAGGCTGTCCAAGTTATGCTTGTCGAGCATCAGAACTGCGAAAATTGTGAGTTTCTCAAGCGTTTCTTACATCCAAACTCCCATATCTCCCGAACAGGTTGACCAATCCGCAAAATTCATGTTGCATCTGAAAGTAGAAACTCGCCCGATTACAACGGTATGTGTACTTTTCCCCTAGGCCGTTCTAGTTATTCGTCTCGAGCATCAGAACTGCGAAACTTTTGAGTTTCTCAAGCGTTTCTTACCTCCAAACTGCCATATCTCGCGAAAGGATTGACCAATCCGCAAAATTCCTGTTGCATCTAAAAGTAGAAACCCGCCCGATTACAACGGTATGTGTAGTCTTCCCCTAGGCCGTTCTAGTTATTCGTCTCGAGCATCAGATCTGCGAAACTTTTGAGTTTCTCAAGCGTTTCTTACCTCCAAACTGCCATATCTCGCGAACGGATTGACCAATCCGCAAAATTTCTGTTGCATCTGAAAGTAGAAACTCGCCCGATTACAACGGTATGCGTACTTTTCCCCTAGGCCGTTCTAGTTATGCTTGTCGAGCATCAGAACTGCGAAAATTGTGAGTTTCTCAAGCGTTTCTTACATCCAAACTCCCATATCTCCCGAACAGGTTGACCAATCCGCAAAATTCATGTTGCATCTGAAAGTAGAAACTCGCCCGATTACAACGGTATGTGTACTTTTCCCCTAGGCCGTTCTAGTTATTCGTCTCGAGCATCAGAACTGCGAAACTTTTGAGTTTCTCAAGCGTTTCTTACCTCCAAACTGCCATATCTCGCGAAAGGATTGACCAATCCGCAAAATTCCTGTTGCATCTAAAAGTAGAAACCCGCCCGATTACAACGGTATGTGTAGTCTTCCCCAAGGCCGTTCTAGTTATTCGTCTCGAGCATCAGAACTGTGAAAATTTTGAGTTTCTCAAGCGTTTCTTACCTCCAAACTGCCACATCTCGCGAACGGATTGACCAATCCGCAAAATTCATGTTGCATCTGAAAGTAGAAACTCGTCCTATTACAACGGTATGCGTACTTTTTCCCTAGGCCGTTCTAGTTATTCGTTTCGAGCATCAGAACTGCGAAAATTTGGAGTTTCTCAAGCGTTTCTTACCTCCAAACTGCCATATCTCGCGAACGGATTGTCCAAACCGCAAAATTTCTGTTGCATCTGAAAGCAGAAACCCGCCCGATTACAACGGTATGTGTAGTCTTCCCCTAGGCCGTTCTAGTTATTCGTCTCGAGCATCAGAACTGCGAAAATTTTGAGTTTCTCAAGCGTTTCTTACCTCCAAACTGCCACATCTCGCGAACGGATTGACCAATCCGCAAAATTCATGTTGCATCTGAAAGTAGAAACTCGCCCTATTACAACGGTATGCGTACTTTTCCCCTAGGCCGTTCTAGTTATGCTTGTCGAGCATCAGAACTGCGAAAATTTTGAGTTTCTCAAGCGTTTCTTACATCCAAACTCCCATATCTCGCGAACAGATTGACCAATCCGCAAAATTCATGTTGCATCTGAAAGTAGAAACTCGCCCGATTACAACGGTATGCGTACTTTTTCCCTAGGCCGTTCTAGTTATTCGTTTCGAGCATCAGAACTGCGAAAATTTTGAGTTTCTCAAGCGTTTCTTACCTCCAAACTGCCATATCTGGCGAACGGATTGACCAATCCGCAAAATTTCTGTTGCATCTGAAAGTAGGAACTCGCCCGATTACAACGGTATGTGTACTTTTCCCCTAGGCCGTTCTAGTTATTCGTTTCGAGCATCAGAACTGCGAAAATTTTGTGTTTCTCAAGCGTTTCTTACCTCCAAACTGCCATATCTCGCGAGCGGATTGACCAATCCGCAAAATTTCTGTTGCATCTGAAAGTAGAAACTCGCCCGATTACAACGGTATGAGTACTTTTGCCCTAGGCCGTTCTGGTTATTCGTTTCGAACATCAGAACTGCGAAACTTTTGAGTTTCTCAAGCGTTTCTTACCTCCAAACTGCCATATCTCGCGAACGGATTGTCCAATCCGCAAAATTTCTGTTGCAGCTGAATGTAGAAACCCGCCCGATTACAACGGTATGTGTAGTCTTCCCCTAGGCCGTTCTAGTTATTCGTCTCGAGCATCAGATCTGCGAAACTTTTGAGTTTCTCAAGCGTTTCTTACCTCCAAACTGCCATATCTCGCGAACGGATTGACCAATCCGCAAAATTTCTGTTGCATCTAAAAGTAGAAACCCGCCCGATTACAACGGTATGTGTAGTCTTCCCCTAGGCCGTTCTAGTTATTCGTCTCGAGCATCAGAACTGCGAAAATTTTGAGTTTCTCAAGCGTTTCTTACCTCCAAACTGCCATATCTGGCGAACGGATTGACCAATCCGCAAAATTTCTGTTGCATCTGAAAGTAGGAACTCGCCCGATTACAACGGTATGTGTACTTTTCCCCTAGGCCGTCCAAGTTATGCTTGTCGAGCATCAGAACTGCGAAAATTGTGAGTTTCTCAAGCGTTTCTTACATCCAAACTCCCATATCTCCCGAACAGGTTGACCAATCCGCAAAATTCATGTTGCATCTGAAAGTAGAAACTCGCCCGATTACAACGGTATGTGTACTTTTCCCCTAGGCCGTTCTAGTTATTCGTCTCGAGCATCAGAACTGCGAAACTTTTGAGTTTCTCAAGCGTTTCTTACCTCCAAACTGCCATATCTCGCGAAAGGATTGACCAATCCGCAAAATTCCTGTTGCATCTAAAAGTAGAAACCCGCCCGATTACAACGGTATGTGTAGTCTTCCCCTAGGCCGTTCTAGTTATTCGTCTCGAGCATCAGAACTGTGAACATTTTGAGTTTCTCAAGCGTTTCTCACCTCCAAACTGCCACATCTCGCGAACGGATTGACCAATCCGCAAAATTCATGTTGCATCTGAAAGTAGAAACTCGCCCTATTACAACGGTATGCGTACTTTTTCCCTAGGCCGTTCTAGTTATTCGTTTCGAGCATCAGAACTGCGAAAATTTGGAGTTTCTCAAGCGTTTCTTACCTCCAAACTGCCATATCTCGCGAACGGATTGTCCAATCCGCAAAATTTCTGTTGCAGCTGAATGTAGAAACCCGCCCGATTACAACGGTATGTGTAGTCTTCCCCTAGGCCGTTCTAGTTATTCGTCTCGAGCATCAGATCTGCGAAACTTTTGAGTTTCTCAAGCGTTTCTTACCTCCAAACTGCCATATCTCGCGAACGGATTGACCAATCCGCAAAATTTCTGTTGCATCTGAAAGTAGAAACTCGCCCGATTACAACGGTATGCGTACTTTTCCCCTAGGCCGTCCAAGTTATGCTTGTCGAGCATCAGAACTGCGAAAATTGTGAGTTTCTCAAGCGTTTCTTACATCCAAACTCCCATATCTCGCGAACAGGTTGACCAATCCGCAAAATTCATGTTGCATCTGAAAGTAGAAACTCGCCCGATTACAACGGTATGTGTACTTTTCCCCTAGGCCGTTCTAGTTATTCGTCTCGAGCATCAGAACTGCGAAAATTTGGAGTTTCTCAAGCGTTTCTTACCTCCAAACTGCCATATCTGGCGAACGGATTGACCAATCCGCAAAATTCATGTTGCATCTGAAAGTAGAAACTCGCCCTATTACAACGGTATGCGTACTTTTGCCCTAGGCCGTTCTGGTTATTCGTTTCGAACATCAGAACTGCGAAACTTTTGAGTTTCTCAAGCGTTTCTTACCTCCAAACTGCCATATCTCGCGAACGGATTGTCCAATCCGCAAAATTTCTGTTGCAGCTGAATGTAGAAACCCGCCCGATTACAACGGTATGTGTAGTCTTCCCCTAGGCCGTTCTAGTTATTCGTCTCGAGCATCAGATCTGCGAAACTTTTGAGTTTCTCAAGCGTTTCTTACCTCCAAACTGCCATATCTCGCGAACGGATTGACCAATCCGCAAAATTTCTGTTGCATCTGAAAGTAGAAACTCGCCCGATTACAACGGTATGCGTACTTTTCCCCTAGGCCGTCCAAGTTATGCTTGTCGAGCATCAGAACTGCGAAAATTGTGAGTTTCTCAAGCGTTTCTTACATCCAAACTCCCATATCTCCCGAACAGGTTGACCAATCCGCAAAATTCATGTTGCATCTGAAAGTAGAAACTCGCCCGATTACAACGGTATGTGTACTTTTCCCCTAGGCCGTTCTAGTTATTCGTCTCGAGCATCAGAACTGCGAAACTTTTGAGTTTCTCAAGCGTTTCTTACCTCCAAACTGCCATATCTCGCGAAAGGATTGACCAATCCGCAAAATTCCTGTTGCATCTAAAAGTAGAAACCCGCCCGATTACAACGGTATGTGTAGTCTTCCCCTAGGCCGTTCTAGTTATTCGTCTCGAGCATCAGAACTGTGAAAATTTTGAGTTTCTCAAGCGTTTCTTACCTCCAAACTGCCACATCTCGCGAACGGATTGACCAATCCGCAAAATTCATGTTGCATCTGAAAGTAGAAACTCGCCCTATTACAACGGTATGCGTACTTTTTCCCTAGGCCGTTCTAGTTATTCGTTTCGAGCATCAGAACTGCGAAAATTTGGAGTTTCTCAAGCGTTTCTTACCTCCAAACTGCCATATCTCGCGAACGGATTGTCCGATCCGCAAAATTTCTGTTGCAGCTGAATGTAGAAACCCGCCCGATTACAACGGTATGTGTAGTCTTCCCCTAGGCCGTTCTAGTTATTCGTCTCGAGCATCAGATCTGCGAAACTTTTGAGTTTCTCAAGCGTTTCTTACCTCCAAACTGCCATATCTCGCGAACGGATTGACCAATCCGCAAAATTTCTGTTGCATCTGAAAGTAGAAACTCGCCCGATTACAACGGTATGCGTACTTTTCCCCTAGGCCGTCCAAGTTATGCTTGTCGAGCATCAGAACTGCGAAAATTGTGAGTTTCTCAAGCGTTTCTTACATCCAAACTCCCATATCTCGCGAACAGGTTGACCAATCCGCAAAATTCATGTTGCATCTGAAAGTAGAAACTCGCCCGATTACAACGGTATGTGTACTTTTCCCCTAGGCCGTTCTAGTTATTCGTCTCGAGCATCAGAACTGCGAAAATTTGGAGTTTCTCAAGCGTTTCTTACCTCCAAACTGCCATATCTGGCGAACGGATTGACCAATCCGCAAAATTCATGTTGCATCTGAAAGTAGAAACTCGCCCTATTACAACGGTATGCGTACTTTTCCCCTAGGCCGTCCAAGTTATGCTTGTCGAGCATCAGAACTGCGAAAATTGTGAGTTTCTCAAGCGTTTCTTACATCCAAACTCCCATATCTCGCGAACAGGTTGACCAATCCGCAAAATTCATGTTGCATCTGAAAGTAGAAACTCGCCCGATTACAACGGTATGTGTACTTTTCCCCTAGGCCGTTCTAGTTATTCGTCTCGAGCATCAGAACTGCGAAAATTTGGAGTTTCTCAAGCGTTTCTTACCTCCAAACTGCCATATCTGGCGAACGGATTGACCAATCCGCAAAATTCATGTTGCATCTGAAAGTAGAAACTCGCCCTATTACAACGGTATGCGTACTTTTCCCCTAGGCCGTTCTAGTTATGCTTGTCGAGCATCAGAACTGCGAAAATTTTGAGTTTCTCAAGCGTTTCTTACATCCAAACTCCCATATCTCGCGAACAGATTGACCAATCCGCAAAATTCATGTTGCATCTGAAAGTAGAAACTCGCCCGATTACAACGGTATGCGTACTTTTTCCCTAGGCCGTTCTAGTTATTCGTTTCGAGCATCAGAACTGCGAAAATTTTGAGTTTCTCAAGCGTTTCTTACCTCCAAACTGCCATATCTGGCGAACGGATTGACCAATCCGCAAAATTTCTGTTGCATCTGAAAGTAGGAACTCGCCCGATTACAACGGTATGTGTACTTTTCCCCTAGGCCGTTCTAGTTATTCGTTTCGAGCATCAGAACTGCGAAAATTTTGTGTTTCTCAAGCGTTTCTTACCTCCAAACTGCCATATCTCGCGAGAGGATTGACCAATCCGCAAAATTTCTGTTGCATCTGAAAGTAGAAACTCGCCCGATTACAACGGTATGAGTACTTTTCCCCTAGGCCGTTCTGGTTATTCGTTTCGAACATCAGAACTGCGAAGATTTTGGGTTTCTCAAGCGTTTGTTACCTCCAAACCGCCATATTTCGCGAAAGGATTGACCAATCCGCATAATTTCTGTTGCATCTGAAAGTAGAAACTCGCCCGATTACAACGGTATGTGTACTTTTCCCCTAGGCCGTTCTAGTTATTCGTCTCGAGCATCAGAACTGCGAAACTTTTGAGTTTCTCAAGCGTTTCTTACCTCCAAACTGCCATATCTCGCGAAAGGATTGACCAATCCGCAAAATTCCTGTTGCATCTAAAAGTAGAAACCCGCCCGATTACAACGGTATGTGTAGTCTTCCCCTAGGCCGTTCTAGTTATTCGTCTCGAGCATCAGATCTGCGAAACTTTTGAGTTTCTCAAGCGTTTCTTACCTCCAAACTGCCATATCTCGCGAACGGATTGACCAATCCGCAAAATTTCTGTTGCATCTGAAAGTAGAAACTCGCCCGATTACAACGGTATGCGTACTTTTCCCCTAGGCCGTTCTAGTTATGCTTGTCGAGCATCAGAACTGCGAAAATTGTGAGTTTCTCAAGCGTTTCTTACATCCAAACTCCCATATCTCCCGAACAGGTTGACCAATCCGCAAAATTCATGTTGCATCTGAAAGTAGAAACTCGCCCGATTACAACGGTATGCGTACTTTTTTTTTTTTTTTTTTTTTTTTTTTTCCCTAGGCCGTTCTAGTTCCGTTCGAGGAGGGGGACGAGACGGCGTCGGTCTCGTCCCTGGCGTCCGCGACCAGCGCCGCGGGCGTAAAGAGGCGCAGGACGGAGGAGGGGCGGAGGTCGGAGGAAGCTCCGTCCACGTCCGCTGCTCCACCGTTGCTCACGGTGAGCGACGGGGAGGAGGACCTCAGGGACGAGGATACGGCCCATGTATCGGCCCGTATTGCCTCGTCCCTGAGGTCTATTGAGAAGGTGGCCACCACCTCGCGAGGGCTGACTACAGCCTCCGCGAGGTCGGTTGGCCAGGCCGCGACGGAGGCGCGGAGGGCTCTCCAGGAGCTGGGACGCCGTGTCCCAGCTGCCTTGGAGTACACGAACGCCCAATTGAGGCAGCGTGTGGAGGCGCTGCAAGACGAGCTTGCGTGCTCGCGGAGGGAGACGGACGCCCTTAGGAGGCGCCCTCATCCGGGGCCGACGGGCGAGTGCACGTGTGGGAGGGGGAAGGCGGGAGCTCCCCCCACACCAGCGACGTCCATGAGGAGCATCGAGCTCCTCATGGACGCCAAGATGGCGGCCATGATGGCCGTCATCCGCGGGGAAATCCGGGCGGCGCTTCGCGCCAAGGGCGGAGCGCCGGCGGGACCGAGGACCGGGCCCGGGAAACAACCGGGGGGCGGGGGACCGCAGGGGGGGACCATCGCGGTTCCGGGCCCTGCGGCAAAGACGAAGGGCAAGGGTGCCGTGGTGGGCACAAATGCCTCCGCCGCCGCCCCCATCCGGTCCCTTGTGGACGGAGGTCCTGGGCCGAAAAGAAAAAAGGACGGCGAGGAGGGCGGCCCGGGTGCCGCCGCCTCCCCCGCCGGTTGCCCCGAAGAGGGACGGAAAGGCGGGGAAGGCGAAGCCCCGTCTGGGACGCCCCCCTTCAACGGCAGCAGTCATGCTGACCGTCCCGGAGGGGGGGGGGGGGGGCGTCTCCTACGGGGAGGTGATGGCGGCGGCCAAGGAGAAGATATCCTTGGCCGCACTCGCCATCGAGTCGGTCCGCCCGAGATGGGCGGTGACGGGGGCGCTCATGCTGCGCGTGAGCGGCCCCGACAACGCAGCCAGGGCGGACCGACTGGCCGAAAAGCTGGGCGAGGCCTTGGCGCCCCGGGGTGTCAGGGTCGCCCGGCCCACAAAAAGCGCGGAGCTGCGCGTTTGTGGGCTGGACGACTCGGTCACCCGGGAGGAGGTGACCGGGGCGCTGGCCCAAGCCGGTGGCTGCTCTGAGGGGGACATCCGGACCGGGGAGGTCCGGCGGTCCTCCTCCGGCCTGGGAGCGGTGTGGGCACGGTGCCCTCTTCCGGCTGCCCGGAAGTTAGAAGCAGTCGGGAGGATCGTGGTGGGGTGGGTGTCGGCGAGGATCGAGGTCCTCGCCCAACGCCCACTCCAGTGCTACCGCTGCCTGGAGACGGGCCATGTCAGGCAGCGGTGCACCTCCGCGGTGGACCGCAGCGGTGCTTGTTACCGCTGCGGTGCCGAAGGCCACCGCGCGAGCCACTGCGCGGCGGCCCCCAAGTGCCCGCTGTGTGCGGACATGGGGAGACCCGCCGCGCACCGAATAGGGGGGAAGCAGTGTACCCCCCCATCCCGACGAGGGCAGAGGAGGGGGGCGCCGGGGCCGCTCCCGGCGCCGGTGAGAGTAGCCCCAGCTGCGAGCGCCGCGGCGCCCGCGGACCTGGCCGCGACCGCCGCGACGGCCGCAAAGAAGGGGTCGGAGGCGGCGACGGCGTTGATGTCCGCGATGGAGGTGGACATTGGCCCCGCCGCCGTCCTCACGGAGGTGCCACCATGGGGCGGTGAGGAGGCCATCAATTAATGGCTCCCCGCCTCCTCCTGCAGGCCAACCTCAACCACTGCCGCGCAGCGCAGGACCTAATGTGTCAGACGCTGGCGGAGTGGGGGGGTGGTCTGGCAGTCGCTGCCGAGCCGTACCGCGTCCCCGACCATCCGCATTGGATGGGGGATGCGGACGGCTTGGTGGCGGCTGTGTGGCAGGGCGGTGACGGGTCCCCTCCGTTCTCCTTACTGGAGAGCGGGGCGGGATTCGTCGCCGTCCAGTGGGGGGGAGTCGCCGTGGTGGGGTGCTACGTTTCGCCCAACTGCGGCCTTGCTGCCTTCGAGCAGTACTTGTCCGGGGTGGGGGCGTGCCTCACAAGGATTGCGCCCCGGCCGGTGCTGGTCCTGGGGGACTTCAATGCCTGGTCTGTGGCATGGGGGTCCCCCAGGACCAATCGAAGGGGCGAGGCTCTGGGCGACTGGGCGGCGGGCTTCGACCTCCGGTTGATTAACCGGGGGTCGGAGCTGACGTGCGTGCGGCGCGGGGGAGGGTCCATAGTGGATTTGACGTTTGGATCCCCCGGCGCCGCGCGTATGGTGTCCGGGTGGAACGTGGTGGTGGGGGAGGAGACATTATCGGACCACCGGTATATCCGCGTGGTCCTGACCGCCCCCGAGGCCGCCGCGGCCCCACACCGACACCTCCGCCCGGGAGCGGGTAGCGCCCCACCACGCAGATGGGCGCTTCGGCGCCTTGACAAGGACGTCCTGGTGGCAGCCGCTCTAGCCGAAACCTGGCCTCGACGGGAGACCAGGCTGCCCGACCTGGAGGGGGCCGTGGCTCGGCTCGGGAGCGCCGTCGCGCGCATTTGCGACGCGGCGATGCCCCGGGCCGGGCCGCGGTCTCCTCGTCGGGCGGTGTACTGGTGGTCGGGCGAAATCGGGGAATTGCGGACAGCATGCGTCCGGGCCCGACGCCAGTACACCCGCGCGCGTCGTCGGGCCGGACGGAACGGCGACGACGGCGCGCGGGCGGGGGCGGCGGAACTGTACGAGTCCTATCGCGCGGAAAAGAGGGCTCTGCAGGTCGCCATCAAACGGGCCAAGGCCCAGAGCTGGAAGGAGCTCCTCGAGACCCTCGAGCGGGATCCATGGGGGCGCCCATACCGGATAGTTCTGAATAAACTCCGGCCATGGGCTCCCCCGATCACCGAGGGTCTCGACCCCCAGCTCTTGAGGGACGTGGTCGACACGCTCTTCCCGATCGTGGGGGAGAGCGGGCCACGTCCCTCTGCGGACCCGACCACCTGGTCCGCCGAGCTGGGGGTCTCGGCTGGGGAGCTAGCCGCGGCCATCCGAAGACTCGGGGCGAAGGATACTGCCCCGGGTCCTTCGGGAGTGCCCGGCCGAGTCTGGGTCTTGGCCGCGGACGTCCTGGGTGACGGCCTCCGGGAGCTATTCGACCGCTGCCTGGAGGCGGGGCGATTCCCCTCCGCATGGAAGGTGGCCCGAATGGTCCTCCTCCAGAAAGAGGGTAGGCTCGCGGACTCTCCGTCCGCGTACCGGCCGATTTGCCTGCTCGACGATGTGGGCAAGCTCCTAGAAAGAGTCGTAGCGGCCCGCATCGTCGGGCACCTGTCGCGGGGTGGGCCCGGGCTGGCGGAGTGCCAGTTCGGGTTCCGGGAGGGCCGGTCGACGATCGACGCGATTCGACGCGTCCGGTCTCTCTCGGCCTCGGCGGTCTCCCGGGGTGGGGTGGCATTGGCGGTGTCCTTGGACATCGCCAATGCGTTTAACACCCTACCCTGGGAGGCGATTAGGCCGGGGCTTGAGGAACATCGAGTCCCCGCCTACCTTAGGGCAGTCGTCGAGGACTACCTCCGCGACAGGTGGATCGAGTATCCGGGCCGGTGCGGGACGGAGAGGAGAGCGGTGTACTCCGGGGTTCCACAGGGGTCGGTGTTAGGACCCCTGCTGTGGAACCTCGGGTACGACACCGTCCTGCGGGCCGAAGACCTCCCCGACGGCGTCAGCCTGACGTGTTACGCGGACGACACCTTGTTGTTGGCCGTCGGGGGGGACTGGAGGGGGGCTGTTCGGGCCGCCGAGGACGGTGCCCGGCGCGTCGTCTCCCGGATCAGGGGGATCGGTTTGGAGGTGGCTCTCCACAAAACCGAGGTACTCGGGATGTATAGACCCCGGGGAGAGCCGCCTCCCCCCCTGATCCGGGTGGGTGAGATAGACGTCGAGGTGGGGTCTCAGATGAAATATCTGGGACTTCACCTCGACAGCCACTGGCGCTTCGAGGGCCATTTCCGGGCCCTGGCCCCGCGGTTGGAGGGGATAGCTGGCGCTTTGGGCCGTATCCTCCCCAACCTGCGGGGCCCGAGTGACCGGGTTCGCCGCCTCTACGCGGGAATGGTCCACTCGGTGGCCCTATACGGGGCCCCCGTTTGGGCGGGCGACCTGGCCGCCTCCCGGCGTAGCAAGGTATTGCTGCGCCGGGTTCAAAGGCGGCTTGCACTTCGGATCGCCCGGGGGTACCGGACCGTTTCGTATGAGGCGGCGAGCGTCCTGTCAGGGCTACCCCCGGCGGACTTGATCGCGGGCGTGCATGCGGCTTTCTACGAGGGCCGCATGCGCGCCCGCGAGGATGGGGTGGTCCTGGCGGGATGCGAGGTGGAGGCCCTCAAGCGCCAGGCCCGGGAGTCTATGCTGCAGCTTTGGCAGCAGCGGCTGGCCGAGCCGTTGTTCGGCCAGAGGACTGTCGGGGCTATCCGGCCGGTCCTGTTTGAGTGGCTGGGTAGGCGCTTCGGCTCACTCACCTACCGGTTGGTGCAGGTGCTGTCCGGGCACGGATGCTTCGGACAGTACCTGTGCCGAATCTGTGTGGAAGAGGCGGCGCGCTGCTGGCACTGTCCAGCGGACGAGGACACGGCGCAACACACCCTCGAGGTGTGTCCAGCCTGGGGGGTGGAGCGCCGTGTCCTCACGGCCGTGATTGGGGCGGATCTCTCGCTGCCGGGCGTGGTACGGGCCATGCTCGGCAGCGAGACGAAGTGGCGGGCCGTGGCCTCCTTCTGCGAGGAGGTAATCTCGCAGAAGGAGGCCGCGAGCCGCATTCGCGAGAGGGGGAGACTGCGAGAGAGGCCTCGTCCGAGGCCGGGGGCGGGTAGGCCTCCGGAAGGGCCGGGGAGGCCACCCTGGGAGCGGCGGGCGGGGGTACGTAGCCCTTGAGTCTCGTGCCACCGCCCGTCGCCTAAGGGTGGAGAAATAAGGGACGGCGACGCTCTCGAGGGCGGAGAGGCCAGAGCCGCCCTCGGGAGCGTACGAACCGGGGTGCAGCCGCGCCGACGGCGCGGTCCTAGAACCGTGCCTCCGGC
Source organism: Ptiloglossa arizonensis (assembly GCF_051014685.1). Lineage (NCBI taxonomy): Eukaryota > Metazoa > Arthropoda > Insecta > Hymenoptera > Colletidae > Ptiloglossa > Ptiloglossa arizonensis. The sequence continues at coordinate 65,367 of NW_027478470.1, read as the reverse complement.
CCGGCTATGGGGGCCGTGGGCTGTCGTGAGTGTGGGACTCACGGCCGCCCTCGGGCGGCCCCCGGGAGTGGGATGACGGAGCAGTGTGGCCCTGCTCCGCCGTCGGGCGCCAGAGCGCCGAGGAGAAAGCAGGGAAGGGAGGGTGAAGTACCCCCTCCCTTCCCTGGAACGGGAGGACACGGGCGCGAGAGCCCTGTACGGGGGAGCACCTGATGATATGATGTTTTCGGTCCCAGCTGCTCCCCCTGCATAGTGCGAGGATGGCCACCGTGGTGGGTTTTAGTGGGCAGGTCCCGCACCCGTTGGGTTTACTTCCGGGCGCGGGGAATCCCACACTCCCCCCGCCCCTCCCCAGGCGGCGGGGGGGTCTTTCGAAGATTTCCCCCACGTATAAAAAAAAAAAAAAAAAAAAAAAAAAAAGGCCGTTCTAGTTATTCGTTTCGAGCATCAGAACTGCGAAAATTTTGAGTTTCTCAAGCGTTTCTTACCTCCAAACTGCCATATCTGGCGAACGCATTGACCAATCCGCAAAATTTCTGTTGCATCTGAAAGTAGGAACTCGCCCGATTACAACGGTATGTGTACTTTTTCCCTAGGCCGTTCTAGTTATTCGTTTCGAGCATCAGAACTGCGAAAATTTTGTGTTTCTCAAGCGTTTCTTACCTCCAAACTGCCATATCTCGCGAAAGGATTGACCAATCCGCAAAATTTCTGTTGCATCTGAAAGTAGAAACTCGCCCGATTACAACGGTATGCGTACTTTTCCCCTAGACCGTTCTAGTTATGCTTGTCGTGCATCAGAACTGCGAAAATTGTGAGTTTCTCAAGCGTTTCTTACATCCAAACTCCCATATCTCGCGAACAGGTTGACCAATCCGAAAAATTCATGTTGCATCTGAAAGTAGAAACTCGCCCGATTACAACGGTATGCGTACTTTTTCCCTAGGCCGTTCTAGTTATTCGTTTCGAGCATCAGAACTGCGAAAATTTTGAGTTTCTCAAGCGTTTCTTACCTCTAAACTGCCATATCTCGCGAACGGATTGACCAATCCGCAAAATTTCTGTTGCATCTGAAAGTAGAAACCCGCCCGATTACAACGGTATGTGTAGTCTTCCCCTAGGCCGTTCTAGTTATTCGTCTCGAGCATCAGAACTGCGAAACTTTTGAGTTTCTCAAGCGTTTCTTACCTCCAAACTGCCATATCTCGCGAACGGATTGTCCAATCCGCAAAATTTCTGTTGCATCTGAAAGTAGAAACCCGCCCGATTACAACGGTATGTGTAGTCTTCCCCTAGGCCGTTCTAGTTATTCGTCTCGAGCATCAGAGCTGCAAAACTTTTGAGTTTCTCAAGCGATTCTTACCTCCAAACTGCCATATCTCGCGAACGGATTGACCAATCCGCAAAATTTCTGTTGCATCTGAAAGTAGAAACTCGCCCGATTACAACGGTATGCGTACTTTTCCCCTAGGCCGTTCTAGTTATGCTTGTCGTGCATCAGAACTGCGAAAATTGTGAGTTTCTCAAGCGTTTCTTACATCCAAACTCCCATATCTCGCGAACAGGTTGACCAATCCGCAAAATTCATGTTGCATCTGAAAGTAGAAACTCGCCCGATTACAACGGTATGCGTACTTTTTCCCTAGGCCGTTCTAGTTATTCGTTTCGAGCATCAGAACTGCGAAAATTTTGAGTTTCTCAAGCGTTTCTTACCTCCAAACTGCCATATCTCGCGAACGTATTGTCCAATCCGCAAAATTTCTGTTGCATCTGAAAGTAGAAACCCGCCCGATTACAACGGTATGTGTACTTTTCCCCTAGGCCGTTCTAGTTATTCGTTTCGAGCATCAGAACTGCGAAAATTTTGTGTTTCTCAAGCGTTTCTTACCTCCAAACTGCCATATCTCGCGAAAGGATTGACCAATCCGCAAAATTTCTGTTGCATCTGAAAGTAGAAACTCGCCCGATTACAGCGGTATGAGTACTTTTCCCCTAGGCCGTTCTGGTTATTCGTTTCGAACATCAGAACTGCGAAAATTTTGAGTTTCTCAAGCGTTTCTTACCTCCAAACTGCCACATCTCGCGAACGGATTGACCAATCCGCAAAATTCATGTTGCATCTGAAAGTAGAAACTCGCCCTATTACAACGGTATGCGTACTTTTTCCCTAGGCCGTTCTAGTTATTCGTTTCGAGCATCAGAACTGCGAAAATTTGGAGTTTCTCAAGCGTTTCTTACCTCCAAACTGCCATATCTCGCGAACGGATTGTCCAATCCGCAAAATTTCTGTTGCATCTGAAAGTAGAAACCCGCCCGATTACAACGGTATGTGTAGTCTTCCCCTAGGCCGTTCTAGTTATTCGTCTCGAGCATCAGAACTGCGAAACTTTTGAGTTTCTCAAGCGTTTCTTACCTCCAAACTGCCATATCTCGCGAACGGATTGTCCAATCCGCAAAATTTCTGTTGCATCTGAAAGTAGAAACCCGCCCGATTACAACGGTATGTGTAGTCTTCCCCTAGGCCGTTCTAGTTATTCGTCTCGAGCATCAGAGCTGCGAAACTTTTGAGTTTCTCAAGCGATTCTTACCTCCAAACAGCCATATCTCGCGAACGGATTGACCAATCCGCAAAATTTCTGTTGCATCTGAAAGTAGAAACTCGCCCGATTACAACGGTATGCGTACTTTTCCCCTAGGCCGTTCTAGTTATGCTTGTCGTGCATCAGAACTGCGAAAATTGTGAGTTTCTCAAGCGTTTCTTACATCCAAACTCCCATATCTCGCGAACAGGTTGACCAATCCGCAAAATTCATGTTGCATCTGAAAGTAGAAACTCGCCCGATTACAACGGTATGCGTACTTTTTCCCTAGGCCGTTCTAGTTATTCGTTTCGAGCATCAGAACTGCGAAAATTTTGTGTTTCTCAAGCGTTTCTTACCTCCAAACTGCCATATCTCGCGAAAGGATTGACCAATCCGCAAAATTTCTGTTGCATCTGAAAGTAGAAACTCGCCCGATTACAGCGGTATGAGTACTTTTCCCCTAGGCCGTTCTGGTTATTCGTTTCGAACATCAGAACTGCGAAAATTTTGAATTTCTCAAGCGTTTCTTACCTCCAAACTGCCACATCTCGCGAACGGATTGACCAATCCGCAAAATTCATGTTGCATCTGAAAGTAGAAACTCGCCCGATTACAACGGTATGCGTACTTTTTCCCTAGGCCGTTCTAGTTATTCGTTTCGAGCATCAGAACTGCGAAAATTTTGAGTTTCTCAAGCGTTTCTTACCTCCAAACTGCCACATCTCGCGAACGGATTGACCAATCCGCAAAATTCGTGTTGCATCTGAAAGTAGAAACTCGCCCTATTACAACGGTATGCGTACTTTTTTCCTAGGCCGTTCTAGTTATTCGTTTCGAGCATCAGAACTGCGAAAATTTGGAGTTTCTCAAGCGTTTCTTACCTCCAAACTGCCATATTTCGCGAACGGATTGTCCAATCCGCAAAATTTCTGTTGCATCTGAAAGTAGAAACCCGCCCGATTACAACGGTATGTGTAGTCTTCCCCTAGGCCGTTCTAGTTATTCGTCTCGAGCAACAGAACTGCGAAACTTTTGAGTTTCTCAAGCGTTTCTTACCTCCAAACTGCCATATATCGCGAACGGATTGTCCAATCCGCAAAATTTCTGTTGCATCTGAAAGTAGAAACCCGCCCGATTACAACGGTATGTGTAGTCTTCCCCTAGGCCGTTCTAGCTATTCGTCTCGAGCATCAGAGATGCGAAACTTTTGAGTTTCTAAAGCGTTTCTTACCTCCAAACTGCCATATCTCGCGAACGGATTGACCAATCCGCAAAATTTCTGTTGCATCTGAAAGTAGAAACTCGCCCGATTACAACGGTATGCGTATTTTTCCCCTAGGCCGTTCTAGTTATGCTTGTCGAGCATCAGAACTGCGAAAATTGTGAGTTTCTCAAGCGTTTCTTACATCCAAACTCTCATATCTCGCGAACAGATTGACCAATCCGCAAAATTCATGTTGCATCTGAAAGTAGAAACTCGCCCGATTACAACGGTATGCGTACTTTTTCCCTAGGCCGTTCTAGTTATTCGTTTCGAGCATCAGAACTGCGACAATTTTGAGTTTCTCAAGCGTTTCTTACCTCCAAACTGCCATATCTGGCGAACGGATTGACCAATCCGCAAAATTTCTGTTGCATCTGAAAGTAGGAACTCGCCCGATTACAACGGTATGTGTACTATTCCCCTAGGCCGTTCTAGTTATTCGTTTCGAGCATCAGAACTGCGAAAATTTTGTGTTTCTCAAGGGTTTCTTACATCCAAACTGCCATATCTCGCGAAAGGATTGACCAATCCGCAAAATTTCTGTTGCATCTGAAAGTAGAAACTCGCCCGATTACAACGGTATGAGTACTTTTCCCCTAGGCCGTTCTGGTTATTCGTTTCGAACATAAGAACTGCGAAGATTTTGGCTTTCTCAAGCGTTTGTTATCTCCAAACCGCCATATTTCGCGAAAGGATTGACCAATCCGCATAATTTCTGTTGCATCTGAAAGTAGAAACTCGCCCGATTACAACGGTATGTGTACTTTTCCCCTAGGCCGTTCTGGTTATTCGTCTCGAGCATCAGAACTGCGAAACTTTTGAGTTTCTCAAGCGTTTCTTACCTCCAAACTGCCATATCTCGCGAACGGATTGACCAATCCGCAAAATTCCTGTTGCATCTAAAAGTAGAAACCCGCCCGATTACAACGGTATATGTAGTCTTCCCCTAGGCCGTTCTAGTTATTCGTGTCGAGCATCAGAACTGCGAAAATTTTGAGTTTCTCAAGCGTTTCTTACCTCCAAACTGCCACATCTCGCGAACGGATTGACCAATCCGCAAAATTCATGTTGCATCTGAAAGTAGAAACTCGCCCTATTACAACGGTATGCGTACTTTTTCCCTAGGCCGTTCTAGTTATTCGTTTCGAGCATCAGCACTGCGAAAATTTGGAGTTTCTCAAGCGTTTCTTACCTCCAAACTGCCATATCTCGCGAACGGATTGTCCAATCCGTAAAATTTCTGTTGCATCTGAAAGTAGAAACCCGCCCGATTACAACGGTATGTGTAATCTTCCCCTAGGCCGTTCTAGTTATTCGTCTCGAGCATCAGAACTGCGAAGCTTTTGAGTTTCTCAAGCGTTTCTTACCTCCAAACTGCCATATCTCGCGAAAGGATTGTCCAATCCACAAAACTTCTGTTGCATCTGAAAGTAGAAACCCGCCCGATTACAACGGTGTGTGTAGTCTTCCCCTAGGCCGTTCTAGTTATTCGTCTCGAGCATCAGAGCTGCGAAACTTTTGAGTTTCTCAAGCGATTCTTACCTCCAAACTGCCATATCTCGCGAACGGATTGACCACTCCGCAAAATTTCTGTTGCATCTGAAAGTAGAAACTCGCCCGAATACAACGGTATGCGTACTTTTCCCCTAGGCCGTTCTAGTTATGCTTGTCGTGCATCAGAACTGCGAAAATTGTGAGTTTCTCAAGCGTTTCTTACATCCAAACTCCCATATCTCGCGAACAGGTTGACCAATCCGCAAAATTCATGTTGCATCTGAAAGTAGAAACTCGCCCGATTACAACGGTATGCGTACTTTTTCCCTAGGCCGTTCTAGTTATTCGTTTCGAGCATCAGAACTGCGAAAATTTTGAGTTTCTCAAGCGTTTCTTACCTCTAAACTGCCATATCTCGCGAACGGATTGACCAATCCGCAAAATTTCTGTTGCATCTGAAAGTAGAAACCCGCCCGATTACAACGGTATGTGTACTTTTCCCCTAGGCCGTTCTAGTTATTCGTCTCGAGCATCAGAACTGCGAAACATTTGAGTTTCTCAAGCGTTTCTTACCTCCAAACTGCCATATCTCGCGAACGTATTGTCCAATCCGCAAAATTTCTGTTGCATCTGAAAGTAGAAACCCGCCCGATTACAACGGTATGTGTACTTTTCCCCTAGGCCGTTCTAGTTATTCGTTTCGAGCATCAGAACTTCGAAAATTTTGTGTTTCTCAAGCGTTTCTTACCTCCAAACTGCCATATCTCGCGAAAGGATTGACCAATCCGCAAAATTTCTATTGCATCTGAAAGTAGAAACTCGCCCGATTACAACGGTATGAGTACTTTTCCCCTAGGCCGTTCTGGTTATTCGTTTCGAACATCAGAACTGCGAAGATTTTGGGTTTCTCAAGCGTTTGTTACCTCCAAACCGCCATATTTCGCGAAAGGATTGACCAATCCGCATAATTTCTGTTGCATCTTAGAGTAGAAACTCGCCCGATTACAACGGTATGTGTACTTTTCCCCTAGGCCGTTCTAGTTATTCGTCTCGAGCATCCGAACTGCGAAAATTTTGAGTTTCTCAAGCGTTTCTTACCTCTAAACTGCCATATCTCGCGAACGGATTGACCAATCCGCAAAATTTCTGTTGCATCTGAAAGTAGAAACCCGCCCGATTACAACGGTGTGTGTAGTGTTCCCCTAGGCCGTTCTAGTTATTCGTCTCGAGCATCAGAGCTGCGAAACTTTTGAGTTTCTCAAGCGATTCTTACCTCCAAACTGCCATATCTCGCGAACGGATTGACCAATCCGCAAAATTTCTGTTGCATCTGAAAGTAGAAACTCGCCCGATTACAACGGTATGCGTACTTTTCCCCTAGGCCGTTCTAGTTATGCTTGTCGTGCATCAGAACTGCGAAAATTGTGAGTTTCTCAAGCGTTTCTTACATCCAAACTCCCATATCTCGCGAACAGGTTGACCAATCCGCAAAATTCATGTTGCATCTGAAAGTAGAAACTCGCCCGATTACAACGGTGTGCGTACTTTTTCCCTAGGCCGTTCTAGTTATTCGTTTCGAGCATCAGAACTGCGAAAATTTTGAGTTTCTCAAGCGTTTCTTACCTCTAAACTGCCATATCTCGCAAACGGATTGACCAATCCACAAAATTTCTGTTGCATCTGAAAGTAGAAACCCGCCCGATTACAACGGTGTGTGTAGTGTTCCCCTAGGCCGTTCTAGTTATTCGTCTCGAGCATCAGAACTGCGAAACATTTGAGTTTCTCAAGCGTTTCTTACCTCCAAACTGCCATATCTCGCGAACGTATTGTCCAATCCGCAAAATTTCTGTTGCATCTGAAAGCAGAAACCCGCCCGATTACAACGGTATGTGTACTTTTCCCCTAGGCCGTTCTAGTTATTCGTTTCGAGCATCAGAACTGCGAAAATTTTGTGTTTCTCAAGCGTTTCTTACCTCCAAACTGCCATATCTCGCGAAAGGATTGACCAATCCGCAAAATTTCTGTTGCATCTGAAAGTAGAAACTCGCCCGATTACAACGGTATGACTACTTTTCCCCTAGGCCGTTCTGGTTATTCGTTTCGAACATCAGAACTGCGAAGATTTTGGGTTTCTCAAGCGTTTGTTACCTCCAAACCGCCATATTTCGCGAAAGGATTGACCAATCCGCATAATTTCTGTTGCATCCGAAAGTAGAAACTCGCCCGATTACAACGGTATGTGTACTTTTCCCCTAGGCCATTCTAGTTATTCGTCTCGAGCATCAGAACTGCGAAACTTTTGAGTTTCTCAAGCGTTTCTTACCTCCAAACTGCCATATCTCGCGAACGGATTGACCAATCCGCAAAATTCCTGTTGCATCTAAAAGTAGAAACCCGCCCGATTACAACGGTATGTGTAGTCTTCCCCTAGGCTGTTCTAGTTATTCGTCTCGAGCATCAGAACTGCGAAAATTTTGAGTTTCTCAAGCGTTTCTTACCTCCAAACTGCCACATCTCGCGAACGGATTGACCAATCCGCAAAATTCGTGTTGCATCTGAAAGTAGAAACTCGCCCTATTACAACGGTATGCGTACTTTTTTCCTAGGCCGTTCTAGTTATTCGTTTCGAGCATCAGAACTGCGAAAATTTGGAGTTTCTCATGCGTTTCTTACCTCCAAACTGCCATATCTCGCGAACGGATTGTCCAATCCGCAAAATTTCTGTTGCATCTGAAAGTAGAAACCCGCCCGATTACAACGGTATGTGTAGTCTTCCCCTAGGCCGTTCTAGTTATTCGTCTCGAGCAACAGAACTGCGAAACTTTTGAGTTTCTCAAGCGTTTCTTACCTCCAAACTGCCATATATCGCGAACGGATTGTCCAATCCGCAAAATTTCTGTTGCATCTGAAAGTAGAAACCCGCCCGATTACAACGGTATGTGTAGTCTTCCCCTAGGCCGTTCTAGCTATTCGTCTCGAGCATCAGAGATGCGAAACTTTTGAGTTTCTAAAGCGTTTCTTACCTCCAAACCGCCATATCTCGCGAACGGATTGACCAATCCGCAAAATTTCTGTTGCATCTGAAAGTAGAAACTCGCCCGATTACAACGGTATGCGTATTTTTCCCCTAGGCCGTTCTAGTTATGCTTGTCGAGCATCAGAACTGCGAAAATTGTGAGTTTCTCAAGCGTTTCTTACATCCAAACTCCCATATCTCGCGAACAGATTGACCAATCCGCAAAATTCATGTTGCATCTGAAAGTAGAAACTCGCCGATTACAACGGTATGCGTACTTTTTCCCTAGGCCGTTCTAGTTATTCGTTTCGAGCATCAGAACTGCGAAAATTTTGAGTTTCTCAAGCGTTTCTTACCTCCAAACTGCCATATCTCGCGAAAGGATTGACCAATCCGCAAAATTTCTGTTGCATCTGAAAGTAGAAACTCGCCCGATTACAACGGTATGTGTACTTTTCCCCTAGGCCGTTCTAGTTATTCGTTTCGAGCATCAGAACTTCGAAAATTTTGTGTTTCTCAAGCGTTTCTCACCTCCAAACTGCCATATCTCGCGAAAGGATTGACCAATCCGCAAAATTTCTGTTGCATCTGAAAGTAGAAACTCGCCCGATTACAACGGTATGAGTACTTTTCCCCTAGGCCGTTCTGGTTATTCGTTTCGAACATCAGAACTGCGAAGATTTTGGGTTTCTCAAGCGCTTGTTACCTCCAAATCGCCATATTTCGCGAAAGGATTGACCAATCCGCATAATTTCTGTTGCATCTGAGAGTAGAAACTCGCCCGATTACAACGGTATGTGTACTTTTCCCCTAGGCCGTTCTAGTTATTCGTCTCGAGCATCCGAACTGCGAAACTTTTGAGTTTCTCAAGCGTTTCTTACCTCCAAACTGCCACATCTCGCGAACGGATTGACCAATCCGCAAAATTCATGTTGCATCTGAAAGTAGAAACTCGCCCTATTACAACGGTATGCGTACTTTTTCCCTAGGCCGTTCTAGTTATTCGTTTCGAGCATCAGAACTGCGAAAATTTGGAGTTTCTCAAGCGTTTCTTACCTCCAAACTGCCATATCTCGCGAACGGATTGTCCAATCCGCAAAATTTCTGTTGCATCTGAAAGTAGAAACCCGCCCGATTACAACGGTATGTGTAGTCTTCCCCTAGGCCGTTCTAGTTATTCGTCTCGAGCATCAGAACTGCGAAACTTTTGAGTTTCTCAAGCGTTTCTTACCTCCAAACTGCCATATCTCGCGAACGGATTGACCGATCCGCAAAATTTCTGTTGCATCTGAAAGTAGAAACTCGCCCGATTACAACGGTATGCGTACTTTTCCCCTAGGCCGTTCTAGTTATGCTTGTCGTGCATCAGAACTGCGAAAATTGTGAGTTTCTCAAGCGTTTCTTACATCCAAACTCCCATATCTCGCGAACAGGTTGACCAATCCGCAAAATTCATGTTGCATCTGAAAGTAGAAACTCGCCCGATTACAATGGTATGCGTACTTTTTCCCTAGGCCGTTCTAGTTATTCGTTTCGAGCATCAGAACTGCGAAAATTTTGAGTTTCTCAAGCGTTTCTTACCTCTAAACTGCCATATCTCGCGAACGGATTGACCAATCCGCAAAATTTCTGTTGCATCTGAAAGTAGAAACCCGCCCGATTACAACGGTGTGTGTAGTGTTCCCCTAGGCCGTTCTAGTTGTTCGTCTCGAGCATCAGAACTGCGAAACATTTGAGTTTCTCAAGCGTTTCTTACCTCCAAACTGCCATATCTCGCGAACGTATTGTCCAATCCGCAAAATTTCTGTTGCATCTGAAAGTAGAAACCCGCCCGATTACAACGGTATGTGTACTTTTCCCCTAGGCCGTTCTAGTTATTCGTTTCGAGCATCAGAACTGCGAAAATTTTGTGTTTCTCAAGCGTTTCTTACCTCCAAACTGCCATATCTCGCGAAAGGATTGACCAATCCGCAAAATTTCTGTTGCATCTGAAAGTAGAAACTCGCCCGATTACAACGGTATGAGTACTTTTCCCCTAGGCCGTTCTGGTTATTCGTTTCGAACATAAGAACTGCGAAGATTTTGGGTTTCTCAAGCGTTTGTTACCTCCAAACCGCCATATTTCCCGAAAGGATTGACCAATCCGCATAATTTCTGTTGCATCTGAAAGTAGAAACTCGCCCGATTACAACGGTATGTGTACTTTTCCCCTAGGCCGTTCTAGTTATTCGTCTCGAGCATCAGAACTGCGAAACTTTTGAGTTTCTCAAGCGTTTCTTACCTCCAAACTGCCATATCTCGCGAACGGATTGACCAATCCGCAAAATTCCTGTTGCATCTAAAAGTAGAAACCCGCCCGTTTACAACGGTATGTGTAGTCTTCCCCTAGGCTGTTCTAGTTATTCGTCTCGAGCATCAGAACTGCGAAAATTTTGAGTTTCTCAAGCGTTTCTTACCTCCAAACTGCCACATCTCGCGAACGGATTGACCAATCCGCAAAATTCATGTTGCATCTGAAAGTAGAAACTCGCCCGATTACAACGGTATGCGTACTTTTCCCCTAGGCCGTTCTAGTTATGCTTGTCGTGCATCAGAACTGCGAAAATTGTGAGTTTCTCAAGCGTTTCTTACATCCAAACTCCCATATCTCGCGAACAGGTTGACCAATCCGCAAAATTCATGTTGCATCTGAAAGTAGAAACTCGCCCGATTACAACGGTATGCGTACTTTTTCCCTAGGCCGTTCTAGTTATTCGTTTCGAGCATCAGAACTGCGAAAATTTTGAGTTTCTCAAGCGTTTCTTACCTCTAAACTACCATATCTCGCGAACGGATTGACCAATCCGAAAAATTTCTGTTGCATCTGAAAGTAGAAACCTGCCCGATTACAACGGTGTGTGTAGTGTTCCCCTAGGCCGTTCTAGTTATTCGTCTCGAGCATCAGAACTGCGAAACATTTGAGTTTCTCAAGCGTTTCTTACCTCCAAACTGCCATATCTCGCGAACGTATTGTCCAATCCGCAAAATTTCTGTTGCATCTGAAAGTAGAAACCCGCCCGATTACAACGGTATGTGTACTTTTCCCCTAGGCCGTTCTAGTTATTCGTTTCGAGCATCAGAACTGCGAAAATTTTGTGTTTCTCAAGCGTTTCTTACCTCCAAACTGCCATATCTCGCGAAAGGATTGACCAATCCGCAAAATTTCTGTTGCATCTGAAAGTAGAAACTCGCCCGATTACAACGGTATGAGTACTTTTCCCCTAGGCCGTTCTGGTTATTCGTTTCGAACATCAGCACTGCGAAGATTTTGGGTTTCTCAAGCGTTTGTTACCTCCAAACCGCCATATTTCGCGAAAGGATTGACCAATCCGCATAATTTCTGTTGCATCTGAGAGTAGAAACTCGCCCGATTACAACGGTATGTGTACTTTTCCCCTAGGCCGTTCTAGTTATTCGTCTCGAGCATCCGAACTGCGAAACTTTTGAGTTTCTCAAGCGTTTCTTACCTCCAAACTGCCACATCTCGCGAACGGATTGACCAATCCGCAAAATTCATGTTGCATCTGAAAGTAGAAACTCGCCCTATTACAACGGTATGCGTACTTTTTTCCTAGGCCGTTCTAGTTATTCGTTTCGAGCATCAGAACTGCGAAAATTTGGAGTTTCTCAAGCGTTTCTTACCTCCAAACTGCCATATCTCGCGAACGGATTGTCCAATCCGCAAAATTTCTGTTGCATCTGAAAGTAGAAACCCGCCCGATTATAACGGTATGTGTAGTCTTCCCCTAGGCCGTTCTAGTTATTCGTCTCGAGCAACAGAACTGCGAAACTTTTGAGTTTCTCAAGCGTTTCTTACCTCCAAACTGCCATATATCGCGAACGGATTGTCCAATCCGCAAAATTTCTGTTGCATCTGAAAGTAGAAACCCGCCCGATTACAACGGTATGCGTACTTTTTCCCTAGGCCGTTCTAGTTATTCGTTTCGAGCATCAGAACTGCGAAAATTTGGAGTTTCTCAAGCGTTTCTTACCTCCAAACTGCCATATCTCGCGAACGGATTGACCAATCCGCAAAATTTCTGTTGCATCTGAAAGTAGAAACTCGCCCGATTACAACGGTATGCGTATTTTTCCCCTAGGCCGTTCTAGTTATGCTTGTCGAGCATCAGAACTGCGAAAATTTTGTGTTTCTCAAGGGTTTCTTACCTCCAAACTGCCATATCTCGCGAAAGGATTGACCAATCCGCAAAATTTCTGTTGCATCTGAAAGTAGAAACCCGCCCGATTATAACGGTATGTGTAGTCTTCCCCTAGGCCGATCTAGTTATTCGTTTCGAGCATCAGAACTGCGAAAATTTTGAGTTTCTCAAGCGTTTCTTACCTCCAAACTGCCATATCTGGCGAACGGATTGACCAATCCGCAAAATTTCTGTTGCATCTGAAAGTAGGAACTCGCCCGATTACAACGGTATGTGTACTTTTCCCCTAGGCCGTTCTAGTTATTCGTTTCGAGCATCAGAACTGCGAAAATTTTGTGTTTCTCAAGCGTTTCTTACCTCCAAACTGCCATATCTGGCGAACGGATTGACCAATCCGCAAAATTTCTGTTGCATCTGAAAGTAGGAACTCGCCCGATTACAACGGTATGTGTACTTTTCCCCTAGGCCGTTCTAGTTATTCGTTTCGAGCATCAGAACTGCGAAAATTTGGAGTTTCTCAAGCGTTTCTTACCTCCAAACTGCCATATCTCGCGAACGGATTGTCCAATCCGCAAAATTTCTGTTGCATCTGAAAGTAGAAACCCGCCCGATTATAACGGTATGTGTAGTCTTCCCCTAGGCCGATCTAGTTATTCGTTTCGAGCATCAGAACTGCGAAAATTTTGAGTTTCTCAAGCGTTTCTTACCTCCAAACTGCCATATCTGGCGAACGGATTGACCAATCCGCAAAATTTCTGTTGCATCTGAAAGTAGGAACTCGCCCGATTACAACGGTATGTGTACTTTTCCCCTAGGCCGTTCTAGTTATTCGTTTCGAGCATCAGAACTGCGAAACTTTTGAGTTTCTCAAGCGTTTCTTACCTCCAAACTGCCACATCTCGCGAACGGATTGACCAATCCGCAAAATTCATGTTGCATCTGAAAGTAGAAACTCGCCCTATTACAACGGTATGCGTACTTTTTTCCTAGGCCGTTCTAGTTATTCGTTTCGAGCATCAGAACTGCGAAAATTTGGAGTTTCTCAAGCGTTTCTTACCTCCAAACTGCCATATCTCGCGAACGGATTGTCCAATCCGCAAAATTTCTGTTGCATCTGAAAGTAGAAACCCGCCCGATTATAACGGTATGTGTAGTCTTCCCCTAGGCCGATCTAGTTATTCGTTTCGAGCATCAGAACTGCGAAAATTTTGAGTTTCTCAAGCGTTTCTTACCTCCAAACTGCCATATCTGGCGAACGGATTGACCAATCCGCAAAATTTCTGTTGCATCTGAAAGTAGGAACTCGCCCGATTACAACGGTATGTGTACTTTTCCCCTAGGCCGTTCTAGTTATTCGTTTCGAGCATCAGAACTGCGAAAATTTTGTGTTTCTCAAGGGTTTCTTACCTCCAAACTGCCATATCTCGCGAAAGGATTGACCAATCCGCAAAATTTCTGTTGCATCTGAAAGTAGAAACTCGCCCGATTACAACGGTATGAGTACTTTTCCCCTAGGCCGTTCTGGTTATTCGTTTCGAACATAAGAACTGCGAAGATTTTGGCTTTCTCAAGCGTTTGTTACCTCCAAACCGCCACATTTAGCGAAAGGATTGACCAATCCGCATAATTTCTGTTGCATCTGAAAGTAGAAACTCGCCCGATTACAACGGTATGTGTACTTTTCCCCTAGGCCGTTCTAGTTATTCGTCTCGAGCATCAGAACTGCGAAACTTTTGAGTTTCTCAAGCGTTTCTTACCTCCAAACTGCCATATCTCGCGAACGGATTGACCAATCCGCAAAATTCCTGTTGCATCTAAAGGTAGAAACCCGCCCGATTACAACGGTATGTGTAGTCTTCCCCTAGGCCGTTCTAGTTATTCGTGTCGAGCATCAGAACTGCGAAAATTTTGAGTTTCTCAAGCGTTTCTTACGTCCAAACTGCCACATCTCGCGAACGGATTGACCAATCCGCAAAATTCATGTTGCATCTGAAAGTAGAAGCTCGCCCTATTACAACGGTATGCGTACTTTTTCCCTAGGCCGTTCTAGTTATTCGTTTCGAGCATCAGAACTGCGAAAATTTGGAGTTTCTCAAGCGTTTCTTACCTCCAAACTGCCATATCTCGCGAACGGATTGTCCAATCCGCAAAATTTCTGTTGCATCTGAAAGTAGAAACCCGCCCGATTACAACGGTATGTGTAGTCTTCCCCTAGGCCGTTCTAGTTATTCGTCTCGAGCATCAGAACTGCGAAACTTTTGAGTTTCTCAAGCGTTTCTTACCTCCAAACTGCCATATCTCGCGAACGGATTGTCCAATCCGCAAAACTTCTGTTGCATCTGAAAGTAGAAACCCGCCCGATTACAACGGTATGTGTAGTCTTCCCCTAGGCCGTTCTAGTTATTCGTCTCGAGCATCAGAGCTGCGAAACTTTTGAGTTTCTCAAGCGATTCTTACCTCCAAACTGCCATATCTCGCGAACGGATTGACCAATCCGCAAAATTTCTGTTGCATCTGAAAGTAGAAACTCGCCCGATTACAACGGTATGCGTACTTTTCCCCTAGGCCGTTCTAGTTATGCTTGTCGTGCATCAGAACTGCGAAAATTGTGAGTTTCTCAAGCGTTTCTTACATCCAAACTCCCATATCTCGCGAACAGGTTGACCAATCCGCAAAATTCATGTTGCATCTGAAAGTAGAAACTCGCCCGATTACAACGGTATGCGTACTTTTTCCCTAGGCCGTTCTAGTTATTCGTTTCGACCATCAGAACTGCGAAAATTTTGAGTTTCTCAAGCGTTTCTTACCTCTAAACTGCCATATCTCGCGAACGGATTGACCAATCCGCAAAATTTCTGTTGCATCTGAAAGTAGAAACCCGCCCGATTACAACGGTGTGTGTAGTGTTCCCCTAGGCCGTTCTAGTTATTCGTCTCGAGCATCAGAACTGCGAAACATTTGAGTTTCTCAAGCGTTTCTTACCTCCAAACTGCCATATCTCGCGAACGTATTGTCCAATCCGCAAAATTTCTGTTGCATCTGAAAGTAGAAGCCCGCCCGATTACAACGGTATGTGTACTTTTCCCCTAGGCCGTTCTAGTTATTCGTTTCGAGCATCAGAACTGCGAAAATTTTGTGTTTCTCAAGCGTTTCTTACCTCCAAACTGCCATATCTCGCGAAAGGATTGACCAATCCGCAAAATTTCTGTTGCATCTGAAAGTAGAAACTCGCCCGATTACAACGGTATGAGTACTTTTCCCCTAGGCAGTTCTGGTTATTCGTTTCGAACATCAGAACTGCGAAGATTTTGGGTTTCTCAAGCGTTTGTTACCTCCAAACCGCCATATTTCGCGAAAGGATTGACCAATCCGCATAATTTCTGTTGTATCTGAGAGTAGAAACTCGCCCGATTACAACGGTATGTGTACTTTTCCCCTAGGCCGTTCTAGTTATTCGTCTCGAGCATCCGAACTGCGAAACTTTTGAGTTTCTCAAGCGTTTCTTACCTCCAAACTGCCACATCTCGCGAACGGATTGACCAATCCGCAAAATTCATGTTGCATCTGAAAGTAGAAACTCGCCCTATTACAACGGTATGCGTACTTTTTCCCTAGGCCGTTCTAGTTATTCGTTTCGAACATCAGAACTGCGAAAATTTGGAGTTTCTCAAGCGTTTCTTACCTCCAAACTGCCATATCTCGCGAACGTATTGTCCAATCCGCAAAATTTCTGTTGCATCTGAAAGTAGAAACTCGCCCGATTACAACGGTATGCGTATTTTCCCCCTAGGCCGTTCTAGTTATGCTTGTCGAGCATCAGAACTGCGAAAATTGTGAGTTTCTCAAGCGTTTCTTACATCCAAACTCCCATATCTCGCGAACAGGTTGACCAATCCGCAAAATTCATGTTGCATCTGAAAGTAGAAACTCGCCCGATTACAACGGTATGCGTACTTTTTCCCTAGGCCGTTCTAGTTATTCGTTTCGAGCATCAGAACTGCGAAAATTTTGAGTTTCTCAAGCGTTTCTTACCTCTAAACTACCATATCTCGCGAACGGATTGACCAATCCGAAAAATTTCTGTTGCATCTGAAAGTAGAAACCTGCCCGATTACAACGGTGTGTGTAGTGTTCCCCTAGGCCGTTCTAGTTATTCGTCTCGAGCATCAGAACTGCGAAACATTTGAGTTTCTCAAGCGTTTCTTACCTCCAAACTGCCATATCTCGCGAACGTATTGTCCAATCCGCAAAATTTCTGTTGCATCTGAAAGTAGAAACCCGCCCGATTACAACGGTATGTGTACTTTTCCCCTAGGCCGTTCTAGTTATTCGTTTCGAGCATCAGAACTGCGAAAATTTTGTGTTTCTCAAGCGTTTCTTACCTCCAAACTGCCATATCTCGCGAAAGGATTGACCAATCCGCAAAATTTCTGTTGCATCTGAAAGTAGAAACTCGCCCGATTACAACGGTATGAGTACTTTTCCCCTAGGCCGTTCTGGTTATTCGTTTCGAACATCAGCACTGCGAAGATTTTGGGTTTCTCAAGCGTTTGTTACCTCCAAACCGCCATATTTCGCGAAAGGATTGACCAATCCGCATAATTTCTGTTGCATCTGAGAGTAGAAACTCGCCCGATTACAACGGTATGTGTACTTTTCCCCTAGGCCGTTCTAGTTATTCGTCTCGAGCATCCGAACTGCGAAACTTTTGAGTTTCTCAAGCGTTTCTTACCTCCAAACTGCCACATCTCGCGAACGGATTGACCAATCCGCAAAATTCATGTTGCATCTGAAAGTAGAAACTCGCCCTATTACAACGGTATGCGTACTTTTTCCCTAGGCCGTTCTAGTTATTCGTTTCGAACATCAGAACTGCGAAAATTTGGAGTTTCTCAAGCGTTTCTTACTTCCAAACTGCCATATCTCGCGAACGTATTGTCCAATCCGCAAAATTTCTGTTGCATCTGAAAGTAGAAACTCGCCCGATTACAACGGTATGCGTATTTTCCCCCTAGGCCGTTCTAGTTATGCTTGTCGAGCATCAGAACTGCGAAAATTGTGAGTTTCTCAAGCGTTTCTTACATCCAAACTCCCATATCTCGCGAACAGGTTGACCAATCCGCAAAATTCATGTTGCATCTGAAAGTAGAAACTCGCCCGATTACAACGGTATGCGTACTTTTTCCCTAGGCCGTTCTAGTTATTCGTTTCGAGCATCAGAACTGCGAAAATTTTGAGTTTCTCAAGCGTTTCTTACATCCAAACTGCCATATCTCGCGAACGGATTGTCCAATCCGCAAAATTTCTGTTGCATCTGAAAGTAGAAACCCGCCCGATTACAACGGTATGTGTAGTCTTCCCCTAGGCCGTTCTAGCTATTCGTCTCGAGCATCAGAGCTGCGAAACTTTTGAGTTTCTAAAGCGTTTCTTACCTCCAAACTGCCATATCTCGCGAACGGATTGACCAATCCGCAAAATTTCTGTTGCATCTGAAAGTAGAAACTCGCCCGATTACAACGGTATGCGTATTTTTCCCCTAGGCCGTTCTAGTTATGCTTGTCGAGCATCAGAACTGCGAAAATTGTGAGTTTCTCAAGCGTTTCTTACATCCAAACTCCCATATCTCGCGAACAGATTGACCAATCCGCAAAATTCATGTTGCATCTGAAAGTAGAAACTCGCCCGATTACAACGGTATGCGTACTTTTTCCCTAGGCCGTCCTAGTTATTCGTTTCGAGCATCAGAACTGCGAAAATTTTGAGTTTCTCAAGCGTTTCTTACCTCCAAACTGCCATATCTGGCGAACGGATTGACCAATCCGCAAAATTTCTGTTGCATCTGAAAGTAGGAACTCGCCCGATTACAACGGTATGTGTACTTTTCCCCTAGGCCGTTCTAGTTATTCGTTTCGAGCATCAGAACTGCGAAAATTTTGTGTTTCTCAAGGGTTTCTTACCTCCAAACTGCCATATCTCGCGAAAGGATTGACCAATCCGCAAAATTTCTGTTGCATCTGAAAGTAGAAACTCGCCCGATTACAACGGTATGAGTACTTTTCCCCTAGGCCGTTCTGGTTATTCGTTTCGAACATAAGAACTGCGAAGATTTTGGCTTTCTCAAGCGTTTGTTACCTCCAAACCGCCACATTTAGCGAAAGGATTGACCAATCCGCATAATTTCTGTTGCATCTGAAAGTAGAAACTCGCCCGATTACAACGGTATGTGTACTTTTCCCCTAGGCCGTTCTAGTTATTCGTCTCGAGCATCAGAACTGCGAAACTTTTGAGTTTCTCAAGCGTTTCTTACCTCCAAACTGCCATATCTCGCGAACGGATTGACCAATCCGCAAAATTCCTGTTGCATCTAAAGGTAGAAACCCGCCCGATTACAACGGTATGTGTAGTCTTCCCCTAGGCCGTTCTAGTTATTCGTGTCGAGCATCAGAACTGCGAAAATTTTGAGTTTCTCAAGCGTTTCTTACCTCCAAACTGCCACATCTCGCGAACGGATTGACCAATCCGCAAAATTCATGTTGCATCTGAAAGTAGAAGCTCGCCCTATTACAACGGTATGCGTACTTTTTCCCTAGGCCGTTCTAGTTATTCGTTTCGAGCATCAGAACTGCGAAAATTTGGAGTTTCTCAAGCGTTTCTTACCTCCAAACTGCCATATCTCGCGAACGGATTGTCCAATCCGCAAAATTTCTGTTGCATCTGAAAGTAGAAACCCGCCCGATTACAACGGTATGTGTAGTCTTCCCCTAGGCCGTTCTAGTTATTCGTCTCGAGCATCAGAACTGCGAAACTTTTGAGTTTCTCAAGCGTTTCTTACCTCCAAACTGCCATATCTCGCGAACGGATTGTCCAATCCGCAAAACTTCTGTTGCATCTGAAAGTAGAAACCCGCCCGATTACAACGGTATGTGTAGTCTTCCCCTAGGCCGTTCTAGTTATTCGTCTCGAGCATCAGAGCTGCGAAACTTTTGAGTTTCTCAAGCGATTCTTACCTCCAAACTGCCATATCTCGCGAACGGATTGACCAATCCGCAAAATTTCTGTTGCATCTGAAAGTAGAAACTCGCCCGATTACAACGGTATGCGTACTTTTCCCCTAGGCCGTTCTAGTTATGCTTGTCGTGCATCAGAACTGCGAAAATTGTGAGTTTCTCAAGCGTTTCTTACATCCAAACTCCCATATCTCGCGAACAGGTTGACCAATCCGCAAAATTCATGTTGCATCTGAAAGTAGAAACTCGCCCGATTACAACGGTATGCGTACTTTTTCCCTAGGCCGTTCTAGTTATTCGTTTAGACCATCAGAACTGCGAAAATTTTGAGTTTCTCAAGCGTTTCTTACCTCTAAACTGCCATATCTCGCGAACGGATTGACCAATCCGCAAAATTTCTGTTGCATCTGAAAGTAGAAACCCGCCCGATTACAACGGTGTGTGTAGTGTTCCCCTAGGCCGTTCTAGTTATTCGTCTCGAGCATCAGAACTGCGAAACATTTGAGTTTCTCAAGCGTTTCTTACCTCCAAACTGCCATATCTCGCTAACGTATTGTCCAATCCGCAAAATTTCTGTTGCATCTGAAAGTAGAAGCCCGCCCGATTACAACGGTATGTGTACTTTTCCCCTAGGCCGTTCTAGTTATTCGTTTCGAGCATCAGAACTGCGAAAATTTTGTGTTTCTCAAGCGTTTCTTACCTCCAAACTGCCATATCTCGCGAAAGGATTGACCAATCCGCAAAATTTCTGTTGCATCTGAAAGTAGAAACTCGCCCGATTACAACGGTATGAGTACTTTTCCCCTAGGCAGTTCTGGTTATTCGTTTCGAACATCAGAACTGCGAAGATTTTGGGTTTCTCAAGCGTTTGTTACCTCCAAACCGCCATATTTCGCGAAAGGATTGACCAATCCGCATAATTTCTGTTGTATCTGAGAGTAGAAACTCGCCCGATTACAACGGTATGTGTACTTTTCCCCTAGGCCGTTCTAGTTATTCGTCTCGAGCATCCGAACTGCGAAACTTTTGAGTTTCTCAAGCGTTTCTTACCTCCAAACTGCCACATCTCGCGAACGGATTGACCAATCCGCAAAATTCATGTTGCATCTGAAAGTAGAAACTCGCCCTATTACAACGGTATGCGTACTTTTTCCCTAGGCCGTTCTAGTTATTCGTTTCGAACATCAGAACTGCGAAAATTTGGAGTTTCTCAAGCGTTTCTTACCTCCAAACTGCCATATCTCGCGAACGTATTGTCCAATCCGCAAAATTTCTGTTGCATCTGAAAGTAGAAACTCGCCCGATTACAACGGTATGCGTATTTTTCCCCTAGGCCGTTCTAGTTATGCTTGTCGAGCATCAGAACTGCGAAAATTGTGAGTTTCTCAAGCGTTTCTTACATCCAAACTCCCATATCTCGCGAACAGATTGACCAATCCGCAAAATTTCTGTTGCATCTGAAAGTAGGAACTCGCCCGATTACAACGGTATGTGTACTTTTCCCCTAGGCCGTTCTAGTTATTCGTTTCGAGCATCAGAACTGCGAAAATTTTGTGTTTCTCAAGGGTTTCTTACCTCCAAACTGCCATATCTCGCGAAAGGATTGACCAATCCCCAAAATTTCTGTTGCATCTGAAAGTAGAAACTCGCCCGATTACAACGGTATGAGTACTTTTCCCCTAGGCCGTTCTGGTTATTCGTTTCGAACATCAGAACTGCGAAGATTTTGGGTTTCTCAAGCGTTTGTTACCTCCAAACCGCCATATTTCGCGAAAGGATTGACCAATCCGCATAATTTCTGTTGCATCTGAGAGTAGAAACTCGCCCGATTACAACGGTATGTGTACTTTTCCCCTAGGCCGTTCTGGTTATTCGTTTCGAACATCAGAACTGCGAAGATTTTGGGTTTCTCAAGCGTTTGTTACCTCCAAACCGCCATATTTCGCGAAAGGATTGACCAATCCGCATAATTTCTGTTGCATCTGAGAGTAGAAACTCGCCCGATTACAACGGTATGTGTACTTTTCCCCTAGGCCGTTCTAGTTATTCGTCTCGAGCATCCGAACTGCGAAACTTTTGAGTTTCTCAAGCGTTTCTTACCTCCAAACTGCCACATCTCGCGAACGGATTGACCAATCCGCAAAATTCATGTTGCATCTGAAAGTAGAAACTCGCCCTATTACAACGGTATGCGTACTTTTTCCCTAGGCCGTTCTAGTTATTCGTTTCGAGCATCAGAACTGCGAAAATTTGGAGTTTCTCAAGCGTTTCTTACCTCCAAACTGCCATATCTCGCGAACGTATTGTCCAATCCGCAAAATTTCTGTTGCATCTGAAAGTAGAAACCCGCCCGATTACAACGGTATGTGTACTTTTCCCCTAGGCCGTTCTAGTTATTCGTTTCGAGCATCAGAACTGCGAAAATTTTGTGTTTCTCAAGCGTTTCTTACCTCCAAACTGCCATATCTCGCGAAAGGATTGACCAATACGCAAAATTTCTGTTGCATCTGAAAGTAGAAACTCGCCCGATTACAACGGTATGAGTACTTTTCCCCTAGGCCGTTCTGGTTATTCGTTTCGAACATCAGAACTGCGAAGATTTTGGGTTTCTCAAGCGTTTGTTACCTCCAAACCGCCATATCTCGCGAAAGGATTGACCAATCCGCAAAATTTCTGTTGCATCTGAAAGTAGAAACTCGCCCGATTACAACGGTATGAGTACTTTTCCCCTAGGCCGTTCTGGTTATTCGTTTCGAACATCAGAACTGCGAAGATTTTGGGTTTCTCAAGCGTTTGTTACCTCCAAACCGCCATATTTCGCGAAAGCATTGACCAATCCGCAAAATTCGTGTTGCATCTGAAAGTAGAAACTCGCCCTATTACAACGGTATGCGTACTTTTTTCCTAGGCCGTTCTAGTTATTCGTTTCGAGCATCAGAACTGCGAAAATTTGGAGTTTCTCAAGCGTTTCTTACCTCCAAACTGCCATATCTCGCGAACGGATTGTCCAATCCGCAAAATTTCTGTTGCATCTGAAAGTAGAAACCCGCCCGATTACAACGGTATGTGTAGTCTTCCCCTAGGCCGTTCTAGTTATTCGTCTGGAGCAACAGAACTGCGAAACTTTTGAGTTTCTCAAGCGTTTCTTACATCCAAACTGCCATATATCGCGAACGGATTGTCCAATCCGCAAAATTTCTGTTGCATCTGAAAGTAGAAACCCGCCCGATTACAACGGTATGTGTAGTCTTCCCCTAGGCCGTTCTAGCTATTCGTCTCGAGCATCAGAGATGCGAAACTTTTGAGTTTCTAAAGCGTTTCTTACCTCCAAACTGCCATATCTCGCGAACGGATTGACCAATCCGCAAAATTTCTGTTGCATCTGAAAGTAGAAACTCGCCCGATTACAACGGTATGCGTATTTTTCCCCTAGGCCGTTCTAGTTATGCTTGTCGAGCATCAGAACTGCGAAAATTGTGAGTTTCTCAAGCGTTTCTTACATCCAAACTCCCATATCTCGCGAACAGATTGACCAATCCGCAAAATTCATGTTGCATCTGAAAGTAGAAACTCGCCCGATTACAACGGTATGCGTACTTTTTCCCTAGGCCGTTCTAGTTATTCGTTTCGAGCATCAGAACTGCGAAAATTTTGAGTTTCTCAAGCGTTTCTTACCTCCAAACTGCCATATCTGGCGAACGGATTGACCAATCCGCAAAATTTCTGTTGCATCTGAAAGTAGAAACTCGCCCGATTACAACGGTATGCGTACTTTTTCCCTAGGCCGTTCTAGTTATTCGTTTCGAGCATCAGAACTGCGAAAATTTGGAGTTTCTCAAGCGTTTCTTACCTCCAAACTGCCATATCTCGCGAACGGATTGTCCAATCCGCAAAATTTCTGTTGCATCTGAAAGTAGAAACCCGCCCGATTACAACGGTATGTGTAGTCTTCCCCTAGGCCGTTCTAGTTATTCGTCTCGAGCATCAGAACTGCGAAACTTTTGAGTTTCTCAAGCGTTTCTTACCTCCAAACTGCCACATCTCGCGAACGGATTGACCAATCCGCAAAATTCATGTTGCATCTGAAAGTAGAAACTCGCCCTATTACAACGGTATGCGTACTTTTTCCCTAGGCCGTTCTAGTTATTCGTTTCGAGCATCCGAACTGCGAAAATTTTGAGTTTCTCAAGCGTTTCTTACCTCTAAACTGCCATATCTCGCGAACGGATTGACCAATCCGCAAAATTTCTGTTGCATCTGAAAGTAGAAACCCGCCCGATTACAACGGTATATGTAGTCTTCCCCTAGGCCGTTCTAGTTATTCGTCTCGAGCAACAGAACTGCGAAACTTTTGAGTTTCTCAAGCGTTTCTTACCTCCAAACTGCCATATATCGCGAACGGATTGTCCAATCAGCAACATTTCTGTTGCATCTGAAAGTAGAAACCCGCCCGATTACAACGGTATGTGTAGTCTTCCCCTAGGCCGTTCTAGTTATTCGTCTCGAGCATCAGAACTGCGAAAATTGTGAGTTTCTCAAGCGTTTCTTACATCCAAACTCCCATATCTCGCGAACAGGTTGACCAATCCGCAAAATTCATGTTGCATCTGAAAGTAGAAACTCGCCCGATTACGACGGTATGTGTACTTTTCCCCTAGGCCGTTCCAGTTATTCGTTTCGAGCATCAGAACTCTGAACATTTTGAGTTTCTCAACCGTTTCTTTCCTCCAAACTGCCATATCTCGCGAACGGATTGACCAATCCGCAAAATTTCTGTTGCATCTGAAAGTAGAAGCTCGCCCTATTACAACGGTGTGCGTACTTTTCCCCTAGGCCGTTCTAGTTATGCTTGTCGAGCATCAGAACTGCGAACATTTTGAGTTTCTCAAGCGTTTCTTACCTGCAAACTGCCATATCTCGCGAACGGATTCACCAATCCGCAAAATTTCTGTGGCATCTGAAAGTAGAAACTCGCCCAATTACAACGGTATGTGTACTTTTCCCCTAGGCCATTCTAGTTATTCGTCTCGAGCAACAGAACTGCGAAACTTTTGAGTTTCTCAAGCGTTTCTTACCTCCAAACTGCCATATCTCGCGAACGGATTGACCAATCCGCAAAATTTCTGTTGCATCTGAAAGTAGAAACTCGCCCGATTACAACGGTATGCGTATTTTTCCCCTAGGCCGTTCTAGTTATGCTTGTCGAGCATCAGAACTGCGAAAATTGTGAGTTTCTCAAGCGTTTCTTACATCCAAACTCCCATATCTCGCGAACAGATTGACCAATCAGCAAAATTCATGTTGCATCTGAAAGTAGAAACTCGCCCGATTACAACGGTATGCGTACTTTTTCCCTAGGCCGTTCTAGTTATTCGTTTCGAGCATCAGAACTGCGAAAATTTTGAGTTTCTCAAGCGTTTCTTACCTCCAAACTGCCATATCTGGCGAACGGATTGACCAATCCGCAAAATTTCTGTTGCATCTGAAAGTAGCAACTCGCCCGATTACAACGGTATGTGTACTTTTCCCCTAGGCCGTTCTAGTTATTCGTTTCGAGCATCAGAACTGCGAAAATTTTGTGTTTCTCAAGCGTTTCTTACCTCCAAACTGCCATATCTCGCGAAAGGATTGACCAATCCGCAAAATTTCTGTTGCATCTGAAAGTAGAAACTCGCCCGATTACAACGGTATGAGTACTTTTCCCCTAGGCCGTTCTGGTTATTCGTTTCGAACATCAGAACTGCGAAGATTTTGGGTTTCTCAAGCGTTTGTTACCTCCAAACAGCCATATTTCGCGAAAGGATTGACCAATCCGCATAATTTCTGTTGCATCTGAGAGTAGAAACTCGCCCGATTACAACGGTATGTGTACTTTTCCCCTAGGCCGTTCTAGTTATTCGTCTCGAGCATCCGAACTGCGAAACTTTTGAGTTTCTCAAGCGTTTCTTACATCCAAACTGCCACATCTCGCGAACGGATTGACCAATCCGCAAAATTCATGTTGCATCTGAAAGTAGAAACTCGCCCTATTACAACGGTATGCGTACTTTTTCCCTAGGCCGTTCTAGTTATTCGTTTCGAGCATCAGAACTGCGAAAATTGTGAGTTTCTCAAGCGTTTCTTACATCCAAACTCCCATATCTCGCGAACAGGTTGACCAATCCGCAAAATTCATGTTGCATCTGAAAGCAGAAACTCGCCCGATTACGACGGTATGTGTACTTTTCCCCTAGGCCGTTCTAGTTATTCGTTTCGAGCATCAGAACTGCGAAAATTTTGTGTTTCTCAAGCGTTTCTTACCTCCAAACTGCCATATCTCGCGAAAGGATTGACCAATACGCAAAATTTCTGTTGCATCTGAAAGTAGAAACTCGCCCGATTACAACGGTATGAGTACTTTTCCCCTAGGCCGTTCTGGTTATTCGTTTCGAACATCAGAACTGCGAAGATTTTGGGTTTCTCAAGCGTTTGTTACCTCCAAACCGCCATATCTCGCGAAAGGATTGACCAATCCGCAAAATTTCTGTTGCATCTGAAAGTAGAAACTCGCCCGATTACAACGGTATGCGTACTTTTTCCCTAGGCCGTTCTAGTTATTCGTTTCGAGCATCAGAACTGCGAAAATTTGGAGTTTCTCAAGCGTTTCTTACCTCCAAACTGCCATATCTCGCGAACGGATTGTCCAATCCGCAAAATTTCTGTTGCATCTGAAAGTAGAAACCCGCCCGATTACAACGGTATGTGTAGTCTTCCCCTAGGCCGTTCTAGTTATTCGTCTGGAGCAACAGAACTGCGAAACTTTTGAGTTTCTCAAGCGTTTCTTACATCCAAACTGCCATATATCGCGAACGGATTGTCCAATCCGCAAAATTTCTGTTGCATCTGAAAGTAGAAACCCGCCCGATTACAACGGTATGTGTAGTCTTCCCCTAGGCCGTTCTAGCTATTCGTCTCGAGCATCAGAGATGCGAAACTTTTGAGTTTCTAAAGCGTTTCTTACCTCCAAACTGCCATATCTCGCGAACGGATTGACCAATCCGCAAAATTTCTGTTGCATCTGAAAGTAGAAACTCGCCCGATTACAACGGTATGCGTATTTTTCCCCTAGGCCGTTCTAGTTATGCTTGTCGAGCATCAGAACTGCGAAAATTGTGAGTTTCTCAAGCGTTTCTTACATCCAAACTCCCATATCTCGCGAACAGATTGACCAATCCGCAAAATTCATGTTGCATCTGAAAGTAGAAACTCGCCCGATTACAACGGTATGCGTACTTTTTCCCTAGGCCGTTCTAGTTATTCGTTTCGAGCATCAGAACTGCGAAAATTTTGAGTTTCTCAAGCGTTTCTTACCTCCAAACTGCCATATCTGGCGAACGGATTGACCAATCCGCAAAATTTCTGTTGCATCTGAAAGTAGAAACTCGCCCGATTACAACGGTATGCGTACTTTTTCCCTAGGCCGTTCTAGTTATTCGTTTCGAGCATCAGAACTGCGAAAATTTGGAGTTTCTCAAGCGTTTCTTACCTCCAAACTGCCATATCTCGCGAACGGATTGTCCAATCCGCAAAATTTCTGTTGCATCTGAAAGTAGAAACCCGCCCGATTACAACGGTATGTGTAGTCTTCCCCTAGGCCGTTCTAGTTATTCGTCTCGAGCATCAGAACTGCGAAACTTTTGAGTTTCTCAAGCGTTTCTTACCTCCAAACTGCCACATCTCGCGAACGGATTGACCAATCCGCAAAATTCATGTTGCATCTGAAAGTAGAAACTCGCCCTATTACAACGGTATGCGTACTTTTTCCCTAGGCCGTTCTAGTTATTCGTTTCGAGCATCAGAACTGCGAAAATTTTGAGTTTCTCAAGCGTTTCTTACCTCTAAACTGCCATATCTCGCGAACGGATTGACCAATCCGCAAAATTTCTGTTGCATCTGAAAGTAGAAACCCGCCCGATTACAACGGTATATGTAGTCTTCCCCTAGGCCGTTCTAGTTATTCGTCTCGAGCAACAGAACTGCGAAACTTTTGAGTTTCTCAAGCGTTTCTTACCTCCAAACTGCCATATATCGCGAACGGATTGTCCAATCCGCAACATTTCTGTTGCATCTGAAAGTAGAAACCCGCCCGATTACAACGGTATGTGTAGTCTTCCCCTAGGCCGTTCTAGTTATTCGTCTCGAGCATCAGAACTGCGAAAATTGTGAGTTTCTCAAGCGTTTCTTACATCCAAACTCCCATATCTCGCGAACAGGTTGACCAATCCGCAAAATTCATGTTGCATCTGAAAGTAGAAACTCGCCCGATTACGACGGTATGTGTACTTTTCCCCTAGGCCGTTCCAGTTATTCGTTTCGAGCATCAGAACTCTGAACATTTTGAGTTTCTCAACCGTTTCTTTCCTCCAAACTGCCATATCTCGCGAACGGATTGACCAATCCGCAAAATTTCTGTTGCATCTGAAAGTAGAAGCTCGCCCTATTACAACGGTGTGCGTACTTTTCCCCTAGGCCGTTCTAGTTATGCTTGTCGAGCATCAGAACTGCGAACATTTTGAGTTTCTCAAGCGTTTCTTACCTGCAAACTGCCATATCTCGCGAACGGATTCACCAATCCGCAAAATTTCTGTGGCATCTGAAAGTAGAAACTCGCCCAATTACAACGGTATGTGTACTTTTCCCCTAGGCCATTCTAGTTATTCGTCTCGAGCAACAGAACTGCGAAACTTTTGAGTTTCTCAAGCGTTTCTTACCTCCAAACTGCCATATCTCGCGAACGGATTGACCAATCCGCAAAATTTCTGTTGCATCTGAAAGTAGAAACTCGCCCGATTACAACGGTATGCGTATTTTTCCCCTAGGCCGTTCTAGTTATGCTTGTCGAGCATCAGAACTGCGAAAATTGTGAGTTTCTCAAGCGTTTCTTACATCCAAACTCCCATATCTCGCGAACAGATTGACCAATCAGCAAAATTCATGTTGCATCTGAAAGTAGAAACTCGCCCGATTACAACGGTATGTGTAGTCTTCCCCTAGGCCGTTCTAGTTATTCGTGTCGAGCATCAGAACTGCGAAAATTTTGAGTTT
This sequence comes from Ptiloglossa arizonensis, assembly GCF_051014685.1. Taxonomy (NCBI): domain Eukaryota; kingdom Metazoa; phylum Arthropoda; class Insecta; order Hymenoptera; family Colletidae; genus Ptiloglossa; species Ptiloglossa arizonensis. The sequence continues at coordinate 36,721 of NW_027478470.1, read as the reverse complement.
CTCAAGCGTTTCTTACCTCCAAACTGCCACATCTCGCGAACGGATTGACCAATCCGCAAAATTCATGTTGCATCTGAAAGTAGAAACTCGCCCTATTACAACGGTATGCGTACTTTTTCCCTAGGCCGTTCTAGTTATTCGTTTCGAGCATCAGAACTGCGAAAATTGTGAGTTTCTCAAGCGTTTCTTACATCCAAACTCCCATATCTCGCGAACAGGTTGACCAATCCGCAAAATTCATGTTGCATCTGAAAGCAGAAACTCGCCCGATTACGACGGTATGTGTACTTTTCCCCTAGGCCGTTCCAGTTATTCGTTTCGAGCATCAGAACTCTGAACATTTTGAGTTTCTCAACCGTTTCTTACCTCCAAACAGCCATATCTCGCGAACGGATTGACCAATCCGCAAAATTTCTGTTGCATCTGAAAGTAGAAGCTCGCCCTATTACAACGGTGTGCGTACTTTTCCCCTAGGCCGTTCTAGTTATGCTTGTCGAGCATCAGAACTGCGAACATTTTGAGTTTCTCAAGCGTTTCTTACCTGCAAACTGCCATATCTCGCGAACGGATTCACCAATCCGCAAAATTTCTGTGGCATCTGAAAGTAGAAACTCGCCCAATTACAACGGTATGTGTACTTTTCCCCTAGGCCATTCTAGTTATTCGTCTCGAGCAACAGAACTGCGAAACTTTTGAGTCTCTCAAGCGTTTCTTACCTCCAAACTGCCATATATCGCGAACGGATTGCCCAATCCGCAAAATTTCTGTTGCATCTGAAAGTAGAAACCCGCCCGATTACAACGGTATGTGTACTTTTCCCCTAGGCCGTTCTAGTTATTCGTCTCGAGCATCAGAACTGCGAAACTTTTGAGTTTCTCAAGCGTTTCTTACCTCCAAACTGCCATATCTCGCGAACGGATTGACCAATCCGCAAAATTCCTTTTGCATCTAAAAGTAGAAACCCGCCCGATTACAACGGTATGTGTAGTCTTCCCCTAGGCCGTTCTAGTTATTCGTGTCGAGCATCAGAACTGCGAAAATTTTGAGTTTCTCAAGCGTTTCTTACCTCCAAACTGCCACATCTCGCGAACGGATTGACCAATCCGCAAAATTCATGTTGCATCTGAAAGCAGAAACTCGCCCTATTACAACGGTATGCGTACTTTTTCCCTAGGCCGTTCTAGTTATTCGTTTCGAGCATCAGAACTGCGAAAATTTGGAGTTTCTCAAGCGTTTCTTACCTCCAAACTGCCATATCTCGCGAACGGATTGTCCAATCCGCAAAATTTCTGTTGCATCTGAAAGTAGAAACCCGCCCGATTACAACGGTATGTGTAGTCTTCCCCTAGGCCGTTCTGGTTATTCGTTTCGAACATCAGAACTGCGAAGATTTTGGGTTTCTCAAGCGTTTGTTACCTCCAAACCGCCATATTTCGCGAAAGGATTGACCAATCCGCATAATTTCTGTTGCATCTGAGAGTAGAAACTCGCCCGATTACAACGGTATGTGTACTTTTCCCCTAGGCCGTTCTAGTTATTCGTCTCGAGCATCCGAACTGCGAAACTTTTGAGTTTCTCAAGCGTTTCTTACCTCCAAACTGCCACATCTCGCGAACGGATTGACCAATCCGCAAAATTCATGTTGCATCTGAAAGTAGAAACTCGCCCTATTACAACGGTATGCGTACTTTTTCCCTAGGCCGTTCTAGTTATTCGTTTCGAGCATCAGAACTGCGAAACTTTTGAGTTTCTCAAGCGTTTCTTACCTCCAAACTGCCACATCTCGCGAACGGATTGACCAATCCGCAAAATTCATGTTGCATCTGAAGGTAGAAACTCGCCCTATTACAACGGTATGCGTACTTTTCCCCTAGGCCGTTCTAGTTATGCTTGTCGAGCATCAGAACTGCGAACATTTTGAGTTTCACAAGCGTTTCTTACATCCAAACTGCCATATCTCGCGAACGGATTGTCCAATCCGCAAAATTTCTGTTGCATCTGAAAGTAGAAACCCGCCCGAATACAACGGTATGTGTAGTCTTCCCCTAGGCCGTTCTAGTTATTCGTCTCGAGCAACAGAACTGCGAATCTTTTGAGTTTCTCAAGCGTTTCTTACCTCCAAACTGCCATATATCGCGAACGGATTGTCCAATCCGCAAAATTTCTGTTGCATCTGAAAGTAGAAACCCGCCCGATTACAAAGGTATGTGTAGTCTTCCCCTAGGCCGTTCTAGTTATTCGTCTCGAGCATCAGAGCTGCGAAACTTTTGAGTTTCTCAAGCGTTTCTTACCTCCAAACTGCCATATCTCGCGAACGGATTGACCAATCCGCAAAATTTCTGTTGCATCTGAAAGTAGAAGCTCGCCCTATTACAACGGTGTGCCTACTTTTCCCCTAGGCCGTTCTAGTTATGCTTGTCGAGCATCAGAACTGCGAACATTTTGAGTTTCACAAGCGTTTCTTACCTCCAAACTGCCACATCTCGCGAAAGGATTGTCCAATCCGCAAAATTTCTGTTGCATCTGGAAGTAGAAAGAAGCCCGATTACGACGGTATGCGTACTTTTCCCCGAGGCCGTTCCAGTTATTCGTTTCGAGCATCAGAACTGCGAAAATTTTGAGTTTCTCAACCGCTTCTTACATCCAAACTGCCATATCTGGCGAAAGGATTGACCAATCCGCAAAATTTCTGTTGCATCTGAAAGTAGAAACTCGCCCGATTACAACGGTATGCGTACCTTTCCCGTAGGCCGTTCTTGTTATTCGTTTCGAGCATCAGAACTGCGAATATTTTGAGTTTCACAAGCGTTTCTTACCTGCAAACTGCCATATCTCGCGAACGGAATCACCAATCCGCAAAATTTCTGTGGCATCTGAAAGTAGAAACTCGCCCAATTACAACGGTATGTGTACTTTTCCCCTAGGCCATTCTAGTTATTCGTTTCGAGCATCAGAACTGCGAAAATTTATAGTTTCTCAAGCGTTTCTTACTTACAAACTGCCACATCTCGCGAACGGATTGACCAATCCGCGAAATTTCTGTTGCATCTGAAAGTAGAAACAAGCCCCATTACGACGGTATGCGTACTTTTCCCCGAGGCCGTTCCAGTTATTCGTGTCGAGCATCAGAACTGCGAAAATTTTGAATTTCACAACCGCTTCTTACCTCCAAACTGCCATATCTGGCGAAAGGATTGACCAATCCGCAAAATTTCTGTTGCATCTGAAAGTAGAAACTCGCCCGATTACAACGGTATGCGTACCTTTCCCGTAGGCCGTTCTTGTTATTCGTTTCGAGCATCAGAACTGCAAATATTTTTAGTTTCTCAAGCGTTTCTTACATACAAACTGCCACATCTCGCGAACGGATTGACCAATCCGCAAAATTTCTGTGGCATCTGAAAGTAGAAGCTCGCCCAATTACAACGGTATGTGTACTTTTCCCCTAGGCCATTCTAGTTATTCGTTTCGAGCATCAGAACTTCGAAAATTTTGAGTTTCTCGAGCGTTTCTTACCTCCAAACTGCCATATCTCGCGCACGGATTGACCAATCCGCAAAATTTCTGTTGCATCTGAAAGTAGAAACTCGCCCGATTACTACGGTATGTGTACTTTTCCCCTAGGCCGTTCCAGTTATTCGTTTCGAGCATCAGAACTGCGAAAATTTTGAGTTTCTCAACCGCTTCTTACCTCCAAACTGCCATATCTGGCGAAAGGATTGACCAATCCGCAAAATTTCTGTTGCATCTGAAAGTAGAAGCTCGCCCTATTACAAAGGTATGCGTACTTTTCCCGTTGGCCGTTCTAGTTATTCGTTTCGAGCATCAGAACTGCGAAAATTTTGAGTTTCTCAAGCGTTTCTTACCTCCAAACTGCCACATCTCGCGAACGGATTGTCCAATCCGCAAAATTTCTGTTGCATCTGAAAGTAGAAACTCGCCCGATTACAACGGTATGCGTACTTTTCCCCTAGGCCGTTCTTGTTATTCGTTTCCAGCATCAGAACTGCGAAAATTTCTAGTTTCTCAAGCGTTTCTTACTTACAAACTGCCACATCTCGCGAATGGATTGACCAATCCGCAAAATTTCTGTTGCATCTGAAAGCAGAAACTCGCCCGATTACAACGGTTTACGTACTTTTCCCCTAGTCCGTTCTAGTGATGCTTGTCGAGCACCAGAACTGCGAAAATTTTGAGTTTCTCAAGCGTTTCTTACATACAAACTGCCACATCTCGCGGACGGATTGACCAATCCGCAAAATTTCTGTTGCATCTGAAAGTAGGAACTCGCCCGATTACAACGGTATGTGTACTTTTCCCCTAGGCCGTTCTAGTTATTCGTCTCGAGCATCAGAACTGCGAAACTTTTGAGTTTCTCAAGCGTTTCTTACCTCCAAACTGCCATATCTCGCGAACGGATTGACCAATCCGCAAAATTCCTTTTGCATCTAAAAGTAGAAACCCGCCCGATTACAACGGTATGTGTAGTCTTCCCCTAGGCCGTTCTAGTTATTCGTGTCGAGCATCAGAACTGCGAAAATTTTGAGTTTCTCAAGCGTTTCTTACCTCCAAACTGCCACATCTCGCGAACGGATTGACCAATCCGCAAAATTCATGTTGCATCTGAAAGTAGAAACTCGCCCTATTACAACGGTATGCGTACTTTTTCCCTAGGCCGTTCTAGTTATTCGTTTCGAGCATCAGAACTGCGAAAATTTGGAGTTTCTCAAGCGTTTCTTACCTCCAAACTGCCATATCTCGCGAACGGATTGTCCAATCCGCAAAATTTCTGTTGCATCTGAAAGTAGAAACCCGCCCGATTACAACGGTATGTGTAGTCTTCCCCTAGGCCGTTCTGGTTATTCGTTTCGAACATCAGAACTGCGAAGATTTTGGGTTTCTCAAGCGTTTGTTACCTCCAAACCGCCATATTTCGCGAAAGGATTGACCAATCCGCATAATTTCTGTTGCATCTGAGAGTAGAAACTCGCCCGATTACAACGGTATGTGTACTTTTCCCCTAGGCCGTTCTAGTTATTCGTCTCGAGCATCCGAACTGCGAAACTTTTGAGTTTCTCAAGCGTTTCTTACCTCCAAACTGCCACATCTCGCGAACGGATTGACCAATCCGCAAAATTCATGTTGCATCTGAAAGTAGAAACTCGCCCTATTACAACGGTATGCGTACTTTTTCCCTAGGCCGTTCTAGTTATGCTTGTCGAGCATCAGAACTGCGAACATTTTGAGTTTCACAAGCGTTTCTTACATCCAAACTGCCATATCTCGCGAACGGATTGTCCAATCCGCAAAATTTCTGTTGCATCTGAAAGTAGAAACCCGCCCGAATACAACGGTATGTGTAGTCTTCCCCTAGGCCGTTCTAGTTATTCGTCTCGAGCAACAGAACTGCGAAACTTTTGAGTTTCTCAAGCGTTTCTTACCTCCAAACTGCCATATATCGCGAACGGATTGTCCAATCCGCAAAATTTCTGTTGCATCTGAAAGTAGAAACCCGCCCGATTACAACGGTATGTGTAGTCTTCCCCTAGGCCGTTCTAGTTATTCGTCTCGAGCATCAGAGCTGCGAAACTTTTGAGTTTCTCAAGCGTTTCTTACCTCCAAACTGCCATATCTCGCGAACGGATTGACCAATCCGCAAAATTTCTGTTGCATCTGAAAGTAGAAGCTCGCCCTATTACAACGGTGTGCGTACTTTTCCCCTAGGCCGTTCTAGTTATGCTTGTCGAGCATCAGAACTGCGAACATTTTGAGTTTCACAAGCGTTTCTTACCTCCAAACTGCCACATCTCGCGAAAGGATTGTCCAATCCGCAAAATTTCTGTTGCATCTGGAAGTAGAAACAAGCCCGATTACGACGGTATGCGTACTTTTCCCCGAGGCCGTTCCAGTTATTCGTTTCGAGCATCAGAACTGCGAAAATTTTGAGTTTCTCAACCGCTTCTTACATCCAAACTGCCATATCTGGCGAAAGGATTGACCAATCCGCAAAATTTCTGTTGCATCTGAAAGTAGAAACTCGCCCGATTACAACGGTATGCGTACCTTTCCCGTAGGCCGTTCTTGTTATTCGTTTCGAGCATCAGAACTGCGAATATTTTGAGTTTCACAAGCGTTTCTTACCTGCAAACTGCCATATCTCGCGAACGGAATCACCAATCCGCAAAATTTCTGTGGCATCTGAAAGTAGAAACTCGCCCAATTACAACGGTATGTGTACTTTTCCCCTAGGCCATTCTAGTTATTCGTTTCGAGCATCAGAACTGCGAAAATTTATAGTTTCTCAAGCGTTTCTTACTTACAAACTGCCACATCTCGCGAACGGATTGACCAATCCGCGAAATTTCTGTTGCATCTGAAAGTAGAAACAAGCCCGATTACGACGGTATGCGTACTTTTCCCCGAGGCCGTTCCAGTTATTCGTGTCGAGCATCAGAACTGCGAAAATTTTGAATTTCACAACCGCTTCTTACCTCCAAACTGCCATATCTGGCGAAAGGATTGACCAATCCGCAAAATTTCTGTTGCATCTGAAAGTAGAAACTCGCCCGATTACAACGGTATGCGTACCTTTCCCGTAGGCCGTTCTTGTTATTCGTTTCGAGCATCAGAACTGCAAATATTTTGAGTTTCTCAAGCGTTTCTTACATACAAACTGCCACATCTCGCGAACGGATGGACCAATCCGCAAAATTTCTGTGGCATCTGAAAGTAGAAACTCGCCCAATTACAACGGTATGTGTACTTTTCCCCTAGGCCATTCTAGTTATTCGTTTCGAGCATCAGAACTGCGAAAATTTTGAGTTTCTCAACCGCTTCTTACCTCCAAACTGCCATATCTGGCGAAAGGATTGACCAATCCGCAAAATTTCTGTTGCATCTGAAAGTAGAAGCTCGCCCTATTACAAAGGTATGCGTACTTTTCCCGTTGGCCGTTCTAGTTATTCGTTTCGAGCATCAGAACTGCGAAAATTTTGAGTTTCTCAAGCGTTTCTTACCTCCAAACTGCCACATCTCGCGAACGGATTGTCCAATCCGCAAAATTTCTGTTGCATCTGAAAGTAGAAACTCGCCCGATTACAACGGTATGCGTACTTTTCCCCTAGGCCGTTCTTGTTATTCGTTTCCAGCATCAGAACTGCGAAAATTTCTAGTTTCTCAAGCGTTTCTTACTTACAAACTGCCACATCTCGCGAATGGATTGACCAATCCGCAAAATTTCTGTTGCATCTGAAAGCAGAAACTCGCCCGATTACAACGGTTTACGTACTTTTCCCCTAGTCCGTTCTAGTGATGCTTGTCGAGCACCAGAACTGCGAAAATTTTGAGTTTCTCAAGCGTTTCTTACATACAAACTGCCACATCTCGCGGACGGATTGACCAATCCGCAAAATTTCTGTGGCATCTGAAAGTAGAAACTCGCGCAATTACAACGGTATGTGTACTTTTCCCCTAGGCCTTTCTAGTTATTCGTTTCGAGCATCAGAACTGCGAAAATTTTGAGTTTCTCAACCGCTTCTTACTTCCAAACTGCCATATCTGGCGAAAGGATTGACCAATCCGCAAAATTTCTGTTGCATCTGAAAGTAGAAGCTCGCCCTATTACAACGGTATGCGTACTTTTCCCCTAGTCCGTTCTAGTTATGCTTGTCGAGCACCAGAACTGCGAAAATTTTGAGTTTCTCAAGTGTTTCTTACTTCCAAACTCCCATATATCGTGAACGGATTGACCAATCCGCAAAATTTCTGTTGCATCTGAAAGCAGAAACCCGCCCGAATACAAAGGTATGCGTACTTTTCCCGTTGGCCGTTCTAGTTATTCGTTTCGAGCATCAGAACTGCGAAAATTTTGAGTTTCTCAACCGCTTCTTACCTCCAAACTGCCATATCTGCCGAAAGGATTCACCAATCCGCAAAATTTCTGTTGCATCTGAAAGTAGAAACTTGCCCGAGTACAACGGTATGTGTACTTTTCCCCTAGGCCGTTCCAGTTATTCGTTTCGAGCATCAGAACTGCGAAAATTTTTAGTTTCTCAAGCGTTTCTTACTTACAAACTGCCACATCTCGCGAACGGATTGACCAATCCGCAAAATTTCTGTAGCATCTGAAAGTAGAAACTCGCCCGATTACGACGGTATGTGTACTTTTCCCCTAGGCCATTCTAGTTATTCGTTTCGAGCATCAGAACTTCGAAAATTTTGAGTTTCTCGAGCGTTTCTTACCTCCAAACTGCCATATCTCGCGCAGGGATTGACCAATCCGCAAAATTTCTGTTGCATCTGAAAGTAGAAACTCGCCCGATTACAACAGTAAGTGTACTTTTCCCCTAGGCCGTTCCAGTTATTCGTTTCGTGCATCAGAACTGCGAAAATTTTGAGTTTCTCAACCGCTTCTTACCTCCAAACTGCCATATCTGGCGAAAGGATTCACCAATCCTCAAAATTTCTGTTGCATCTGAAAGTAGAAACTTGCCCGAGTACAACGGTATGTGTACTTTTCCCCTAGGCCGTTCCAGTTATTCGTTTCGAGCATCAGAACTGCGAAAATTTTGAGTTCCTCAACCGCTTCTTACCTCCAAACTGCCATATCTGGCGAAAGGATTGACCAATCCGCAAAATTTCTGTTGCATCTGAAAGTAGAAACTCGCCCGATTACAACGGTATGCGTACCTCTCCCCTAGGCCGTTCTTGTTATTCGTTTCGAGCATCAGAACTGCGAATATTTTGAGTTTCTCAAGCGTTTCTTACATACAAACTGCCACATATCGCGAACGGATTGACCAATCCGCAAAATTTCTGTGGCATCTGAATGTAGAAACTCGCCCAATTACAACGGAATGTGTACTTTTCCCCTAGGCCATTCTAGTTATTCGTTTCGAGCATCAGAACTGTGAACATTTTGAGTTTCTCAATCGTTTCTTACCTCCAAACTGCCATATCTCGCGAACGGATTGACCGATCTGCAAAATTTCTGTTGCATCTGAAAGTAGAAACTCGCCCGATTACAACGGTATGCGTACTTTTCCCCTAGGCCGTTCTAGTTATGCTTGTCTTTCATCAGAACTGCAAAAATTTTGAGTTTCTCAAGCGTTTCTTATCTCCAAACTCCCATATCTCGCGAACGGATTGACCGATCCGCAAAATTTCTGTTGCATCTGAAAGTAGAAGCTCGCCCTATTACAAAGGTATGCGTACTTTTCCCGTTGGCCGTTCTAGTTATTCGTTTCGAGCATCAGAACTGCGAAAATTTTGAGTTTCTCAAGCGTTTCTTACCTCCAAACTGCCACATCTCGCGAACGGATTGTCCAATCCGCAAAATTTCTGTTGCATCTGAAAGTAGAAACTCGCCCGATTACAACGGTATGCGTACTTTTCCCCTAGGCCGTTCTAGTTATGCTTGTCGAGCATCAGAACTGCAAAAATTTTGAGTTTCTCAAGTGTGTCTTACGTCTACACTCCCATATCTCGCGAACAGATTGACCAATCCGCAAAATTCCTGTTGCATCTGAAAGTAGAAACTCGCCCGATTTCAAAGGTGTGCGTACTTTTCCCGTAGGCCGTTCCAGTTATTCGTTTCGAGCATCAGAACTGCGAAAATTTTGAGTTTCTCAACCGCTTCTTACATCCAAACTGCCATATCTGGCGAAAGGATTGACCAATCCGCAAAATTTCTGTTGCATCTGAAAGTAGAAACTCGCCCGAATACAACGGTATGTGTACTTTTCCCCTAGGCCGTTCCAGTTATTCGTTTCGAGCATCAGAACTGCGAAAATTTTGAGTTTCTCAACCGTTTGTTACCTCCAAACTGCCATATCTCGCGAACGGATTGACCAATCCGCAAAATTTCTGTTGCATCTGAAAGTAGAAACTCGCCCGATTACAACGGTGTTCGTACTTTTCCCCTAGGCCGATCTAGTTATTCGTTTCGAGCATCAGAACTGCGAAAATTTTTAGTTCCCCAAGCGTTTCTTACTTACAAACTGCCACATCTCGCGAACGGATTGACCAATCCGCAAAATTTCTGTTGCATCTGAAAGTACAAACTCGCCCGATTACAACGGTATGCGTACCTTTCCCGTAGGCCGTTCTTGTTATTCGTTTCGAGCATCAGAACTGCAATTATTTTGAGTTTCTCAAGCGTTTCTTACATACAAACTGCCACATCTCGCGAACGGATTGACCAATCCGCAAAATTTCTGTGGCATCTGAAAGTAGAAACTCGCCCAATTACAACGGTATGTGTACTTTTCCCCTAGGCCATTCTAGTTATTCGTTTCGAGCATCAGAACTTCGAAAATTTTGAGTTTCTCGAGCGTTTCTTACCTCCAAACTGCCATATCTCGCGCACGGATTGACCAATCCGCAAAATTTCTGTTGCATCTGAAAGTAGAAACTCGCCCGATTACTACGGTATGTGTACTTTTCCCCTAGGCCGTTCCAGTTATTCGTTTCGAGCATCAGAACTGCGAAAATTTTGAGTTTCTCAACCGCTTCTTACCTCCAAACTGCCATATCTGGCGAAAGGATTGACCAATCCGCAAAATTTCTGTTGCATCTGAAAGTAGAAGCTCGCCCTATTACAAAGGTATGCGTACTTTTCCCGTTGGCCGTTCTAGTTATTCGTTTCGAGCATCAGAACTGCGAAAATTTTGAGTTTCTCAAGCGTTTCTTACCTCCAAACTGCCACATCTCGCGAACGGATTGTCCAATCCGCAAAATTTCTGTTGCATCTGAAAGTAGAAACTCGCCCGATTACAACGGTGTGCGTACTTTTCTCCTAGGCCGTTCTTGTTATTCGTTTCCAGCATCAGAACTGCGAAAATTTCTAGTTTCTCAAGCGTTTCTTACTTACAAACTGCCACATCTCGCGAATGGATTGACCAATCCGCAAAATTTCTGTTGCATCTGAAAGCAGAAACTCGCCCGATTACAACGGTTTACGTACTTTTCCCCTAGTCCGTTCTAGTGATGCTTGTCGAGCACCAGAACTGCGAAAATTTTGAGTTTCTCAAGCGTTTCTTACATACAAACTGCCACATCTCGCGGACGGATTGACCAATCCGCAAAATTTCTGTGGCATCTGAAAGTAGAAACTCGCGCAATTACAACGGTATGTGTACTTTTCCCCTAGGCCTTTCTAGTTATTCGTTTCGAGCATCAGAACATCGAAAATTTTGAGTTTCTCGAGCGTTTCTTACCTCCAAACTGCCATATCTCGCGCACGGATTGACCAATCCGCAAAGTTTCTGTTGCATCTGAAAGTAGAAACTCGCCCGATTACAACGGTATGTGTACTTTTCCCCTAGGCCGTTCCAGTTATTCGTTTCGAGCATCAGAACTGCGAAAATTTTGAGTTTCTCAACCGCTTCTTACTTCCAAACTGCCATATCTGGCGAAAGGATTGACAAATCCGCAAAATTTCTGTTGCATCTGAAAGTAGAAGCTCGCCCTATTACAACGGTATGCGTACTTTTCCCCTAGTCCGTTCTAGTTATGCTTGTCGAGCACCAGAACTGCGAAAATTTTGAGTTTCTCAAGTGTTTCTTACTTCCAAACTCCCATATATCGTGAACGGATTGACCAATCCGCAAAATTTCTGTTGCATCTGAAAGTACAAACTCGCCCGATTACAACGGTATGCGTACCTTTCCCGTAGGCCGTTCTTGTTATTCGTTTCGAGCATCAGAACTGCAATTATTTTGAGTTTCTCAAGCGTTTCTTACATACAAACTGCCACATCTCGCGAACGGATTGACCAATCCGCAAAATTTCTGTGGCATCTGAAAGTAGAAACTCGCCCAATTACAACGGTATGTGTACTTTTCCCCTAGGCCATTCTAGTTATTCGTTTCGAGCATCAGAACTTCGAAAATTTTGAGTTTCTCGAGCGTTTCTTACCTCCAAACTGCCATATCTCGCGCACGGATTGACCAATCCGCAAAATTTCTGTTGCATCTGAAAGTAGAAACTCGCCCGATTACAACGGTATGCGTACCTCTCCCCTAGGCCGTTCTTGTTATTCGTTTCGAGCATCAGAACTGCGAATATTTTGAGTTTCTCAAGCGTTTCTTACATACAAACTGCCACATATCGCGAACGGATTGACCAATCCGCAAAATTTCTGTGGCATCTGAATGTAGAAACTCGCCCAATTACAACGGAATGTGTACTTTTCCCCTAGGCCATTCTAGTTAGTCGTTTCGAGCATCAGAACTGTGAACATTTTGAGTTTCTCAACCGTTTCTTACCTCCAAACTGCCATATCTCGCGAACGGATTGACCGATCCGCAAAATTTCTGTTGCATCTGAAAGTAGAAACTCGCCCGATTACAACGGTATGCGTACTTTTCCCCTAGGCCGTTATAGTTATGCTTGTCGAGCATCAGAACTGCAAAAATTTTGAGTTTCTCAAGCGTTTCTTATCTCCAAACTCCCATATCTCGCGAACGGATTGACCGATCCGCAAAATTTCTGTTGCATCTGAAAGTAGAAACTCGCCCGATTACAACGGTATGTGTACTTTTCCCGTAGGCCGTTCTAGTTATTCGTTTCGAGCATCAGAACTGCGAAAATTTTTAGTTTCTCCAGCGTTTCTTACTTACGAACTGCCACATCTCGCGAACGGATTGACCAATCCGCAAAATTTCTGTTGCATCTGAAAGTAGAAACACGCCCGATTACGACGGTATGCGTACTTTTCCCCTAGGCCGTTCCAGTTATTCGTTTCGAGCATCAGAACTGCGAAAATTTTGAGTTTCTCAACCGCTTCTTACCTCCAAACTGCCATATCTGGCGAAAGGATTGACCAATCCGCAAAATTTCTGTTGCATCTGAAAGTAGAAACTCGCCCGATTACAACGGTAGGCGTACTTTTCCCCTAGGCCGTTCTAGTTATGCTTGTCGAGCATCAGAACTGCAAAAATTTTGAGTTTCTCAAGCGTTTCTTATCTCCAAACTCCCATATCTCGCGAACGGATTGACCGATCCGCAAAATTTCTGTTGCATCTGAAAGTAGAAACTCGCCCGATTACAACGGTATGTGTACTTTTCCCGTAGGCCGTTCTAGTTATTCGTTTCGAGCATCAGAACTGCGAAAATTTTTAGTTTCTCCAGCGTTTCTTACTTACAAACTGCCACATCTCGCGAACGGATTGACCAATCCGCAAAATTTCTGTTGCATCTGAAAGTAGAAACTCGCCCGATTACGACGGTATGCGTACTTTTCCCCTAGGCCGTTCCAGTTATTCGTTTCGAGCATCAGAACTGCGAAAATTTTGAGTTTCTCAACCGCTTCTTACCTTTAAACTGCCATATCTGGCGAAAGGATTGACCAATCCGCAAAATTTCTGTTGCATCTGAAAGTAGAAATGCGCCCGAATACAACGGTATGTGTACTTTTCCCCTAGGCCGTTCCAGTTATTCGTTTCTAGCATCAGAACTGCGAAAATTTTGAGTTTCTCAACCGCTTCTTACCTTTAAACTGCCATATCTGGCGAAAGGATTGACCAATCCGCAAAATTTCTGTTGCATCTGATAGTAGAAATGCGCCCGAATACAACGGTATGTGTACTTTTCCCCTAGGCCGTTCCAGTTATTCGTTTCTAGCATCAGAACTGCGAAAATTTTTAGTTTCTCAAGCGTTTCTTACATACAAACTGCCACATCTCGCGAACGGATTGACCAATCCGCAAAATTTCTGTTGCATCTGAAAGTAGAAACTCGCCCGATTACAAAGGTATGCGTACTTTTCCCCTAGGCCGTTCCAGTTATTCGTTTCGAGCATCAGAACTGCGAAAATTTTGAGTTTCTCAACCGCTTCTTACCTTTAAACTGCCATATCTGGCGAAAGGATTGACCAATCCGCAAAATTTCTGTTGCATCTGAAAGTAGAAACTCGCCCGAATACAACGGTATGTGTACTTTTCCCCTAGGCCGTTCCAGTTATTCGTTTCTAGCATCAGAACTGCGAAAATTTTTAGTTTCTCAAGCGTTTCTTACATACAAACTGCCACATCTCGCGAACGGATTGACCAATCCGCAAAATTTCTGTTGCATCTGAAAGTAGAAACTCGCCCGATTACAACGGTATGTGTACTTTTCCCCTAGGCCGTTCCAGTTATTCGTTTTGAGCATCAGAACTGCGAAAATTTTGAGTTTCTCAACCGTTTCTTACCTCCAAACTGCCATATCTCGGGAACGGATTGACCAAACCGCAAAATTTCTGTTGCATCTGAAAGTAGAAGCTCGCCCTATTACAAAGGTATGCGTACTTTTCCCCTAGGCCGTTCTAGTTATGCTTGTCGAGCATCAGAACTGCAAAAATTTTGAGTTTCTCAAGCGTTTCTTATCTCCAAACTCCCATATCTCGCGAACGGATTGACCGATCCGCAAAATTTCTGTTGCATCTGAAAGTAGAAACTCGCCCGATTACAACGGTATGTGTACTTTTCCCGTAGGCCGTTCTAGTTATTCGTTTCGAGCATCAGAACTGCGAAAATTTTTAGTTTCTCCAGCGTTTCTTACTTACGAACTGCCATATCTCGCGAACGGATTGACCAATCCGCAAAATTTCTGTTGCATCTGAAAGTAGAAACACGCCCGATTACGACGGTATGCGTACTTTTCCCCTAGGCCGTTCCAGTTATTCGTTTCGAGCATCAGAACTGCGAAAATTTTGAGTTTCTCAACCGCTTCTTACCTCCAAACTGCCATATCTGGCGAAAGGATTGACCAATCCGCAAAATTTCTGTTGCATCTGAAAGTAGAAACTCGCCCGATTACAACGGTAGGCGTACTTTTCCCCTAGGCCGTTCTAGTTATGCTTGTCGAGCATCAGAACTGCAAAAATTTTGAGTTTCTCAAGCGTTTCTTATCTCCAAACTCCCATATCTCGCGAACGGATTGACCGATCCGCAAAATTTCTGTTGCATCTGAAAGTAGAAACTCGCCCGATTACAACGGTATGTGTACTTTTCCCGTAGGCCGTTCTAGTTATTCGTTTCGAGCATCAGAACTGCGAAAATTTTTAGTTTCTCCAGCGTTTCTTACTTACAAACTGCCACATCTCGCGAACGGATTGACCAATCCGCAAAATTTCTGTTGCATCTGAAAGTAGAAACTCGCCCGATTACGACGGTATGCGTACTTTTCCCCTAGGCCGTTCCAGTTATTCGTTTCGAGCATCAGAACTGCGAAAATTTTGAGTTTCTCAACCGCTTCTTACCTTTAAACTGCCATATCTGGCGAAAGGATTGACCAATCCGCAAAATTTCTGTTGCATCTGAAAGTAGAAACTCGCCCGAATACAACGGTATGTGTACTTTTCCCCTAGGCCGTTCCAGTTATTCGTTTCTAGCATCAGAACTGCGAAAATTTTTAGTTTCTCAAGCGTTTCTTACATACAAACTGCCACATCTCGCGAACGGATTGACCAATCCGCAAAATTTCTGTTGCATCTGAAAGTAGAAACTCGCCCGATTACAACGGTATGTGTACTTTTCCCCTAGGCCGTTCCAGTTATTCGTTTTGAGCATCAGAACTGCGAAAATTTTGAGTTTCTCAACCGTTTCCTACCTCCAAACTGCCATATCTCGGGAACGGATTGACCAAACCGCAAAATTTCTGTTGCATCTGAAAGTAGAAGCTCGCCCTATTACAAAGGTATGCGTACTTTTCCCGTTGGCCGTTCTAGTTATTCGTTTCGAGCATCAGAACTGCGAAAATTTTGAGTTTCTCAAGCGTTTCTTACCTCCAAACTGCCACATCTCGCGAACGGATTGTCCAATCCGCAAAATTTCTGTTGCATCTGAAAGTAGAAACTCGCCCGATTACAACGGTATGCGTACTTTTCCCCTAGGCCGTTCTAGTTATGCTTGTCGAGCATCAGAACTGCAAAAATTTTGAGTTTCTCAAGTGTGTCTTACGTCCAAACTCCCATATCTCGCGAACAGATTGACCAATCCGCAAAATTCCTGTTGCATCTGAAAGTAGAAACTCGCCCGATTTCAAAGGTGTGCGTACTTTTCCCGTAGGCCGTTCTAGTTATTCGTGTCGAGCATCAGAACTGCGAAAATTTTGAGTTTCTCAACCGCTTCTTACCTCCAAACTGCCATATCTGGCGAAAGGATTGACCAATCCGCAAAATTTCTGTTGCATCTGAAAGTAGAAACTCGCCCGAATACAACGGTATGTGTACTTTTCCCCTAGGCCGTTCCAGTTATTCGTTTCGAGCATCAGAACTGCGAAAATTTTGAGTTTCTCAACCGTTTCTTACCTCCAAACTGCCATATCTCGCGAACGGATTGACCAATCCGCAAAATTTCTGTTGCATCTGAAAGTAGAAACTCGCCCGATTACAACGGTGTTCGTACTTTTCCCCTAGGCCGTTCTAGTTAATCGTTTCGAGCATCAGAACTGCGAAAATTTTTAGTTTCCCAAGCGTTTCTTACTTACAAACTGCCACATCTCGCGAACGGATTGACCAATCCGCAAAATTTCTGTCGCATCTGAAAGTAGAAACTCGCCCGATTACGACGGTATGTGTACTTTTCCCCTAGGCCATTCTAGTTATTCGTTTCGAGCATCAGAACTTCGAAAATTTTGAGTTTCTCGAGCGTTTCTTACCTCCAAACTGCCATATCTCGCGCACGGATTGACCAATTTGCAAAATTTCTGTTGCATCTGAAAGTAGAAACTCGCCCGATTACAACGGTATGTGTACTTTTCCCCTAGGCCGTTCCAGTTATTCGTTTCGAGCATCAGAACTGCGGAAATTTTGAGTTTCTCAACCGCTTCTTACCTCCAAACTGCAATATCTGGCGAAAGGATTGACCAATCCGCAAAATTTCTGTTGCATCTGAAAGTAGAGACTCGCCCGAACACAACGGTATGTGTACTTTTCCCCTCGGCCGTTCCAGTTATTCGTTTCGAGCATCAGAACTGCGAAAATTTTGAGTTTCTTAAGCGTTTCTTACATCGAAACTGCCATATCTCGCGAAAGGGTTGACCAATCCGCATAATTTCTGTTGCATCTGAAAGTAGAAACTCGCCCGATTACAACGGTATGCGTACTTTTCCCCTAGGCCGATCCAGTTATTCGTTTCGAGCATCAGAACTGCGAAAATTTTGAGTTTCTCAACCGTTTCTTACCTCCAAACTGCCATATCTCGCGAACGGATTGACCAATCCGCAAAATTTCTGCTGCATCTGAAAGTAGAAACTCGCCCGATCACAACAGTATGAGTACTTTTCCCCTAGGCCGTTCTAGTTATGCTTGTCGAGCATCAGAACTGCGAAAATTTTGAGTTTCTCAAGCGTTTCTTACCTCCAAACTGCCATATCTCGCGAACGGATTCACCAATCCGCAAAATTTCTGTTGCATCTGAAAGTAGAAACTCGCCCGATTACAACGGTATGTGTACTTTTCCCCTAGGCCGTTCCAGTTATTCGTTTCGGGCATCAGAACTGCGAAAATTTTGAGTTTCTCAACCGTTTCTTACCTCCAAACTGCCATATCTCGCGAACGGATTGACCAATCCGGAAAATTTCTGTTGCATCTGAAAGTAGAAACTCGCCCGATTACAACGGTGTTCGTACTTTTCCCCTAGGCCGTTCTAGTTAATCGTTTCGAGCATCAGAACTGCGAAAATTTTTAGTTTCCCAAGCGTTTCTTACTTACAAACTGCCACATCTCGCGAACGGATTGACCAATCCGCAAAATTTCTGTCGCATCTGAAAGTAGAAACTCGCCCGATTACGACGGTATGTGTACTTTTCCCCTAGGCCATTCTAGTTATTCGTTTCGAGCATCAGAACTTCGAAAATTTTGAGTTTCTCGAGCGTTTCTTACCTCCAAACTGCCATATCTCGCGCACGGATTGACCAATTTGCAAAATTTCTGTTGCATCTGAAAGTAGAAACTCGCCCGATTACAACGGTATGTGTACTTTTCCCCTAGGCCGTTCCAGTTATTCGTTTCGAGCATCAGAACTGCGGAAATTTTGAGTTTCTCAACCGCTTCTTACCTCCAAACTGCCATATCTGGCGAAAGGATTGACCAATCCGCAAAATTTCTGTTGCATCTGAAAGTAGAAACTCGCCCGATTACAACGGTAGGCGTACTTTTCCCCTAGGCCGTTCTAGTTATGCTTGTCGAGCATCAGAACTGCAAAAATTTTGAGTTTCTCAAGCGTTTCTTATCTCCAAACTCCCATATCTCGCGAACGGATTGACCGATCCGCAAAATTTCTGTTGCATCTGAAAGTAGAAACTCGCCCGATTACAACGGTATGTGTACTTTTCCCGTAGGCCGTTCTAGTTATTCGTTTCGAGCATCAGAACTGCGAAAATTTTTAGTTTCTCCAGCGTTTCTTACTTACAAACTGCCACATCTCGCGAACGGATTGACCAATCCGCAAAATTTCTGTTGCATCTGAAAGTAGAAACTCGCCCGATTACGACGGTATGCGTACTTTTCCCCTAGGCCGTTCCAGTTATTCGTTTCGAGCATCAGAACTGCGAAAATTTTGAGTTTCTCAACCGCTTCTTACCTTTAAACTGCCATATCTGGCGAAAGGATTGACCAATCCGCAAAATTTCTGTTGCATCTGAAAGTAGAAATGCGCCCGAATACAACGGTATGTGTACTTTTCCCCTAGGCCGTTCCAGTTATTCGTTTCTAGCATCAGAACTGCGAAAATTTTGAGTTTCTCAACCGCTTCTTACCTTTAAACTGCCATATCTGGCGAAAGGATTGACCAATCCGCAAAATTTCTGTTGCATCTGATAGTAGAAATGCGCCCGAATACAACGGTATGTGTACTTTTCCCCTAGGCCGTTCCAGTTATTCGTTTCTAGCATCAGAACTGCGAAAATTTTTAGTTTCTCAAGCGTTTCTTACATACAAACTGCCACATCTCGCGAACGGATTGACCAATCCGCAAAATTTCTGTTGCATCTGAAAGTAGAAACTCGCCCGATTACAAAGGTATGCGTACTTTTCCCCTAGGCCGTTCCAGTTATTCGTTTCGAGCATCAGAACTGCGAAAATTTTGAGTTTCTCAACCGCTTCTTACCTTTAAACTGCCATATCTGGCGAAAGGATTGACCAATCCGCAAAATTTCTGTTGCATCTGAAAGTAGAAACTCGCCCGAATACAACGGTATGTGTACTTTTCCCCTAGGCCGTTCCAGTTATTCGTTTCTAGCATCAGAACTGCGAAAATTTTTAGTTTCTCAAGCGTTTCTTACATACAAACTGCCACATCTCGCGAACGGATTGACCAATCCGCAAAATTTCTGTTGCATCTGAAAGTAGAAACTCGCCCGATTACAACGGTATGTGTACTTTTCCCCTAGGCCGTTCCAGTTATTCGTTTTGAGCATCAGAACTGCGAAAATTTTGAGTTTCTCAACCGTTTCTTACCTCCAAACTGCCATATCTCGGGAACGGATTGACCAAACCGCAAAATTTCTGTTGCATCTGAAAGTAGAAGCTCGCCCTATTACAAAGGTATGCGTACTTTTCCCCTAGGCCGTTCTAGTTATGCTTGTCGAGCATCAGAACTGCAAAAATTTTGAGTTTCTCAAGCGTTTCTTATCTCCAAACTCCCATATCTCGCGAACGGATTGACCGATCCGCAAAATTTCTGTTGCATCTGAAAGTAGAAACTCGCCCGATTACAACGGTATGTGTACTTTTCCCGTAGGCCGTTCTAGTTATTCGTTTCGAGCATCAGAACTGCGAAAATTTTTAGTTTCTCCAGCGTTTCTTACTTACGAACTGCCATATCTCGCGAACGGATTGACCAATCCGCAAAATTTCTGTTGCATCTGAAAGTAGAAACACGCCCGATTACGACGGTATGCGTACTTTTCCCCTAGGCCGTTCCAGTTATTCGTTTCGAGCATCAGAACTGCGAAAATTTTGAGTTTCTCAACCGCTTCTTACCTCCAAACTGCCATATCTGGCGAAAGGATTGACCAATCCGCAAAATTTCTGTTGCATCTGAAAGTAGAAACTCGCCCGATTACAACGGTAGGCGTACTTTTCCCCTAGGCCGTTCTAGTTATGCTTGTCGAGCATCAGAACTGCAAAAATTTTGAGTTTCTCAAGCGTTTCTTATCTCCAAACTCCCATATCTCGCGAACGGATTGACCGATCCGCAAAATTTCTGTTGCATCTGAAAGTAGAAACTCGCCCGATTACAACGGTATGTGTACTTTTCCCGTAGGCCGTTCTAGTTATTCGTTTCGAGCATCAGAACTGCGAAAATTTTTAGTTTCTCCAGCGTTTCTTACTTACAAACTGCCACATCTCGCGAACGGATTGACCAATCCGCAAAATTTCTGTTGCATCTGAAAGTAGAAACTCGCCCGATTACGACGGTATGCGTACTTTTCCCCTAGGCCGTTCCAGTTATTCGTTTCGAGCATCAGAACTGCGAAAATTTTGAGTTTCTCAACCGCTTCTTACCTTTAAACTGCCATATCTGGCGAAAGGATTGACCAATCCGCAAAATTTCTGTTGCATCTGAAAGTAGAAACTCGCCCGAATACAACGGTATGTGTACTTTTCCCCTAGGCCGTTCCAGTTATTCGTTTCTAGCATCAGAACTGCGAAAATTTTTAGTTTCTCAAGCGTTTCTTACATACAAACTGCCACATCTCGCGAACGGATTGACCAATCCGCAAAATTTCTGTTGCATCTGAAAGTAGAAACTCGCCCGATTACAACGGTATGTGTACTTTTCCCCTAGGCCGTTCCAGTTATTCGTTTTGAGCATCAGAACTGCGAAAATTTTGAGTTTCTCAACCGTTTCCTACCTCCAAACTGCCATATCTCGGGAACGGATTGACCAAACCGCAAAATTTCTGTTGCATCTGAAAGTAGAAGCTCGCCCTATTACAAAGGTATGCGTACTTTTCCCGTTGGCCGTTCTAGTTATTCGTTTCGAGCATCAGAACTGCGAAAATTTTGAGTTTCTCAAGCGTTTCTTACCTCCAAACTGCCACATCTCGCGAACGGATTGTCCAATCCGCAAAATTTCTGTTGCATCTGAAAGTAGAAACTCGCCCGATTACAACGGTATGCGTACTTTTCCCCTAGGCCGTTCTAGTTATGCTTGTCGAGCATCAGAACTGCAAAAATTTTGAGTTTCTCAAGTGTGTCTTACGTCCAAACTCCCATATCTCGCGAACAGATTGACCAATCCGCAAAATTCCTGTTGCATCTGAAAGTAGAAACTCGCCCGATTTCAAAGGTGTGCGTACTTTTCCCGTAGGCCGTTCTAGTTATTCGTGTCGAGCATCAGAACTGCGAAAATTTTGAGTTTCTCAACCGCTTCTTACCTCCAAACTGCCATATCTGGCGAAAGGATTGACCAATCCGCAAAATTTCTGTTGCATCTGAAAGTAGAAACTCGCCCGAATACAACGGTATGTGTACTTTTCCCCTAGGCCGTTCCAGTTATTCGTTTCGAGCATCAGAACTGCGAAAATTTTGAGTTTCTCAACCGTTTCTTACCTCCAAACTGCCATATCTCGCGAACGGATTGACCAATCCGCAAAATTTCTGTTGCATCTGAAAGTAGAAACTCGCCCGATTACAACGGTGTTCGTACTTTTCCCCTAGGCCGTTCTAGTTAATCGTTTCGAGCATCAGAACTGCGAAAATTTTTAGTTTCCCAAGCGTTTCTTACTTACAAACTGCCACATCTCGCGAACGGATTGACCAATCCGCAAAATTTCTGTCGCATCTGAAAGTAGAAACTCGCCCGATTACGACGGTATGTGTACTTTTCCCCTAGGCCATTCTAGTTATTCGTTTCGAGCATCAGAACTTCGAAAATTTTGAGTTTCTCGAGCGTTTCTTACCTCCAAACTGCCATATCTCGCGCACGGATTGACCAATTTGCAAAATTTCTGTTGCATCTGAAAGTAGAAACTCGCCCGATTACAACGGTATGTGTACTTTTCCCCTAGGCCGTTCCAGTTATTCGTTTCGAGCATCAGAACTGCGGAAATTTTGAGTTTCTCAACCGCTTCTTACCTCCAAACTGCAATATCTGGCGAAAGGATTGACCAATCCGCAAAATTTCTGTTGCATCTGAAAGTAGAGACTCGCCCGAACACAACGGTATGTGTACTTTTCCCCTCGGCCGTTCCAGTTATTCGTTTCGAGCATCAGAACTGCGAAAATTTTGAGTTTCTTAAGCGTTTCTTACATCGAAACTGCCATATCTCGCGAAAGGGTTGACCAATCCGCATAATTTCTGTTG
This sequence comes from Ptiloglossa arizonensis, assembly GCF_051014685.1. Classification (NCBI taxonomy): domain Eukaryota; kingdom Metazoa; phylum Arthropoda; class Insecta; order Hymenoptera; family Colletidae; genus Ptiloglossa; species Ptiloglossa arizonensis. The sequence goes on along the minus strand of NW_027478470.1, from coordinate 14,426 downwards.
CATCTGAAAGTAGAAACTCGCCCGATTACAACGGTATGCGTACTTTTCCCCTAGGCCGATCCAGTTATTCGTTTCGAGCATCAGAACTGCGAAAATTTTGAGTTTCTCAACCGTTTCTTACCTCCAAACTGCCATATCTCGCGAACGGATTGACCAATCCGCAAAATTTCTGCTGCATCTGAAAGTAGAAACTCGCCCGATCACAACAGTATGAGTACTTTTCCCCTAGGCCGTTCTAGTTATGCTTGTCGAGCATCAGAACTGCGAAAATTTTGAGTTTCTCAAGCGTTTCTTACCTCCAAACTGCCATATCTCGCGAACGGATTCACCAATCCGCAAAATTTCTGTTGCATCTGAAAGTAGAAACTCGCCCGATTACAACGGTATGTGTACTTTTCCCCTAGGCCGTTCCAGTTATTCGTTTCGGGCATCAGAACTGCGAAAATTTTGAGTTTCTCAACCGTTTCTTACCTCCAAACTGCCATATCTGGCGAACTGATTGACCAATCCGCAAAATTTTTGTTGCATCTGAAAGTATAAACTCGCCCGATTTCAACAGTACGAGTACTTTTCCCCTAGTCCGTTCTAGTTATGCTTGTCGAGCATCAGAACTGCGAAAATTTTGAGATTCTCAAGCGTTTCTTACATCCAAACTGGCATATCTCGCGAACGGATTGACCAATCCGCAAAATTTCTGTTGCATCTGAAAGTAGAGTCTCGCCCGATTTCAACACTATGAGTACTTTTCCCCTAGGCCGTTCTACTTATGCTTGTCGAGCATCAGAACTGGGAAAATTTTGAGTTTCTCAAGCGTTTCTTACCTCCAAACTGCCACATCTCGCGAACGGATTGTCCAATCCGCAAAATTTCTGTTGCATCTGAAAGTAGAAACTCGCCCGATTACAACGGTACGCGTACTTTTCCCGTAGGCCGTTCTAGTTATGCTTGACGAGCATCAGAACTGCAAAAATTTTGAGATTCTCAAGCGTGTCTTACGTCCAAACTCCCATATCTCGCGAACAGATTGACCAATCCGCAAAATTCCTGTTGCATCTGAAAGTAGAAACTCGCCCGAATACAACGGTATGTGTACTTTTCCCCTAGGCCGTTCCAGTTATTCGTTTCGAGCATCGGAACTGCGAAAATTTTGAGTTTCTCAAGCGTTTCTTACCTCCAAACTGTCATATCTCGCGAAAGGATTGACCAATCCGCAAAATTTCTGTTGCACCTGAAAGTAGAAACTCGCCCGATTACAACGGTTTGAGTACTTTTCCCCTAGGCCGGTCTGGTTATTCGTTTCGAGCATCAGAACTGCGAAAATTTTGAGTTTCTTAAGCGTTTCTTACCTCCAAACTGCCATATCTCGCGAAAGGATTGAACAATTCGCATAATTTCTGTTGCATCTGAAAGTAGAAACTCGCCCGATTACAACGGTTTATGTACTTTTCCCCTAGGCCGTTCCAGTTATTCGTTTCGAGCATCAGAACTGCGAAAATTTTGAGTTTCTCAACCGTTTCTTACCTCCAAACTGCCATATCTCGCGAACGGATTGACCAATCCGCAAAATTTCTGTTGCATCTGAAAGTAGAAACTCGCCCGATTACAACGGTATGCGTACTTTTCCCCTAGGCCGTTCTAGTTATGCTTGTCGAGCATCAGAACTGCGAAAATTTTGAGTTTCTCAAGCGTTTCTTACCTGCAAACTGCCATATCTCGCGAACGGATTGACCAATCCGCAAAATTTCTGTTGCATCTGAAAGTAGCAACTCGCCCGATCACAACGGTGTGAGTACATTTCCCCTAGGCCGTACTCGTTATGCTTGTCGAGCATCAGAACTGTGAACATTTTGAGTTTCTCAACCGTTTCTTACTTCCAATCTGCCATATCTCGCGAACGGATTGTCCGATCCGCAAAATTTCTGTTGCATCTGAAAGTGGAAACTCGCCCGATTACAACGGTACGCGTACTTTTCCCGTAGGCCGTTCTAGTTATGCTTGACGAGCATCAGAACTGCAAAAATTTTGAGATTCTCAAGCGTGTCTTACGTCCAAACTCCCATATCTCGCGAACAGATTGACCAATCCGCAAAATTCCTGTTGCATCTGAAAGTAGAAACTCGCCCGAATACAACGGTATGTGTACTTTTCCCCTAGGCCGTTCCAGTTATTCGTTTCGAGCATCGGAACTGCGAAAATTTTGAGTTTCTCAAGCGTTTCTTACCTCCAAACTGTCATATCTCGCGAAAGGATTGACCAATCCGCAAAATTTCTGTTGCACCTGAAAGTAGAAACTCGCCCGATTACAACGGTTTGAGTACTTTTCCCCTAGGCCGGTCTGGTTATTCGTTTCGAGCATCAGAACTGCGAAAATTTTGAGTTTCTTAAGCGTTTCTTACCTCCAAACTGCCATATCTCGCGAAAGGATTGAACAATTCGCATAATTTCTGTTGCATCTGAAAGTAGAAACTCGCCCGATTACAACGGTTTATGTACTTTTCCCCTAGGCCGTTCCAGTTATTCGTTTCGAGCATCAGAACTGCGAAAATTTTGAGTTTCTCAACCGTTTCTTACCTCCAAACTGCCATATCTCGCGAACGGATTGACCAATCCGCAAAATTTCTGTTGCATCTGAAAGTAGAAACTCGCCCGATTACAACGGTATGCGTACTTTTCCCCTAGGCCGTTCTAGTTATGCTTGTCGAGCATCAGAACTGTGAACATTTTGAGTTTCTCAACCGTTTCTTACTTCCAATCTGCCATATCTCGCGAAAGGATTGACCAATCCGCAAAATTTCTGTTGCATCTGAAAGTAGAAACTCGCCCGATTACAACGGTATGCGTACTTTTCCCCTAGGCCGTTCTAGTTATGCTTGTCGAGCATCAGAACTGCGAAAATTTTGAGTTTCTCAAGCGTTTCTCACCTCCAAACTGCCACATCTCGCGAACGGATTGACCAATCCGCAAAATTTCTGTTGCATCTGAAAGTAGAAACTCGCCCGATTACAACGGTTTGAGTACTTTTCCCCTAGGCCGTTCTGGTTATTCGTTTCGAGCATCAGAACTGCGAAAATTTTGAGTTTCTTAAGCGTTTCTTACCTCCAAACTGCCATATCTCGCGAAAGGATTGACCAATCCGCATAATTTCTGTTGCATCTGAAAGTAGAAACTCGCCCGATTACAACGGTATGCGTACTTTTCCCCTAGGCCGTTCTAGTTATGCTTGTCGAGCATCAGAACTGCGAAAATTTTGAGTTTCTCAAGCGTTTCTCACCTCCAAACTGCCACATCTCGCGAACGGATTGACCAATCCGCAAAATTTCTGTTGCATCTGAAAGTAGAAACTCGCCCGATTACGACGGTATGTGTACTTTTCCCCTAGGCCATTCTAGTTATTCGTTTCGAGCATCAGAACTTCGACAATTTTGAGTTTCTCGAGCCTTACTTACCTCCAAACTGCCATATCTCGCGAACGGATTCACCAATCCGCAAAATTTCTGTTGCATCTGAAAGTAGAAACTCGCCCGATTACAACGGTTTGCGTACTTTTCCCCTAGGCCGTTCTGGTTATTCGTTTCGAGCATCAGAACTGCGAAAATTTTGAGTTTCTTAAGCGTTTCTTACCTCCAAACTGCCATATCTCGCGAAAGGATTGACCAATCCGCAAAATTTCTGTTGCACCTGAAAGTAGAAACTCGCTCGATTACAACGGTTTGAGTACTTTTCCCCTAGGCCGTTCTGGTTATTCGTTTCGAGCATCAGAACTGCGAAAATTTTGAGTTTCTTAAGCGTTTCTTACCTCCAAACTGCCATATCTCGCGAAAGGATTGAACAATTCGCATAATTTCTGTTGCATCTGAAAGTAGAAACTCGCCCGATTACAACGGTTTATGTACTTTTCCCCTAGGCCGTTCCAGTTATTCGTTTCGCGCATCAGAACTGCGAAAATTTTGAGTTTCTCAACCGTTTCTTACCTCCAAACTGCCATATCTCGCGAACGGATTGACCAATCCGCAAAATTTCTGTTGCATCTGAAAGTAGAAACTCGCCCGATTACAACGGTATGCGTACCTTTCCCCTAGGCCGTTCTAGTTATTCGTTTCGAGCATCAGAACTGCGAAAATTTTTAGGTTCCCAAGCGTTTCTTACTTACAAACTGCCACATCTCGCGAACGGATTGACCAATCCGCAAAATTTCTGTCGCATCTGAAAGTAGAAACTCGCCCGATTACGACGGTATGTGTACTTTTCCCCTAGGCCATTCTAGTTATTCGTTTCGAGCATCAGAACTTCGAAAATTTGTAGTTTCTCGAGCTTTTCTTACCTCCAAACTGCCATATCTCGCGCACGGATTGACCAATTTGCAAAATTTCTGTTGCATCTGAAAGTAGAAACTCGCCCGATTACAACGGTATGTGTACTTTTCCCCTAGGCCGTTCCAGTTATTCGTTTCGAGCATCAGAACTGCGGAAATTTTGAGTTTCTCAACCGCTTCTTACCTCCAAACTGCAATATCTGGCGAAAGGATTGACAAATCCGCAAAATTTCTGTTGCATCTGAAAGTAGAGACTCGCCCGAACACAACGGTATGTGTACTTTTCCCCTCGGCCGTTCCAGTTATTCGTTTCGAGCATCAGAACTGCGAAAATTTTGAGTTTCTTAAGCGTTTCTTACATCGAAACTGCCATATCTCGCGAAAGGGTTGACCAATCCGCATAATTTCTGTTGCATCTGAAAGTAGAAACTCGCCCGATTACAACGGTATGCGTACTTTTCCCCTAGGCCGATCCAGTTATTCGTTTCGAGCATCAGAACTGCGAAAATTTTGAGTTTCTCAACCGTTTCTTACCTCCAAACTGCCATATCTCGCGAACGGATTGACCAATCCGCAAAATTTCTGGTGCATCTGAAAGTAGAAACTCGCCCGATCACAACAGTATGAGTACTTTTCCCCTAGGCCGTTCTAGTTATGCTTGTCGAGCATCAGAACTGCGAAAATTTTGAGTTTCTCAAGCGTTTCTTACCTCCAAACTGCCATATCTCGCGAACGGATTCACCAATCCGCAAAATTTCTGTTGCATCTGAAAGTAGAAACTCGCCCGATTACAACGGTATGTGTACTTTTCCCCTAGGCCGTTCCAGTTATTCGTTTCGGGCATCAGAACTGCGAAAATTTTGAGTTTCTCAACCGTTTCTTACCTCCAAACTGCCATATCTGGCGAACTGATTGACCAATCCGCAAAATTTTTGTTGCATCTGAAAGTATAAACTCGCCCGATTTCAACAGTACGAGTACTTTTCCCCTAGTCCGTTCTAGTTATGCTTGTCGAGCATCAGAACTGCGAAAATTTTGAGATTCTCAAGCGTTTCTTACATCCAAACTGGCATATCTCTCGAACGGATTGACCAATCCGCAAAATTTCTGTTGCATCTGAAAGTAGAATCTCGCCCGATTTCAACACTATGAGTACTTTTCCCCTAGGCCGTTCTACTTATGCTTGTCGAGCATCAGAACTGGGAAAATTTTGAGTTTCTCAAGCGTTTCTTACCTCCAAACTGCCACATCTCGCGAACGGATTGTCCAATCCGCAAAATTTCTGTTGCATCTGAAAGTAGAAACTCGCCCGATTACAACGGTACGCGTACTTTTCCCGTAGGCCGTTCTAGTTATGCTTGACGAGCATCAGAACTGCAAAAATTTTGAGATTCTCAAGCGTGTCTTACGTCCAAACTCCCATATCTCGCGAACAGATTGACCAATCCGCAAAATTCCTGTTGCATCTGAAAGTAGAAACTCGCCCGAATACAACGGTATGTGTACTTTTCCCCTAGGCCGTTCCAGTTATTCGTTTCGAGCATCGGAACTGCGAAAATTTTGAGTTTCTCAAGCGTTTCTTACCTCCAAACTGCCATATCTCGCGAAAGGATTGACCAATCCGCAAAATTTCTGTTGCACCTGAAAGTAGAAACTCGCCCGATTACAACGGTTTGAGTACTTTTCCCCTAGGCCGTTCTGGTTATTCGTTTCGAGCATCAGAACTGCGAAAATTTTGAGTTTCTTAAGCGTTTCTTACCTCCAAACTGCCATATCTCGCGAAAGGATTGAACAATTCGCATAATTTCTGTTGCATCTGAAAGTAGAAACTCGCCCGATTACAACGGTTTATGTACTTTTCCCCTAGGCCGTTCCAGTTATTCGTTTCGCGCATCAGAACTGCGAAAATTTTGAGTTTCTCAACCGTTTCTTACCTCCAAACTGCCATATCTCGCGAACGGATTGACCAATCCGCAAAATTTCTGTTGCATCTGAAAGTAGAAACTCGCCCGATTACAACACTATGCGTACTTTTCCCGTAGGCCGTTCTAGTTATTCGTTTCGAGCATCAGAACTGCGAAAATTTTGAGTTTCTCAAGCGTTTCTTACATCCAAACTGCCATATCTCGCGAACGGATTGACCAATCCGCAAAATTTCTGTTGCATCTGAAAGTAGAAACTCGCCCGATTGCAACGGTATGCGTACTTTTCCCCTAGGCCGTTCTAGTTATTCGTTTCGAGCATCAGAACTGCGAAAATTTTGAGTTTCTCAAGCGAGTCTTACTTCCAAACTGCCATATCTCGCGAACGGATTGACCAATCCGCAAAATTTCTGTTGCATCTGAAAGTAGAAACTCGCCCGATTACAACGGTATGCGTACTTTTCCCCTAGGCCGTTCTAGTTATGCTTGTCGAGCATCAGAACTGCGAAAATTTTGAGTTTCTCAAGCGTTTCTTACCAGCAAACTGCCATATCTCGCGAACGGATTGACCAATCCGCAAAATTTCTGTTGCATCTGAAAGTAGCAACTCGCCCGATCACAACGGTGTGAGTACATTTCCCCTAGGCCGTACTCGTTATGCTTGTCGAGCATCAGAACTGTGAACATTTTGAGTTTCTCAACCGTTTCTTACTTCCAATCTGCCATATCTCGCGAACGGATAGTCCGATCCGCAAAATTTCTGTTGCATCTGAAAGTAGAAACTCGCCCGATTACAACGGTATGTGTACTTTTCCCCTAGGCCGTTCCAGTTATTCGTTTCGAGCATCAGAACTGCGAAAATTTTGAGTTTCTCAAGCGTTTCTTACCTCCAAACTGCCATATCTCGCGAAAGGATTGACCAATCCGCAAAATTTCTGTTGCATCTGAAAGTAGAAACTCGCCCGATTACAACGGTTTGAGTACTTTTCCCCTAGGCCGTTCTGGTTATTCGTTTCGAGCATCAGAACTGCGAAAATTTTGAGTTTCTCAAGCGTTTCTTACCTCCAAACTGCCATATCTCGCGAAAGGATTGACCAATCCGCAAAATTTCTGTTGCATCTGAAAGTAGAAACTCGCCCGATTACAACGGTTTGAGTACTTTTCCCCTAGGCCGTTCTGGTTATTCGTTTCGAGCATCAGAACTGCGAAAATTTTGAGTTTCTTAAGCGTTTCTTACCTCCAAACTGCCATATCTCGCGAAAGGATTGACCAATCCGCATAATTTCTGTTGCATCTGAAAGTAGAAACTCGCCCGATTACAACGGTATGTGTACTTTTCCCCTAGACCGTTCCAGTTATTCGTTTCGCGCATCAGAACTGCGAAAATTTTGAGTTTCTCAACCGTTTCTTACCTCCAAACAGCCATATCTCGCGAACGGATTGACCAATCCGCAAAATTTCTGTTGCATCTGAAAGTAGAAACTCGCCCGATTACAACGGTATGCGTACTTTTCCCCTAGGCCGTTCTAGTTATGCTTGTCGAGCATGAGAACTGCAAAAATTTTGAGTTTCTCAAGCGTTTCTTACCTCCACACTCCCATATCTCGCGAACAGATTGACCAATCCGCAAAATTCCTGTTGCATCTGAAAGTAGAAACTCGCCCGATTACAAAGGTGTGCGTACTTTTCCCGTAGGCCGTTCTAGTTATTCGTTTCGAGCATCAGAACTGCGAAAATTTTTAGTTTCTCAAGCGCTTCTTACTTACAAACTGCCACATCTCGCGAACGGATTGACCAATCCGCAAAATTTCTGTTGCATCTGAAAGTAGAAACTCGCCCGATTACGACGGTATGTGTACTTTTCCCCTAGGCCATTCTAGTTATTCGTTTCGAGCATCAGAACTTCGACAATTTTGAGTTTCTCGAGCCTTACTTACCTCCAAACTGCCATATCTCGCGAACGGATTCACCAATCCGCAAAATTTCGGTTGCATCTGAAAGTAGAAACTCGCCCGATTACAACGGTATGCGTACTTTTCCCCTAGGCCGTTCTAGTTATGCTTGTCGAGCATCAGAGTGGCGAAAATTTTGAGTTTCTCAAGCGTTTCTTACTTGCAAACTCCCATATCTCGCGAACGGATTGACCGATTCGCAAAATTTCTGTTGCATCTGAAAGTAGAAACTCGCCCGATTACAACGGTATGTGTACTTTTCCCCTACGCCGTTCCAGTTATTCGTTTCGAGCATCAGAACTGCGAATATTTTGAGTTTCTCAACCGTTTCTTACCTCCAAACTGCCATATCTCGCGAACGGATTGACCAATCCGCAAAATTTCTGTTGCATCTGAAAGTAGAAGCTCGCCCGATTACAACGGTGTGTGTACTTTTCCCCTAGGCAGTTCCAGTTATTCGTTTCGAGCATCAGAACTGCGAAAATTTTGAGTTTCTCAAGCGTTTCTTACCTCCAAACTGCCATATCTCGCGAACGGATTCACCAATCCGCAAAATTTCTGTTGCATCTGAAAGTAGAAACTCGCCCGATTACAACGGTTTGTGTACTTTTCCCCTAGGCCGTTCCAGTTATTCGTTTCGAGCATCAGAACTGCGAAAATTTTGAGTTTCTCAACCGTTTCTTACATCCAAACTGCCATATCTGGCGAACGGATTGACCAATCCGCAAAATTTCTGTTGCATCTGAAAGTAGAAACTCGCCCGATTTCAACAGTATGAGTACTTTTCCCCTAGTCCGTTCTAGTTATGCTTGTCGAGCATCAGAACTGCGAAAATTTTGAGATTCTCACGCGTTTCTTACATCCAAAGTGGCATATCTCGCGAACGGATTGACCAATCCGCAAAATTTCTGTTGCATCTGAAAGTAGAATCTCGCCCGATTTCAAAAGTATGAGTACTTTTCCCCTAGGCCGCTCTACTTATGCTTGTCGAGCCACAGAACTGCGAAAATTTTGAGTTTCTCAAGCGTTTCTTACCTCCAAACTGCCACATCTCGCGAACGGATTGTCCAATCCGCAAAATTTCTGTTGCATCTGAAAGTAGAAACTCGCCCGATTACAACGGTATGCGTACTTTTCCCCTAGGCCGTTCTAGTTATGCTTGTCGAGCATCAGAACTTCGACAATTTTGAGTTTCTCGAGCCTTACTTACCTCCAAACTGCCATATCTCGCGAACGGATTCACCAATCCGCAAAATTTCGGTTGCATCTGAAAGTAGAAACTCGCCCGATTACAACGGTATGCGTACTTTTCCCCTAGGCCGTTCTAGTTATGCTTGTCGAGCATCAGAGTGGCGAAAATTTTGAGTTTCTCAAGCGTTTCTTACTTGCAAACTCCCATATCTCGCGAACGGATTGACCGATTCGCAAAATTTCTGTTGCATCTGAAAGTAGAAACTCGCCCGATTACAACGGTATGTGTACTTTTCCCCTACGCCGTTCCAGTTATTCGTTTCGAGCATCAGAACTGCGAATATTTTGAGTTTCTCAACCGTTTCTTACCTCCAAACTGCCATATCTCGCGAACGGATTGACCAATTCGCAAAATTTCTGTTGCATCTGAAAGTAGAAACTCGCCCGATTACAACGGTGTGTGTACTTTTCCCCTAGGCAGTTCCAGTTATTCGTTTCGAGCATCAGAACTGCGAAAATTTTGAGTTTCTCAAGCGTTTCTTACCTCCAAACTGCCATATCTCGCGAACGGATTCACCAATCCGCAAAATTTCTGTTGCATCTGAAAGTAGAAATTCGCCCGATTACAACGGTTTGTGTACTTTTCCCCTAGGCCGTTCCAGTTATTCGTTTCGAGCATCAGAACTGCGAAAATTTTGAGTTTCTCAACCGTTTCTTACATCCAAACTGCCATATCTGGCGAACGGATTGACCAATCCGCAAAATTTCTGTTGCATCTGAAAGTAGAAACTCGCCCGATTTCAACAGTATGAGTACTTTTCCCCTAGTCCGTTCTAGTTATGCTTGTCGAGCATCAGAACTGCGAAAATTTTGAGATTCTCACGCGTTTCTTACATCCAAAGTGGCATATCTCGCGAACGGATTGACCAATCCGCAAAATTTCTGTTGCATCTGAAAGTAGAATCTCGCCCGATTTCAAAAGTATGAGTACTTTTCCCCTAGGCCGCTCTACTTATGCTTGTCGAGCCACAGAACTGCGAAAATTTTGAGTTTCTCAAGCGTTTCTTACCTCCAAACTGCCACATCTCGCGAACGGATTGTCCAATCCGCAAAATTTCTGTTGCATCTGAAAGTAGAAACTCGCCCGATTACAACGGTATGCGTACTTTTCCCCTAGGCCGTTCTAGTTATGCTTGTCGAGCATCAGAACTGCAAAAATTTTGAGTTTCTCAAGCGTTTCTTACCTCCAAACTCCCATATCTCGCGAACAGATTGACCAATCCGCAAAATTCCTCTTGCATCTGAAAGTAGAAACTCGCCCGATTACAAACGTGTGGTTTTTTTCCCGTAGGCCGTTCTAGTTATTCGTTTCGAGCATCAGAACTGCGAAAATTTTTAGTTTCTCAAGCGTTTCTTACTTACAAACTGCCACATCTCGCGAAAGGATTGACCAATCCGCAAAATTTCTGTTGCATCTGAAAGTAGAAACTCGCCCGATTACGACGGTATGTGTACTTTTCCCCTAGGCCATTCTAGTTATACGTTTCGAGCATCAGAACTTTGAAAATTTTGAGTTTCTCGAGTGTTTCTTACCTCCAAACTGCCATATCTCGCGAACGGATTCACCAATCCGCAAAATTTCTGTTGCATCTGAAAGTAGAAACTCGCCCGATTACAACGGTGTGTGTACTTTTCCCCTAGGCAGTTCCAGTTATTCGTTTCGAGCATCAGAACTGCGAAAATTTTGAGTTTCTCAAGCATTTCTTACCTCCAAACTGCCATATCTCGCGAACGGATTCACCAATCCGCAAAATTTCTGTTGCATCTGAAAGTAGAAACTCGCCCGATTACAACGGTTTGTGTACTTTTCCCCTAGGCCGTTCCAGTTATTCGTTTCGAGCATCAGAACTGCGAAAATTTTGAGTTTCTCAACCGTTTCTTACATCCAAACTGCCATATCTCGCGAACGGATTGACCAATCCGCAAAATTTCTGTTGCATCTGAAAGTAGAAACTCGCCCGATTGCAACGGTATGCGTACTTTTCCCCTAGGCCGTTCTAGTTATTCGTTTCGAGCATCAGAACTGCGAAAATTTTGAGTTTCTCAAGCGAGTCTTACTTCCAAACTGCCATATCTCGCGAACGGATTGACCAATCCGCAAAATTTCTGTTGCATCTGAAAGTAGAAACTCGCCCGATTACAACGGTATGCGTACTTTTCCCCTAGGCCGTTCTAGTTATGCTTGTCGAGCATCAGAACTGCGAAAATTTTGAGTTTCTCAAGCGTTTCTTACCTGCAAACTGCCATATCTCGCGAACGGATTGACCAATCCGCAAAATTTCTGTTGCATCTGAAAGTAGCAACTCGCCCGATCACAACGGTGTGAGTACATTTCCCCTAGGCCGTACTCGTTATGCTTGTCGAGCATCAGAACTGTGAACATTTTGAGTTTCTCAACCGTTTCTTACTTCCAATCTGCCATATCTCGCGAACGGATAGTCCGATCCGCAAAATTTCTGTTGCATCTGAAAGTAGAAACTCGCCCGATTACAACGGTATGTGTACTTTTCCCCTAGGCCGTTCCAGTTATTCGTTTCGAGCATCAGAACTGCGAAAATTTTGAGTTTCTCAAGCGTTTCTTACCTCCAAACTGCCATATCTCGCGAAAGGATTGACCAATCCGCAAAATTTCTGTTGCATCTGAAAGTAGAAACTCGCCCGATTACAACGGTTTGAGTACTTTTCCCCTAGGCCGTTCTGGTTATTCGTTTCGAGCATCAGAACTGCGAAAATTTTGAGTTTCTCAAGCGTTTCTTACCTCCAAACTGCCATATCTCGCGAAAGGATTGACCAATCCGCAAAATTTCTGTTGCATCTGAAAGTAGAAACTCGCCCGATTACAACGGTTTGAGTACTTTTCCCCTAGGCCGTTCTGGTTATTCGTTTCGAGCATCAGAACTGCGAAAATTTTGAGTTTCTTAAGCGTTTCTTACCTCCAAACTGCCATATCTCGCGAAAGGATTGACCAATCCGCATAATTTCTGTTGCATCTGAAAGTAGAAACTCGCCCGATTACAACGGTATGTGTACTTTTCCCCTAGACCGTTCCAGTTATTCGTTTCGCGCATCAGAACTGCGAAAATTTTGAGTTTCTCAACCGTTTCTTACCTCCAAACAGCCATATCTCGCGAACGGATTGACCAATCCGCAAAATTTCTGTTGCATCTGAAAGTAGAAACTCGCCCGATTACAACGGTATGCGTACTTTTCCCCTAGGCCGTTCTAGTTATGCTTGTCGAGCATGAGAACTGCAAAAATTTTGAGTTTCTCAAGCGTTTCTTACCTCCACACTCCCATATCTCGCGAACAGATTGACCAATCCGCAAAATTCCTGTTGCATCTGAAAGTAGAAACTCGCCCGATTACAAAGGTGTGCGTACTTTTCCCGTAGGCCGTTCTAGTTATTCGTTTCGAGCATCAGAACTGCGAAAATTTTTAGTTTCTCAAGCGCTTCTTACTTACAAACTGCCACATCTCGCGAACGGATTGACCAATCCGCAAAATTTCTGTTGCATCTGAAAGTAGAAACTCGCCCGATTACGACGGTATGTGTACTTTTCCCCTAGGCCATTCTAGTTATTCGTTTCGAGCATCAGAACTTCGACAATTTTGAGTTTCTCGAGCCTTACTTACCTCCAAACTGCCATATCTCGCGAACGGATTCACCAATCCGCAAAATTTCGGTTGCATCTGAAAGTAGAAACTCGCCCGATTACAACGGTTTGCGTACTTTTCCCCTAGGCCGTTCTAGTTATGCTTGTCGAGCATCAGAGTGGCGAAAATTTTTAGTTTCTCAACCGTTTCTTACCTCCAAACTGCCATATCTCGCGAACGGATTGACCAATCCGCAAAATTTCCGTTGCATCTGAAAGTAGAAACTCGTCCGATTACAACGGTATGCGTACTTTTCCCCTAGGCCGTTCTAGTTATGCTTGTCGAGCATCAGAGTGGCGAAAATTTTGAGTTTCTCAAGCGTTTCTTACTTGCAAACTCCCATATCTCGCGAACGGATTGACCGATTCGCAAAATTTCTGTTGCATCTGAAAGTAGAAACTCGCCCGATTACAACGGTATGTGTACTTTTCCCCTACGCCGTTCCAGTTATTCGTTTCGAGCATCAGAACTGCGAATATTTTGAGTTTCTCAACCGTTTCTTACCTCCAAACTGCCATATCTCGCGAACGGATTGACCAATCCGCAAAATTTCTGTTGCATCTGAAAGTAGAAACTCGCCCGATTACAACGGTGTGTGTACTTTTCCCCTAGGCAGTTCCAGTTATTCGTTTCGAGCATCAGAACTGCGAAAATTTTGAGTTTCTCAAGCGTTTCTTACCTCCAAACTGCCATATCTCGCGAACGGATTCACCAATCCGCAAAATTTCTGTTGCATCTGAAAGTAGAAACTCGCCCGATTACAACGGTTTGTGTACTTTTCCCCTAGGCCGTTCCAGTTATTCGTTTCGAGCATCAGAACTGCGAAAATTTTGAGTTTCTCAACCGTTTCTTACATCCAAACTGCCATATCTGGCGAACGGATTGACCAATCCGCAAAATTTCTGTTGCATCTGAAAGTAGAAACTCGCCCGATTTCAACAGTATGAGTACTTTTCCCCTAGTCCGTTCTAGTTATGCTTGTCGAGCATCAGAACTGCGAAAATTTTGAGATTCTCACGCGTTTCTTACATCCAAAGTGGCATATCTCGCGAACGGATTGACCAATCCGCAAAATTTCTGTTGCATCTGAAAGTAGAATCTCGCCCGATTTCAAAAGTATGAGTACTTTTCCCCTAGGCCGCTCTACTTATGCTTGTCGAGCCACAGAACTGCGAAAATTTTGAGTTTCTCAAGCGTTTCTTACCTCCAAACTGCCACATCTCGCGAACGGATTGTCCAATCCGCAAAATTTCTGTTGCATCTGAAAGTAGAAACTCGCCCGATTACAACGGTATGCGTACTTTTCCCCTAGGCCGTTCTAGTTATGCTTGTCGA